>NC_060274.1:95393177-95993177 GCF_021613505.1 Equus quagga
CCACAAAAATTGCCATTTTATACGGTTCAATCTCATAGTTGTCTAGAAACTCAGCAGCAAAATACTTAAAGGTTTAGAATTCTAGGTTCTCACAGGAATAATAACAGCCATCTAAATTCCAATCTCCCTATGCACCTTCCAAAAAATATAAATTTTTAGGAAAAGTAAAAACAGTTCATACCTATGGCATATCTAGGAAACAGAACAGAATTTCATTTTACATATAATTGGGGAAATAAAAATCTGAGGCCAAGTGAGTTGGCCTTGGAGCCACCAAAAGCAGAATTAGATGAGGACTCTGTAAATGAGAGGAAGGTATGATAGGGTCTTAGAGGTGGCAAAAAACGGATAACACCAGCTGAGTTTCACCATCAAGAGAGGATCCGATTCTGAGTGAGGGAATCTTAAGAAGAGATTTGGGACAAAGTGAATCAGAGCATTAGCCACTGGAAGGCCAAAACGAAGGAGTTTGGAAAGTATATGGGAAGTGCTGTCAACAAAGGTGAGAGCCTTGAGAAGATATTCTTTCTGGGGGGAGAAAAGAGGCACCTTGAAAAAAGAGAAATATCTCTGAAAGTGTGGTCATAAAGGGAAAGAATGAAGCAATTAAGGACAAGGAGCCTACTGAGATGTTATAATCTATACATATAATCTATACATAAACAATCATAAATCAGATGAAAAGAGGACAATATTTATTAAACGAATTCCATTTTTGTATTTGTAGCAATCAAGCAAGGTTCTTTGGAATTAAGAAACAAAGTAAGCCACCCAAACTCCTACCTACACATCTAGAGATGCTCCAACATAATAGACAAAATACATAAGAGCAATGCCCAGTGAATCCAGCAATCAAACAAGTTTCTAGAAGGGAAGAGAAAGACAACCAAAACTTTCATGAAAATTATATGTAAAAAATATACTCAACCTCATTCATAAGAGAAATGTAAATTAAAACCACACAGAGATACCAATTCCCGTCTATCAGACTGGCAAAAATTCAACAGGTGAGCAACATAGTCTGTTGGTGAGGTTGTGGAGAATTAGGTATTCTTGTTTTTTGCTGATGGAATTGTAAAATGATATAACTTCTGTGGAGGATGATTTGGCAATATCCAACAAAATCACATATGCATTTAGTCTTTTACCCTGCAATTCCACATCTAGGAATCTACAAAGATAAAATGCCAAAAATACAAAATGAATATGCACAGGGTTATTCATTACAGCACTATTTATAACAGGAAAAGCTTGTAAATAACTTATCAAAATGAGGACGATATCTATATACTTGTGATGGTTAATTTATGTGTCAACTTGATTGGGCCACAAGGTGCCTATATATATCTGGGTCAAACATTCTGGGTGTTTCTATGAGGATGTTTCTGGATGAGACTGACATTTTTTTTTAATTAATTTTTTACTGAGGTAACATTGGTTTATAACATTATATAAATTTCAGGTATACATTATTATATTTCAAGGGATTAACATTTAAATTGGTAGACTGAGTAAGGCAGATTGTCCTTCATAATGTGGGTGAGACTCATCCAATTACTTGAAGGTTTGCATAGAATATAAATGCTGAACCTTCCTGGAGTATGAGTGATTCCTCTTGTCTGACTTCCTTTGAACTGGGACAATGGATTTTTCCTGCTTTCAGACTCAAAGTGAAACATCAGCTCTTCCTGGGTGTCGAGTCTGTTGGCTTTAGGACTGGAACTACACCGTTGGTTCTCCTGGGTCTCCAGTGTGTCAACTCATCCTGCAGATCTTGGGACTTGTCAGCCTCCATAAACATGTGAGCCAATTCTCTGGAAAACCCTGACTAGTACAAAATCAAATAGAGTGATCTCCATGACATATTATTAAGTAAAAAACCAAGGTACAAACTAGAGTGTATAACATGTACCACTTGAATAGGTAAGAAAGGGTGGATGTGTGTATGTGTATGTGAATCTGCTCATTTATACAAAAAGAAGCACTGGTAGGAAAAACAAGAAACAAATGAAGAAAATGGACAGGAGCCTTTTCTAAGCATAGCTTTAGATAAAGCTTTCACTTTTGAACCATGTAAATGTTTTATAACCCCCCAAATTAAAAAAGGGGGAAAACCCCATAAAACTGAAAATAAAGTGAAACCAACTGTATAGTAAATTGGTAACATAACCATACACAAAAGAACTGTCTGTAACTTTTTTTTTATTATTTAAAAAATTGTTTTTTGAGGAATATTAGCCCTGAGCTAATATCTGCTGCCAATCCTCCTCTTTTTGCTGAGGAAGACTGGCCCTGAGCTAACATCCGTGCCCATCTTCCTCCACTTTATATGTGGAACGCCTACCACAGCATGGCTTGCCAAGCAGTGCCATGTCCACACCCGGGATCCGACCCGGCGAACCCCGGGCCGCCGAAGTGGAACACGTGAACTTAACAGCTGTGCAACCAGGCCAGCCCCCAGAACTGTCTGTAACTTTTAAACATAGTATTCTCTTAGTGGGATATGTTTCAAAGACAAAAGAACTGCAAAGAAATCTTAAACTTTACTCACTTTACTGTTAGAAGTAAAACTGGTATTGTAATTTTGAAACCATTTTATGTGAACTGTAGGACAAAGCAAATGTGTTAATGTTACTCAGAACTAAGTCCTTCAGTGTAACAGAAAAGATACAAATATGAAACGAAGAAGTTAGGCAAAAATCCTGTAATGATACATTTAAATAGAAAATATCAATTATGAATTTAAGACTATATATGAATATTTTTTCTAATTCTCTTCACTGAAAATCTGCACAAGAAAGGACACCCCGGCAGCACATCTAGTACCCAGATCTTAATTTCTAAATGCCATTTCCCACTAAAAGAAACTAGGGCTCCTTGAAGAAAGTGTTTGATTCTAGGTCTTGTGCAGGGAAAGTAAAGGCTCATCTTATAATAGGACTGCAAGAAAGTCCTCAAAGGTGATTTAAGAACACAGAAGCCAACTGTGAAAGGGCTCCCACTGGCTAAATATAGAATTAGAATACCAAAAAAAAAAATCAAACACTGATAGAAAAAGTGAATAAATAACAATCCAGGAGGCTACAGTGATATTCAAAACAAAAAAAAAACCCCAAAAAACCCACCCCCCAAAACCTTACTTGTCCCAATTGAAATTAACTATTACATGAACTCCTTACTGTGAATATTGGTAATTAAACAGAAAGAATTACTAATATATATTTATTTTTACCCAGACTTTCTGGAGAACATGTAATCATTCCCTGATCATAAAGGAAAGATTTTATTTATAAGAATGACAGCTAATAAATGCAAGGAATGATACAATTTAAGAAATCATTTTGCAACCCCAAATGAAATAATTAATGGAAGTAAACCTGTTAGTTGAAAAACTTTTGGGAGACAGGATTGATCCACGAGCCAACATATCACTTTTACTTGCTAACTGCAAAGGGAAAACATAAGTTTATAACGAAAGGATCTGGTAGGTACCACCCTAAACAAACAGCAAAATTTAGCATCTCTAATGGTGGAATAACCTGACAATAAGAAATTGCTAATGTGATGCAATGTGAACTATGCAGTTTCACCTAATAGATATTTTGGCAAAAATATGTGACCTGAATCAACACGTTAGACCCAACTTTCAGTTCACAAGAAATAAAGAGATTGAAGAAGTAGTTAAATGGTACCATGAGAAAACAATCAAATCCAAAACAGGACACAAAGCTGGTTGTGGATTAGGATACAGACAACAATCATAACAGATCCTTGGTTATGCTGTAACTAGAAAAAAACCTACCCAATCTAAAATACAACATATTAAAAAGAAGTCGAGAGAGCTGAGGATGCAAAGTCTTCTAAAGGAACTAAATCCCAGAGAGAGACAAGCCCTTCCTAGATGAGAAGGAATCACAGGCACTTTGTGCATTTGTTGAAAAGGTGCATAGGCAGCAGAGGATCAAATCTTCCATTTAGAGGGACTCTGTTTGATTAAAGGAAAACCAGCACAGCTTTTAATGGCTGCTTAGAATGATGTGACAGATTGGAATCTTTAAGAAACCCAAATGAAGAGATAGTTCTCATTTTCTTCCTGCTTCCCCTGATACGTCTTTTTTCTATTATGAAAAAGGCAGTGAGGCAGCACTGGAGGCCTGGTGTAGAACTAAAAAGCAGAGAAAATTCTCTGCACTCTTCTGTGGGATTAAGTCTCAGAGTCCTGTTAGAGGATGGTGCCTGCAATAACCGTAGAACAGGATTCGCCTTCAAAGCATTTGAAGCCAGAGGTGAACTGAAATTATCTAAAGAGTTAATCAGCTTCAACCCAGCTTAACTCCTGATGGGATCAAAGGGTTCAGTCCTAGCTGCCTGTAAGAGAAAAACGCATGTCCTCTCTGGGGAAAAACACTTATTTATGCCAGTCTCTTCTAAACACAATGCCAGTAATATATGTTTTTAAAAATTACCAGATGTACAGTGAAGCAGGAAAAAATGATCCATAACCAAAAGAAAAAACAGCCAAAAGAAACAGACCCACAGATAAACCCTATGCTGGAATAAGCAAAGACTTTAAAATAACGATTATATATACTTTTTTTAAAAATGGAGAAAAAGATTAACCAAATAGACGAAGAACTTCAACAGAAAAATGAAATCGCTAAAGAAGAAGTAAAATAATAATTATAGAAAAATGGAGAAACATGCCATCTTGAAAACATCTCTCTTGGTAATTGATAGAATGAAAAGCCAAAAAAAAAAAATGAGTAGGGATATACCAAATATTTAAACAATGCTATTAACCACCTTGAACTCACAATCACAAAATACAGAATGGGGGATACTTTATGAATCAACTGACATTTCTCTAAAAACTCAAAGTAATGGAAAACAGAAACAAGAAACTGAAGAAAGGTAACCACTAAATGCAATGCATGATTGGATTTAGAAAAAAAAATAAAGTACATTTTCGGGAAAATAAAAATCTGAATTTACAAACTAGATATTTTAGGAAATTATTGTTAATTGTATTAATGTGATAATGGTACTGCAGTTATGTAGAAGAATGTCCTTATTCTTAGAAGACGCATGGGGATGAAAAGTCACATTATCTGCAATTTACTTTCAAATGGTTCAGGAAATAAGTGTGTTTTTATGTTTCTTTGTGTGTAAAGAGTTAGAAAAGGCAAATTCTTTTATTAAATGTACAACTATATCTTCATATTGTGTTTTGTTTCTGGTTTTTAACACCTCACATTACAGGTAAAACTTTATTATTTTTTTGAAGGAAATCTTATGTAGAATTTTTCAAGCTCAACAGTCAATAAAATCGTAGCAGGATAATGTCAGTAAGGCTTATCTCACATACCAAATTCCTATAAAGTTTTTAAGTATAACCAACTGGAAACAAACTTTCATCAAATCCTTTTTAAAGCCCACTTTAGCTTTCAAAGTGACATTGCTTTCTTAGAATTGTCAACAGAGAAAGGAATTACATATAACCCAAGCTGGAATTACAAATAACTCAAATTTCAAAATTCAATATTGTTTTGAAGCCTTTTTCCCCAACCTAGTTTTAAGTTTAAAGTAAAGACATTATAAAACTCCTCTTGGGATTACTTTCCATAGTAAAATCTTTTTATCATATTTGCCACTGTTCTTTTTCAGCAGTTTGACCTAAATCGTTAATGTTCTTTTTCAGCAGTTCAACCTAAAAATGACCTCCTTTAGAACACATGTAGATACAATAACTATTGATAAAAATACAAATCTAAGGAAAAAGAAAAAAGAGTGAAGTGTGAGGCAGATGCATTATTCAAGTGAAAGGTACAAGCAAATGCTCCTATGAGAATACCAGCTATCAAAGTCCATGTAAGAAATAAAGTCTGACAGCTTGTCTGATGTATTGGAATACTAATTTAAAAGTAGTGCTACTAAAAGCCAAGAATGATGGTCTTAAATAGTGATGGTGCTGATTTCCTGACCGGATTACATTATCACTTTGTGTTACAAGGGCAATATTTGGTTTATAATACACCTCATTTTGCGTTTCTTAGTGTGAGGGAGAATATGTATATTCTGTAGAACAGTCAAATTTATAATCATTTTCTCTCTTGAACCAAGCAAAAATAACTCAAACATTTTAATTCCAAGCATCCCATTTCCTGTTATTCTGGCTCCTTCAGTTAGTTCTCCAACTCCACAACTCTTTGACTCCACAATCCATTGATGATACCACTTTTTCACTGTTTCTCACCCACCTCATATTTTCAACTCCCTCTTACATCTCATCATAATCACAGCAATGTATACACCATCATCTCCCTTGCCCCTCTCTTGACTCATTCTACTCATTTGAGCATTAATTCTACTACACTATCCTGTCCATTCGCTTTCTCACTCTTCAAGAAAACTGTTTCACTATAACTTTGTGCCTTGATTAATTATTGCAGTAGCCTCCTAACTAGTTTCCTTGCTTACACCCTTGCCCTTCCCATAGTCTATCTTAACACAGCAATTAATTCTTAAAAATCCCTGACACGGGGCTGGCCCCGTGGCCAAGTGGTTAAGTTCACACTGCAGGCAGCCCAGTGTTTCGTTGGTTTGAATCCTGGGCACGGACATGGCACTGCTCATCAAACCACGCTGAGGCAGCGGCCCACATGCAGCAACTAGAAGGACCCACAACAAAGAGTATATAACTATGTACCTGGGGGCTTTGGGGAGAAAAAGGAAAAAATAAATTCTTAAAAAAAAAAAATCCCTGACACATTTTAAAAGGTTAAGAAAATCCTGTTACTCCTTTTCTTAAAACATCCAATGACTTCCCATCTCACACTGAATAAAAGCCAATGTCTTTACAATGGTCCACAAGACCCTACAAAATCTAGCTGTTCATTATTTTATTTTCTACCACTCTCCCCACTCTCATTCTGCTCTAGCCACACTGGTCTCCTTGCTGTTTCTGAAACACGCCAGCACGCTCCTGCCTCAAGGCCTTTGGACTTGTTAGGGAGTACTTTCTTATTTCCTTCCTATCTTTTACACATATCACACCAGTGAGGCCTTCTCTATCTACCCTACTTAAAATTGTTTTACTTTTCCTTGCTTATTTTTCTCATGGCACTTACTATTACCTGACCTAGTATATATTTAGTTTATGTATTGTTTCTTGCCTTTAACCCCGACTTGCATGTAAGCTCCATGAGAGCAAAGATTTTGTCTGATTGATTGGTTGTTGTACTCCCAGTGCCTGTGATGTGACTGGTACACACTAGACAAACATTAAAAATTATTTATTAAATGAATTTAAGTAAAAGAACTAAGTTAAATCCATATTTTTGTCTGGATTACTTGTTGAATGAATGAAATATGCATTATTACATAATTTTTAAATGAGATAAAAAACAGAAATTTTGAATAGAAAGTAATTCCAATGAAACATAAACCTGAAGTTACCATAAACTTATTCTGCATGGAAAAACATAATACTTTTGCTTTCTGGGAATTGATTTTTAAATTCAGTCAATATACAAATCTGTTCTTATAATTTTATCACCTTGAGAGAACTGATTAGCAGTACTCCATTTTCTGATGTTTTTAACATTAGAATCTATACTATGACAAAATAAATATTATCCAAAGTTAATATAAATGCTGGAATACACTAATCACACATCAAAAATTCAGCATTTTAAAACTTTTAAGATGTTTTCAAATTTTAAATTATAGAAAAGTACTCACTTTTACTTTAATCCAATATGGATATTTATCTAAGGAAATTTCTGTACTATAACTTATTAATGATGAGTAAAATGTTAAGTCCCATATTTTAAATGTATTGATGTTTAAATATATTAAATGTATTTAAAGCTATACTTTTAAAAAGCTGAAACAGAAAATTTTAAATTATATCAAGGAAAACCATTTTGATTTAAAAAAGATGAATGAAATAAACCTAGAGAAAGTGAAGGGAGAGAAGTTGTTTAAAAGACATCATCTGTTGTAAAACATTTCGATTTCAGTACAATGAATTACATACAGCATTACTTAGATTTAAGAGTTTGAACAATACATTAGAAACCAAAAAAGTTATTTCATAAAAACACTCACCTACAACACCATTCAATACGACCTTCGCCCTCACAAGTTTTTGCCCAATGATTATCTGCCAAATTTTTCATTGCAACAGCATATTCACAAAGTGTTTCCTCATCCTCACAATGTTCTCGCCAGATCTTATCAAAATCTCCCACTAAAAACAAGGAAAAAAATGAATTAAGTTACTTTACTTAAAAATAGGCCAGGCTCTTAAAAGTTCAGCATAATCTAAAATTACTTAAAGGTAAGTAGAAGCAAAATCATGAAGTAAAGTTTCATAAAGTTGAAATTTTATAATTTTAAAAGCTCCTTTAGGCAAATGGATGCATCATTTTAACTATGACTTGATAATCAAATAAATTTTACCACTTTACACAGTTGGATTTGTGAAGCTGAATAAAACTAATCAATGTAATTAGACATAGATGAGTTACCAGTTTATAAACCAAAATCGTGCTGGTAGGGGACAAGTATGGCCGGGCATTCAAGCATTAATTGTCCTGCTACCCCTTAGGCAATATGACCTTGCAGCAAGAGAGTAAAACCACTTAAGCCTGCTTCTTGCCTGTTATTTTTTTTGATCTCTACATACTTATTAGTTCTCTATATTAAAAAGGGGTTGATAGATAAGACAGCAAAATAAAATAGTAAACAAGTTAAATATTTTTATTTAAACACTTGGACTTGCTCTAGGCATACTGTATGTTAAAAATTATAATCCTAGGGCAAAAATGTTGCTACAGATATTACCTTGGAAGCCTCTCAAGAGTTTTGAAGTCTTTATAAAATGTTTTGAATAAAAATAAGCTGACTACATTATCTGGCCACAGTATTACTACTAGCTACCTCTTTTTTAAAAATTAAATCAGTAATCACATTTAATATAAAATCTGAAACATCAGTGTGAGTTCTGATAAAGAAAGGTATGAGAATGCTATGGCCAAATAAATGACATTGACATAATTTTAAGGGTAAAAGAGTATACAAAAATTATCAAAGTGGCTTCATTCAATGTCCTTAGACATAAAATTTAGGTTCTCTTGCCTCATGTTCAAATGTAAGCAATTGTTTGCTA
Organism: Equus quagga; assembly: GCF_021613505.1. Lineage (NCBI taxonomy): Eukaryota > Metazoa > Chordata > Mammalia > Perissodactyla > Equidae > Equus > Equus quagga. Next base: position 95,402,350 of record NC_060274.1, read on the forward strand.
ACAGAATAAACTTAAAAACATAAAAAGAAAAGCCAAATTTGGGAATGACAGTTATACTCAAATTCTCTCCCTGGGTGAGACTATTAGATTCTAGTATTTAAGAGTTAAAAAAAAAAAAAAAAAAACAGAAAAGGAATTATAATAGTTCAAATATAACAACACATCTATTCAAAATTTGAAAAACTTTATTGGTTATTTTAAGCACACTGTCCAGTAAGTACTGACTTGAAAACCAAACTAATTAGCCTTTCAGTTTAACCAAATCAAGAAAGCAATAAGGGTACAAACATGCCCTTACACACACATTGCTCAGTTAAGATGAGTATGTATCAGTCTCAGGCTTGGCCTGAATACTGATTTTTAAACCTACAAAGGATGAAAGGTTTTCTCTTTTTGGGGGGTTATGTTCTTATACAACAATATTTTCATTAATCACTAATATTTGTGTAGTGACAGGGCTCTCAATTTGTTACATAGGAAACTGGCAATAATTGTCCACTAAAACAGGCAAACAAAAATTTTCTAAATTCTCAAAGAAAAACTCCTCAGTTTTAGCAATATCTTTCAGATGTAGTTATTTATCAAGTCTCTAAATAGAACTACAGGAAGTAAAGTCTTTAAAACAAATATTTTGATTAATGATACTTTAATAAACTTATGATGGTTCATAACACGATTCCTGACTTTACTCATCAGACTTGAGAGCAAATGGTTCATTAAGGTATAGTGTCATTTTAAATGTGCTATATCTTTTTTTTTGAGATGAATATCTTCAACTCTAAAAGGACCTTTGTTTGAATTTGTTTCCTTGTCCTATTTAATGTACATATTATAAATAAATAAATAAATTTACTAAATTTGCTGGTAAGAGTCGTCATCCAAACAAAAGTTCTATGATCAAATATGTTTGGGAAAAGCTCTTTCTAACATAGTCAAACAAATTTGCTTTATATGACACTTTTAATTTAGATTCTACAGAATGTACAACTTAAGACAAGGACCTGGGTGCAAGTAATTTATCTGGGAGAGAATCCTAGGAAATAGGAACGAGGAAGTGGGGAGAAAGAGCCAAGGAAGGAGAAAATGCTCATAAAAGGGTGCATTATTGAGGTTGCTGCTGTGGGCAACAGAGAAGCATACAGAATGCCTCTGGAATTGTGCACCTAAATGACGGGAGGCTGGAGCATTTATCTGTCAGTTAATATCCCCCATTAATTGACGGTTGTTAACAACCTGTACTTCTAGTCTGCACTTAGGAACTGACTAAGGGGACATCCTTAGTGGGCTCCAGCAGTGTTGGAGAAAGGTGCAAAGTAGAAAGGAAAGCAGCACACATTTAAAGTGGGACTCTATCACAGCTGGGTACCTTTCAACTCAGTGTCTGTCCACCACAGCTGGTGACCAAGGGTATGTTGTGTTGTTATGTGGGCACCAAAGGAATCTATTACAAATTCTCAGAGTCCTCACTATGTCATTGTATACTGTGAAACTCAATTTACTCTAGAATTATTCTACCAGCTGTGAGATGTAAAGACAACTGTGTATATATATATACATATCTATATATAAGTATATATATAGATATATATATACAGAAACATACTGCCCTTCAACTTTTTAGAAGACCTCTAGTTTTGCACACTCAACAAAGTTCTCTTTAAACACTGTCAATTTCTCATGGAGTTTTAAGGCTTACTATCTGTTCCACTGAAGTTTTGAGGAAGGACATAAATTTTGTCTGTAAGCCTATACAACTCACACTGATTGCAGATAACTTTCATGTTTTCACTAACATTTAAGAGTCTCCAGACTCTCTCCAAATATGCTGACACTAAAATTCATGCGTGATTAGTATAGTACACTTAATATACAATCAAGACTAAACAATGCAATTGTATATACTTTTCATTCTTTCAAGATTTGCTGAAAAAATACTCTATGTCAAACACCATAGAGAATAATAGAGTTAATGAGCAAGCACTGGCATCAAAGGAAAGGGAGAAGACGTAATAAAATGTAGTAGATGCCATATTAGAGAAATGAATCTGATCTGTTCCCTATGTCCCATGTAAGGCATCCTGGACACACAACTTTTAAATCATTTATTGGTTCAACAAAAATGTATTAAACCGCAACAACTAGGTATACACTACATATGTTAAATGTCTGATGGTTACAAAGTTGAACAAACAACACAGCCTTCAGTTATGAGAAAATTCCACTTTCCAGAACATCTTTATTAAAGCTTATTAAAGTTATTTTTCTTTTTTCTTTTTTTTTTTGAGGAAGATTAGCTCTAACATCTGCTGCCAATCCTCCTCTTTTTGCTGAGGAAGACTGGCCCTGAGCTAATATCCATGCCCATCTTCCTCTACTTTATATGTGGGACGCCTGCCACAGCATGGCTTGACAAGTGGAGTATAGGTCTGCACCCGGGATCCGAACCGGTGAACCCCGGGCCACTGAAGCGGAATGTGTGAACTTAACCGCTGCGCCACCTCGTTGGTCCCTTAAAGTATTTTTTAAATAAAGTTATTAAACAAAAATAGAATGGGAAAATTCAGTTTTTTAATAAGAGCCCATTATTTGTCTTTACAGTATTCAAAATAGTGGTATTTACCTTTTAAGCAAAGTATTTTCAAAATAATTTATGACTTGGGTTCTAAAAGTCAAAAAAAGTCAAAGTTGACCAGTGCCCAGTATACGTATTCAAAATCCTTCTGCTAACTTGGCCAAACTGCATACACACAAAAAGTGTTAAAACTGGACTCTAAGGATTTCTTGTTATTTAGTTGTTAAGTCAACCAATACTTAAAAATTGTATTTGAAACACATAGCATTGGAGATTGGATTGGTGGTTACCATAGGGGAAGGGGGGAGGAGGGAAGGCAAAAGGAGTGATTAAGCTCACATGTGAGGGGATGGACTATAATTAGTTTTCAGGTGGTGCACATGAGTAATCTACACAGAATTCGAAATATATTATGATGTACATCCTAAAATAAACAAATAAATGAAGAAAAAAAAGAAAGTAGTCAATTCTGAAGCATAGTTATCAAAAATACCAATTATTCCTTGTTGCCACATGTGTTAATCAGAATGTTTCAACTATTTGTAAAGGGATTTGAATATTTGACTTACACACTGCCTATGCAGTACAATGTTAAATAATAAAAAGAAATAAATATCATATGGAAAAAAATACTGTATTTGAAAGCACATGAATGTATAGAAAACTCTAAAAATTGAAGACAAAGCTATAGTGACAAGAGATTGGTGAGACAAGGGTAGAGAGAGAGAGACTGACCAGAAAGGCGCACATGCAAATTTGGGGGGTGACAGAAATGTTCTGTATCTTGATTGTGGTAATGGTTTCAGAGGTGTATTCATCTGTCAAAATCCATTAAATTATACACTTTAAATGGGTGCCATTTATTGTACATACATAGTACCTCAAAAAATTTCATTTTAGGGGCTGGCCCCGTGGCCGAGTGGTTAAGTTTGCATGCTCTGCTGCAGGCGGCCCAGTGTTTCATTGGTTCGAATCCCGGGCTCAGACATGGCACTGCTCATCAAACCATGCTGAGGCGGCGTCCCACATGCCACAACTAGAAGGACCCACAACAAATATACAACTATGTACTGGGGGGCTTTGGGGAGAAAAAGGAAAAAAAATAAAACCTTTAAAAAAAAATTTCATTTTAAAAATGATGTGCCATCAGCACAGTAAAAGTTACAAAATAAAAATTGTATTTCATTAAATTTGAGCGTCATCAAATTCTCTAAAAAAAAAAATACAAAGATTTACTCTGAGTATCACAAATTTTGCACTTTTAGAAATTCAGAATTAACAGTTTATTTGATTTTTACTTCCATATATGACCAAATACAGGCTGTAAAATGCATTATCTGTCAATGACCAGATTACTAAATTCAAGTTAAAGAACATTTAAAGGTCATTTCCTCTAATACAAGACAATAAGCACAGAAACTCGGGGGCTGGCCCCGTGGCCGAGTGGTTAAGTTCGTGCACTCCATGGCGGCGGCCCAGGGTTTCGCCGGTTCGGATCCTGGGCGCAGACATGGCACTGCTTGTCAGCCCATGTTGAGGCGGCGTCCCACATGCCACAACTAGAAGGACCTGCAACTAAGATATACAACTATGTACCAAGGGGAATTTGGGGGAGATAAAGCAGGAAAAAAAAAAAAAAAGCACAGAAACTCATGACCAAGTAGAAACAAGTTCAGCAGCAGCCATTCCAAGACATTAAAACAGTGTTTAGGACCAGACTGTCTCACAAACATAGTTAAAACACACAAAGACCAGCCTTTTCAGCATTCTTGAGCTCCTGATATAGTGACATACCTAAAGGTGGGACAAAACATCCAAGGTCTTTCATGTTGAAGTAGCTCCTGACACTCCAACAAAGGAACCACTTGAAAACCTGCATCTTACATTCAATACGCTGTGACTAGTCATTTCTCTGATGAGGGGAAAAAACGCAATATCCTAATTTGCTAAAAAGGTCCAACTTTTCATATAAAAACTGAGAAAAACGGGACAAAAAAAAGTTACAGCCATTCTAACACTTGAGAAGAGACTACAGAACAGTCTAGATAGAAATTTCAGGAACTATTAATCTTCAATGTTATACCTTAAATGCATCCAGGCCAATACAGCTAGATACACCTCTATTATTTTTTAAATTATGTATTTAACAAACAATGCTTCCTACGTGCCAGATACTGTTTTAAGTACTTTACAAATATTAACTCATTTAATTCTAATGCCAAACCATTGAAGCAGATACTTTATTTTACAGATAAGAAAACTGAAGTACAGAGAGTAAGTAACCTTCTCAAGGGTATGTATCAAACCTGGCAGTCAAGTGCAAAAGTCCATGTTCCTAACCACTATGCAACATTGCCTCTCTTTATGAGTTTTTAATTTATGAACTTTCATGAATATGAACAAAACTTTGCACTAGAGCAAAGTACACTGACTCTACTAGCCACAAACAAATGGTCTTTTGTTGGTCAAATGCAGTTATTTAGTCTCTGCAACTGAATTATTTGTTAGATTCCTGGCAGTGGTTTCAACTCTGGCTGCACACTAGAATCACCCAGAAGTTTCATTTAATTGGTCTCGAGTGGGAACTGGTCATTTATTTTAATGTTCCCCAGATGAATCTGCTGTGCAGCCATGGCTCAAAACCATGGGTCTATGGCAAGTTTGTAAACTCAAATGCTTCGTGAAATAATATACAGAGCAGTGAAGCTTGGGGCAACCTGAACAATCAAATTTAATTAAAAACAAAACACCGCATGGATAAAACTTACAATCTACAAACACAATTTGGCCCATGTTCTATCTTCTGTGTTTGAAGTGCTCTTTTACTGCAAACATATTTATCAAAAAAAATGGCTAACCCAAAATGTAAAACTCTTTGAATACATCCTGTATGAAACACTCAAGAAAAGTGAGAACCAATAGCATCAAAATCTGTTATTCCCTTGTGAAACAACATTACCAATGCATATGATCACACAGATCATTTATTTAGTGTAAACAAAGGACTTATGAACAACCTTCTGAGACTAATTTCTGTATAAATGGGAATAGGAATTTCTATATAAGTAGAGGAATTTCCGTATAAATGAGAATAGGGGATACTCAGATGCCCCTCTAAAGGCATGGGGCCTAGCCATCTATTCTAAAACAACCCTAGCAATGGGCACCAGTACATCTTGACTTTAAGCACAATAAATTAGTACAGTTTAGATCAGTGGTTGTCAGATGTTTGGATTTTGCAATTAGTACAAATTTCACCTCCAAAATTTAAGAGACTGACGTTGGGGTTGCAAAATTTTTATCTGTGAAATTATAACATATAAAGTAAATTTATAAACATACACAGAAGTATTACCATCATCTAACACCAACACACACAGAGACACACATTTCACCATTACAATATCCTTATTCTCATTTTTCTCTGGACAAAATTTTTATTTTTTTAAACTTTGGCTGACACTGGTATGTGGAACCAATACTTAAGGAAGGGGGAGTAGCAGATAAGAAGGGGAGAAATAGAATTCACAGTATACAGTAAAATAAGACAAGTTGATTCAACAAACATTTATAGAATGTTAAGGACAAGGCACTTTACAATATCCATATCCTCCACTATTTACAGTTTTATTTATAGAAAAACAGAATGATGCTCATAATGATAATTTTAGGCCATTTTTAAAAATTAATGTAATATACTCAATTTAAGAAGATATGACCATAAATTCATCACAAAAAATTTGTATCCAAAAGTTAAAATTTAAAAGTTATGAATATAAAAAGATTAGATTCAACTATCTGGAAATAACTATATTGGCTTCTTTTTTTGTGTATGTGTGCTTCAAATCTATGAGGCATTGTGCTAGGTAGGAGGGATACAAAGATAAAAGGTAGAGTTCTACTCGAGGAACTAAGTTTAGTGGGAAAGACAGACAAGTGAACTGGTAAGTGATAAATACAATAAAGGCAAGCATAATTGTGCTATGGGAACATACGGCAGAAAGAGAAGCACTGACTTATGTAAAATTGTGGACACTACTGGTGTCTTCCAAGGATCTATCCTCAGTTACACATTCTCATCACTCCATTGGGCAGTTCATCTGCCCTCAAAGCTTCAACTTCCACAGAGAGGGCTTCCAATGCTACACTTTGAAGGGATACATTCCAAACTAAATCATTACTACCATCCTATGACAAACCAACCTGCCTGTCTACTCTGTTCTCCCTGGCCCCATCCCAACAAAGTGGATGGAAATAGCTACTTACATTTTCCCAGGCATGAAATCTTGGCATCATCTTTGACTCTTCCCCTTTACTTTCACTAAAACTGCTCACTCTGACCTTCAAATAGTCTTTTTCTCTATTTTCATGATCACTACTGTTATTTAAGCTATAATTAACTCCAAATCAGATTAGTGTAAGAGTCTCCTACCTAATCTCCTTTCTTCTAGAATTCTTCCTACTCTAATCTATTAGCACTTTAGCTCAGTGTTCCTCAGCCTCTTTGCCCACTGTATAATCTATGGAGCTTTTAAATAATATAGATGCTGTGTTCTACAGATGATACTGATGTGGAACCAAGGCTAAGATCCACCGCATTTGTTATGGGTTTTCCCCCACAAAATATCAAAGGATCTACACCAATACTTTTGATTTTTATTGTATCTTTTGAAATGTAAAAAAAACCCTAAAAAGAAAATTACTACAAAAATGACTAAAAATAACAAAATCAAGTTGCTAACATACTATTTGCCCCTCACTGAATTGACTATTTATCAGCCAACGTTCCCTTTATCTTTTAGTGTTACTGATTATAAAACCCTTTTCATTTTTTTCCCTAATAGAATAGCAGTTCAAACTCTTCTAGGGTAAAGTTAATAAGCCTTTCTGTGGACAGCCTTCACCTTACTTATTTTGATGATTGAGCAAAGATTCTATCACAAAAAGCAGCATTTTCTGATTCTACATCAGAATGAGCATGACTGGAAGAACATGTAAAGCAAAGAGTTAAAACCTCACTTGAAAAAAAAAAGAAAAACAGAGAACCTGTTCAAAGTTTCTTGGGGTCAGGGAGTTGCTCAGTATTTTAAAGCAGTGTTGAAGGCCATGTAAGGAAAAACAATCTTAGGAAATTGAAATTAAAAACAGTCTGGGACCAACCCTGGTGACCAAGTGGTTAAGTTTAGTGCACTCTGCTTCAGAAGCCCAAGTTTGGTTCCTGGGTGCAGACCTACACTGCTCTGTTAGCGGCTATGCTGTGCTGGCAGCCCACATACTAAAAAATAGAGCAAGACTGGGATCGATGTTAGCTCAGGGCAAATCTTCCTCTGCAAAAAAAACCCCCCAAAAAACAAACAAAAAAACCAGATAGTCTGTTATCTTAACTTTAAAAACAATTTCAAAACTTTGTTTCAGGAAAAGCACTAACATTACATTCGTTCTTTCAGGGCTTTTTTGTTTATTTGTTTTGCTGAGGAAGATTAGCCCTGAGCTAACATCTGTGCCCATCTTCCTCCACTTTATTTGTGGGTTGCTGCCCCAGCATGGCTGATGAGTGGTGTAGGTCTGCATCCAGGATGTGAACTCACAAACCTGAGTCAATGAAGTGGAGCATGCTGAAGTTAACCACTATGTCATTGGGCTGGCCCCCATTCTTTCATTTTCAGACCTTTTGGGTTTAGTTTAAAACGATTTCTCATTTAGAGATTTCTCCCTTTCCCCCACAATGTTCCTGTTTTAGGTGTTTGCTAAAGAATACTCAATCACAAATGTATTTTTCAGCTTATCCTAAACTGCTATTCTAGCTCACTCTTTGTCTCAAACTATGAAGATGAATTTGAATAATTAATAAGAATTACACATCTAAACTAGGCTATTTAGTCACTGACTTTTAGTCTTTTTGTTTTCTTCTTATTCTTCTCCCCAAAGCCCCCAACTACATAGTCGTATATTCTAGTTGTAGGTCCTTCTAGTTGTGGCACGTGGGATGCCGCTCAGCACAGCTTGATGAGCGGTGCCATGTCCGCGCCCAGGATCAGAACCAGTGAAGCCCTGGGCTGCCAAAGTGGAGTACATGAACTCAAGCACTCAGCCACAGGGCTGGCCCCTAGTCACTGACTTTTAAAATACAGTTCACAATTGTTAATCTTTATAACACAGTTTTTTCTGGATTTAGTCTGCAGAACCAACCTATCCTGTGTTCTCCTTTTCTGTTTCAGTATCAGTAATCTGTCTTGCTTATTTTAACTACTTTTATAATATTATCATTGCTACTAACAATTGCTTTTTTTTGGTGAGGGAGATTGGCTCTGAGCTAACATCTATTGCCAATCTTCCTCTTTTTGCCTGAGGAAGATTGTCCTGAGCTAACATCTGTACCAATCTTCCTCTTTTTGCCTGAGGAAGACTGTCCTGAGCTAACATCTGTGCCAATCTTCCTCTATTTTGTATGTGGAATGCCGCCACAGCATGGCTTGATGAGCAGTATGCAGGTCTGCACCCGGGATCCAAACCCACGAACCCTGGGCCACCGAAGTGAAGTGCACGAACGTAACCGCTACACCACCAGGCTGACCCTCAACATTTTTTTTAATGTAGAAAAGTATAATAAAGGTCACCCATAATCCCAAAATCTTGAGAATACCACTGTTAACAGGTTAATATGTATTTTTCTTCTCTGACTGATTTATAAACTGCAAGGGTTTATGTGACGAACTGTTTGAATCTGTTTTGGCATACAGAATAAATAAATTCAGCAACTGAATAAATTGACAAAATTTGTTAAAGACATTCACAAAATAGGTCAAAAAATCCAAACTAGGGGTGGCTGGCCCTGTGGCTGAGTGGTTAAGTTCACTTGCTCTGCTTCAGCAGCCTGGGGTTTCACCAGTTCAGATTCTGGGCATGGACCTAGCACTGCTTATCAAGCCATGCTGAGGCAGTGTTCCACATATCAAAACCAGAAGGACCTACAACTAGAATATACAACTATGTACCAGGGGGCTTTGGGGAGAAGGAGGAGGAGAAGAAGAAGAAAAAGACTGGCAACAGATGTTAGCTCAGGTGACAATCTTAAAAAAATTTTTTTAAAAATCCAAAATAGGGGCCAGCCCCATGGTGGAGTGGTTAAAGTTCCATGTGCTCCTCTTTGGCGGCCCATGTTCATGGCTTTGATCCCGGGCATGGACCTCCTTCACTCATCAGCCATGCTATGGAGGCATCCCACATATAAAATAGAGGAAGACTGGCACAGATGTTAGCTCAGGGCTAATCTTCCTTAAGCCAAAAAATAAAGAGGAAGATTGTCAATGGACATTAGCTCAGGGCAAATCTTCCTGACCAAAAAATCAAAAATAAATGGAATGGAGATCATACTTTTATTTCTAACAGCTGTAGCCTTTACATCTTCTTGGAATTTTTACATGACTTATGTTTGGAAAAAGAGATGCCAAGCATAATACCAATCATTATAGGAATGGGCTTATGTGACTACAATTACGGGAAAAAAACAAAAGACAACTGAAAATAAACATGGCTCTACTTCAGTTCTCAATTAGATATGTACTTATCAGGTAGATCTGATTAAACAATGAAGTCCATGCTGGGAAAGCAAAACTACCTGTTTCTTATTTAAACACTCTTAAGATTTATTTAAAATATTTTTGGCTTGCATGGAGGTCATATTTTAAAAGTTCTATATAGCAAAGACAGAAAACACCTATAGCTACAAGCATATTTCCATTTATATAAACTCAATCCAAAAGACTGTCCCTTACCTATAAATGGCTGACACCAGAAACATGCCTTTGCATCATCACTCACTGCTAGACATTTCCCTACCATTTCCTCTTGATGACTACTTCAGATATCAGCACTGCCCAGAACAGTGACTTGATATCCACCTCTCACTTTACCCTTATACAAATCAGCAAAGCCTCTTTAAGTGGTGACACAGGACAGGCAGTAAAATGAAGTAGAGAAGGGAAAAGTGGTAAAAGAAGAGTGTATTAAACCTACTTGCTAGTCTTTACCATCTTGTTCGCTACCCTATTCCCCAAGCCTGCCCATCACCATCAACAAGAATCAGCTGGACAAAGGGACTGGGAAGAGTGGGGAGAAATCTTTTTCTACCACAGCAGAAAAGAATTTTATTTTCATTTTTATTTCTGCTTCACTTTCAATTCCACTACAAGAGGTAAGGGAAGGAAAAACTATATTATCTAACCCTGACTCATTATCCAGTTCTCACTCCTGTCCTTACTATCCAGTGAATGTTGTGCCTCCTTCTTCACTCTACCCCAACTTATTTCCTTCCCTGCAATCTCTCCCCAAAACACCCACACCTCACATAGCCCCAACTCAGCTAATCATACCTATCCTATTCCCATCATTTTTTTTTTTTTTAAAGATTTTTTATTTTTTCCTTTTTCTCCCCAAAGCCTCCCGGTACATAGTTGTATATTCTTCGTTGTGGGTCCTTCTAGTTGTGGCATGTGGGACGCTGCCTCAGCGTGGTCTGATGAGCAGTGCCATGTCCGTGCCCAGGATTCGAACCAACGAAACACTGGGCCGCCTGCAGCGGAGCACACGAACTTAACCACTCGGCCACGGGGCCAGCCCCTATTCCCATCATTTTTATATCCTTTTATCTAACACAAATTCTAGGGCTACTTTCTGCTTACCATTTCCTCTCCCACTCTACCAACACTTGGAGTCACCATTAGGCATGGAATTGGGAAGAAAAAACCTATTATTCTCATAAAATATGTACAATGCTAATGATGAACTATCCAAACTTCAAGCAGGTTATTTTACTATTTTGGGGATTTGGCTCACTCATGTAAAAGTTAGAAACTAGTTTAGATCACCACTCCAAAATCTGACAGAATCCCAGTGATAGGGATTCTGAAACTGTACATCTGAGGTGGAATTATGTATTTTCTAAAAGACATCCAGACGAATCTACTGATCAGCATGTTTGGGAATCAGTGATAAATGCTAAGCCTTCCTCCAGTCTAACATTCCAAGATTCTAAGCTGGAATTTTCATTGCATTTTCTGATAGGAATATTATTATAACAGGAGGGTAGTTTCCATAGTTATTGGTATTACAGTTCAGGTATGTTACTAATTAAATGGGCCTTTGTAACCTTACCTAGCACCTAAGCACCACTTATATTATTATTTTATGACCACAGTTGACTGGCAAATGAACTTGTAAAATGTGTCCACAGACTGGGGACCATCAGCATTATGATACTAAGACCTCAAAGGAAATCACTAAAAATTGTTTCTTTGGGATTATTATGTGCATAAACAGACCTTTTTTTAAAACAGATTGTCAAATCAAAACTGAGATTTGAGCTACATGTCCGAAATAAAGGTAGAAAGGGCATGCTCATTAGAATCTTTTACTTTGCTAGTTTACTGATGAGGCTTTGTTCATCATTGGAATAAAGCCTAGGGAAGTCTAGATCATTGGTGGAATTCAGTGCATTAAAATGCCTAAAGAACAGTCTCATTCAAATGTTTACAGACTGCCAGAACTTTACCTGCCCAGAAGCACAATAGATCATTCACTTAAGAACTACAAGTATCTATTCCAGCTCTGGTAACTTCCATCTACCAATTCTCGTTATACACAAGTGTTCCCTTGGTTAATATTCAGGCTTAAATACATGTTTCAACACGTGGGAACTAAGCAAGTATAAACAGCACTTGAAGACATGACGACACATTAGTAGTGTGTTAATTTAAGTGGAACCTATTCATGTATGAATAAATGAATAATGAATAATAATTATTAAAAAGGTAAAAATGGAAACTGAATTATATGCTAGTCATCTTTTTTTCTCTAAAGGTGTACTTGCTTAAATTTGCACAAAATAGCATGATAAAGGAAAATTTGTCCATTTATTTCCTCATTTCTCCAAACATGAAAATCTACAGTGAATGCCATTATGTAAGTGCATTCTCTGAAAATCAAGAATGATGCAATGGTTGCTATGGTAACTACTCATTTTATTGAGTAAATTGTGGGTTGGGGTTTAAAGCATTCTTTTAAAAAACAAATTTCAACATCTTTACTATACCCGATAAGTCTCTTTCTATTGCTACCTATTAAACAATAACTATAGGCCATCTTTGAGGATGACTATTTAAGCAGCTATTTAAAAAGCTAGGCTTGAGTTGCCAAGGGAGGAAAACTTTGGATTCAAAGTTTGAAAAATGAAGCACATCCACGACATTCAAAGGAACAAAAGACAGTTTTAATCTTCTAGAGTAACTGAAAAGTGTTTGTAAATCAAAGGTAACATGATCTTACATGTCTGTTCCCTCACTGTCATAATTTTACTTCCAATCCTAAATTAACTAAGTATAAAACACTAGAAGACTGCTGACTTTTCAGTTTGCAATGAAGCCAAAGCGAGAGCAAGTTGAAAGTTATCCTTCATTTTGATACTTAGAAGAAATTTCTCCTGAGCATACCAAAAAACTGGGAAGTTTCACTGTCATGTTATAAAATAGCTTAGTAACAAAGCCTATATTTGAAAATACCAAGGATAACTGTAGACCCCAACTATAAACACTCCTCAGGCACAAGCAAAAGCTACTAAGGCTTCTTCGTTTGCTTAAGATCTTGCATACGAGGGGTTCCCAGAGATGGCCGGCTTCGCTGGTAACTGTGTCCTGAGGAGGCTTGGTAGTTTCAGGGTCTTCAAAGCTAAACAATATTTTAAGAACCTGCGCCAGATCTCTTCCTCGCCCGCCTAAATAAACACTCAGACCCAGCTTTTGAAGAAGGTGGTAGTGGTTGGGGGGTATGGATGGAGCCCCTCCCCGCTTTAACAAGGTGAAGTCCACTGAGCTAAAAGGCCTGCTGGCTTCGCAGCCCTGGAGGCCCGGGAAGCCAGGCTCACCCGCAGGAGTGAGGTCCGAGGAAGGGGTCTGACCGGCGGCAGATCAGACAGGCCGGTGAGGCGCGAGGGAGCGAGGGCCGGCGGGCTCCTCGCAGGCCGTCTTTCTCAAACAGATTTTACCTGCCTTCGTGTTTTACCTCCACGTCTCTCTCCCGCCTCGGTGGGGCTGGACGTGTTTGTGAGTGTGGTGACAACAATCTCAGCACCCCGGCCGGGGACAGGGGACGGGAGGGGTGGGGACTCAGTTCCTCCACAGGCCTGGAACTCTCCTGAAGGGCCCTCGAAGAAAAGGGGGCGGGAGGAGCGCGCCCGACGCCGACGGAGGACTCGACCAAGAAGGGGGCGTCCGGGCCTGGGAGAGCGGCAGCGGCTGACGTGCAGCTCCTTCAGGTTGTAATGGTGGCCCCTGGGGGGGAGGGGAGCGGTGACAAGGGGCTGGGGGCGAGGAGGCCTCCCCTCCCCCCCGGCTCCGCTCGCTGTTTACCTTCCCGGTACTTCTTGCGGAGCCGCCGGTGGACGCTCTTCACCACCCCGGAGAGCTTCTCCTGCTCCAGCTTCCGCTCCTGCTCCCGGGGCGGCGGGGTGCTGGGGGGCCCGGCCCCTTGCCCGCGAGCAGCGCTTCGGCCGCCGGCGCCCGGCTCCATGTCGCTGCTGCTGCTGCTGCCGCCGCTGCCGCCGCCCCTCGGGCCCCCGCAGACGCCCGCCTGACGGAGGAGGTGGGGAAGGAGGAGGCAGCAGCGGAGGCAGCAGCCGGAGGAGGCAGAAGAGCCGGAGCGACGGCCTCGGAGGTGGCCTCTTTCCCAAACGCACAAGCTGATTGGTGGACTGTGGAGGGCTGGGCGGAAACGGAAAAGGCCAAGGGCCAATGGGCGGAGAGCGCTGGCGGCGCACAGGTTGTTTGGGAAGGCGAGCAGCTGGAGGAGGCGGGGCTCGCAGGCTGAGGGGAGTGAGGCGGTGGGAGCGCTAGGCCCGGGCTCCTCTCCGCTCCCCGCCCGTCCTCGGATTCTGTGCGCAGGCGCTGTGATGCGGCCACCGGAGACGCGCTGCGAGCCACGCGCGTGCGCGTCTGAGTTTGCTTGGTTTGGACATCGGCTTTCTCACCGCCTCCATCCGTTTCACTACCTGAGAGTTATATTCTGGTGTGATGCGGTCAGGGTCCTCTACCTGAGCCCCAGCTGCACCTTGTGACTTGAGGATTCCCTTTGTTTGCCTAACTCTGAGAAGCACTTTTGAGATGACTTGACGGCACAGGAGTGTCACACTTCAAGGGACCCAAGCATAGATGCTTTCATTGGCGCGAGGAGAGGTCTGGCTACTAAGTAGTGATTTCATTCATGGGCCGGCAATGGGTAATGCCTCTAGTGCCAGTGCTAGGGGAAAGACACAGAAAATGGGGAAAGGAGAACGCCAAGAAAAGGAATAGAAGTTAACCAGGAAGAGGGTAAACCCACAACAGATGCTTTCAAGAACTTTCGTGGTGTCTCAGGTGTCACAGGAGGCATACCCTTGTCTGATTCGCATCCGAACTCTGAGCGCTTTTAAAGTTGGTTTGGGTAACTTCCTGGCCTTTGATTTGGTGGGTTAGTCCATACGGAGTTTGCCTAAGTGGATTTGGCAACCTGTTCTACCTCCCCCACTCTTCTCTCTTCTTTTGGGAAGTTGATGGGGAATATGGTGGTTGACTTCTGTCCCAGAAAGTTGGAAGACTACTCTCCAGAGAGACATAGCCTCTGTATTAGTTTCTGAAGTGTTACTGAGACTGCTGGAGTATCAGAGATTCAACCCATTGAGAGAGCTTAATGAATTGTGCTGGGTTGTAGTATACCCCTACGCTGCAGTTGATGGTTACAGACATCGTTTGGAAATTTTTGCAATGAAAACTTTTTGATTAATGATTTTATAAATGTGAATAAAGTGTGCATTATGTAACTATTTTGTATGCCACCTTCTGAGTAATGAAAACTTTGAAGAACAAAGCATTTATACACACTCTCCAGAACATAGGAGGAGTGGGAGGAGAGGAGAGAAGAGAAGGGAGAAGACTGGTGGAATTTAAAGATGGGAGATGTGTCCCCTACTGGCACCGTGAAGAGGCAAATCAAACACAGATAAACTTCAAAAGAACTAATTATAATTATGAAGAGAAATTACATGAAAGCGCCTTACAAATTGAGGATATGGTGGTCTTATTTGGGGGGAATTTCATTTGGGAAGAAAGGGGAATTTGAATGACATACCTCTTTTGGCTCTTTCCATATTTTTAGTACATATGGGAGACAAAAAGAGGTGCAAATGTTTCGAAGTTACGACCATGGTAAAGACATTATTAAATTTCATTTGTACTGAACTGTAATTTCAAAAAAACCTCTCCTCCATACTACTATGGTAGATGAATTTTTAAGTCCTTTTTAAAAGTAAGGATGTACACTGAATGAAATTTGGAAAACATAGAAAGGAGTAAAGAAAATAAAAGTCACCTGGAAACCACTGAGAAACAACTGTTAACATTTCTTTGCTTGTCTATACTTATTTTAAATGGAAGTTCTTGACGCCTATATGGTAATCTATTATATGAATTGACTATTTTAGTAACCAGTCCCAGGTATTGTATACTTACGTTGTTTCCAGTTTTCCTATATTAAAAATAATACTGTGATAAGCACCCTTGTAAACAAGTTTGTTCATTTCTTTAATTATACATCTCACTAGATTAAATTCCTAAAAGTCAGATTTCTCAATCAGAGTCAAACATGTTAAGGTTTTGATGTATGTTGTCAAATTGCCTTTTCCAAAAGGTGGTAGCAGTTTATGCCACCTGCAGCAATACATGTGAATGTCTATTTTACTGCACCCTTACCAAATACAGGTATTACAATGTACAAAGTCATTAATGAGAATTTTTTAAGGTCTATATTTTTAAGAAACATGGGAATTTTCTGCAGTTTCTTTTTTTTTTTAAGATTGGCACCTGAGCTAACAAATGTTGCCAATCTTTTTTTTTCTTTCTACTTTTTCTCCCCAAATCCCCCCAGTACATAGCTGTATATTTTAGTCGTGGGTCTTTCTGGTTGTGGCGTATGGGACGCCACCTCAACATGGCATAATGAGTGGTGCCATGTCCGTGCCCAGGATCCAAACCAGCAAAACCCTGGACCACCACAGCGGAGCACACGAACTTAATCCCTGGGCCATGGGGCTGGCCCCTGCAGTTTCTTAACTGGCTATTCTGGTTGGCATACTGTTTACAATTAAATATTAATATGAGAGCACATAAAAGAAACTTCACTATCTAGTTGTCATTTTTCAAGCAAATTCAAGAACTCCATATTTTTTTTTTTTTTTGAGGAAGATTAGCCCTGAGCTAACATCTGTGTCCATCTTCCTCTATTTTGTATGTGGGATGCCTACCACAGCATGGCTTGCCAAGTGGTGCCATGTCCGCACCGCAGATCTGAAGTGGTGAACCCCAGGTCACTAAAGTGGAACGTGTGCACTCAACCACTGTGCCACCAGGGTGGCCCCGAAGAGCTCCATATTTTAAATTTGTTTTTTTGATTTCACATTCTCTTGAGAAGCAACTCAAGAAATACAAATTGGACAGCTGGATTTTGTTTTAGATTTGCATGAATTCAAATAGAGCAAGGGCTAACATGTCCTGAGAAACATCAATACTGAGTTTTCTTAGGAGGACTATGGCAGCTGGCCATAGATCACAATATAAAAGGGAGTTTATAACTTTCCTCCAGTATGATTAGTAATATTGGAAAATGCTTTCTGTCTTTTAAAGTAGTGGAAGAATGGTAGCGGGCTTTTCCATTTAAGTAAAATAATTGTCCTAATTGCTAGTAAGAGAGATTCACTGCAGGAAGTAGGTTTGGTGCTATATTCAATGCTTAGGAAAATTTCACCACCTTTCCCCCCCATGTAGTGACAGGATTTCATTTATTTTAAATATATTATTTTATTTAAAAAATTATTTCATTACTATTTTAAATGGCTGCTGGGAAAAGGGATATTGGAATAAAACAGTATTCACTGAACAAGACAAACCAGTCTGGGAGGAAGAGGCATTTCTAAGGACTGCACTAAACCCCTAACTAAATTTCTCATCCTCATTCTTTGCCTTATCTGACTAACTTTTGCACCCTTCCCCATGCACATTTGGTGTGTCATAGTAAGCTTCCTATGTCAAAGAACCACTCAGTATAGGAAAAATGTCCTTGGCAAGAAAAATACCTTACCCTCTTTGTTTGAGGTTGTATTCTTTATAATGAAAACAAAGTCCCATAGACAATGAGAAGAGTCAACATTCTTCTCTTTGTAGAAATAAAGTGCATTCTATTCTCAGTGAGAGTTTAAAAAATATTAATCAGTGATGAAAAGTAAACTTTTGAATTCATATCAAAATCTGGGTGGTGGCACTGAGTTAGTGAATAGAAAGATTCGGGGTGCACTTTGCTGAAGTGTTGTACTTTTCATTACCAGATTTATTGAGTGTTCCTGTAGGACGGAGAAGACTACACAGCAGAAATTGGGATTCCTTGAATTACCTAAATCATTAATCATTTATTTTTATTCTTCACTGAATTTTGGCATTATTGACTCCTTTTGACACTCTTTATCATCAAAATCTTAAAAACAGGTTTTGCTGTTGTATAATAGTATTAATATTAAACATGTTTATGACTCTACAATGGTGCACAACAGTAGTACAGAAAGACTTGATGAACTTCCTTATTATTGAAGACATAGATATATTCCAAGCTGGCCAAATCTTTGGTTCATGGCTATTTAGAAATAGAATGTTAAAACGAGGACTGGAAAACTAAAATCTATATTATTTTGAAAATCTTTGTATATTATTTCTATAATTCTTATCCATGAATAGAAAAATATCTATGAAGTTAAAATTCTTTTTTCTAATAATTCAAAATTTTAAAATGTGGATGTATCATTAATTGGACACATTCTAGAGAAACTGTTGAAAAGCTTTTGTTTTTCACATTTTATTTCAAATCGTAGAAACTTTCTTTGGAAAATGTTTTAAATGTTTTGATAGAAACAAACATAGTGGAGAACTAGCAAGAAAAGAAATTTCAGTGGTATATTTTCATTCAGTATGGCAGATTACAACTTTAAAAATCCTTCTATTTACTGAAAATAGAATTATTTTCTTTAAAATTTGTTTTTAGTTACTAATCCAATGTCTCTCCTGCAATTTTTAATGTATCTGCCCACATAAAAATCTTTAAAATAAGGCAGATTAACTGTCTTTCCAGAGTTAATATTCAGTATGATATTAAGACTAGTATTAACTACAGGAAGTGACAACAATTAATTACTGCCTAATTCCAAGTGTGACTATAAAATTTACAATATTTTTGTGATATACTAATTAATGAAATACATAATTATCACAACAGGGCTATTGTAGGAAGAGCTCTATATAGAAAATGGGAAGTGTTCTTCCAGGTGATACATGATGTCCTTATAATGGAGAGTAGGACTGAGAGATTTTCTGTGTCCTGATTCCAGCTTTGCATTAACCACCAGAGTGAGGCACTTGATTTCTCTGAGCCTCGTTTTTGCTTCTTCGAATGTAAAATGAAGAGGTTAGATTTGACTAGTGTTCTTCAATTTTTTTTTACCATGATTCACAGTTAGAAATACATTTTTTTTTAAAGAAATACATTCTACATTGGGGCTCAGGACACTTATACATATACATATGTAAGTATAGACACTCATATATAGTTAGGACAAAAGTTCCACCAGACAATACTTACCTTCGCTAAGTGCAATACATGGTGATATTTTCAATTCTATTTTAGTTTTTAATACTGTGGAGCACACTACATTGATTTTTATGGTCCTCTGAGTCATGGCCTAAAATTTGGAAACACTGGCAATTTAAAAGATCCCTTTCAGCCCCCAAACCACTGTAATTCTGTGACTCATATTAATTTTGAGAACACTTTGTGAGATGTACCTTGTGATGTTGAGGCTACTCAGCTCCTTTTGAACATCACTTTTATATTTGAGGGATTTCCCCCATTATGAATGCAGGCTCAAATAAGTGACTTTGACTCTGCTAATCATATTCTCTTGAGTGAGCTATTTGGAAAAGAGCAAAACAAGCAAGCACAAGCTACAGGGAATCATTTCATCTGTTGAGGAAGACTGTGGAGGTGTGGGTCTTTTAGTATCACAGTGACTGAGGTTCTATCTTCCAGGGTCCAGTATTTGCCCTGTAAGCCAAGAAACAGAAACAGTGGGGTCTGACCCAGCAGAGTAGTCTCTGGATCTGGCTTAGGTATTGATCCGGGCTGGGTAGTCTCCAAATCTGCTTCTTTGGTCCTTCTGGGGATTAGAGGTCACCTAACATCCTTTAATAAATGCCTTTTCTATTTAAATACCTAGAGTTCCATTTTTTGCATGAAGGTATCTAAGGAAGAGACATCTCAGAAGAGAATAAGGTGATCTGGAAGCAATTTGCACTGGCTTTCACTGTGACCTTTGGTGATCTGTTATCTGCTGGCTTCCTCAGTTTCCTCAGTTGCCACCTGATGATGACCTGCCATTCCTACCTCACATGTTGTTGTATAAGTAAAAGGAAATCATGGACTGGAAGTGCTTTGAAAAGTTAAAAAATTACGAAAGCAGATAAATGAGATAGGCATTATTTCTTTCTAAGGGTGCTGAAAAAGTGAAGTTTTCCTGGCTTCAGGAAGCTAAATTTAGTCTTTCTCTTATTGGATGTATATCAGTCTCCCTGTAGACTTTAATACTTTGTCACTGATTCATCATTGTTTTCTTTTTCTAAAGGTAGAACATGCTCCAAAAATTTCATATTAGGTCTGAAATTACAAGGTTTTATGTCAAAGTATGAAGCAATCACCATACATATCCTAACGTTGACTGTGTCTCTTCCAAAATTTTCTTGTAGGATAATTAGCATAGATGCTTTTTTGAAAATCAAGATCAAAATTCCCTGCCATAACATTTTGTTGTTGTTGTTTTGATAACTCCTTTATTAGAAAATATATATTATTTTTTAAAAAATGATTATTTAGGGGTTGTTCCTTGTCTAAAAGAAGGGAAATAGATATATTAGGTGCTCTAAGGGTTTGAGACCCAATCATTCTGCTTGTAAATATACAATCTTGGAAAAATTCTCTATCCAAAGGAAAAATAGTCATTTTAGTAGATAATTTTAGGGGAACAAATGAAAATTGACAGGGGCGATTCAGCTCAATACATAAAAAAATCTTATATGTAAAGCTAAGTTGCCTTTAAATGTTTCTCTTTTTTTAATTTGATACATTTGTATATTGCAAAATGATTACCACCATAGCATTAGCTAACATCCCCATCTCACCACATAGTTACCATTTATTTTTGTAGTGAGAGCATTTAAGATCTACTCTCCTAGCAATATTCAAATATATGATTATTATTAGCTATAATCATCATGCTGTACATTTGCTGTACATTAATGCTGTACATTAGAGCCCCAGAATTTGTTGATCTTATAACTAAAGTTTGTACCCTTTGACCAGTGTCTGCCTGTTTCCCACACTCCCTAAATTCCTGATACCTACCACTCTATGTTCTCTTTCTCCAAGTTTGACTTTTTTTACATTCCGAATATAATTGATATCATACAGTATTTGTCTTTCTCTGTCTGACTTATTTCAGTTAGCATAAGGCCCTCAAGGTCCATTCATGTTTTTGCAAATGTCCAGATTTCCTTCTTCCTCATGGCTGAATAATATTCCATTGTATATACATACCACATCTTCTTTATCCATTCATTCATTGATGGACACTTATTTCCATTTCTTGGCTATTGTGAGTAATGCTGCAATGAATATGGGAGTGCAGATATGTCTACAAGATCCTGATTTCAATTCCTTTGGGTATATACCCAGAAATAAGGTTGCTGATCATATGGTAGTTCTATTTTTAATTTTTTGAGGAACCTACATGCTGTTTTCCATAGTGGCTGTACCAATTTGCATTCCTACCAACAGTGTACATGGGATCCCTTTTCTCCACACCCTTGCCAAAGTTTGTTATCTCTTGTCTTTTTAATGACAGCCATTCTAACAGGCATGAGGTGATATTGTGGTTTTGATTTGCATTTCACTGATGATTAGTAGTGTTGAGCATCTTTCATTTATCTGTTGGCCATTTGTGTGTCATCTTTGAAAAACTGTCTACTCAGTTCCTCTGCCCATTTTTTAATCAGGTTGTTAGTTTTTTTGCTATTCAGTTGTATAAGTTCTTTATATATTTTGGATATTATTCCCTCATCAGATATATGATTTGCAAATATTTTCTCCCATTCCATAGGTTACCTTTTCATTTTGTTGATGGTTTATTTTGCTGTGCAAAATATTTTAGTTTGATGTAGTCTTACTTGTTTATTTTTTCTTTTGTTGCTTATGCTTTTAATACTATGTCTGGGATATTGCTGCTGAGACCAATGCCAAGGAGATGTTTCCTTATATTTTCTTCTAGTTTTATTGTTTCTGGTTTTAAATTTAGGTCTTTAATCCATTTTGAGTTAATTTTTGTGAGTGGTATAAGATAGGGGTCCAATTTCATTCTTCTGTATGTGGTTATCCAGTTTTCCTAACACCATTTTTTGAAAAGAGTATCCTTTCCCCATTGAGTCTTCTTGGCTTCCTTGTCAAATATCAGTTGACCAAATATGGGGGGTTTATTTCTTTGCTCTCAATTCTATTCCATTGTCTGTGTGTCTATTTTTATGCCCGTACTGTACTGTTTTGATTACTATAGTGTTGTAGTATAGTTTGAAACTGAGAAGTGTGATTCCTCCTGCTTTGTTCTTCTTTCTCAGGATTCCCTTGGCTATTTAGGGTCTGTTGTGGGTCCATGAAAATTTTAGGATTTTTTTTCTATTTCTGTGAAAAATGTCATTGGAATTTTGATAGGGATTACATTGAATCTATAGATGGCTTTGGGAAACATGGACATTTTAACAATACTAATTCTTCTGATCTAAGAACGCAGGATATCTTTTCATTTGTTTGCGTCTTCCTCAGTTTCTTTCATCAAAGTCTTGTCATTTTTAGTGTACAGATCTTTCACCTCCTTGGTGAAATTTATTCCTAAGTATTTTACTGTTTTTGATGCTATTGTGAATGGGATTGTTTTCTTCATTTCTTTTCAAGATGTTTTGTTGTTAGTGTATAGAAATGAAACTGTTTTTCTCAATATGGAGATTCCTCAGAAAATTAAGAATAGATCTACCATATGATCCAGCTATTCCACTGCTGGGTATTTATCCAAAGAAGTTGAAAACACAAATGCATAAAAATACATGCACCCCTATGTTCATCACAGCATTATTCACAATAGCCAAGACTTCGAAGCAATCTGGGTGCCCATCAAAGGATGAACGGATAAAGAAGATGTGATATATATACACAATGCAATACTACTCAGCCATAAGAAATGATGAAATCCAGCCATTTGTGACGACATGGATGGATCTTGAGGGTATTATGCTAAGAGAAATAAGTCAGAGGGAAAAAGTCAAATACCGTATGATCTCACTCATAAGTGGAAGATAAAATCAATGACAAATAAACACATAGAGACAGAGGTTGGATTGGTGGTTACCAGATGGGAAGTGGGGAGGGAGGAGAGCAAAAGGGGTGATTAGGCACAAGTGTGTGCTGATGGATTGTAATTAGTCTTTGAGTGGTGAACATGATGTGATCTACACAGAATTTGAAATATATTACTATGTACACCTGAAATTTATATAATGCTATAAACCAATGTTACTGCAATAAAAAAAAACAAAGAAACTGTTTTTCTGTATGATGATTTTGTATGCTGTAACTTTACTGAATTCATTGATTAGTCCTAGTAGTTTTTTGGTGGAGTCCTTAGGATTTTCTCTATATAAGATCATATCATCTGCATTGCCATAAAATTTTAGTGAATATGATATTTCCAATTTATATAGATCTTCTGAAAATTATTCATTCCAAAACTTAACTTTCGATAATTCTTTTATTCATTAAAAATGTGCTTAGCCATGGGTCAGAAGACTCAATATTGTTAAGATGTCAGTTCTCCCCATATTGACCTAAATATTTAAGGCAATCCCAATCAAAATCTGAGCAGGATTTTTTACAGAAATTGACAAGCTGATTCTATGGTTCATATGGAAATACAAAGAAACCAAAAGATCCACAGTAATTTTGAAAATGCAGAACAAAGTTGGAGATTTCAATACTTAGTATATAGTCACAATAATCAAGACAGTGTGGTATTGACATAAAGATAAACAAATAGATCAATGGAATTGAAGAGAATGTTCAGAAGTAGACCCGCACATGTATACACAACTAACTTTTCCACAAAATTGCAAAGACATTCAGTGGAAAAAGGATAGTCTTTTCAGCAAACAATGCTGGAACAATTGGACATTCATAAGCAAAAAAAAAAAAAATGAACTTCAAATCCATGCCTCATACCATATGTGAAAATTAACTCAAAATGGAATACAGACCTAAAAGTAAAACCTAAAACTATAAACGTTCTGGAAGAAAACTTTTATGACGTTGGGTTAGGCACTTTTTTCTTTTTTCTGAAGAAGATTCTCCCTGAGCTAATGTCTGTTGCTAATCTTCCTCTTTTTGCTTGAGGAAGATTTGCCTGAGCTAACATCTGTAGGCACACATTTTTTAGATATGACACAAAGTACAATCCACAAAAGAAAAACTTGATAACTTGGACTTCGCTGAAATTAAAAGCATCTGCTCTTCAAAAGACACAGTTAAGGAGATCAAGAGACAAGCCACTGGGTGGGAAAAAATATTTGAAATTATGTGTCTCATAAAGGACTTGTATCCAGAATATACAAAAACTTTCAAAACTCAATAATAAGAAAACTGACAACTTCTTCCCTTCACCAAATGGGAACAAGATATGAAACACTTCTCTGAAGATGACGTACAGACGGCAAAAAAGGACATGAAAAATTGTTCAATATCATTAGTCATTAACAGAAGACAAATTAAAAACACAGTAAGATACAATTACACACCTATCTGAATGGCTAAACTAGAAAGACTGGTCATAGCAAGTATTGGCTAGGATGTAGAGGCACGGGAACTCTCACGCAATGCAGGTGCAAATGTTAAATGGTTCAAGCACTTTGGAAAACAGTTTGGCAGTCTCTTAAAAAGTTAAACATAACAACTACCATATGATCCAGCCATCCCAATCCTAAGTATTTACCCAAGAGAAGTGAAAGCTTCTATCTATATAAGGAAATACATTAATGTTCACAGCAACTCTATCTGTAGCAGCCCCAAACTAGAAATAATCCAAATGTCTATCAACAGATAAATGGATAAACAGGCTGTGATATAACCATACAATCAAATAGTAGTCAGCAATAATAAGAAATAAAGACTATTGATTCATACAAAAACATAAATTAATCTCAAAATAATTAAGCTGAATGAAGGAAGCCAAACAGAAAACAATACATACTGTATGATTTCACTTATATAAAACTCTAGAAAATGCAAATTAATCTATAGTGACAAAAAGTAGGTCAGTGGTTGGGGGATGAGGTAGGGAGGGGCAGGTAAGAGGGATTACAAAGGAGCATGAAGAAATTTTTGAGGGTAGTGGATATGGTTAGTATCTTGATTTTGGTAATGGCTTTATGAGTGTGTACATATGTCAAAATTTGTCAGACTGTACACTTTAAAATGTGTGCACTTCATTCATTCACCTCAATGAAGCTGTTAAAAATAATACATTCAGTACCTATTATATGCCAGACATTCTGCTAGGTATTGTGGCTTCAGTAGCAAAAAAAGAAAAAGACATTATATTTTTATAAAGTTTGCAGTTATTAGTAAGAGGATGCAGACCAGTGAAATTATTATTTACTTACTGCTTATAAAATAAAGTAAGTGGAAATTTATGCAGATTGGTTATCTCTTTTACTACCTAGATCAACCAAGTAATCAATTTAGTATGAAAATAGCAAGGACTTAGCATATATGTTAACTGAGAAGATACATAAAAGTGAAAGAGAGAGAGAAAGATCAAATAATTCTTGAATATTAGTTTCTTACCAATGCCCATGACTTTAAAATAGAAAGTGATAGGAAAGTTTTAAATTCTTAATTTGGTCTAATTCCAAATAGTTAATAGTGGTAGGAACTGAAAATATTTCTTAGATTTTTGTGTTGAATTAAAATATAAGCTATTAATTTTAGGAGAATATGTTTTTTAAAGAAAATTTCCCATCAAAATTTCAGACCGATTTAAGAGAACTAGTGGCAGGCTAGTTGAAGAGAAGTATAACACATTTTTTGTTCTACTCTCTGTTTCACTTTACATGTTTTAGGAAAAGCATCAGATGGAAAAAGTCGTTTGTTAGTTATTTAAAAATATTTTTCTACCAAGTTGATTTTACCTTGTAATGAATTGTCATATGAGGTGTATAAAATAATGATAGTTAGTAATTAACTTTTCTCAAAAACAAATAACTACAATTAATGACATGATACTTTTAAGTAAAGAAATTAAGCAAAGAAAAATTGGGAGCTAGATAACCTGCAGTGATATAACTTTAATGGGATGTTTTGGGCTTCTAAGTGGTGGTTTTACACTTTTCCTTTTCTTTATTCTTTAATTACATACATGCGCCTACCCCCTATCCTTTTTAGCACTTGCATCTTAAAGATATTCCTATCTTCCTTTGTTAAAAGATAACATTAGACGGGACACTTTGAACTTTTTTTAAAAAACAAATTGACCAGTCATCACATGACATAGATTTTTTTTTTTGAGGAAGGTTAGCCCTGAGCTAACATCCGTGCCCATCCTCCTCCACCCTATATGTGGGATGCCTGACAAGCATGGCTTGACAAGTGGTGCACAGGTCCACACCCAGGATCTGAACTGGCAGACTCGGGCCACCAAAGCAAAATGTGCGAACTTAACCGCTGCACCATGGGGCTGGCCCCATGACATAGATTTTAAGGATAAACACTTATGGTAAGTAGAAGAGGAGACTAAGTTGGGAAAGTGAGTAATAGTGAAGCAAGAGGTTCTCATGTATAAACTTTGCTTATGTCACAATTTTAACCCGTATCAAGATAAAAGGCAGTTATTTACCCTCAAAGTTAGTGATTTAAAACAGTATTAATCATTTATTTGCTCAAAATTCTGAATTTAGGCAGGGTTCAGCAATGGTGTCAGGTGAGGAGCTCAAACAGTCCTGGAAGACTTAGTTCCAAGTGGCCTCCCTCAAAATGCTGGCATGTAGGTGCTTTCTGTTTCAGCTGGGAGCTAAGGGCCAACGGCCTCAATTCTCTACCTGACCTCTCTACATGGGTAGGTTGGGCTTTTCAGCCATAGTGAGCATAGTAGGTTGACTTTTTACATGGTAGCTAACTTCTCCCAGAGCACAAAAGACACTTCCAGGCCTTCTTCAGGCCAGATTGGTCTAATCTATCTTGAGCAATTCTACAGTTCCTCTGGATCATTGCTTGAGTTGTCCCCTCTACCTATAGTGCCTTCCTCGTGCCTTTTTGCTAACCTACATCTTATATTTCCTCCAAGATCCAGCACAAGGAGCATTTGCTTCATGAAACCTTTTCTAATTATTCCGTATTGGCATGGTAGCTCTGTCCCTTTGAAATTGGATAGCTCTTATTATCTGTGCTACTCATTTCTCACTGAACATAATGCTGTTACATTATTATTTACTTTCCTATAGATAACATATCCTGTTTCCTCAACCCACAGTACGGTCCTCGAGGACACAAACCAAGGCTCATATCTCTATGTCACAGTGCCCACAAGGTAACATGTGCTAAATAAATGTTGGATAGCGAAGGTTGCACACGGGGGCAGTTTAGTTCTTTTTAGATGATATTATTCCAGTTGAAGTGATGTATATCTCAAACTTATATAGATGCTTTAAAAAGTGTGTTTGAGAAGATGTTTACCTGCATTACCAAGAAGAATTTAAATTACTCATTAGATATAATGAATTCAGATCATTTATTTTATTACGTTTTTTAATTCTTTTTTTTTACTTCATACCTCTTGGTCTTTCTCACTGATCCAAAGAAGCAAAGGCTTTTTAGGATGTTCAGCATCAGTGAGGAAAGCCTAGCAAATGCAAAGATAAAACTAGTTAGCATGGAAGTAATGAGTAGAAATGTTTATTAACCTAATTGTCTTCAGCTAGAGAGAGAACTAGAAGAACTTTAATAGTGTTCTTTTTCTGAACCCCATTAGCTCTATCAACACAGATAGAGCTGTGATGAACACATTAACTGATGTTGTCCTCTACATTTTGTATGTTTGCCACAATTATGACTTGGAGAGTAATAAATGTACTGTTAGAGTGAGAGAGTAAAACTGGTGCAAATAGGAACTTGATAAGGAATAAGTTTGATCTGCAAAACAATGATTTCAATCCAAACAAATGTCTTGGCTTACAAACGTGTCAGCATCTTCAAAAGTAGTTTCTTTTCAGGACACTGCAATGACTTCAGTTTGAAGAAGTTTCTGAACTTTTAGCTCAAGGTAATGAGCCAGTTAATAGGAGACTGGGTTTTGTGTAGGAAGCAATTACCCCGATTGATAGGAAAGTTGAGAAAATGAGCACAGACTTTAACGAGATCTGCAAAAAGGTCATGTGTCTGAGAGCTGAGATGGAGTAAAAAGAAATGATGGTGGAAGAAATCATTAAAGACAATGCTGTGAAAACCAGTGAAAATAAAGATGAGATATAATATCATTGGATCTACCTCTCTAAAAGGCCATAGAATTAATTTATCTAAAGACAAAGCAATCTCTATATATTTGAGAGTTGGGAGTCCATGGTTCAATTGGAGATTTGTCAATAATTTAGTTTTAGTCCAACCCAATACAGTGACAAAATAAGTCTGAACAGAGTAAATCATTATGTACTGATATATATTCTAGTTTATACACAACTTTTGGAGAAAGCAGGTTATAGGCACTGCTTCCACTTCCTCTTCTCTCAGTCACTTCTCAACCCACTGCAATCTGGCCTCCACCTCCACCACTCTACTGAAATTGCTCTGAGAAAGGTCAGTAATGATGTGGTTGTCAAACACATTAGCCTCTTTTCAGCTCTCAGCCTACTTTTCCTCCCAGCAGAATTTGATATTGTTGATCATTTCCTTCCTTGTAAAGTTCTTTCTTGGCTTCGAAGATAAGTAATCTCTTATTCTTCCTGGATGTCTCTGATTGCTCTTTGTTTTTCTCCCAGTTTCATCTCTTCTGCTGGAGTTTTCCAAGGGAGCTACTATGTTTTCTCACTTTACATGCTCTTCCTGAATGATCTCATGCAGTACTGAAGTTCCAACTATTACCTATGTCTCTCTCAAATATGGATTTATCAACTCTTTCTTGAGCTTTTGATCTGTAATTGGATTTACCTATAACTCTTCAGGCTCAATATTGCCCCCTCAAACCTTGTTTTTAGTTTCTTTTGTTGTTTTCCTTGTCTCAGTTATCAGCAATCCTATTTATTCTATTGCCCAAGCTAGAAATCTTGGAGTAATCTTTTCTTTTTCACCTTTCCTTACTACCCATATTTAAGTCTGGTCCATTCGACCTCTGAAATGTGTCTAGTATCCATCCGTGCCTTTCCATTGCTACTGTTGCTGTCACAATCCAAGTTCTTATTTTTTGCTTGGAATTTTTCATAGTGGTTTCCTAACTGGACTTGCCTCTCTGAATCTGGTTAGTCTCTATTCCTATCTGTTCTTTTTTGCTGCCAGGGTTATCTTTTTTCCTTTTCTTTTCTTTTGGGTGAGGAAGATTCACCCTGAGCTAACATCCATTGCCCATCTTCCTCTTTTTTTTTTTTTTTTGTCTTGGGGAAGATTAGCTCTGAGCTAACATCTGTGTCAATCTTCCTCTATTTTGTATGCAGGATGCCTCCACAGCATGGCTGACAAGTGGAGTAGGTCCACGCCTGGGATCTGAACCTGTGAACCCAAGCCACTGAAGCAGAGCATGTGGAATGTTAACCACTTGGTCATGGGGCTGGCCCCCAGAGTTATCTTTTTAAATGATGGATTTGATCATATTATTTCCACGTTTAAAATTCTTTTTCCTATGTCTTTATGCTTTGAGAGCTGCCTGCCTAACTTCTAAAAACATTATCTTCTATGAGTTCCACTGCTGGTCCACAGGAATGGACCTCCAGAAGCCATATGTATTCCAAACAAGTCCCCACTCTTCACTCATAGTTGATTGAAACAGGGGTAGAAACCTGAACGGGGCCAATCACACTCCCTCCTGTAAAAAGTACACTTATGAGCTATGAGGTTACCAGATTTTAATATCGTAAAACGGAGAAGGAGTAAACAGACTGAGAAAGAAAAGGAGAAAGAGTGACAAAGTACTGACAATACTCCAGACCCTTCCTAGGCTACTACTGCTTTCCTGCTCTTGGAGTCTATGAGACACTTGTATCCTAATAGTAAACACCCTCATTCATTCATTCATTCGTTTGTTGTTAAGTTCACCAAAGTAGATATCTGTTATTTGCAACTCAAAGAGTCTTAGTAATTATGGTTATCAACAAGTCAGGTTCAAATTCTTTGGCAGGCATGCAACACCCTTCAAAAACTAGCTTTTGAGCTTCAAGTTTCATCTCTTTTCACTGCCTCTACTCTCCATTATAGCCTCAAAAGATAAGAAGTTTCCCTCAACCTTATGTCTCCATGGGACGGTCATCTTCCTTTCCCAAGTATGCTTCTTTCTCAGAAGGACGAGTACTCTTTGTTCTTTCTAGTTTTTGTTATTCATAGCTTTGTTTACCTTTCATTAGACTCTAATCCCCCACTATACCCTCTCCCCTCCTTCTCCAGTTTAGACTCCTTTGGCCATCATTCTCTTGAGAACATCCTTGATGACTGTACTCCTTTCTCAGACTTCTTTATTAATACTCTCTTTTCCCTGAATCATCAATCTCTTTGTCTGTACTAGAGCATTTCCATCAGTGTACAAATACACTCTAGTATCTCCTCTTGATCCAATAATTTCCTCCAGCTCTCATTCCATTTTTCTGCTTCCTTCAAAACTAAACTTCTTGAAAGAGTCGATTACTCCTTCTTCCTCCATTGCTTTACTTCCCATTCACTCTTTGGTCATCTCTAATCTGAATTTTATTCCAATAAATTCTACTTAAATTGCTTTGTCATGATTACCATCAACTTCCGTTTTGCCATATCCAGTGGATACTTTTCTGCCCTTATCTTCGCCACTTAGCACCCCTGAACATATTTCATCACTTCCTTCTTGAAATACTCTCCTCTTTTAGGGAGATTTTTGGATTCTGAGGTTCTGATGCTCCAGAGTTTTCTCCTCCTTCTCTGGTTACTCCTTCTCATCCTCCTTGGCTCCTTTTCTATCCAAGCTTTCAACGTTGGAGTTGACCTATTCTTCCCCATCTGTGTAGATACTTCCTCAATCATCCCATTCTTGTAAGCCAGAAACCTGAGGGTCATTATTGATTCTTTTCTCTCCCTCACTCACATTCTATCCCTCAGCAAGTCCTATCAAATTTCTCTTCAGATGTATTTAGAGCTGCTCACTTTTTTCTGTCTCCAGTGTAACCTCTCTAATTCACTACCTCAATCATCTCTCACCTGGACTTCTGCAAAAGCTTCCTAACTCATCTCCAAGCCTCCACTTTTGTCCACCCTCTAATCTATTTTACATTTTGAAAAAGGAATACTCTATTAAATATATAAATTGTATCATGCCATTTTATTGCTTAAAACTATTTAATGGATTCATATTGCACTTCGAATAAAACCCAGACTCTACCATGACCTACCAGGCTGTGAATTTAATAACACCACCTATTATTCCACTTTCAACTTGTTCTACTATCCATTTCTGCTCCAGCCATTAGATTCTTTCAGGTCCTTGAACATGCCAAGTTCTTTCCAACCTCAAGTGTTTTGAACATGTTATTTCCCCGTTAGAAACTCTCTATGCACTTTGAATTCTTGGTTTCTTATCATTAAAATCTGAACACAAATGTTTCCTCCCTAGACAGGTATTTTATGATCATCCAATATGAAATAGTGCCCTCTACCTGACCAAAAGTCTTCATCACAACATTATAATCATTCCCTTCATAACATTTATCATAAATTGTAATTTTTGTATTTCCTTGTTTATTATCTTTCTCCTTCACTAGATAGTAAGCTTCTTGAGGACAGGTATCATTTTCCTTGTTTGCCACAGCATACCCTGGCACATATGTTCATGGCACAGAGTAAGTGCCTAATACAGAAGTGTTGAATTAGTGAATAAGTCAATGAACGTTTACATGCTAGACTTCCTCTTTACCACTAATCTCTAACTGACTGGGAGCTTCTCAAATGCAGGACCATATCTTATTCACATTTGTATGCCGCACTTGAGCATGATTCCTGATCCATAAAAAATAGTTGATAAATGCTTAGTAATTTTCAGCTAAAATGAATACAAATCATCAGACATTTTTGTAAAATAACTGCTTCACACTGCTGTGCTCTGCATCATCTGAAGAAATTCTGCCATTTATACAAGACCAAAATTGTTCCTTGGCTTGTAATAGCTAATTTATCCCTTATTCATTCATTCATCAAATATTGAGAGCCTACTATGTGCCAGGCAATGTCTAAGCTCTGGGGATATAAGAATGAAAAAAATGTAAAAAAGAAAAGAAAAACAACCCTTCCCTCATGAAGTTCATATTTCAGTAAGAATAATATCTCAATGATTCTGGTTTAATTAGTGAGGCTTAAGACTTGGTATATAATATTATAAAATCTACTGAGGTGATTCTAAAGTACAGCTAGGGTTGAGAATCATGACTTTAGGATGACACACTCCTTATTGACTTTTTTAAACTATGCATCTTTAGTGACAACTTTTTCTATCAGAGTGTGGATTAGCTTTCAATGTGTCACTACTTGCTTTTTAACTTACGAGATTTTAGGATAAAATGAATATGCAATATAAAATGCCATGTTATAATGATTTACTCTGCTTAACTAAGCACAGAATCCTTTCCAATGGAGTGGACCAATTTGAATTTTCTCCCACTTAGAATGTAAATTTGAATACTGAAGGCAAAAAGAATTTTAACAAGGAGCAGGAAATATCTTTAGTAGTTTCTTTTTCCCAGGTAAGTACTGTTTTGTAAGATTGGAAAATTTCTTGCTCCTTTTTTATTTTGTCTTCTCATTGCTTTCTATATTTAGTATTTATATTTGATTGTATGGAGAACTATATACAGTGATAACTTCTCATGGAGAATAATTATATGCAATCGGTCTATATTCTCTAATGGTTTTGAGAAATTGAAATTTTATGAGAATATGTAGTTGATAGATTTCTGATACCATTTTTTTTGAGGTAAAATATAGGTATAATTTGGTGAGTTACAATAGATGAACACAGCCATGTAAGCATTAGTTCAAAAAAGATATGGAACATTTTCATTACTCCAGGAAGTTATATAGGGTCCCATCTAGCCGATCTCCACTCACCATATGCAACTGATATTCTGATTATATCACCATAGAGATATTTTGCCTGTTTTCGAGCTTCTCATAAAAGGAATCATGTAGTATGTGCTCCGTTGTGTCTGGCTTCTTTCAAACAAGATAACATGCGTCATATTTTTTCATGTTGTTGCACAATATTACATTCTTTTTTTCTATTACTAAGTAGTATTCCATTGTGTAAATAGATCATAGTTTATTTATCTGTTGATTGTCATTTGAGTTATTTCTGCTATTAACATTTGTTTTCAAGTATTTTTGGACATATGTTTTTATTTCTCTTGAATAAATACCTAGGAATGGAAATGCTAAGTCATGGAATACTTTACTTTACAAGAAACTGCCAAAACTTTTGTCCAAAGTGGCTCTATCATTTTACACTTTTACTGGCAAGGTCTGAAAGTTCCAGTTGCTCCACATCCTTGTCAACATTTGTTATTGTCATC
This sequence comes from Equus quagga, assembly GCF_021613505.1. NCBI lineage: Eukaryota > Metazoa > Chordata > Mammalia > Perissodactyla > Equidae > Equus > Equus quagga. Next base: position 95,435,911 of record NC_060274.1, read on the forward strand.
TTTTAAATTTTAGCTATTTTAAGATTGTGAAATGGTATTTCATTGTGTTTTTAATTTGCATTTTCCTGATGACTAATGAAGTTGAGCACTTTTTCATATGCTTATTGTACTTTTTTCTTTTGGGGGAAGATTAGCCCTGAGCTAACATCTCCTGCCAATTCTCCTCTTTTTGCTGAGGAAGACTGGCCCTGAGCTAACATCTGTGCTCATCTTCCTCCACTTTTATATGTGGGATGGCTACCACAGCATGGCTTGCCAAGTGGTGCTATGTCCACACCCGGGATCCGAACTGGCGAAGCCCCAGCCGCCGAAGCAGAATGTGTGCACTTAACTTTTATATAGTTTCATTTCTCTGCTGAGATTTGCCCATTGTCCATTCATTTTGATCATGTTTTTCTTAAGTGATGAATATCTTCATAGTTATTTCTTTAAAGTCCGTACCTGCTAATTTTGACATCTAGGCCCACTTGATATCTCTTTCTATTAACTCTTTTTTCATTTGACTAGGGGTTATGCTCTTTTGTTTCTCAGCATGTCTAGTGCTTTTTGATTGCAGACTGGATATTGTGGACGATACATTGTAAAGACTCTGGATTTCATTATATTCCTTTGAGAAGTGTTGATTGTTGTGTGACAAGGCAATTAAGTTACTGGCTAATCAGCATGAACTTGTGGAGGCTTGCTTTTTATATTTTGTTTGGGAAGATTTTGCCCATAATCTTAAGAGTTAGTTTTGCCCTTAGTCTTAGGATATACAATTTATTCCTAGATAGTAGTCTTTTTCTCAACAGTTGAGATTGTTCTGGGATCTCAATGGAAAGCTTGAGGCATTTACCAAGCCCCTTCAGCTTGACTGCACTCAAACTTCAAACTCCATTTTTCCCAAGGTAGTCAACAGCTGGATTCCTTGCCCTGTTTTTTCAAAGCTTCCACCTGTTTCTTTTCCCTGGTCTCCTTGGTATCTGCCCTAGACATGTACAATTTGGAGGTTACCCAAGAATTTGAAGGTAGTTTATATCGACTTTGGGGATTGACTTCTATAACCCTCTGTTTTCTGGATTTACGCCCTAAATTTCCAGTTACTTTGAAAACCCCAAATTCCGTCCTCTAATACTTAAGGAAGTAAGATTGTGCTTTCTGGTTATGTTCTCATTGCTTCATACCCTCAGGGGGAAAAAATGTATAAATATGGACCTATTGAGTGCAATTTCCTTCTTCTTCAAAGGGTCAAATTCTTCATTAGTTCCTGCTTCTTTTGATCACTCTACAGTGCCTTCAAATAATGTGTGTGTGTGTGTGTGTATTTTTTCTGAGAGTTTGTAATTAATGTCTATAAAAGATTTAGTCTGATACTAGCTGCTCTGCTATTACAGTACTGTTACCATTATTGTAAGGACAAATTTCCCTATATACGCCCTCTCCTTATAATCCCTCTTGATGACATAACAAGAATTATGGAGCATGGTCCCAACAGAGGGGACTGAGGTTATTTAAGGAAGAGAGTAGCCAAATTCTCATTTCAACATAAATTGCCTACTAGATTGTGTTATAATGCTCTTGTATTGTTTTTCCTGGGGGTAAAGGATGAAATCATAACATGAGAATGCTGAGATGTTACTGATAATTAAGAATAAACTTGTGATTGTCACAATTAATAAACATGCCAATTATTGCTAGATTGACCTAAATTAGAGAAATCAATATTTTGAGGGATTTCCAGTGAATACCAAGTATTATGGACTGAATTGTGTTCCCCCAAAATTCTTATGTTAAAGCCTTAACCCCCAATGTGACTGTACTTGGAGATAGGGCCTTGAAGAAGTAATTAGGATCAAATGAGCTCATAAGGGTGGGGCACTAATCCAATAGAACTAATATCCTTACAAGAAAAGGAAGAGACACCAGATCTCACTCTCTCTGCACACTCACACAGAGGAAAGCCCATGTGAAGATGCACCCACAGGGTGGTCTTCTGTAAGCCAGGAAGAGAGCTCTCACCAGAAACTGAATTTGCCTGAACCTTGATCATGGACTTCTTCTGAAAGAAAATAAATTTCTGTTGTTCAAGCCACTCAATCTGTGGTACTTTGTCATGGCAGCCTGAGCAGTTTACTACATCAAGCTTGAAATCTTGTTGACTATTCATTATTAAACTCATGATTCTAATTACTAGGGTTTATAACACATAGCTATTTAAACTCTTTGAGCAGATAATACTATTTTTTTTCCTTAGATTTTCTCTTCCTCTCCTTTTGCTATATACTTTGGGATTATTCATATTCACAAATAAGAAGATGGGACCTGATGCTTAAGATTTCTTGAATGATTCTGAAATTCTCTAGGAACATGGAAAACCTGACAGTGAAATGCAGTATCTCAATCATGGTATTTCAAAATGTGGCATCAAACTTACTTCGGCTTCATATAATGTCCAGCTGGAATCCAAACATTAGACAGTGTAAGGAATCTTTCACCATCATTCCTGGTTTACTCTTGACAAGGGGGAATGTTTTTAGTTTTTCCAGTTTAGTTCTTAGGACTATATTGCTAGTGTTGCTACACAAAATAAACATTTTGTCAAAAGAATCTATAACCCAACACTGTAGTTGATTTTATGTAATTTTATAATAACATAGTATGACATTTTACTTAGTGTTCCATTATATGATGTAGCATAATGCTGATTTATTGTCAGTTTTTAACGAGTTTTAACCACACAAAGGAAATAGCTTAAAATCTAAGCGGGGAAAAGGGCATTTAAAGGTATTAGACAACTACAACTTCAGAGAAAGTCCACTTTATTTCATCTTTAAAATACTGTATACTTTATACTATATAGTAAGTTGACTGGATTTACCACAATATCTATAATATCACATGTGTTGTGATTTTATAATCAAAGAGACTATTGCTTCATTCTTCTGTAGAGCTGCCACCATGGTGAAAAAATATCACGTTTAGACATTTATGGGTCTGTTGGAAATGAATGTTTATTTAAAACCTGCGTTTAGGTATTCAGTATGAAAGGAGAGACGCATTTACTGGCTAACAAATTGCTGGGCTACATTATTATCTGATTATATTACTGTGATATGTCATGGGATAGATATTGAAGTGGCTTTAAACTCTTAAATTTCCCATAATTACATCTTAGATTACATATTTAGCATCCCTATTTTATAGATGAAGAAACAAAGTTTCATAGAAGCTGATCGCAGAGATTCCTCAAAGAAGTGAAAAAACACATTTTAAAATTGATGTCTTTCATTTCCCCGTATTTGAATTCAGTTGTAAACATGTCTCTTTGATAATCATTTCTCTAAGTGTATCATGTCCCATGGATGTAGGAACACAGATAGAGCTCTCTGTTTGCAAATGTTAAATGTTTATTTCTGTTACTTGAACTGAAAAAAAAAAACTACACTATGAGAATGAGAAATGACAACTAAGAATGAGAAATGGGATTGCATTGACAGTGCAGTTGAGTAGCAAAAATACCTTGAGTTTTTTAGAGAAGGGCACTAAAAAGCTCAATACAAAACGTATAGTCAAAGAAAACAAGAAAATGCCAAGTTAAATCTTTTAAAATGTAATCAACAATATTCAACAATATTTAGACATTTCTAAGTTATTGTAAATCTTAACTGACTCAGTTATTTTGCACCTTGAATGGCTCTAACAGATGTTAGATTTCATACATAATTTGGGAGATATAAAACCCTTACTTTTTCAGATAGCATACTCCATATTATCACTATACTTTCTGATGCTGTGGAGTCAGTTATTAATTTAGATGCAGTACCATTCTGGAACTTTGTCAATTACCAGAAAGCATTGAATGTATATTACTGAAAAATTATCTTGGCTCCCGGGTGAAAGAACCCACTTTACATTCTCGCTTATTTATGGACCTATCTGTTCATCCTTTGTTAATTCATGTAAAGTTGAAAAAAAGACAGGGAAGGAAGTAGACGGTTTTAGGGTTAGTAGCAAAATTATTACACAAAGAATGGAACGTGAAAAAGATGCTTATTCATAATAATTAGGTTTTTGAGTAGATATGCAGAGGCAATAGGTCATCTCCAGATAACTTCACCATAAGGTGATATGTTACATTGAAAGCAAGACCAAATTTGCCACAAATGTATCCAAACATTACGTAGCAATGTTTACTGGAAAAAAGTCATACAATGTGCTCTGTGAAGTGCATCATTTTAGGCACTCTCACAGATCCTTGCATACACGTTTCAATACAGATGAACAAGACTATATTTTAATGTCAAATATAGCTAACCTTTTAGTTAGAGTCAAGTGACAATATCTTCCATTAGACAGTCAAGTCATTTATTCATAATCCTAAACCAGGGCTTTATTCTAAAAGGTGTAGGATACTGGGCTGCCTAGATACTAAGCTATTCATTCAAAAGTGGGAAAATTTGTGCAATATTTCTAGCCAATGTGTACATCTTAAACACCATTCATTTCACCAGTGGAAAATCCCTGCTAACAACTAGCAAAGCCTCTGGTGCTGATTGGAGATAAAGATACTTGAAAGGCTGGGGTAACAGCCTCTGTATCGTAGGCTTTGATTAGAGCTACGCAAAGCTAACCAACCACCCATGAAGTATATGTTCCTGATTAGGACACTTCAAATGATAATTATCTGCTCCCAGGGTAAAATTAAACTGAAACTCATATATCTAACTACACCAGAGTATTGTAGAGTAAATTAGACAATATAGAGGAATTTCTTTAAAATTTTAAAATAATAATTTGGGTTTTATTTTTAATATAGATAAATAAAATAATGAAAATAAATATTGGTCTAAAATTCCATCACCCAGGTAATATGTTGACATGTTAAATAAATAAATATGGTTAGAAAAATTCATGCTGTAGGGAAAGACAGAAACCAAAACGTTGAAGCATCTCTCGTTCATCGCCTTCCACACATCTTCACTCACAACCCAGTCTCTTTTGCCACGTCTCCAGAGATAGGCACTATTTTCTTGCTTTCTTCCAGAAAAAAATAAAATCAGATATGTTCTTCTCTCTTTCTCACAAAACGATCATCTTTTTCTTATTGATTTATATGAGTTCTTTATAAATTAAGGAAATCAATCCTTTTTTATGCATTACAAATTTTTTTCCTTATGTATTGTGTGACTTTGTTTATATTTATAATTGTAGTTTTCACCATACAGAATTTTTTCCAGATTGATTTGAAATACAACTTTAACATAAGAAAAATCTCTTTACATATTGTGCTTTTTAAAAAAATTGAGATATAATTGACATATGACATTGTGTAAGTTTAAGGGGTACAAGGTGTTGCTTTGATACATTTATATGTTGCAATATGATTACCACAGTAGCATTAGCTAACACCTCCATCATGTCACATAACTGTGCTCTATTTCTTGTCTTTTGTTCCATTGATCTATTTCTTCTCAACTTCCAAACTATTTCATTATGGAAGCTACATGGTGTCTTAAGAGCTAGTAGGGCTAGCTCCTTTCATTCTTCCCTTTGAGAATTTTCTCAACTATCTTTCATGTTTACTTTTCCAGATGATCTTTAGCATAAATTTTTCAGTTGGAAAAACAAATCCTTTCGCTCTTTTAATTGTCATTGCATTTAACTTATAATTAGAGGAGAAGTGACATCTTTACAATATTGTCTCCCTTGTGTACAGTGCATGGTGTATGTTATAATTTCTTTAAATCTTTTTTATGTATTCCCTAGTATAGTTTTAAAGTTTTAAGTGTATAGACTCTGTATATTTTCTGTAAGTTTATAGTTAGATATTTTGTCTCTTTATTGTTCTTATAAATGGGATTGTTTCTTCCTGTATAGTTTCTGTCTTGTTATTGCTTGAATATTGGAAAACTATTTATTTTTAATGTTAATTGTGTACTCCATGGACTTATGAATTTTCTTATTATTTCTGATAGTTTTCAATTACCCTTAAAAATACAGACACATAAACACACACACATACACACATTCACACACATACCTGCTCTTAATTAGAAATAGTAAAGATATGGATATATATATTATTTATTGAATCTCCACAAAATTTAGTGCCAAAAGTGAGACAGGAACCAGCCTAACCAGGCAAGGCCATTTGCAAGGCCCGTGGCCTAACAATATAAGGCCCCTAACCAATCTGTAAGCTAGGAGAATCAGATAGAGACCACCAAGATCCACATTCCGCAGCTTCTGGACTCTCCTGGCTTTATGTACGTGCCCTAGCACCCAGGAGTCCATTGAAGGTGACCCTAGCCCCATTACCATACTAAAAATCACATCCGTGGGTGAAGAGCTAGCATGCTAATGGTGTGTGCAATGCATGTGGTGAGATGATGAACAACAGCACAAGCGCAAGCACAACCCCACCTCTACATGCCATGACAAGGCACTCTTCCCCAGCCTTTGCCTAACCAAAGCTCCAGTCTCACTCCCTCATGAGCTGGTCACCTGCCCCTTACCTTTCTGTACCAGCTCCCTTGTGCCTTTCCTGTGCACAAGCTAATAAACTTGTACTTTTCTCCTCTCGTTTGCTGTCTCTCTTGATTTCTATCCTGGAGGACATAAGAACCCAGTGTGCTGGTAACAAAAGGGTAAAGTATCTTGCAAAAGTTTATTTCCACCTCAAGCAGAATGGACAGACTAGATATGAATGTTATTTAGGCAATGACTGTATTGGACAAAGGAGAAAAAGAATTGTGGCTATTTATAGCATTGTTACCGTCGTTGAACCCTTTGTCTGAAAGGGTTAGGATTTACAACTATGACTGAAACACTGCAATTTTGTGAACAGTTTGGGAAAAAGGTAATAGGTTAATCAATTCTTCAGACTTTCTGACATTATTTCAAGATTTAAATCTGACAACATAACCTAATTGGGCCATTAGCCTTACTCTACCTTTTTCATTGAGCCTTTTTTTTTTGTTTTTACCTCTTTGCTTTTATCATGGGCAAGGGGAAAAAAAGCAGAAACTGCATGAACCCAGTTCATAAATGAAAAGAGGGCAGAGACAGCTCCTTCCATCTCCACCAAATAGATCTAACATGAGGAGCAGTAACTTTCAGGCCTGAAGTGACTGAGCCCAAAGTAGAGGCTGCTGTGTTAGGAGTGGCCCCCAGGGAGCCTGGGGCAGAAGTGGGGACTAGGAAGTGACAACGAGTCCCTGAGAGCCAGGTGATAGACTTCTGTAGGTAACATTCTCCGCCAGCATATAGGAACATAATATTTTGAAATAAGTATTTTCTTGAAAGTTTTCTCATAAGATTTCTGAGATGTGTTGCTTATTTCCTCCCCAAGTGTTTGCTACCCATTCTAGAGACCTGACCTAACCTCAGATAGAAAATGGCTTCAGATCGGTTTCAGATAGTAACAAATTCAAAATGATGACTTTTTAAATGTGATGACCTTTTTCAATTGTCTCCTCACTTGCTAAACTCATCCTATGTATCTGTGAGTGACTGAAAAGAATTGTACTTAATATTTGTGACTCTGCAAAATAATTTTACAAATAAATAATTTCTCTAGGTCTAGACCAATAGACTCTTTACATTTAAAATGTCTATAGATATGAATGAAATAAAATAAACCTATGTTAGGAATAATACACCAAATAGTACACTGAAAAATAAAACAAAACAACTTCCTTAAGAATTAGCATAAATGTGCAAATACATTATGCAGGTATGGAAAAAATAGCCTTCTTATATTGTAAAAGTGAAGAAGAAAAATGCACTTTGCATAATATTCTTCTTAAGTTTTATGACATAGAGAAATTTATTTTTAAATAAGTTATTTACTTTAGAGAAGTTTCCTATTATTCAGGTATTAGATAAATTAATTCAAGAAGTCATCAGAAGGGTTGGGAGTATAGACAGATTTTTTAATATTATAGACTCCTTGTTCATGATCATTAGAATGTAAACCTGGGAAACATCTTTTTGCCCATTTGTTGTTTTGTCCACAGAGCGTAGAATAGTGCCTAGAACAGTGCCTGGCACATAATGGGCATTTAGACATAAATGAATCAGCAATGTTTGGGAAAATATATATAAGTATGATTTTATCTGTGTCAACTTGAACCTCATTCAGGGCAAATTAGCACTTAATTTGTGGATTTTTTTGCATAATTAAACTCCAAGATCCTATTGTCAATTTTGTTCTTTAAAGTGAATTCTTTTTAACCACTTTAATCATTCTTTTACTTAAAAATGAAAGGCTTTAATATATTAATTATATTAATTCAATAGAGTCATATTATAATATATTGCTTTCCTCATTGGCTCAGAATTTAAAAAATAAAAGACAAAAGTTATGGTAATGGCTAACATGCATGCCATTTACTCTATGCCATGCATTGTTGTAAGCATCTACATGTGTTAACTCTAATCTTCTGTTGTGGGCTGCAATGTGTCCATTTAAAAATATGGACACTTCACAATTTTCTTTATAGCTATGAATGACTACCTGCTCTAGTTCTGGCCAATGAGATGTAATCAGAAGTCATTAGACAGGGAATCCAGGAAAGGCACAGACTCAGTGGACAGTGCCTGAAAGTGAAGCAGCCTTCTTAAGGATGAGAGGAAGGAACCCCATGCTAAGGATCATGGGGTGGAAAGGAAAGGCATAAGAAATATGGTACTAACTGGGACTGCCTACTTTACATGAGAAAACTTAATTCCTGTATAAGTCACAGTAGTCGTGTTTCTATTACATGCATCTGAACTCTAAATCCTTAACTGACTCAGGTGATAACAGAAATATTTTCCTTTTAGCAATTCATTCATTCTTTCATTCAACAAATATTTGTTGTACACTATGTGCCAGACACTGTTCTAGGTGTTTGGGAGGTATCATTTCACAAAATAGACAAAGATATCTGCTCTCAGAGAGCTTATATTGCAGAGATGGTGGACAAACAATAAATAATAAACATAATGAGTTAATTATTTAATTTATTAGAAGATGATAAGTGCCGTGAGAAAGAGAAGGTAGAGCAAGATAAGCAACATCAATAGTGCCAAGAAGAAGGTAAAGTTGCTGTTTTAAGTAGAGTGGGCATGTAGCCGGATTGAAGAGGTGACATGGAATATGGACTTGAAGGAGGTAAAAGATAATTGCAGGTGGATGGCACAGCCAATGTGGAAGTCCTAAGTGGCCGGATGGCTCGTCTGTTTGAGGAACAGCATGGAGGTCAATGTGGTTTAGGTGGAGTGAGCCAGGGAAAGAGGTCAGAGAGGTAATGTGGGAGGTGGAGTTGGGTGGGGTAGACCATGTAGGGCCTTGTGGGCCACTGTAAGGACTTCGGTTTTTACTCTGAATGAAATAGACAACTTCTGCAGGGTTTTGAGCAGAGAAGAGCAGACTTAAAATGATCTCTGTGGCTTTTGTGTTGAGGATAGACTATAGGGGAGAAAGGATAGAAACACAGAAGTTTGGAGGCGATTGTAATAACTCAAGGTATAGTAATTCAGGGTGGCCCAGCTCAGTGCTAGCCCTGCCAGGGGAGAGGGGAAGGAGTGAGAGGTGGTCAGATTCTGATGTATTTTGAAGGCAGAGCCATCAAGATTTCCTAAAGATTAAATGTGGGTTGTGGGAGAAGGAGATGATCAAGAATTATTCCAAGGGAAATGATGTAGACGCTTTTAAAAGAACTTATCTTCTGTAGCTCTTATAGCTAATATAGTATAAAAAGCCTGTTACCTTATCTGGAACCCCAGAAAACAGTGTCTTCAGGATACATTAGAAAATTCCAAGGGTTAGAAAGTCCAAGCTAAACAAATAAATCTTGGAAGACTCCTCAATTAATGATGACTGGATGTTCTAGACACTTCAGGGTTTCTGAACAAGCTGCCTAACTTGGGCATTGTCAAGTTTTGTGAAAATCTTCCCTTTCAGCAAGAGTGGAGTTGATTGACTGCAGGTATTGGTCATGAGAGTTGCCTCAGAACCTTCTTTCTGTCCAATGGGTATTCACAACATTAGGCTTATACAGGTAGAATTAACGTAACTGCTGAGAACTAGAGGCAGTATACCGAAGGCTAGAACGAGACGATCTGAGAACTAGGAAAAATAAGTGAAATTCTAAGAGCTAAATTACTAAAACCTTCATACAATTGATTAAATTAGCAAATCTAATGTTTAAAATCTGTATGTTTAAAATATGATTATATGTGAAAGGAGCTAGAGCCTAATTGATGATATTAACATATCTGAAGACAGATTGGTTTACAGTAGAGAGAAAATCTGCAGGGATCTGGAGAAGAACAGGAGCAGGGGTCTGTATGTGTTTTCTCTCACACTGCTTACTCTGATCAAAACATATGTGCAGTTTTACAATTGCCTGTATTGGAGAATTGCTTTGGACTAGCTTGAGGAATAAAAATTAGTTTATCAAAAACCTTCTTTTTTTGGGTTCCTGGACCCAATTCCAGCATAGGTATCTATGTGCGTATGTGTGGGGCAGGGGGTTCCCCATTCCAACAAGTAATGATTGGGATACCAACTAGGTGTACTACAATTCAGCTCAATTCTGACAGGATCTACCTAGAGATGGTATCAGATTCCACAGGTTGAGGGCTCAGTCTTACAATATTGCTTCTCCCTAACCACCCCCCACCCCCAATTCAGAGGCCAGTCACAAGCCCAGGTTGTTACCTGTGCTTCTGATTTACTGGCTCTAGTTCAAAAGTTCCCACAACCCCCTCCTTGGGTTCAATTAATTTGATAGAGCAGCTCACAAAACCCAGGAAACTAATTTACTCACTAGATCACCAGTTTATCATAAAAGGATATAACTCAGGAACAGCCAGATGGAAGAGATGCATAGGGCAAGGTATGAGCAAAGGGTGTGGAGCTTCCATGCTCTCTCTAGGTGTGACACTATTCTCAAATAGCCATATGTTCACCAACTCAGAAGCTCTCCATACCCCATCCTTCTGGATATCTATGGAGGCTTCATTACATAGGCCTGATTGATTTAATAATTGGTCACTGGTGACTGAACTCAATCTCCAGCTCCTCTCTCCTCCCCAGAGGTGGGGGAGGGGACTGAAAGTTCCAACTCTCTGGTCACAGGGTTGGTTCCCCTGGCAACCAGCCCCCATCCTTAGGCTACCTAAAGGCTTTCCAAAAGTACTTTCATTAACATAACAAAAGCCACCTTTATTGCTCTTATCCCTTAGGAAATTCCAAGGGTTTTAGGGGCTCTGTGCCAGAAACAGGGATGAAGAACAAATATATATTTCTTCTTGTAAATCATAATATCAAACCTTCCTAGCCCACTCAGAAGTTTAAGCCAAAATAAAGACCACTCTCTGGCCTCGAAGAAGAAAAAGATACCTGTACATTTGGATATTGCAGACATTCAAGATTTCATAGACTCTTATTTCTCAGTCCTGGTACTAAAATAAGATTAAGTTGACTGTGTTCTTTCTCAAGACAGCCTGGTCTGATAACAGACGGGATGTTAATCATCCCACTAAACTATTCTCTAATTTTCTGAATCGTATTGTTCTCTGTTTATTCCTGCTTCCTTGAAGAATATCTTGTGAAATCTCTTTACAACTATTTGTAATTTGGCCAGACTAAAAGTGTGAATGCCTTGGACACAAATTCATAATCAGCTGAACTAGTTTTCTCCCAAGATGTTTTAACCTTACCTTTGAAATGGTGAAAGCACTTTCACGAAGGAGCAAGACTATGTACATACAACTTTCTTTTCTCCTGTTTCAGAGGAAGAAGTATTTTGCTTCCCTTCTAGGTCTTAACCACTCTGAACTGATTTATTTTTTCATTAAAAGTCCATGTAGCATTTATTTTGTACCAGCTACTTTGCCAGATCCTGAAAATATATCAGTAAACACAATATGATGCTTGCCCTTAAGGATCTCACAGTCTAGAAGGAGATATGAATGTATGTGAGATGAACTACAATAAAAGATTGTGGGGGAATTGGCCACCCCAAGATATGTCTCTTTGGCATGAGGAGTATTTTGGGCTGGTTGCTTTTAAAAACTGCAGACATGAGAGAAACTCTGAAAAGCAGAAGTTACCCTTTGTTAAGAGACATTTACATTTGTACAGGAAATCCCCATCTGTAAAGGTGTCTCCCTCTCTATACCAGGAAGAAGAGGGGAATGACCTTATCTCTAGAACTAATCAATGCAGAAGGCAAGGACTTAAATCTGCATAAAAATCTTACTCTTACTTCCTGTGCTTTCCTGGTTACCTCCCATAACTGAGTCCCTCCACCCCCAATATCCTTTGTCTTTAGTGGAGGGTAGTATTTAAGGTGAGAGCTTCTGCCATTTTGGCAAGTTGCTTGGTTTACCTGAGCCTCTCCCATGTATACATGTTATGAAGCTTTGTTTAATTTTCTCCTGTTGTTCTGTCTCATGTGAATTTAATTCGTTGTCTGGCCAGAAGGACCCAGAGTAGGTAGAGGAAATGTCTTCCTCCCCTACAAGATGCTAAAGGTTTAGAAAGAAGTGTGGATAAAGACCTAAGATCTCAGATAGTTCAACGAGTGATTCAAATCTGGTTGTTAATGTTGGCTTCATATAGGACCTTTGAGTTCATCTTAAAAAATGATTATGAAGCTGCCAAATGTGAAGAAAAAGTCCAAGGGCCTTTCAAGGCAGATGGGTATAATAGTCGGCAGGAAGGAGTTAAGAGTAAATGAGGCTGGAGAAATAATTTTTTCCCCTATTATAACAAAATTAGAATTTTTTTCCTGATAAAGGAAACCACCAAAATAAAAGTGTTTTAACCAAAAATGCAAAAGAATATATCAAGTTTACTATTTTTCAGAATCTTTAATTTTTTTTTCTTCTTCTCTCTCCAAAGCCCCCCAGTACATAATTATATATTCTAGCTGTAGGTCCTTCTGGTTGTGCTGTGTGGGATACTGCCTCAGCATGGCTCAATGAGCGGTGCCATGTCTGTGCCCAGGATCCGAACCAGAGAAACCCTGGGCCGCTGAAGTGGAACGTGCAAACTTAACCACTTGGCCACAGGGCCAGCCCCCTAGAATCTTTTATTTTACTATTAGGTGCTAATCTAAATAAAAATTTTAAAAATAATTTGGCAACTGAAAATACAGAGAGTTTATTTTCTGTCACTGAAAGTGTCTTGTAAGCTAGTGTGGGATCACAAATATCTGTTTCCAAATATTCAACATTATTGTTTTATCAAAATCTTAATATAATCATATCATTAAGAAATATGAGGAAATTTCTGAATATTGCAATTTATTTTCTAGGAGCCCTGAATTAGAAAAATGTTGTAGTAGATTAAATCTATGCTTTTGAGTGACTGTGAGGACAGTTTAGTTGGTAGAAAGAAACAACTTTATATATCTGTTTAAATGTATGTTATCTTCTGTTTTGAAATGAAAAGGGCATGTCCTTTTAATTAACAAAAACAATAAGTAGATTTGTAAGTGAGGTAAAATCTGCTATACTCCTTCCCACGGGAAAATGCAATGTGAGCCTAAGTTTCCAGTGCAAATTTGAATTTAAATAAGCCCTGGTTCCCAAAAGGGAGAAGAATGGCAGTGAAAAAGAAACATGGTCAGAAGAGGAAATTTTTCTGCTGATTTGAAAAATGCTATCGCGTGGAAGTTATACTGGGAAATATAGGACGTATTCAACCTTGGCTTTTTTGTGTCAAATCCTATAAAGAAGGAAAAGTTGCAACTCTGAAGCAAAGGGAGTTAGACTCTGGGGAATTACTTCACTAGCTAAGTCAAAGTAAGCTGAGATCATAGATCACTATTAAAATAAGAAAAAGTGCAGTAAAATTTTAACGCCAACAATTGAAGAACTCTGGACTTCCAAAACTTGAGAAAAAGAACATTCTGTTTAAATCTGTAGGGAACAGAAGAATTGGATTAAGATTCACAATTGTTACATTGTTACATACACAATTGTTAATAAAGATGCTCTCAAGTTTTGCCCAAGCATTTATATTCCTTTATACTTTGACCTAAATGATCTAATCTTTAAAATATATTGTTTTCGTTTTACCATTTATTCTAAATTTTATAATCTTTAAGATATATCATTATTTATTTTGGGCAGTTTAACTATAACATGCTGAAATATTATTTCATTTTATTTTGCATGTTTGAAGTCTGATGAGGTTGAACATTTTTTTCAGTTATCATCTTATGTGACCTGTTGATTCATTCATGCCCTGTCTCATCTATTATAGTTTTTCTGTCTTTTCTTACTGATTTGATGAACACATTTTTGGAATGTTGAAACTTTGCTGTTTTTATTGCCTAAATATAATATCCTAATATCAGTAAATAACAGAATTTGGTATAGATAAATGTCATTTTTCATTACACAGTAACTTTGCCCATGGAAAGTCAGACTGCTTGAATCTGGAGGTGATAGCTCAGGAGCTCCCATTGATTGGCTGGGTTATTACACGAATTATAGGGATGTAACTTAGAGGAAATAACCCTTGGAAGGCTTTCCTTGCAACTGAAGATCTATATAGTGGCAAATAAAGTTGCAGCATGAAAAGTCAATTAACTTAAAAAAATATTAATGTTCTCTGTGCATAATAACCTAAAACAAGAGCATTTGACCCCCAAGAAAAATGAAACAGTTCTTTAAGATTTTTTAAATGCTTTTATGACAACATAAATAATTTAATGCTATTATTGTTATTATTAACAGTAAGTCCTTTGAAAATGAAAGTCATTCTGCAAATGAAATTTCTGAGGATAGTGCATAGGGTCAAAAGAATGACATATTGTGCTTCACAACCCATCCCACAACTTGATAAAGTTCAGGTCAAATCCTAGTATAAAAAGACTTACATAAATGATGATACTTAATATTTTCATTGAACCAGATTTTCCCCTCTGCTTAAAAATACCAAATCAGTCATGCTTGAAGGCTGAATCACATTTTTTAGACATCAAAGAAATAACAAGTTAGACACTGTGGAACATTTCAGAGCTCATGTAAGCACACCTTTCAGTCTAGCTGATAAGATCCAGTCCATCCTCTTAATAGTTCTGGCGTTTCTTTATCTTTATCTGCTGTGTAGGCAGCTTGCAGCAGATGTATTCAACAAATGTTAAGGTACATTGGGCTCAGGATTGCCTCTGACACCAAGTGCATAGAGGTAGAAGTTTATCGTTTCCAAGTACAGGCTGATCCCTAGCCAAGAAAATGTATAATTCTAGGGCATCTGACTTATAACGAGGAACCAGTTAAGTGCCCACAGACTAGCTTGTCCGCTCTGTCTTTGGAAGGCAGAAGTGTTTGTGTTAAATGTTTGGTTGCATGGAGTTGATGAGCAGTCTACGTTTATTTTAGCCTTTCTCTTGTGGCAATTAGTAAACAGAAACCTCATTAAAATGGAGTCAGGAGGCCAAAAGGGGGAGCTCTCATGCCCTATGTCCATAACACAGCACAGTGACACAGAACACTCCGCAGTAATTCATACCTCTATTAATAGTGGACTTTTGCAACAAAAGCATGTGCTTCCCTTAGTTGTAGAATTTCTTGTTTTAAAGTTGTCCGGAGTAAATTAGGGAGTTTTGCTACCTGCGACTGTCTCTTCCTTCTCTCTCAAGCCCCGTCCCATGGCTAGAACAGTCCTTGCAAAGAATAATAAATGATCCAGTGTCCTACTTCCAAGTCACTGCAAAATTACACTTTACAACACCTGTTTGTACCTCTGAAAGAATTCAGCCACAGGGGCAATTCTACCTCAGGATGTAGTGTCAAGAAAGTTCAAACACAAGCTCTTTCCCATTTTATTACCTAACAAATTTATGTCAGAAGAGGAAGAGGAAAATTCTTTAAATTTCACATAATAAGCTACTCAACTTTTTAATTTGCTGAGAATTTTTCTTAGTAAATAAATAGTGATGATTAATTTCCATATTCTCAAAAGGCAACATTTTTATAGTTTTTCTTACAATATACATTTTCCTTAGTTGTATATTTCTAGGTATTTTTTGGAACCAGGATAAACCTAAACTTTAGGTAGCTTAGCTACTACACATAGCAGGAGGTTAGAGCAAATGAAAAATTGAGAAGAATTTAAGAGATGATGGTTAGACTGGTAATTGAGTCAGGGCAAACTACTATCATGGAAAAAGAAGCAGAAGAGGATAATTTAAGAAACAATGATTTCTTTTATGCCTCATGAGTAAGAGATTAGAGCTCAACTGATTTTTTAACATAACAGGGTGCCAAGGAACCTTGTTAATAATGCATCACTGAAAAACATTTACCCAAGGTATAAAGAGCTGATAAAACTGGAAATATATCTACCTGCCAAACATCAGGGTTGCAAGGTTTTTAAGCACTTTCTGTGCAGCAGGCGGTTGTATTCATTACTAGAAAGGGTGACCCACTAATGGGATCCAGCAGTATTGGAATCTGACATAGAACCCAGAGACAAAATTGGATGAACTGGGTAACTTTTTGAAATGAGTACCAGGGTAGGAAAAATGATACTCTTCATCATTATTAAATAATGACAATAGTTCTTTGTGACTAGGGGGATTTTCCTTTCTATATGTTAGCAGTTGTTCCTGAAAACAGCTTATAAAATTGACTTTAAATATTTTTCATGCTGATACTCACGTCTATGAGATGTGTATGTGTGTGTGTGTGTGTGTGTCTGTGTGTGTTTAAACCAGAATCGAATTTCCATCTCCTATGGGCTTTTAAAGGCTGTCTCCATAGTGATGGCCAATGAGAGGAGAGGATTTCACAGGTTTCTTTCTCAGTATATGTGGCACAGTCATCTCTTTTTATGTCCTTCTGTTTCTTCCCTATACACCATTACTGGCTGCCTCCATGGCAACAGCCAATGAGCTCTTGCACATACATCACTGTACCCTCTGTGCATGCTGCTCTGTGTGTGCCCTCGTGCACTCAGTGGTATCATAAAGCATCTGAGATCCATACATGTCCATTCAGTTGGTTTCGTGCCCCTGGCAACCTCCTCTTCTTTCCATACCCTCAGGGTAGCACTGATTACAATTGTCTTAAAAATTGTACCTGCTTGAGTTGTCCATCCACACTGGTACGCACTGATTTTCTCCAACCTAGGTTCCATGGATTCAAGTTGTTAACATATTTAGAGATAGAAGCTTATTGGCTACATAGCTTTGGGAGAGCCCTAACTTGTAAAATATCAAGGCTCAGTATGGGATAACTGCTTAAGTCTAGCAGTGTTTTCACATAAAAGGAGACACTGTATTCATACATTTTTGGCATTTTATGCTATTTCTCAGTAGGATTTAAAACAATTTAGCTTTTAATTTTTATTGTTTTGTAAACAATTCTTTTTTGACTTCTCTCCATGTGGTATTTTATTTTTCCCTAGAGATAGCAGGCAACATTAATTCTGCCCTCAAGAAGCTTGATTACTTTTGGCAAGCAATCATTTGCTATACCCACCTTGATGAGATAAGCTCCTAATGAGAAGGAATTGATGGCGATCTCAGGTAATATGTGGACCCATCAATTAACTCACCTATGAAAAAAATCTGGCCATGAATGCAGGACTGAAAGTACATATTATTATTTTTCTTTACAAGAAAGGGAAAAGAATAAA
The DNA here is from genome assembly GCF_021613505.1 of Equus quagga. Taxonomy (NCBI): domain Eukaryota; kingdom Metazoa; phylum Chordata; class Mammalia; order Perissodactyla; family Equidae; genus Equus; species Equus quagga. Next base: position 95,453,540 of record NC_060274.1, read on the forward strand.
AATGAAAAACAATTTGATGTAAAATCTCTTTATGTAAAAATAAAATATCAGTAGCATATTGAACAATTACTGCTGTTCCTCAACACACATATTTGGGAATTGTAGGGCTGAAAGATATGCTTTCTTTGAATTGGTCTAAATTGTACGTGGATAAGTGATTTGTTAGCTGCAATAAACCAAAGATTGATTACTAGATTTTCTTGTCATATTGATACCTTAGTTTGGACTGATGAATTTGATTTAGACCAAATGACATTAATCACAAAGTTTCCAAATTCAAAATATTTGACTCATAATAAAGTAATGAACCACAGGATGGAATGAACCCATAACATTATTAATAATTTTTTTCAACTTATTTTAATTCCTTTTTTAGAGAAAAAAAATTTTTCTTTTAAAGATTTTAGTTTTCCTTTTTCTCCCAAAGCTCCCCTGGTACATAGTTGTGTATTTTTAGTTGTGGATCCTTCTAGTTGTGGCATGTGGGATGCCGCCTCAGCATGGCTTGACGAGCAGTGCCATGTCTGCGCCTGGGATTCGAACCAGTGAAACACTGGGCCACTGAAGCAGAATGAGGGAACTTAAACACTCAGCCACGGGGCTGGCCCCTTTAGAGAAAATTTTTACTTGCTCTTCCTAAACTCTATAACGAACTGCAGAAAATGCAAATTTACTCATTTGGTACTCTGAATTTTGAGTCCTCAAGAATATAATTCTATCATCAATTATCTCAGAGTAAAGACTCTGTAAATAAGGGCAATGCTACCCATTCAAGGCATGAAAACATTTTTGAAGTTTCTTTAACTCCAAGCACAGATTAAAAAAATTGCAAAAATGTGAAAGTAGAAAAGTCTAAAGTCTAAAATACTACATTTACAAGTTTATTTTAAGTTAAAAGAGGCAAAAAATTAAATAACGAGGTGTTGATTAATAGAAACATAAAGATATTATGCACATTTAAACATCAATATGAGATTAAACTAAAGAGAAGACTACTGTGGTATTTAGCTGTTTTTGTTATTTTGCTTATCTTTAACTCTTAGATTTTCCTACTGAGATATTTTAACTAAAATCCAATCTATTATAATACCACACTTGTAATTCCTATTTCAAACCCTAAAAGCATCATTTAATTCAAATCAATTTAGAATTTGGGAGCATAGTTTAGACTATTTGAACTTAACTACAGCCAGTTATTTAGCCATTTTGTGTTTTTTAAAAATTAGCAACAAATATTGCAATTCCCTATAATGTCTTTCAAATTAAATTGCTTATAACATGTTTCAAATACGTATTTCATATGATATGTTTCATTACATGATTTAATTGCATATTATATGTTTCAACACATTTGAAATACATGTTTCAAACAATTTATATATAAATTACATATAATATGTTTCAAACAAATATGTGATCAAATGGCAATAGGACTCCTTGTAAAGAAATGCTCCAAAGACAACATTCTCATGAGGGATAGGGACCTATTGAATCGGTTGTTGTTCCTTCCCATTGGAAGGAAAAGAAGATACTTGCTCTTCACTGATTGGTTCCTCAGGTCTCCATGGGCATCCTTCTTGACGGCAGGGTTGCCATTGTCCCTTCTGTCTAGACAAGAGACATGGGCTAAAGATAGAGCAGATGTGGGAATATTGAAGAGCTCACATTCAAGAGCAATTCTTAGAGAACAGAAGTCCTGCGGTTCTTCCAATGACCACTCAAAAGTCAGCTACCACAGATCAGGAAGTATAGCCCTAAGAACATCATAAGATTACTTAGACTTTGTAACTTTCCCATCCGTTTTGGTTTTGTCATTCCCTCAAACCAGGAATTCTGTGTGTTTGTCTTTGGGGACAGCAAGAAAGCTTGAAACTGCAGAGAATATTCCTCTTTGCTAAAGTAGTAGTGTTATTCCATCCAAAGTTGTTATTAAGCAATACTTGGGAATCCAGTTTGTTTGGAAAATTTCTAATGCTTTTTAAAAGCAACTTCATATTTCTAACCCACAGCTCTATTTCAGCAGTTCCTCACATGCCTCCCAATTTTCCTCTCTAGTTTTATTTACCTCCTACTGCAGTATCAAATTACCAGCTATGGAACATTTGTAGTCATTCTTTGGCTTTCCCTGTTTGCCAAGTGTCATTTCATGTGGTTCTCCAATAGCAGCCTCTCTCGCCTACCCTGTCTCACCTGTAGGTATTAGGTTCTATCTCACTTTTATGTAAGATGTTAAACCGTCAAGGAAAATGAGCGATATTTCTAGTGTTAAAAATTATTGTTTTCTTATTGCACAGTTTTTAATCATGTATCCACATTTCTTCCTATTTGTTTCTTTTATCGATAGTTGAACCTAAAGTTATGCAAGACCAGAAATCTTTCAAAGTTTATTCCCTTGCTATGGTTATGCCAACAAGTAGAAAGTAATTTCCAGAACTAAAATTCACTAGGTTAACAGGGAATGAAAGTTTCTGTTCCCTTTTCCCCTCCAGTTTTCACACTGATAATTTAATCTCATGGACTCATAAGTAAGTTACAATTTTTGTGCGTTATTATTGTTATGGAATCATTCTTCTTATTAAGAAATCTTTACATCCCTCCATTTACAAGCTGAAATGTTGTCAAAAGGGTCATGAGAGTCATGACAGCCCTTTTCTGCAGCCTCATTTCCTACCTTCCAATGACAAACCCCAAGTAAACCACACTAAGAGAGCTCTTAAAGTGCCACAAAAGTTAATTTGATCTTTCCTATATTAATGGTCACATTTATTGAGGGCTTACTATATGTTAGGCAATGTCTTGAGCATTTTATATGCATTTACTCCTTTCCCTCAACTATCTCTAGCAATTCAGCTCTTCCCCTTGGCTTCCTTTTCCATCTTGACAAAACAGTCAGCCATCTATTATTTGCCAGGTGTGCCTATCTGGGCTGTAATTTCACCCTCCCCAATGTGGATTTCATATCTGTCTTAGTCTGTTCAGCCTGCTATAAAAAATTACCATAAACTCTGTGGCTTATAACAACAGAAATTTATTTCTCACACTTCTGGAGGCTGAGAAGTTCAAGATCAAAATGCTGGCAATTTGGTGTTTGCTGAAGGCTTGTTTCTAGTTCATAGATAGCCATTTATCTCTGTAACCTCACAAGGGTGAAGGGGGCAAGGGCGCTCGCTGGGGTCCTTTTATAAGGGCACTAGTTCCTCTCATGAGGGTCCCATCCTCATGACCTAATCACCCCCCAAAGACCCCACCTCCAAATCCCCCATCATGTTGGGGATTAGGTTTCAACATATGAATTTTGGAGGGACACAAACGTTCAGTCTATAGAAATAGCGTTCACAAAATATGTTTCTGATTGACAGGCTTTAAGAAGCTGTTTCTCCAACCTTGTCCTGGAAAGTGGACAAATGATGGTGTGTTTAGGCTATGGGAGGTGGAGGGATGGAGGAGGGGGCTTTCAACCGAAGTTTATTCATGCCATTATACATCACCCACTTGTGGTACTTATACTTGCTGTAATATTTGAAGTAGAAGAAAAGAAAGGAGAGGAAAGAAGAGAAGAAGGTGAAGCAAGCAAAAGGAGTTCATTTTTTCTCACTGAGTGTTCTTTTAAGTAGCCCACAGTATTTTTGGCATCTATTACCTTCCTTTATGACCTGTCTTCCTTTATGCCTTCCAGGACCTTTTCATGGTTCCCAGACTTACATGCTTTCTGCTGTACCAAGTCCTCCTCAGTACAGGATCCAGGTCTCCCATCACCGATTACCCTCTTTCACACACTTACAAATGGTACATCTTTTCTCTCCTCAGTAAGCCTAATTTTGGCTGGCTCTTACAAGGACATAAAATTAAACTAACATTTACTAACGTGTGAAGAGTGGCTAGCGCTTTACTCTCTCAAGAGGTGCTTGTATTTTAAAGAAGGATGTAAACCAAAGGATGATCTTTTTGGTAGAATTCTTTGGCGTATAATAGCTGCAGTGCAAAAAACCCAAGCAAAGCAGGAAGGCTTTTGGGCTTGCAGGACAATATTTAAGCACGAAGCCCTGTTTGGGAATCTGGATTCAGGGTCTGTTCACAGTTTTCACAACTTCTTCCCTTACTCATTCCTCTGAATACACAGATTGTAGAAAAAAATCTGCTAACTGTACTCCCCCTTTTCTACACCTTACAATAGCCCACCTGGAAATAGTTGTGGGACTTTTCTGTGGGTGGCATTCTGTCCAACTGAAGGGAGAGAGAGTAGGGATGGGAGTCAGGGCATGGAATTTGTGGGTCATTGGTAAGTGCTGTTTCTCTAAGTGAGAAATTGCTTGAACTGAGGAGCAGCATTATTTGACATCTGGTCAGAAGTTTCAATAACTAATTTTTAAGTTGAAAAGTAATATGTGATCATTACAACCAATTAAAAAAATCAACACAGAAAATAAATGCTATAAAAGTGATAACTCTCCTCTTTCCCTAGCTCAAATTCTGTCCTGTAGAGGCAACCACTGTGAGCAATTTGGGGTATATCTTTTCATACTTTCATCCATGCTCAGCTAATTTTGGCTCTGCATAGTCCTGACATTTAGCTTTTCTGGCATTCTCTTGGGCTATCTTGTGCAAAAAGGTAGGTCAGATTTACATCTGGGCAATGGCACATAATATTTAATAAAGGACATAGTACTGTAGAAATGAGAGTTTTCCAGAAGATTATTTTAAAGAGACTCAGCTATTGAACATTTAATTCTTTGTACTCCTATGATGGTATATTATCTTTCACAAAATTTTTGCTTATAAGCACGGCTATGCCTAAACTACCCATTTATACATTCTTGTTTTCTTCTTTTGTCATTTTAACCTTAGATCTCTCTTCATGTCCCTATTCTTTGAATTCTGTTTATTTGGGGATACATTTGAAATGGAGAAATGGAATACTGGTTGGAGCACAGAACCCAAGACAAACAAAAAACACCCTCAAATTTGGAAAGTTTTCTATTCTTCTTCCTATATTGATCAATGATTAATTAACACTTCTATTTCTTCATCTTTAACTGAGGATAAATTTTTGGACAAGTTTGCTATTCGATATACATTTTAGAATAACCTTTCATATCTTAAAACTATGATTATCTTCCTCTGTTTTCTTTTCTCCAGATGGAATAATTCAAGTAATTTTCATGTCAGTTTACTGTCATCTCCAGTTATTGTTAATTTGTTTCAAATGCTGAAGTGAAGACTATTTTTTAAATGTGGTCTTTGCTTGAGAACAGAGGTCAGCTTTTGTTTTTTATTGACACCACACTTTTGAGATGCTCTCCTTTTAGAAAACAAATTTACTTGAGTTCTATTGATTGTACAACTGCTCTACACTTCAGATAGTATTTTAATAATCTATGACTGGCAGAAAACAATGAAAATCAGTGGCAGGAGTAGAATATTCAGTGGCGATATTGGAAAATAACTGTGTAAGCTCTAGGAGTGTTAGTGTACTTGAAACTCAATGTGAGTCAGCCATGAAATGCTGTTGTCAAAAAAGAGAATGCATAAATGAGGCAATTATCTATGCAAATTGGGCAACAATATGTTGAATTTACTATTGGTTTATTTTAAATGATTAAATAAACAGTGTAATATAAAAATGTAGAAATTAAAGCCTGTTCAATTGTAGCACTATATTTCAAACCCAGCGATATATGAATTCTGTGGAAGCCTGAAGAACCTGACTCATGTGGAGACAAAGGCGAGACTGAATGGGAAATACTTTTTATCAAGAACCATAATTACTTGTGTAAAATCTTTATTGCACTTTAAACTCTATGTTAGGATCTATGCCTTAAAAGTAATGCACTATTTATTAGTTCTACCCTTGTTTCTCTCAGGACATCTTCATAGAATGAAGGTAGGAAATGCTATGTGCATATCTCTGAGAAGATGTCCCTAGCAAGCTCTCTCTGCTTTAGAATTAGCTTTACCCTTTCCCACATGCTAGAGTTAGGCTGGCTTCCATCTTGATTATCAGTGTGGTAGTGAGTTTCCTTCTCCTTTCTGTATCTTTATCAGCATTTTAGTGAAAAGCTGCATGTAGGGCTGCTGAGGAAATGCTTGAAGAACCCATCAGTACCCTGTATTCAGCATGGGCTTAGTCAGTAGTTACTAAATGAACAACTGCATGAGCAGAGACAGCTCTTTGCATAACAGAGCAGGCAGCTAATCACCTGAAGTGGTTTGAAAGGCACTAAAAAGACCACCTGGTTCCTTAATTTGGAGATATAACACAGTGCCTGGGATTCACACCTTAGGTTTATGAATACTTTATGTTTGGGGCTTGAATGCTGTTCTAAATTGGAAATCATTCTGGAGATAAGTCAAAATCAACAATCAAAACCTAGTGTAAACCAACATGGCAGTTTAGCTAGTTTGTCATTAGTCTGAGAGAATTAGTACAGGAAAAGCTTTGATTTCAGGGGAAGAGAGATGAGAAACGGAGGTCGGAAAGGTTAAGGACCTTTGTGTTTGATTCAGAGTGTATGGAGCAGTGAGGAGAGGGCTGGCCTAGGGGGTGGTGTTCCTCTCTGAAGATGGGGCCAACAAAGGGAAGGTGCCTATGATTGTGATGGTGGTGGATAGTGGTGTGTGGATCACAGGAGAAATCGGACCTCCTCTATACTCTGGCCCACCTGTGAAGGACCGAAACCCAGCCTGACTGACTCCTTCGGTTTTCTCTTTATGGCCAGGAGGGCAAAAGAGGAAAACAAAAAAACAAAACCAAAAACAAATCCCTGAAACATTACTTCCAACTGGCTATTGGTTGAATTCTCCAGAGAATGGTCGAATTGTCACAGTGGTTGTTTGGGGGCCTGGAGAAAAAGTCACTTCCTTACCTTGGTTTTTGCATTCATTAGACTTTCACTGTAGATTCTGAGGTAAGGAAAGCGATGGTGAGAAGCAAAAGGAGGAGGAGAAGAAGAGTGCTGTGGGAAATAATCACCCCAAATCACTTGCTGCTTCTTACAATCTTCCTCCATCTTGCCGTCTCAACAATTTTCAATGTTGAGTACTATGCACCGTGGGATCCCTCAGAATGGCAGGAAAAAAGACTAGGTTGGTGAGCAGAGAAACAGCTCTCCTCTCCTATTGGGGAAATGTTCTCTCTTCAAAGAAATACTCCACTGGCTCATGTCTCCAGTGTAGAGTCTGGGAGTCAATTTAAGTAGAAGCAGATTCGTAACATTTCTAATGCCCCACTGGATTTTCCGTATAAATGAACTATACATAGATACATGCTATAGCTCTATACTTTTATTATATTTTTATTATGCTTTTATTATTATACTTTTTTGGGCATAATAACACTTAGGCATAATAATAAACAGCAAATTGATACAGAATCCTTTCTTTCAAGAAATTAAATTTTATAAAGCAACCAATTTAATTTTTATTTTTAACTGACAAAATACACATAACATAAAATTTATCTCAATTTTTTTTCAATTTAAAAACTTCATTTGTTTTTAGAAGAATTTTAGATTCACAGCAAAATTGAGAGGAAAGTACAGAGAGATCCCGTATACCCCAGCCCCTACGCGTACATAGCCTCCCCCATTATCAGCATTCCACCTCCCACTCCCAGACTGGTACATTTGTTACAAATGATGCATCTATATTGACACATAATTATCACCCAAAGTCCACACTTACATTAGGGTTCACTCTTGGTGTTGTATGTTCTAATTTATAATGTCGTTTATAATAACACGTATCCACCATAATAGTATCATACAAAATAGTTTCATTGCTCTAAAAAAATCCTCTGTGTTTTGCTTATTCAGCCATCCCTCCCCTAGCTCCTGGAAACCATTGATCTTTTTGCTGTCTCCATTGTTTCGCCTTTTCCAGAACGTCATATGGTTGGAATCATACAGTATGTAGCTTTTTCAGATTGGCTTCTTTCAATAGTAAGATGCATTTAATGTTCCTCTGTGGTTTTTCATGATCTCATAACTCATTTATTTTTAGCACTGGATATTATTGCATTGTCTGTATGTACCACAGTTTATCCATTCACCTACTGAAGGACATCTTGTTTGCTTTCAGGTTTTGGCAATTATGAATAAAGCTGCTGTAAATATCTGTGTGCAGGTTTTAGTGTGGATGTACGTTTTCAATTCTTCTGGGTAATACCAAGAAGTGTGACTACTGGATTATATGGTAAGAGCATTTAGTTTTGTAAGAAGCTGTTAAATAGTCTTCCAAAGGGGCTTTACCATTTTGCATCCCCATCAGCAATGAATGAGAATGCCTCTTGTGCCACACCCTCACCTTTGGTGTTGTCAGTGTTCTGGATTTTGGCCAAGCTAACAGATGTGCAGTGATATCTCATTGTTGTTTTAATTTCTTAACTATTTTTAAGTGTACAGTTTCAGTAGTCTTAAGTATACTCATATTGCTGTGGAACCAATCTCCAGAATTTTTTCATCTTGCAAAACTGAAATTCTATATCCATTAAACTACAAGTATCCATTTCCTCCTCTCCCTGGTACCTGGCCAAAACTATTCTACTTTTTGTTTCTGTGCGTTTGATTCCTCTTGATAGCTCATATAAGTAAAATCATACAACATTTGTATTTTTGTGACTGGCTTATTTCACTTAGCATAATGTCCTCAAGGTTTATCCACGTGTAGCATGTGTCAGAATTTCTGTCCTTTTAAAGGCTAATATCCCATTGTATGTATCTATCACATTTTGTTTATCCATTCGTCTACTGCTGGACACTTGGGTTGCTTCCATCTTTTGACTATTGTGAATAATGCTCTTATGAATACGGATGAAATATCTCTTTAAGATGTTGCTTTTAAGTCTTTTGGGTATATACCCAGAAGTGGAATTGCTGGAACATATTGTAGTTCTATTTTATTTATTTTTAAAGATTTGCACCTGAGCTAACATCTGTTGCCAATCTTCTTTTCTTCTTCTTCTCCTTCCCCTTCCCCTTCTTCTTCTCCCCAAACCCCTCAGTACATAGTTGTATATTCTAGTTGTAGGTCCTTCTGGTTGTGCTATGTGGGATGTGGCCTCAGTATGGTCTGATGAGCAGTGCCATGTCTGCACCCAGGATCCAAACCAGTGAAACCCTGGACTTCTGAAGCCGAGTGCACAAACTTAACCATTCAGCCACAGGGCTGGTCCTTATTTTTGATTTTTTTAGGAACCACCATACTCTTTTCCATAGTGTCTCACCATTTTACGTTCCCACCAACAATGCACAAGGGTTTCAATTTTTCCATAGCCTTGCCAACACATTATTTTTTGGTTGGTTGTTTTGTTTAGCTTTGTTTTGATAGTAACCACAATAACTGATTTTTTTTTTTGGTGAGGAAGATTGGTCCTGAGCTAACATCTGTTGCCAATCTTCCTTTTTTTCTTTCTTCCCAAAGCCCCAGTACATAGTTGCATATCCTAGTTGTAAGTCACTCTAGTTCCTCTATGTGGGATGCCACCACAGCGTGACTTGACGAGTGGTGTGTAGGTCTGAGCCCAGGATCCAAACTGGCAAATCCCAGGCCACCGAAGCAGGACATGTGAACTTAACCACTATGCCATCAGTCCAGCCCCAGAGTAACTGATTTTTTAAAGGTTACTTTCACCAAGCTATCATCTTTCCTTTACAGATGTGGAAATTTCAGTTCAAAGGAGAAGTGATTACCTTTAATAATAGCTAAAAGATTGAAACCCAGGTCTTCTGAACCCAAGTACAAGTCTCTTTGTACTACAGCAGGCTTTTCACAACACATCAGACACAACTACCAGATACAGCAATCAGGAGGATTTTAAAATATGAGAGATGAGGTATTAGAAGCATGATGGAGTTTTCTATTCTTTAGTGTTATGTTAGGATCTGTGACTATAAGAATCTGTTGGTAATAATACTGTCAAAAGGAGGAAATTACTTTTAAAAACAATTAGCTATGGGAACAGTAAAGCTTGACCTCCATTAATATGCACACATTAGCATTATCTGATTTACATAGGTGTTAGCCCAGGTGTTTGAAAGAGCAGCCAGAACAACTCAGATCGTTACAAAACTGGAGACGTATCTTCTGTCCCTCTCTGAGGACTTTTGAATAAACATTAATTATGATGGCACTGATTTAGGAATGGCTGATTACATAATTTCAGCAAGCCTGTCATTATCCATAAATACTTCATGAAATACAGAAATACAGTATTTGTCGTAGCTTCATGAAGGTACTCTTTTCTCTGAGAAAAGACAACAACAACAATAAAAAGAACTATATTCCTTATATAATTCTCAGATTAGGCAAATACTATTTCTGGAGCATAAAATTGTACCTACAGTGTCAGATATCATGGTTAATCTTTTAAGCTTTATATTTTGGGTATAATGTGGCAGAAACTGATAAATCCTTATCTGATGGTAGACTTCCTCTCTTGCATTATGGAGGGAAATAAGATGATGTGATGATATAAGTATAATGCAGTGTTCTGCACAGTTCAATATCCTGCACTTTCTTTGTGCTCTTCCTGCTTGGTATGCAAGTTACTTCTAAGCATCCTGAAAAACCACTGATCACGGAGAACTTAAAAGTAACACTGGGCACTGTAAGGGTATTGTGCTGAGAATATAGTAAGCAGCTGATCCCAGTGAGGGTCATGTTCAGTTCACACTTAACACCTCATCACAGTATTACCTCAATTTTCTGAAAGACAAATGTGAAGAAGAGAGAAGTCAGGAGAAGACAATGCCAAACTAATCCTAGAAATGATAGACTAATCAATTGATTCATTCAATCAAGGAATACTTACTAAGTATCTATTATGTGCCAGGCATAGTATTGGACACTCATGGGAGTGTTATAAAGATGAAAAGACTCCATTCTTGCCCTCCAGGACCTTAAAAATAATCTCTATGATGCAGCGTCTCTCAAACATCAAAATCCCATCAGAATCACATGGACGGCTTGTTCAAACACAGGTTGCTGGACCCCTACACTTTCTGATTCAGTGGGTATGAGGAGGGGGGCGGCTGTGGCAGGGAGCAATCATTTGCATTTCTAAAACATTCCCAGAGGATGCTGAGGCTACTGGTCCTGGGACCACACTTCGAGAACCAAGATTACAAGGGAACTTCTGTAGCAGCAAAAGGAGAGCCTAAATCTTAGAAAACTTAACTTGTAAAAGCATTGTTTACTTATATGTGATAAAAATACTGAAGTTTTAGATAGTCAGTTGAGGCTGTGCAAGCAACATAGGCCCTAAAGGGAAACTTCAAAGGAATAGAATAACTATGCTTCTGACCTATATCTATACATTTAAATAGAAATGAAGAAATGGAACTAGATGAAACCATTTTGGAGACTATACATGATATTTAATGTTCTATTAACAAAAAAGAAATATCTATAAGGAAAATGAGACGCAAGCAAAAATATTCAGTGAAAAAGTGATTCAAATTTAATTACATATATAAAAAAATTCCAAAAGCTCATCTCTAGATGAAGCCACGCAAATATTAGAGAAATAATAAAAGAAGAAAACTTAATCGTTATTCTGTTACGTTAAAAACGATATAACAGAGAACAAATAATTGATATGTATTTTGACATAACACAACAGCAGTTGTGTTTGATTTTAAGAAAATGATCTAGTTTTCCATGGATTGGTTCCTTGATGGAATCTTTTCAGTTGTTTAATGATAAAACTGATTTAATGATAATTGAGAAATGATGGATATAATTCTTTATGTAACTGTACATGCACATAGTGCAAAGTACAAGCAATGACTTGCAGTGATGAAGAAAAATTCAAGTGTAATACAAATGAGTGTAGAAATAGCAAGAGTGGCTAAAAGTAAGCAGAAGGTGGGTCAATTTAGAATTATGTGACATTCTTTTTCTGCTGGTCTCAAAGAATATTGACAATTAAACTCGTTGATCTGCACTCACAATGTCAGTGAGAGGGAGTAGCCAGGCATTATTACCTATGTTGCTGTATGTTTAAGACGGCCATACAGAGGGATGGAGATTTCATGGTGCCCCCAAAGACTGATACTTAGAGGAGGGGTTAGGATCAGTACCTAGGTTTTGTTCGTTTGTTTGTTTTAAATTTTAGTCTAGCTTTAAACACCAGACCACGTTGTTTTATGTAGGATTTTTAGTAGCCTTTGTTTGGAAGAAATTTCCAGGGATTTAAATTTGTTAATTTCTACATAGCTGAGTTCATCTTCATCATAGGTTTTTCAGGCAGTTGCTCTCGGTGTGATCTGAGTTTCACCACAAGACTGTCATCATTATTAAATCTCTCTCTTCATGGAGTGCTAGAGTACCTCTCTAGTATTATTGACAATAGAGTCAATATTGCAGAATGGTGACATAGGTAGGCTTTGGAATCAAGCTGCTGTGGTTCAAATCTCAGCTCTGCCACTTATTAGGTTCGTGACCTTGAAAAGATTACTTAACCCTTCTAAGCCTGAGTTTTCCCATCTGTCAATAGAGATTTGCAGGTGCTGGGCCTGAATTGATGGGCAGGTCAGGGAACTGGAATAAAGCCATTCTGGAACCAAGCCAATCTGCAAAGTTCAAAGAGGAAGAATCTCTTCTGGAATTTTGTTTGGCTCTGAAAAGTGACAGGAGAGCCGGCCAATTATGGACCAAGTTAGATTCATCTAACGCTTGGACATATTTGATTGGAATGATCAGTTTTAAGCTGTTTTGTCACTTTGAGGGGCTTCTCTGGACTGAGGGCCTTCTGGCTTTTTGAGAGGACCATCCATTTGTTTAGATTGCACATTTTAAAAATAAGCCTTGGTCCTAACCTAACCTAATAGGACATTTCAGTGGGTTCTGGAGCCGCTTGAGGTGCTCTGAGATTTAGGCCGGGTGCAACCGTAGCTTTTTGGAGGTAAGTGCTTAACTACTGGGAGTGACTAATCCAGCCTGTTTGACCACTGAGTAGAAAAGGAAATTGTACCAGTCTTGGGGTAGAAGATACACGTCAGACTCTAAGAAGCAGACAGAAGCTAACTGTGGCTTTAATTAAGAACTGAGTTTGTAATGTGAGTGGTAGGAATGACAGGAAATAAAATAATTTGGGGGAAAATTCCTGTGTATTTTTATATTGAAGAAAGAAGCTGTTAGTCTGTAAATTATAAAAGTAAGCTTAATTTATTTCCTAATTAACAACATCTAGGTTAGGGTTTGCATATGATTGTGCTAATTCTTAGGATGCACAAAAAAGAAATCAAAGGCTGTTTGAGGGGTTAATTTTTCTAACCAAGTTCTAGAATAGCACAATAGGGCATCCTTCACTTCTCACTTGACTTTTGTGGCATGCTCATAAAGGGAGTTATCTCTGCAAAATATTCAAGGGCTTCTCCAAAGCCTCTTTTGAGGGAACTACTTTGTCATCAGATCTTTATTTCTCAATAGCTTAGCTGTTTTCTAATTGCACTTTTATGGACTTCATGAACGCCTGCACCTTTGGTAAGATTTTCAGTTTCACTGATAATTATAACGTCGCAATTTTTATAAGAAAATGGCAAAGATATGAAAATGATGCATAGGATAAAAGCTAATGTGAGGCAGGAAGGGATTTTTGAGCATGAACTAGTTTTATATGTCGTAGTTCCTCAGCAAATATTTTTGTGTCATAATACGTTTGCTTGCCTATGAAACCTTGTAAATGTGAGAACTTAAATACGAAATACATGCATAACAAGGATGGCCTGTATAATTTTGTTGTTTACTCAGACAGGGCAGGAGTCTTGTGGCTTTGTCCTTCCTAATGTGTTATTGACAATAGAAACACCCACGTTACTTTGATAATGGCTTCAACCTAGAGCTGTATTTCCTAGAACTAGAATTTAGAGATTGATGAGTCTTTTCTCAAACCAAATATTTCTACAAGTAAGAGGATGCCGACATTCATACAATAGTGTTCCAAGTTGTAATTATTTGACACATATCATAGAATTGATATTTCCGAAGAGAGTGAGGACACCCAACTAGATGAATCCTTAAAATGGCAAATCCATCCAGTGGTTGCCCTGCTATGGTGGACAACAGATTTCTTCCACTAGCATAATGGGCCTGGGACACTTGGTAGAGCAGGCTCCACTGGGGCTCATAAAGTAAAGATTTGTCCCTATTTCTTGTTCCCTCTTTGCCAGGAAAATCAGAAGGAATTCTCATAAATGTAGACTTCAGTGGCTCCTGTATTGGCTGGATGCTGCGTGTCTAAGCAGAAGTTTTGACTTTAGATACCCGCTCTCTGGATACATTGGTGGATAAAGCCACCTCTAAACAGAGTTACTCGCTATTCCTAGAGCAGACTCACTGGGGAGGTTTCTTTCTAACTTAGGCTTTGAGTCCACTGGCGGAATGGATTTTACTAGTCTGTCCTTTCATGTGGCTATTTGAACAATGGTTTTAGCTTAGTGTCGAAATTCTTAAAGTGGGCTCTCCTAAAGCCTATAATAGGGAAACTCACAGGATAATGCTTAAAGTACAACTAGAGCAGGGTTTCGCAACCTCAGTACAATTCACATTTTGGGCTAGATAATTCTTTATTGTGGGAAACTGCCCTGTGCAATGCAGGATGCTTAGCGGCAACCCTGGCCTCTATTCATTAAATGCCTACCACGTGCCCTTAGTCATGACAATCAAAAATGTCTCCAGACATTGCCAAATGCCCCTTATGGGTAAAGATGGCCCCTGGCTGAGATCCAATCTAGAAGACTGGAAAATCCTATTGGCTGTATCTTCAAAATATATTCAGAATTCAACCACCTCTGACTACTTGCACTCTCTGTCTTTGTTCAAGCCATCATCATCCTCTGCCTGGAGTACTGCAATAGCTTTCTAATTAGATCCTATTGTCTGATACCTTTTCAGTTTTTTCTCAATATAGCATCCAGAGTGATCTTTTTAAAACATGTTAGTTGAACGAGCCCTGATGGCCTAGTGGTTAAAAGTTCGACACTCTCACAGCTTTGGTGGCCCAGGTTCATTTTCTGGTCGCAGAACCAGACCACTCATCTGTCAGTTGCCATGCTGTGGTGGCAGCTCACATAGAAGAACTGGAAGGACTTACAACAAGGACATACAACCATGCACTGGGGCTTTGGGGAGGGGCAAAAAAATTGTCAGTTTATGGCACTCATCTGCTCACAATCCTCTAATGACTCCCCATTTCCCTTAGAGTGAAATGGCCTATTGGGTGAGTTCAGGACAGCAGTGTGTCAGAACCTATGTCGTACATTACTACAACTGGCTGAAGGAGGGATCTGCACAGGAGCCAGACATATGGGCAATCAATTGCTCCCGACAGAGCTCAAAAACTTTCAAGAAGGCCTTTCTGAAATTGTCGTCAGAGCCAGTTTAGTCAGACAAGAAGACTCCCCTCTTTCCTTATAGTCAGATACTTTTTCTCCCAAATAGGTTCTCAGTCTGATCATCAACCTATTCACCAGACTATGGATGATGATTATCCCTATCCAAAAATTAAAGTCCACACTTAAAGGATAAAGATTGACTATGGCCTAATTCATTTAAAAAAAGCAGCAGGTTCCAAAGGCAAATCCTCAAAAGGAGTCTCAAAAATTATTTTAAAAAATGGCAAGATCAGGGGCTGGCCCAATGGCATAGTGGTTAAGTTTGCACACTCCACTTTGGTGGCCTGGGGTTCATGGCATCCCACATACAAAATAGAGGAAGATTGGCACAGAAGTTAGCTCAGCGACAGTCTTCCTCAAGCAAAAAGAGGAAGATTGGCAACAGGTGTTAGCTCAGGGCCAATCTTCCTCAATGCCCCGCCCACAAAAAAGGGCAAGATCACTGGAATAAAAGTAGAAATTCCTAAGGCAGTTATATTGAAGAAGCAATAGTCATTTTGATTTTTAAGTTTTGGGTGTTAAGTAATAGGAGCTTTCCTATCATATTGAAATTACTTCTTAGACTAGTTTAGTAATTTGATATTTTAAAATAATATTTTGTAAAATTTCAAGAATATGCCCTAGAAATATGAAAAATATGACACAAATTCAACAATAAGATAGATAAATTAATAGATAGAGAACTGTAATTGCAAAAGAACCAAAAGGTATTTTTTCTCCCAGATCAAGATGAAGTAAGATCCTATGAAAACAAAAAAAGTAAAGGACAGTTAAAGGTGGCAAAGTTACATAAAAATCCTCACTTTGATCAACAAAAAATGTCAGCAATCTGTTAGAGCACAGAAATAGTGATCGCCCCTCTCACTACAACTTGGGAAGATCACACTTGGCTTTACTAGTCTGCTTTCGGTCTCTCCATCTGGGAAAAATACAACCGGATAATTTTCAACCAGAAAAAAAGGAATGTAAATTCTAACAAAATTATGTAAAAATTGATATAAAATGATAAAAATTTGATAAGTTCTAAATGGGGATGCAAATAAGAAAATATTCTATAGTTGTGTGTAATGAGGTGAAGTTAAGCAAAAGGAAATTTGGAAGTGAAATATCACAGAGGACATTTTGATGACAAGTGGTAATGTCCTATTACATAGCAAGAGTCCCATACATAAGAGAGTTTGAATGTACACTGTGAATACTCAGAGAGGTTCTTAAAGGTACAATCCTTTTCCAGTGAGGGGGAGATAATTCCTTGGTTTTTAGTTCCTGACATACTGCAAACTCCTCATTTTTCAAGTGTTTTGTGAAATATCATTAAATTTTTTTCTTTCACTGCCTGTTTTTTGGCTATCATACTTCTCTTGGGAGGGAGTATGATAATCTGACAGAGCATGTTGGCTCATACACCCTTAACTTTAATCTCCTGTTAGAGATGAAGTTTACTTTTTCTCCAGGCTTTTGGCTTGGGATAACTTTTTTGCTGCCACAGAAAATAGTGCCATCTTTCATAGACAGTTGCAAAAATAAACTTCCTCTAACAACAGTCTAAAAACTTGGTTATTAAATTCGAAGATGCTCTCTAAGAAGAGGCAGAGCCCATAAGTCATTTGTTAAATGCGTTCATTAATAAAACACATTTTCCCGCACTAGAGACTCCGTAAGCGGTGGTTATGGTCTCCAGCTGGCACGCCAAGTTTGTTTAATTCACAATGAGGTTGAAACTGAATGTTCCATAAATCAGATACATTATGGGTTAAAAGGGCCTTTGGGGAGACAGAGATTGGAGGCAGTAAGAGGAATAGTCAGGAAATCTGACTGCCATTATAAGTTATTTCTAAGGTAATTGGTTTCCAAGTTAGGACTCAAGGTGCCCCGAGATGGCAACTATAATATGTCCTAGGAAATTGAGAGATTGGGACAAGGGAAAAGGAAGTACAGGAGATGGAATTTTCTTCCGGTTAGACCACAAATGGCAGTGGAAGCTCACACCAAGATAAATCCTCTCACCAAACTCCCCAGTATGTAGAGACCAGGTCTCTCTCAGCACCAGAAAAGTCACGAGGAGAGGATTCTCTCTCCCTCCAAACTCTTTCCCAGAAATCAGTTTAGAATCATTGAGAGACAATCCTCCATGAGTCTCTTTCATTTCTGTGTGTCTTACAAAGCAAGGCACTGACTGCTCTTTGTTCTTGACTATCTTTTCAAGGACATTTGTTAAGAGAAAAGACTTGGAAGACAGAGATATCATCTCCCTCCAGAGAAAAGGTAGGGTTGTTTACAGCCTTGGGACAGAAAGATAGTATCTCCATCTGGAGCAACGACCAAGCACTCTTACCACCCATTATCAAAGATTGGTGTCCCTAAGTTCAGGGTTCCTCTCTGGTCTTGCAGTTCTATGGGAATTGGGGATCTGGATATCAGTGTAAATGCTGACCCTCTGGCTATGGCTATTGCTCTGAGTAATAAACTGTTCTTCGTCTCTGATCCAGGAGGCTCATTTCTTCTACCAGAATCCATGAAAATGCGGCAGGCTAACTTGTTAACTTGCAAGTAGCCAGTGTGTTAGCTTGTAGCAGGTTAACTTGTTAGCTTACTGCTTTTTAATAAAAGCAGCACATTTTGATTATTATTCTGATGTACGTATATATCAAAATCTACAGTTATTAAATGTATCACCTATTTCTTTACAGATAAAACCACTCATTTATATAGTAAATAATTCAGCATAAGGAACAAGATGTTTTGAGAAAAAGTAGACAATTGATTTGTAAAAAGAGGTTTGGGGATTAACTAGGAATGTTAATTTTTATGCTATTTAGAATTTTATTTTCATCATAATACTCAAAGTTTTGCTGTTTGCTGTTTTCCTTTTCTCTTCTAAATATTAGTAGGAAAAAATAAATTTGCTCAGTGGTTCAAAGGACAAACATAACTGAAGTTTCCTTTTCTACCATCAAATCTGTTGAATTTAGCCTGTGGCTGGGGAGCCTATTGTTCTGTTTTCCTAATGTTTGTGGCAAACAATGGCTCAGTCCTTGTTAGGTGTTACTGAAAGTAGAGCCTAACACAACTTTAAGGGTTAAACACAAAAATAAGACTCACATCTTATGCCTTTGGAAAATATTTTATTATTAGCTTTAAATGTAGATTTATGTATATATTTTTGGTGGTGTGTTCTCAATACATATTCATTCATTGACTCTCTTTGCTTTATGGTTTATATAAAGATTGAGAAAGCTCTCTTAATTGTTAAAACAGCTTTCTCTCAAGATCTACCAGCTTCTGGTGTAGACAAGCTGTACAGAAAATGCAGCTGCTTCTCTTGCTCCTTAGTGACTTAATTATTGTATTTTTAGGGCTTTGTACATAGCAGGAGAGCAATGAATAGTGGTTAAACACCAGAGTTGAATATAAGTATATCATTGCTCTTTAAGACTATCCTAGCACTAAGATTAGGATTTTACCCAGGTTATTTCAACCAATAAAACAGCAGAGTAACACATGCCTTTTCCTTCTGTAAATGCAGACATAGAACTATCTTACTGAACAAGTAATTCCTTTTTTTTTGTTTTTGGAGGAAGATTAGCCCTGAGCTAACATCTGCCACCAATCCTCCTCTTTTTGTTGAGGAAGACTGGCCCAGAGCTAGCATCCATGCCCATCTTCCTCTACTTTATATGTGGGATGCCTACCACAGCATGGCTTGCCAAGTGGTGCCATGTCCACACATGGGATCTGAACCAGCGAACCCTGGGCCACTGAAGCAGAACATATGCATTTAACCACTGTGCCACCGGGCCGGCCCCTGAACAAGTAATTCTTTAACTAATTAACAACCTTGAAAAATTCAGAGATTGCAGTGAAAAATATACTCATATTAGGATCTTTAAAAGATTGGGTAATTGGAAATGTCAGGATAATAATCACTTCATTTTAGAGGGTCTTCTGTTAGACAAATTAGATTTGACACAAAGGAATAACAGAAAATAAGCTGAAAAATCATTTAAAATACTTGCCTTTGCTCAAGCTTTGGACCTCAAGTTTAGTCTTGCAAATTAAATACCCACATGCATAATTATTTAAGTAGAGGATAAAACCAATTCTTAAAACACTTGCTACTAACAAAAAATTGGTGGAAAATATTTATCTGCCTAACAAGTGTTGTCTCATTCCTGCATTATCGCATTTGGTAGTTACAGCTATTGTTACTCCTATTTTATATGCAAGGAAACTGAGAGTGAAATTAAGTAATTGACCCATGTTCACCTAGCTCGTAAGTGATAGAATTTTAGTTCAGTACTGTTGACTCCTACAATCAGAAAATGATAGCATTTTTTAAGGAAAATGAAAATTCTGCTGTTTTAAAAAATATTGTCTGGCGCTTGATATTATCTCAGAAACCAAATCTGAAGAAGAGAGCTGCATTTCTTCTCTTTCATTCAATTCAACCCTCAACCTGGGACTACCCCTGGAAAAGAAAACAATTTATGCATATGTCGGGAATAGCTTGTTAGAAACCCATTAACTTTTAACTATCAAGATTTTAACCACTGAGGGTATTAGGTTAAAGCTATCACTTAAGAAAATTGCAAATGCCACCCTTGGGAGGAAATTAACTCAATTCTGTGAAGCTAAAACTACAAACTCTACAACTGGATGGTACACACTTTAGCAGCACTACTCAATTAAGCCTCATAATCCTGCTGAAATGGAGCTGTAGCTTTCCCGGGAGGCCGTATCAGCGGACATCTATAACTTTCAACTACAGATGCTCCTATTAGTCTTTATCCTGGGCAGTTGTGAGGCTGCTGCTGGATCCTATTAGCTGCCTGGGTTATAGGAGGTTTCTAGATTATCCGGGTTTGATCAACCTAAACTTCCTGTGTTGGTCAGGAGAGAAAGCATTTACTCTTGGTTCTGCTCTACCCTTTCTCCCCAGCAGTTCTGAAGGGCGGATACTCTCTCTAAACCATGGTTACTTTATTCAGCCCAGCAGACCTAAGAGTGGCCTTGTATGTAGTTAAAGAAGGTAACTGCTTCTGTGGTGTGATTTACAAGCCCCTCAGCAAAGGACCTTGCTAGACCTCACCCTACTCTCTCACTCCCTACCCAATTTCCATGGGTTAACCTCCTATAAACTTGGCATGCCTAGAAAAATTCTAATTACTTTATAAAAAAGGATTTAAATGATTCGGGGGGGGGCACAATCATATTTTCTTGATGAAATTCAAACTTCTGCCCACTCTTTGTTTTTCCACTTGCTTCTTAATCAACATCAACCTCTCTTTTCTCTTCTGATCTCTTCTATTTAGGTTCCGTGTTCTAGAAAAGGATCCCTGACTTTATTCTAGCCTGTGCTCCTGCCTTGGCCAAGTGAGCCCTCTATTAAAGGCCCTGAGCTCCAATTTCTCAGTCTTAGTGCCAACCTACCTGAGCAGGATCCCCTCCTGTGATCCAGGAGTCCCTCAAGCTCTGACTTAACTACTGTGTTTGACCAAGCCATTGCTCTCACAACTGAGCATTCATTCACAACCAAACTGTCCCAGCTTCATAGGGGGTAATCTTCAAACCTCTCAAGACTACCCATCTTAAACCTAGTATTATGCTGGTCACACCAGAGCTCAGCTCTGTGTATGTATGCACCCGCTGTTACTCCATCTGAGGCACTGCCAAGGGAAATTAACATCAGAGCCATTGCCTCCAACTCACCCAAATGAGATCGAAACCTGCCTGTACAACTCCCATCACTGTAACTGCAGTAGTTTCCAACCTCTGTTTTCATCAGAAGAACTGTTTTATTCAAACAAACTTTTACCCAGAACCTCAGTATTGATTGATATATTCAACAGCTATTGATCATAGATTATGTGCCAAGCACTGAATATTTGCCTCAGTAAATGGAAATGCCATCCATCCACCAAACAGATCCAGCCCAAAGTCCAGAAGTCATCTCTGATTCCTTCTTTCCCTCACTGCATGTATCCAGTTCATTAGCAAGGCTTGTCAATTCCACCTCTACTATATATCTCCATTTTTTCCACTTCTTTCTAACTACACTACAAACACCCTGATTCAAGTCACCGTCATCTCTTATATCTGCCAGGACAAAGCTCCCTGCTGCTTCGCTCTTGCTCTCCTATAATCTATTCCACACATAGGAGGCAAAGTAATCTAATACTTTAGCATAATCTATATGCCCTGTATGATCTGTCCCCTGCTTGCCATTCCCATTTCATCTTATCCCTGTCATTCACAAACCCCTAGATGCAATGGACATCTTTATGTCCCTTTATGTCAAAATTTTTCCTAACTTAGGACCTTTGCCCTTTCTCTTTCCTCTTCCTGGGGTGCTCCACCATCAGGTCCTCTCATGGCTGCCTCCATCATATAATGTCCACCTGACTCAATGTTACTTCCTTAGAGAGGTCATCCCTGAGCAGCCAACCTAAATCAACCCTCCAACCCTTAGGCACTCTTTATCACCTTCCCCTGTTCTATTTTCCCCAAAGCATTGGTTACCATCTGAAATATCACATTATTTTACTTGTTTATTTGTTTACTGTCTGTCTCCCTCACTCTTCTGTAATGTAAACGCCTGTCATGGAGTGTTCCTTAAAATGATGCTTGGCACCTAGTTGGTGCACAATGACTATTTGATGAATGGACAGTGGGGAACACAACAAAGTCCCTGCCTTCACAGAACTTTCAATTAGACAGGCAAAAAAAGGTAAATAATGAATAAATACAAAGTGGGGCAGGTACCATAAAATAACAGATTGTTCTGTGGTCCGGGAAGGTAGCTCCATGCAGGTGACGTGAAGGAAGTGAGCTGGAAGGAGTTAGCCATGTGGATATATGAGGCAAGAGTGCCCAAGGCAGAGGGAAAAGGCAATGCGAAGGCCTCAGAGGCCTTTTTGAGGCATGTCTACCCTGTTTGAGGCTAGAGTGGATGGGCCAGAGGGAGAGTTGTAGGAGATGAGGTCAGGGAGGTAATGGGTTACAGTAGCAGAGCTGTTTCATTGAGCATAACTCCTAATAATTTAGACAGTAAAGCTCACATTCCTCTGGAGGAATGTGTTTCAGGCCTCACGGAAGGTTTTTGTGTGGGGTCTAATTGGTTCCACTGAGGGTGATATCAGTCTGGATGATACCAGATTATTCTAGAGTATCAAATCACAATACACTTAAAAACCCCGGAAAAGAATTCAAAATTTCAAAGAACAATCAGATCTTAATCATACTGGACCTCCCAGAATTGATTATTTTTTCCTCTAAACCCTCACTTAATTATACTGTTGGTATTTTGATCCAAGGTCAAAATGGGGAGTTCAGTTTGATTCTGATTCTTGAGTCCAGTAATCTGATTGCTTTTGGCAACTTGTAGGCAGACTGTCTGTATACTAGAAAAAGAGTTTCCTTTTTGTTTTCAGAAACGCTTTTAACTTTTTTGGGATGTATTCCATTTCAGAAGGTAAACTTATAATGAAAAGGTAAACTTCTTTTTTATATGTAAAATTCTCACATGGCTCAGTAGAGTGGTGGGTAAACAGAAATTAGCTAAATTTATAATTGAATACAAATATAGGGAAAACTTTGCTACTTAACTTCAAGGTGTTCATGGTTTAAATGATAGATAAGACAAACACACCTGAGAGAAGAAATACTGTAGGAACCATGTGTCAGTGCAAAAATGACTGTTTCCATAATGCTCTGCCCGTCTTCCTTCTACCATGTGAGGAGTAATTGACTGAAAAAAGCCCAAAGGGCCATCTTTGCTTCTGTGTAATCTTTGAATCCTTTTTAATACTATACCCTCTTGTACAATAGTCTAATCAAGAAGCAGCGTTCTTCCTCCTTGGAGACGGAATGCAATGCCTACCTCCTAAGCCATTTTTAGGAGAGAGAGTAAGGAAGGCAAGGGGACCTTTAATTTACTCCCTAGGATGGAAAACGTTGGACAGACAAGTTCCTGATTGGGGAGCGACAGATGTTGAAAGAGATGGGGTGATGTGAGGTGAGGGTGATTAGGTAATGTCAGGTAGATTATGGACAGTCTGGGAGTGATGATGAAGAGAATGCATTTTTTTCTTTTAGTTTACTTATTCATTTAGTGAAAATTTCCTAGGTGCCCACACGATGCCAGGGCTGAGTTGGTGCTGGGGTAACAATGACAAACAATGTAATCCTTTGTACTCAAGTAGCCTATATTCTCTAGGGAGATATAGACAATTGAAGAGGCAATTGAAATAACATATCATTGTCATGACTGGAGCAGATGGAGCTGTGCCAGGAAGACATATAACCTAATTCTAGGAAAATGGAGAAAGCTTCCCAGAGGAGGGAACATTTAGGAGTTAGTCTCAAGGAGCTAAATGCACAGAGAGGGTGGCAAAAGGCACTCAGGGGAAAGGGCCATTATGCAGATAGATCTGAAGGTGAGTATGACATCTTAGAAGACCTGTATTACCTTCAGCTTGTGTGGAGTGCAGAATGTGACCAGGGAAACAATGAGTAATGAGACTGGAGAGATCTTCAAGGACTGGATTGTCAAAGGCCTCAAAAAACATGTGTTAAGGAGTTCAAAATTTGTCCCTAGAGCAATGGGGAGCCATGGAATGGCTTAAGTTAGGGAAGTGACATAATCGTACTTTCACTTTTAGAAAACTCACTCTGTCTAGTGTGGAGAATGGACTGAAGGAGGCAAGACTGGAGTCAAGAAGACCAGTTAGGAGGATATTGCAATTATCCAGGCAGAAGACGATGTCCACTTGTAGTAAAATTATGGTATGGCAGGATATGCTTAAACTCTTGTGTGCATCTCCAGACCCACTCACCCTGCCACCCCCTCTCCCCCCCACTTTCTTGCTGCTACACTAGTCCTTGGGAAGCTGCCCCACATGGGCCACGTCAACTTTGCCTTCTAGCTTCTTCGTAGATGTGACCAATGGGAGGTACCTGTAGGTGATCAGGGGGATGAGAAGAGTGAAGTTGAGTTGCCGATTCCCTCCATATCCCTCCCAGTTTGGTCACAGCAGGTTGGCTGCATCCTTCTAGGAAAGCTATAGCTAGTGTCTGGCAGCCCTACCCATATAGCTCTCCTCTCGGGTCTGGTAAACACTCACTACTCTTGCTGATTCTGGCCTAGGTGTAGTGGCTCCCAAGGTAATGCATTACCCTTATGGTTTCCTTTAGCCCTGGTCATGCCTTTGTAAATATTCTCATCTTTAAACGCATCTCAAATTACGTAGCTAGAATGTAGCATCTGTTTTCTGCTGGGGTCCTGATTGATGCAGAAGAGAACAGTGAGCGTAGATAGATGTGGGAAATTGTGAAATGGTATAACTGGAAGAATCCTGTGTGAGACAGAATGCAGGAGAGGGAGGAGTTGATGATAATTCCTATAGATAATGCACTTGAGAGGTGTTTTGAAAACAGACAAGAGAAGAAGACTTGGTGAGTAAATGTGTGGTGCAATGAAGAGGAGGAATCAAAAATGATTCTGAATACACGTAGTGATATTTGTGTCATTAAATATATGTAAAAGATGTAGGCACCCTTGATAATGTTCTTTTTCACATTTTCTGGCCAGTGGACTGGCTATCAGTTTTGATTAGAACCAGAAATGATTAACTCTGGGAAGCTGACTATATTACTGTGATGTCATTTTATAGTATTAACTAATTTGCATATATTGGCTTGAAAAACACAGAATTCTATTTCTGCCTACTCTTTTCTCCCTTACCCCAGTAATCTGTAAGTAGAAACCCAGGAATACCTTCCAATCCTCCTCACTAGTTTGCCAAGGGGAATATTTCTGCACAGAGACCTAGTTGGGCAAAGGACCCTCCCTCTTATTACTGGCTGATGTCTTGGCTTTGATCGATCTGGAGATAAAGCAGACCAAGTAGCTTTCTTTGCTTTTTCTTCTCTAAATTCATATTCAAATCTTGGATTGTATTTCCCTGATGGAAAAAAAAAAGTCAGTGCTGGGGGAAAGAACAATGACAAGAGCTCACGGAAGTGATGGGGACACGGGGCCTGGTCCCTCTTATTTTAGCTGCATTGGCAGGCATCCAAAAATACTATGTGAGATTCTCAAGGAATAGAGTCCCAGAAGAAAGACAGAACATGTCCCTGGCACTATGCCCACTACGGTGTTTGTGCCCCTGACCAATCTGTGTCAGCATCACTTCTTCTTGGAAGGAAGGTTAAGTAATAACAATGCAAAATATCTATCTTCATAAATGAGATTTGCAACAACTAACCTTGGCAACAAAATCCTTAAACATACACATTTGTGGCTGTATATATGTATAATTAATTCAATCACAAAATTAATAACACAATCACAAAACAACAATCAAAGGAATGAGGACAAATAACTTGTTTTAACGGACCAATCAAAACTTTTAAAACAGTTATACACACAAGCATCATTTAAGTCATGATCAATATTACATGTTATATGAGACAATTATTTTGTTAAATAGGTGCAAAAAGCTTTTACTAGGAGACATAAAATTACCTTTGCTACCCTTCATCTCTTATAGCAAATGTAAAAGGTTATTAAAATATTTTCTTCCTTGAGGAGAAAAATTTTGTTTCCCATAGATCCACATTATCTCTTAGCTCAGGAATAAGCATTGGTATATTGACTTGAGCCATGGAAACATAGGCAAGTTTGAATGAAAGGGGGAGTCCTCTGATATTCCATCACTGCAATTAGATGTGGTATGTTGGAATATCAAGATACCATATGCATATATAACAAATTAGCTTCATTTCTGCAGTGTGTGCTTTTGCTTGACCATCACTTGGCAAGTTGACTTATGAATGCCACTCTTCACCTTTGTGAGCTTGGTCTAACATGAGCCTCATCTCTCTAGCTCATCTGAGGCAGTTACTCTAAAAGGTTCAAATAAAAATCAGGTAGACATCTCAATTTTCGAATTATTTTTGCTTCAATTTGTTAATTAAGAAGAATAACTCTAGGGGCTGGCCCAGTGGCATAGTGGTTAAGTTCTCATGATCTGCTTTAGCAGCCCAGGGTTCGTGGGTTCGGATCCTGAGTGTAGACCTTACACACTGCTTGTCCAGCTACTCTGAGGTGGCATCCCACATACAAAAATAGAGGAAGATTGGCAACAGATGTTAGCTCAGGGCCAATCATCCTCACCAAAAAGAAGAAGCAGAAGAAGAAGAAGAAGGAGAAGAAGAAGAACCATAAGAATAGCTGGTGTCTTAGTAAACATCAGGCACAATGCTAGATCTTTAAACACATTGTCGTGTTTAATCCTTACAACAAGTTCATAAGGTAAGCATTATTCCATTTTATGGACATGAAAACCATGTCTCACAGAGGTTGGGTAAGCTACTTAGGTTACCCATTCATCAGGCAGCAGAGGTAGAATTCAAATTCGTCTCTGAATGACCCTACCATATATTTGTATGGAGCTCTGAGGGTATTTTCTGGATGCATATACGTAGGTTTTCTTAGGCTAAGTTTATATGTGACTATGAACGGACAACCTTTAGAGGAATTGAGGTTGAGTTTTTGGGAGTCATTTTCTTTAATTAATTGTTTTAGTATTTTTACATTCTGGTTTGATTGTTAAAAGGCTGCATAAACTCTTTGACACCATTTTTCAGGCTGATTTTTGATGAAGAGATTCAGTCTATTTCTGTATTGATTGAACTGCTCATTTTGACAGCTTCCAGTGGTCACATTAGATGTGGATAGCTTTAAGATAGAGAAGAAAACTTCAGGAGGGAGAGAAAGAAATCATTGACCTCACATGAAGTGAAATGTATACATGTATATTTGTTGAAAAAGATTAACCTTCCATGCTACGTTTACCACCAGAGGGAGTCATATGAATACCATAATATATTGACAAAGGAAAAGGAAAAATCATTAAATATTTCCTTCCAGTTCCACTGATATTTTAACCAGCATTCAGAATTTGGTAGAACTGGTGTGACTATGGGAAAGGACTTAAACATCTCACTATAGGGTTGAAAACAGAAGAAACGTCTGCTTAAATTAGTCATGTAGGGTGAAAGATAGACATCAAAACAAACTAATAGGCACATTCCAGATTTTAGCAACACGATTGTAATGTTATGCTGAAACTAAAAAATCAAGCTGTGATCTCTTTTGTTCCAAAAATCATTCTCTACTATTACCAAAATACTGTTCTAAAAAAAATTCCTGGAATCAACAATTTCATTAATGTTTCATTAAGCACATTTCATTTTACCATTACATTGCTTGTACCAGGATGACTGTGATTGTTATTGGCAGGAAATAAAATAAAAGCTCATTGCAAAGAAACTTAATAGTTAGAAAGATTCAGTACCCAAAGACTGTTTTATGTCTCTATGTTCTCTGAAACCTAGGCCAAAATTTTCTCAGTGGGTAAGCTAGGAGAAAAGATGGGTTATTTAATAACTGGTAGATTTGCAACCCAATTTATTTTATATCTAATCTTAGAATTGATTAAACAGTATTTACTAAAACCTACTGTATACATAGCACTGAATTGTCCATTAAAATCAAGATCCAGTGACAATAAATCTTAGAAAGATGAGTTCTGAAGTCATGTTTAATGCCTTTATATAGATCAGTAATTCTCAAACTGTGGTCCCTGGACCAGCCCCACCACAATTGCCTGGGAAATTGTTCAGAATACAAATTCTCCAGTCTCAGTCCAGATCTATTTTAATTCAAGAAGTCTAGATGTGGGGGCCCAGCAATCTGTGGGTTTTGATGCACACTTCATGTCTGAGAACATCTGATAGAGCTCCGTTACATAGTCTTGTGACACTAAGTCCAGCAACTTATGCAATTGGAGCAGGCGCTTTCTGTGTTCTGTTGTAATAGTTATTTTCTTACGGGTAAGTTAAATTTAAAAATAAAAAATAGGGGCCAGCCCCGTGGCTGAGTGGTTAAGTTCGCGCGCTCCGCTGCAGGCGGCCCAGTGTGTCATCGGTTCGAATCCTGGGCGTGGACATGGTACTGCTCATCAAGCCACGCTGAGGTGGTGTCCCACGTGCCACAACTAGAAGGACCCACAACTAAGAATATACAACTATGTACCTGGGGGCTTTGGGGAGAAAAAGGAAAAAAAAATAAAATCTTAAAAAAAAAAGTGAATTTTATGGAAAAAATTTGCAACTTTTTGTAACACCTGATAGTCATAGATTAAAGTAATTGAATTTAAAAATAATAAATATGCGTTAGAGAAGCAAGAGTAAACACCATGTACTTCCTGTTAAATGGCAATGGCATTTGTTTTTTCTCTTTCTCCACAAGCATGGATTTTCCTAAAGATCACAATGTATTGGTTTTTGCATTTATAATTTTGAGACCATATAATCCCTTGGGAACTTGGAAAGAAGATGCTCTAAAAACTCAGACTTTACAACGACAAAGTAAGATTTGCCTAGAAAACTAGAAACAAGGTTAATATTACAAGATAAAGTAATTTTGTACTTTATGTAATGTACTTTTATATTGTCTGAGTTTTTTACAAGATGCATGAATTACTTTACAACAGGAAATATATTTCTAGTAGATAAAACATTTCAGATTAATTTTTAATGTCTAGTTGCAAGCAAATAACTCAAACATGACAAAATAAATCTGAGTTTTACTTTGGTTTACCTAATAAGTACTGAATTACTGATGTAATTATTTCTGTATCGTATTGACTATTTCAGATATAATCAAGTACAATGTAACCAATTAGATTATAAGTGGATGGGCAATCAATTCTTTATGATTGACCTACATGCATGTAATTGGTTCCACTGATCATTTAGAGTTGACCTTAAAGATCGACCTGGATCATTTGGTAACAATATATTACATATAAGGCATGAAATAGTAAGCACACCAAGAAAATACAGCTGCAAAGATTTAGTTGGTGCTCATCCAATTAGACTGGCATGTCAAACTAATATCTCCCTCTAATTATTTGCCTTTCCTTATATACAAAGGATAAGGTTAAGATGAAGTTCTTTCTCCTGTTAGCAAGGAAAAGTAAGGTTATATAGACATTTGTTGAAGATGGGCTAGGTGGATGAATGCCTGAACTTTCCTGACCCTTTTGTAGGAAGTAATGAGAATTTTTGGTCTTTCTTCTTGTCTTGAAATAGCCAGATTCACATAATAGAAAACAAAGTATTGGGCTGGCAATTATCCATCTATAGTAAAACTTCTGAAATCTTAGATGTTGAAGAATGAGGTCACAATAAACTTTCCACAACTTATCTTCCTAGGGCTCAAAATTGGAAGCTCCTGATTAATATTTCAAGATTACCCTCATGATTGTGGATGGTCAGTGGTTGGAGTTATGTGAAGAGCATGTTGTTAGTTTAGTACAGTTTCCCAGAGAGAAGTCATGGACTTACACTGTAGAGTTTAACGTAAACATTGTTCTGAGTGTATTATCATTAAGGGCATTTTTTAAAATTGAGGTTATGATAGTTTACAACATTATGAAATTTCAGTCACGGATTATTATTTGTCAGTCACCTTTTAGGTGTACTTCTTCACCCTTTATGCCCACCCCCGTTCCTCCTTCCCCCTGGTAACCACTAAATAGTTCTCTTTGTCTGTGTGTTTGTCTTCTACATATTAGTGAAATCATATGGTGTTTGTCTTTTCCTATTTGGCTTAAGTTTCTTAACACAATATCCTCATGATCCATCCATGTTGTTGTGAATGGGATAATTTTGTCATTTTTTATGGCTGAGTAGTATTCCATTGTATATGTATACCATGTCTTCTTTATCTAGTCATTGGTCAATGGAAACTTAGTTTGCTTCCACGTCTTGGCTATTGTGAACTGTGCTGCATGAAAATAGGGGTGCATGGGTCTCTTTGAATTGCTGATTTCAAGTTCTTTGGATAGATACCCAGTAGTGGGATGGCTAGGTCATATGGTATTTCCATTTTTAGTTTTTCGGGAAATCTCCATACTGTTTTCAATAGTGGCTGGACCAGTTTGCATTCCCACCAGCAATGTGTGAGGGTTCCCTTATCTCAACATTCTCTCCAGCATTTGTTATTTTTTGTCTTGCTTATTATAGCCACTCTAATGGGTATAAGGTGTATAATAGTGTAGTTTTGATTTGCATTTCCCTGATGATCAGTGATGTTGGGCTTTTTTTCATGTGCTGATTGGCCATCTGTATATCTCCTTTGGAGAAATGTCTGTTCGTATCCTCTGCCTATTTTTTGATCAGGTTGTTTGATTTTTTGTTGTTGAGTTGTGTGAGTTCTTTATATATTATGGATATTAACTCTTTGTCAGATATATGATTTGCAAATATTTTTTCCCAGTTGGTGGGTTGTGTTTTTGTTTTAATCCTGTTTTCCCTTGCCTTGTAGAAGATCTTCAGTCTGATGAAGTCCCATTTGTTTATTCTTTCTATTGTTTCCCTTGTCTGAGAAGACATGGTGTCTGAAAAGATCCCTTTAATACTGACGTCAAAGAATGTACTGCCTACATTTTCTTGTAGAAGCCTTATGGTTTCAGGTCTCAGCTTTAGGTCTTTGATCCATTTTGAGTTTATTTTGGTGACTGGTGAAAAAGAATGGTCAATTTCATTCTTTTACATGTGGCTTTCCAATTTTCCCAGCACCATTTGTTGAAAAGACATTCTTTTCTCCTTTGTAGGCCCTCAGCTCCTTTGTCAAAGATAAGCTGTCCATAGATGTGTGGTTTTATTTCTGGGCTTTCAATTCTGTTCCATTGATCTGTGCACCTGTTTTTGTACCAGTACCATTCTGTTTTGATTACTGTAGCTTTGTAGTATGTTTTGAAGTCAGGGATTGTGATGCCTCCCATTTTGTTCTTTTTTCTCAGGATTGCTTTAGCAATTTGGGGTCTTTTGTTGCCCCATATGAATTTTAGAATTCTTTGTTCTATTTCTGTAAAGAATGTCATTGGGATTCTGATTGGGATGGCATTGAATCTGTAGATTGCTTTAGGTAGAATGGACATTTTAACTATGTTTATTCTTCCAATCTACATGCATGGAGTGTCTTCATTTCTCTATGTTGTCATCATATCTTTCAGTAAAGTCTTGCAATTTTCACTGTGTAGGTCTCTCATTTCCTTGGTTAAAGTTATTCCAAGATATTTTATTCTTTTTGTTGCAGTTGTGAATGGGATTGTGTTCTTGAGTTCTCTTTCTGTTCATTCGCTATTAGAGCATAGAAATGCAATTGATTTTTCTAAGTTGAATTTGTACCCTGTAAAATTGCTGTAATTGTTGATTATTTCTGATAGCTTTCTGATGGATTTTTTAAGGGTTTTCTCTGTATAAAATCATGTTGTCTGCAAACAGTGAGAGTTTCACTTCTTCAATACCTATTTGGATTCCTTTTATTTCTTTTTCTTGCTGAATTTCTCTGGCCAAAACCTGCAGTACTATGTTGAATAGGAGTGGTGAGAGTGGGCACTCTTGTCTTGTTCCTACATATGATGTTGGCTGTGGGTTTGTCATATATGGCCTTTATTATGTTGAGGTACTTTCCTTCTATACGCATTTTATTGAGCATTTTTATCATAAATGGATTTTGGATCTTGTCAAATGCTTTCTCTGTGTCTATTGAGGTGATCACATGGTTTTTGTTCTTCATTTTGTTAAGGTGGTGTATCACATTGATTGATTTGCAAATGTTGAACCATCTCTGTGTCTCTGGTATAAATCCCACTTGATCATGGTGTACGATATTTTTAACGTATTGCTGTATTCAGTTTGCCAATATTTTATTGAGGATTTTTACATCTATGTTCATCAGTGATATTGGCCTGTAATTTTCTGTCTTTTTGTTTTGTGCTTATCTGGCTTCGATATCAGGGTGACGTTGGCCTCATAGAATGTGTTAGGAAGTGTTCCATCTTCCTCAATTTTCTGGAGTAGTTTGAGAAAGATAGGTATTAAATCTTTGAATGTTTGGTAGAATTCTCCAGAGAAGCCGTCTGGTCCTGGGCTTTTATTTTGGGGGGAGGTTTTTGATTACTGTTTCAATCTCTTTATTTGTGATTGGTCTATTCAGATTCTCTATTTCTTCTTTATTCAGTTTTGGGAGGTTGTAAGAGTCTAAGAATTTATCCATTTCTTCTAGATTGTCCAATTTGTTGTATTCTCTTTTCATCTTTTGTATTTCTGTGATATCCATTGTAATTTCTCCTCTTTCATTTCTAATTTTATTTATTTGAGTCTTCTCTCTTTTTTTCTTAGTGAGCCTGGCTAAGGGTTTGTCAACTTTGTTTATCTTCTCGAAGAAACAGCTCTTTGTTTCATTGATCTTTCTACTGTCTTTTTTATTTCAATTTCATTTATTTCTGCACTAATTTTTATTATTTCCCTCCTTCTACTGACTTTGGGCTTTGTTTTTTCTTTTTCTAATTCTGTTAGGTGTAGTTTGAGATTGCTTATTTGAGATTTTTATTGTTTGATGAGGTGAGCTTGTATTGCAATGAATTTCCCTCTTAGGACTGCTTTTGCTACATCCCAAGTGAGTTGGTATGGTGTGCTTTTATTTTCATTTGTCTCAAGATAATATTTGATCTCTCCTTTGATTTCTTCAATGATCCATTTGTCGTTGAGTTGCATGTTGTTTAATCTCTACATCTTTGCCCCTTTCCCAGCTTTTTTCTTATAATTTATTTCTAGTTTTATAGCATCATGGTTAGAAAAGATGCTTTCAATACTCTTAATTCAATCCTCTAATTTCAATCCTCTTAGATTTATTGAGGCTTGCTTTGTTTCCCAACATATGGTCTATCCTTGGGAATGTTCCATGTGCACTTGAGAAGAATGTGTAATCTGTTGTTTTTGGATAGGGTGTTCTATATATATTTATTAAGTCCACCTGGTCTAGTTTTTCATTTAATTATACAATTTACTTGTTGACTTTCTGTCTGGATGATCTATCCATTGGTGTAAGTGAGGTGTTGAGGTCCTCTGCTATTATTGTATTGTTGTTAATATCTTCTTTTAGTTTTGTTAATAGTTGCTTTTTGTACCTTGATGCTCCTATGTTGGGTGCATATATGTTTATAAGTGTTATGTCTTCTGGTGGAGTGTCCCTCTTATCATTATATACTGCCTCTCTTTGTCTCTCTTTACCTGTTTTGTCTTGCAGTCTACTTTGTCTGATATAAGTATGATAACACCTGCTTTCTTTTGTTTGTCATTAGCTTGGAGTAACATCTTCCATCACTCTGAGTTTGTGTTTGTCTTTGGGGCTGAGAAGTATTTCTTGGAGAGAACATATTGTTGGGTCTTGTTTTTTAATCCATCCTGCCACTCTGTGTCTTTTGATGGGACAATTCAATTAATTTACATTTAGAGTGATTATTGATATATGAGGGCCTAATGCTGCCATTTTATTGCTTGTTTTCTAGTTCTTGTGCATTTCCTTTGTTTCTCGTCCCAGGTATTTTGGAGTACCAATTCAGTTAGGTAGTTTGCTATGCTGGTTTTCTTCATTTTCTCCTTATTTATAATTTGTGTCTCTGTCTAGTTATTTGTGTAGTGGTTACCATGTGGTTTGTATAAAAAATCTCATAGATGAGTTAGCTCATTTTCTGATAGCCTCTTATTTCCTTAGACTAAGCTGGTTCCATCCCTTTCCTCTTCCCCTTCTAAGTTGTTATTGTCACATCTTATTTCATTTTGTGTTGTGAGTTTGTGGTTAAAACGACAAGATTATATTTATTCTTGGTGTTTTCCTTCCCTTTATCTTTAATGTTATAATTAAGCATTTGTTAACCTGTTCTGATGGAGAGTTGCAATTTTCTGATTTTGTCTATCTCCTTGCTCAGGGTTTTGTTACCCCTTTCCTTTTTTCCCCCCAGATATAATGGCCTTCCTGAGAATTTCTTGTAGCATTTGACAACAAGCCACTGAAGCTGTTTTAAGCCCTTTAGACATATTACCCATTTTTTTCATTTTATGGATGAGTAAACTGAGGACGAAAACTATTTGAGTGACTTGTCCAAAGTCGCAGAGCTAGTGGAGCCAGGCTGTGCACCAGGCTTCACACTGGGTGCCCTGAGCCACTAAGCTGTGCTCCTTCGTGTCTGTAAATGGGCATTTAGTTAGTGCCATCTCCCTCAATATGGGAATAATCAAAAGAGACAACGCACATAAAACACACAGGGCAGAGGAAGGGCCTAACAAATGCTCCTCATTGTCATTGTCATTGCTACTGTTGTGTCATGTAATCATCCCACAGCCCTGCAGTATCACTTTCATGAGCCCATTTTACAGAAGAGGAGCTGGAGGCTCAGAGAGATGAAGCAACTTGCTCCAGCCACACAGCAAATTAGGTAAATATGACATCGCAGGTGACAGCACAACTTGGCACATAGGTGCTCATTAAATATCCGGGGAAGAAAGAAAGCTTTGCAGCCATGAGCTCTAAGGCTCGGCAGAGTCCTGGGAGGTAGGGGGGTCTTGTGGCAATGAATTCCCTTAACTTTTGTTTATCTGGAAAAGTTTTTATTTCTCCATCATATTTGAAGGATATTTTTGCTGGATGGAGTATTCTTTGCTGAAAGTTTTTGTCTTTAAGAATTTTGAATTTATCATTTTACTCTCTCCTAGCCTGTAAGATTTCTGCTGAGAAGTCCACGGACAGCCTGATAGGGGTTCCTTTGTAGATTATTTTCTTCTGCCTTGATGCCCTTAATATTTTTTCTTTGTCATTGACTTTTGCCAGCTTTGCTACTATATGTCTTGGAGTTGATCTTTTTACATTGATGAAGTTTGGAGATCTATTGGCTTCTGTCACATGAATTTTCAGCTCCCTCCCCAGGTTTGAGAAGTTCTCAGCTACTATTTCTTTGAACAAGCTTTCTGCTCCATTCTCCTTCTCTTCTCCCTCTGGGATACCTATAATCTGTATGTTGCATTTCCTAATTGGGTCAGATATTTCTTGGAGAGTTTCTTTATTTCTTTTTAGTCTTAGTTCTCTCTCCTCCTGTATCTGAAGCATTTCTGTATTTCTGTCCTCCGGACTGCTAATTCTGTCCTCCATAACATCAGCCCTAATGTTCAGGGAGTCCAGATTTTTGTTTATCTCTATTGTGTTTTTCATCTCCAACATTTTTGATTGGTTCTCCTTTATAGTTTCAAGCTGTTTCATGATGTAGCTCCTGAACTCATGGAGTTGTCTATCTGTATTCTATTTTAACTCATTGAGTTTTTTAGTGATAGCTATTTTGAATTCTTTGTCATTTACATTATTGATTTCTGTGTCTTCAGGATTCATTTCTGGGTACTTGTCATTTTCCTTCTGTTCTGGAGATTTAATATATTTTTTCATACTGCTTTATGGCATGGATTTGTGCCTTCTTATAGAGATAAAATTTGGTCACAGCTTCTTGCTGCCACTGGGAGGAGGGGGCAGAAGCTGTGTAACCTGCGCTCACCAGGATCAGCTCAGCTCTTCCTGTCCAAGCCTGGGCCACTCTTTGGCATTGCAGCAGTCCTGTGGGATCTCCCACCAACTGTGGGAACAATCACTGGGTGGTGCGAGTTGCTGCCACCTGCTTCCACAGACCCACTTAGATATACTCCCCCTTAGGGACCACAGTGGTGGTATGGGCTTTTGAGGCAGCTGGGAGCTTGTTCCCCCTGACTCACAGCTCTGCCGCCATCTGGTCCTAGGTTGTCCCAGCTGTTGAGCTTGGTGGGTGGGGCCTCCCCACTGGGTCTGAGCCTGTGCCACTCCCTGAGACTGTGGTGGGACTGTAGACTCTCCCACTGGTCGAGAGAGTGGTCACACAGGGGCTCAGTGCTGCTGCCACCTGCTCCCATAGTCCCACCAGTTGTAGTGCCCCTTTGGGGCTGCTGTGATACTGTGGACCTTTACAGTAGCTAGGGGCACTTTTGCCCAGGCTGCAGATATGCAGTCATCTGTTCCTAGGTCACACCAGCTTTTGTGTTTGGTGGGCGGGACCTCTGCACTGGCATGGAGCCTGAGTCACTCCCTGGGGCTGAGGTGGTACTGTGGACTTTCCCAGTGGACCTAGGAGCAATCACGCTGGGGCTCAGGGTTGTTACTGCCTGCTCCCATGGTCCTGCTGGGTGTCACTTGTCCTTTTGGAGCTGCAGGAGAGCTATAGGCATTTAAGGCAGCCAGGGGTTTGTTCGCCTGGGCTCACAGCCATGCTATGTCTGCTCCTAGGTCACACTAGCCTTCGTGCCCGGTGGACAGGGCCTCCCCACTGGGTCTGAGCCTGAGTCACACCCTGGGGCCGTGGATTTTCTCACTGGACCAAAGAGCAATCACAGGTGGCCTGGGGCTGCAGTCACCTGTTTCCACAGTCACAATGAGGTGCATGCCCATCCTAGGGGCCGCGGCAGTGCTATGAGCACTTCAGCTTGGAGAGCAGTCGCTTGCGGGTACTGGGCTGTTTGGGATGAAGTTTTAAAATAACACTCAGAATTTTATACAATGATGTTCCAAAGGAAGAATGTGCAAGAAAGTTTCATAAATGACTATACACATATAAATTATCATTATTCATATGAGCTATGATTATTTTCTATGTGTTTCAAAAACTCTGTATTTATGTTGATTCTTAAAGCACTTGAGAAAAACAGTTAGT
Organism: Equus quagga; assembly: GCF_021613505.1. NCBI lineage: Eukaryota > Metazoa > Chordata > Mammalia > Perissodactyla > Equidae > Equus > Equus quagga. Next base: position 95,490,573 of record NC_060274.1, read on the forward strand.
TTCAAAACTCCTTCACAGTTATCTAAAGGCAGAGTATATCCTGGTGATGAAGAACATGAATTTTTGAGTCAGGTTTGGTTTGGAATCTCTGCCATGTGTAAGCTGTGTGGCACTGGACAAGCATCAGTTCATTTCCTTTGTCTCCTGCCCCTATTGCTTCATCCATAAAATGGGAATAATAATAGTTCATTCTTCATGGGATTATTCATGTATCATTCTTCATGGGATTATATATGATAATTCAGGAAAAATATGTCTATTTTCTAAATTCTTTTGTTACCTTCCAAAATGCAAAGAAATAGATCAAGTTAAGTTTATGACTTATGAATGTATAATTATGCCTGAGAGCATGCCTCTTGAAACTTGAACACCACAGACTTTTGTTGATCTTTCATCTTATTTACTGCTATTGCTTAGTGGCAAGTGCATTCTAATCCTTTGACAAGAAAAACACGTCAAAAGAAGAGGCTGTTATCCCAATGACCACAATTGGCAGCCTTTTGAAGATCCCAAGAATGGTATCATATTTTATCATTACAATTTTCAAGTTTAAAAAGTTATGTATCAATAATAGACAGATCAGGAAATGGAGAGGGCAGCTTGTTTTTTCTTCTATGTTTACATTGATTGAAATTTTGGCACATTCTTTATATTTTGATTTTAAGAAAGACTTTTATTTTTGTGAGGAGGATTGACCTAGAACTAACATCATTCACCAATCTTCCTCTTTTTGCTTGAGGAAAATTTTCTCTGGGCTAACATCTGTTCGAATCTTCCTCTATTTTTTGCGTATAGGATGCCACCACAGCATGGATTGATGAGTGGTGTGTAGGTCCCCACCCAGGATCCGAGTCTGCAAACCCCAGGCCACCAAAGTGGAGCATGCAAACTTAACAACTATGCCACCGGGCTGGTCCCGAGAAAGATTTTTTTGTAGCTGCTAAGTGACTATAGTTGAAGTTAATATTAACATAAACCTTATTTTATTTTTGAAAGTAAGAAATGTTTAAGGAAGATTTAGAGAGTTAGTAAGACCATGGGGCACTAAGCTATCACCAAGGGTGACTAAAGCGTTGCAGATGTCAGGGAACCACCTGACACAGCTTGCTTAAGAAAAGAAAAATATTAAGTTGCTTGTGAGTAGCACTGTGATGTGGATTTTTGCTTCCCTGAACCAGAAAAGAAAGCAAGAAACTGAGAATGGAGATTATCCCTTCACATAATTTAAAAAGCAGAGGACTTTTGATTCCTAGTTACTAAAAAAATACCTTTCAATAAAAGAAAATCCTTACAAAATGGGAAGGGTAGATATATTATGATAAGAATATCTTCTTAAGTCTCTGTTTCATTATTTTAAGTAATTTATTTAAATTACTCTTTATCTCTCCACAAGATCCTATTTTTGGAGGATTTATCGCTCCATAAGATCCTATTTTTGCTGTGCTGTGAAAATCAACTCAGATTCAAATGGCATAAAAAAAAACTATTCAAGGGAAAATATAGCAATCCTTAAGAAGATTTCTTTGGAACAGATTATATGGCAAGGTGGGGCTGAGGCTAATGTGTTAAATATTCTTGCTGTAAACATCTTTCATGATATTTGAAAAACAGTTGATCCTAAAGTTCGGAATTGCCCTTATTGCTAATTTGATTTTCACTGTGCTTTTGCTTGATTAGGAGAATAAATGAATATAAATGAGATAGTTGTTAATGGTTTATGAAACCCCTGATATCAAAAGCTGGGGCTATTGCTCCACTGCCCTCAAGATTCATGTGCACTGAATTGGGATGCTTGTAATGGTAGTCATTGCGTTTGGTGGCTTTCTCCTGCGGCTTTAGGCTTTCATTTTCAAGACCAACAGTCAGACTAAGTGTTCAGTCTAGGATCATAGGTTAGAGGGACCTAACAAGCCCCTAACTTCTTTGAAACCACATTCTAACCAGAGAGGTAGCTTGCTCATTTCTTTAAATGTTCGTTTGTTAGCCGTCTGTCTACTCATTCACCAAACATTTATCAGATCTTTACATCTACCCTCTTCTCATTTCTTTTAAAAATAATTTTGTTTTTCACATGGACAAAAAGAACAGATCAGTGGTTACCAGGGGAAAGGGGAGGGTGAGTGGTGGGCACAAAGGATGAAGTGGAGCACCTACAACATGACTGACAAATAATAATTTACAACTGAAATTTCACAAGGTTGTAAACGATCATAATCTCAATAAAAAGTAAAAAAAAGAGAAAAAAATAATTTTGTTTTTAAAAATAATATAGTTTCTCAGCAATGGATTTAAGTTGTTTGAGTGTAGCCTCTTGTTTATTTATAGATGCAAACTGCAAGTTCTACTTCCAATACTAATATTGGAAATAATATTATTATTACTATTTTCAATAATACGACTTTCAACTGGTACAGTATACTTTTGCTTCTCTTATTGTTTCAGTTTTTTTTATCAGCTCTAGTTTTTGCTATTGTCTAGAAGAAGTTGTTGCAGTTTTGCTAGTATATCTTGGTCAATATAAAGATAATTGTGAAATCACATTTGAAAATAATTTTACACACATAAACACACATATACTATTATACTCCTACTCGTGATTTGGTGCATGGATATCTATATGGACAAACAGAAATAATGATATAAATTTCTACTGAATGAGAGATTCTCTCATGAAATCCAGGAAGACTCTTTTCTTGTTCTTAGTCTGGTGCTAAAGACCATGAACAAGACCACCTTGAAAATAGTACCTGAAATATTAAAAATTTTGTAATGCCATTTTGTTAATTCTTTTTATTCAAAAGAGATTTGAAAGTAATATTAATTGCAATCAGTGATGCGCTAGTAAATGTTTAGTAACCAGCTCCCCAGAAATAAAAAGCCTTGATTAGTAGTGTTTGCTGATTTCCATGGTGTAAATACTTTCACCAAGGCTGATTTCAACTACCAACATGACTTCACTGAATGATAAGTGGGAAGAGATGTACATAATTGGTTCTATCAAACTAGTATGAGCCAGCTCCAGCCCACGACTGATTATAATCCCAATTATATAGTCATTTGACCTAAATAGTCATTTGACCTAATAAAAGCTGAAATTATAAGACTGTTTTAAATGATGTTTAAAAAAAGTCCTAATAGATTTTGCTATATGCTAAATTACTTTTTTTTTTTTAAAGAGGAGCGAAGAAAATGATCTGAGTACTTCTAAATAGATGATCATTGCAGGAAACTCTGTGTTAGAACAAATCCCAGACATCAGATATAGTGCCAAGTAGTCAGAGATAAATTACCTCAAATCCTTTTTCATCTGGAGGGCAATCCCTCCAGGTTAACACTGAGTTTCATTGCTGCTGTTTCTAATATTTGCTGTTTATAACAATGATGAGTAGAAAGCATCCCTCTACAGTGAATTCAATGATTTTGAAAACATGCAGCTTTATTTTGTTCAGAGAAAGAGTAGTTTAGAGTAGCACTCCTCAAACTATAGTTCATAAACTGGTGTGGGTCTAAGAACTGTGTGTAACTTTTCTGTGATGAGAAAGTACAGGAATCGAAGTAAGGATTCAGAAGCTTTTATGGCAATTTGACATTGCTGTGACCTCCAAGTTCATGATGAGTGGACTCGTAAGATAGGTCTATCACTGAATAGGGAATAGATCAGTTTGGGCTTTAACTATACTCTTATAGGGTAAATTGTTAGATCTGCCTATGACAAAGGATTGAAGACTAATTTTGAAAATATATCACTTGCCTAATTCTGTATAAAAGTTAAAAATAAATATCCTGAGCTTGCCAAAATTACTTTAAAATCTCTCCTTTCATTCCTATTCCTATTCTTCTGTGAGGTTGGTTTCTCTACTTTTGAGTGTTCTTAAAACAAAACACAAACCATTTAGAAATACGTTGTTGTCAATCCAACCTTGATTCGATAATTTAGCAAGCAAGAAGCAAACTCATTTATTGCACTAAAAGTTTTAAATATAGGGGCTGGCCGGTGGCCCAGAGGTTAAGTGCGCACGTTCTCCTTTGGCAGCGTGGGGTTTGCTGGTTTGGATCCCAGGTGCGGACATGGCACCGCGTGGCAAGCCATGCTGTGGTAGGCGTCCCACATGTAAAGTGGAGGAAGATGGGCATGGATGTTAGCTCAGGGCCAGTCTTCCTCAGCAAAAAGAGGAGGATTGGTGGATGTTCTCTCAGGGCTAATCTTCCTCGGAAAAAAAAAAAAGAAAAAAGTTTTAAATATTGATATACTAGTGTTAAAAGTGTGTAAATAGGGCATTTAATATGGGAAATTGCTATTTCCTTGCATACTCTTTGGTTACTACTGTGGAATGACAAGAAGTTACAAGTATATTAGAAATTCTCGATATTCATCCCCTAAGCATGTACTTTTAAATGTGTCTAGTTTTGCAATTCTTTGTAATTCTTTTTTTCTCTTTTTGGTATGTTTCTTTTGATTATATCTATTGGAATGTAATTTTATGTTTGATGAATCTAATAATCATAAATTAAATTGTATCTTACATATATTTTAAATTCACTTTTCTAATACTTTATTTTTTATTTTTTTAAAATACAATTCTTTTTTCTTTTAAAGACATTATTTTTCCTTTTTCTCCCCAAAGCCCCCCAGTACATCTTTGTGTATTTTTAGTTGTGGGTCCTTCCAGTTGTGGCATGTGGGATGCCACCTTAGCGTGGCCCTATGAGCAGTGGTATGTCCGCGCCCAGGATTCGAACAGGCGAAACCGTGGGCTGCCGCAGCAGAGCGTGCAAACTTAACCACTCAGCCATGGGGCCGGCCCCCCAATACTTTATTTTTTATTGTACTGATTTACCGATATTGTAAAATATCAGTCAACACTGAATTAAGAAAGAAAAGCAAAAAACTAGTCCTTCACCACAGATAGCTTGAAAAGCATTGGGCCAGAACAGTACCTGGCATATAGAAGCTGTTCAGTAATTGCTTATTGAACAAATGGAAGGTTAGAGCTGCCAATAAGGTAGAGATAGAACCAGAGATTTTGAAGTCTCATGCTATTATTCATTAATTTTATAATTGTTATAAGCTTTTAATTAATACTGGCCCTGATATCAGTTCCCCGACATTGAACCTAGCATATATGGGGTTAAAACCAAAAGCACTCATCCCCTTTCACTGCTTCTTTAGTTATGTTCATATGTAAGTATATGTCTCTTTAGCCTTTGAGTCTCTGAGCTTCACAATCAAATAGAAGTTACAAATTGTTAAAGCATAGGAGGCCTCACTCTGGGCTCACACCAAAGTTTTGGCTAATTATGGGCCCTTGAAGTTTATTACAGGGAAATTGATGTCCAGAAAATATCAAGAAATTGAAGCTGCTCAGGCCCCAACTCCTCAGCTTTCTGGTACCAGAATCCACCATCCACCACGGAGGCAGACAACCAAGGATATGCACCTGCAGATTCCCTTATCTCACCATCCTCTTTTCTGAAAGTGGCCTCACAAGGCCAAACACAGGCTGGTGGGAAAGTGCCAACCAGCAAGGCCATTGCTCCCCACTTCCTACAAGCAGCCACATTCCTTACAAGCTTGAAAACCCCTTACCCACTTCTTAATGGAGAGCCAGCAGTTCCTAAGACGTTAGCTGGCTGCCACTCCCTTTAAAAGAAAATAAAGCTGATTTTCGTTTTCACCCAAACTCTGTTCTCATTATTTGGATTGGCACTGAGTTCAGAGACTGAACTTTTGGTAACGTAATCTTTAAAAATAAGATTAGAAAAAAATTAGGTTGTTAGTCATAAGATACTTCTTACTTGCAGACTATAACTTGCTTTGTTGGGTGTCAGTGGTAGAAATTTCAATATATCTGTCCTGAATGGAAGTTGCTGCATTTTCTATTGTGGCTACTATTGGGTCTAAGGTCACAGCAGACAAAATAATCTTTGAAAAATATAAATCTGATTGTACTATGAACTTCCCTGCTTAAAACTCTCTAATGGCTTTTCATCACATTTAAAATAAAATCCAAACTTTTTTCTTTTAAAACTCCTTTTAATGATATGCAAAGTCCTACATGAGCTGCACCCCACCCACCTTTCTGACTTCAATTACCCTTGGTATACTCTAGCCATACTGGTCATATTTATGTTCCTTGAACAAGCCAAGCATCTTCTCAACTCAGGGCCTTTTCCTTGATGTTCCCTCTCTAGATACTCCCTGCCCAAATCTTTCCATGGCTGGCTCTTCCTCATCCTTTGAGATTTCATATCAGTATCACATTCTAAAGAGTCTCTTTTCTCACCTCAGTGACTTATCACATGACCTTCTTTTATAGTCTTCATGGCACCTATAACTATTTGAAATTATCTTGGTTACTTGTTTACTTACTTTTTGTCCCTCTTCCTTTCCACTGGATGCAAACTTCATGAGAGTGTGAACCTTGTCATTCTTCTTTGTGTCTGTGTCCTCAAAGCCTGATGTTCTGGGAAGGATCCTAACATATAACAGGTACTCAATAAATATCTATTTAATAAATGAATGGATGTAGGGGAGAAGGACTATTTTACTTGCATTGGCAGCACTGAGCCACTTGAGTTGGTAATGATGACAGACCTGGAGAAGACATCTCACCAAAGAGACGAATAAGCCAGTGGAGACCCTTTTGTTGCTATAAAAGCATTCACCAATGGAAATGAGACATGTTTCTCAATAGGCAAACGCCACTTCCAATGTCATGTGTAATCACCCCCAAAATCTTCTAAGATCCCATTCAATAATCTCACTGATCCATTTTTCTTTCAAGAAGTCCAACACATTTCATACATCCTCCTTGGAAATATAAAATGTTTGTTATGGAACACAAGTTCTTAACCTGGGACCCATAGATCTCCTGAAACTGGATACAAACTGTGGATATGTACATTTTTATAAAAGGAAAGTATCATAGCCATCATCAGATTCTAAATAAATTCATATTCCTAAAAGATTGTGAACTTCTTTTACATGATCTCCAGAAAACATAAGCAGGAAAAGCTCAGAAATAAACAGTCTATAATATTTTAGCACAATTTATAACACATACAAAGATGAAGGTAGAAATTTACAAAAGTACTTATTTCTGTATAACTATTTTTGGATATATCTAGAATTAACTTCTCCATCATGCATGTGGTAAGATTGATAAAGAAAGTTAAGTGGCAGGCTCTCTGAAGATAAGACACATTCTGCAATTAATTATTCTGGCAAAACAATATAATTAATGAAGCTCACTGCATTGATTTCAGATAAATCAAAAGATACCAACAAAAATCATATGAGATTATTTTCTTGGTAGGTTAAAATTTTCCCCTGTTAAGTATTCTAATAGCCCTAATCATGACTAATGGCTGAAATCCATCACACTTAATTTTCAGTCTACTTTGATTCTGATCAAAAGGTCTACTTGAACTTTGGTTTTTTTAAATTAGGGCCCAGAAATACTGACATGATTTATCACTGCATATCCACTGTTTCATTTCTAGTAGAGGATGCATTAAATGGATTTAGATGTAGATTTCATCCTAATTTAGTTTGGAAACAGGGATCCTTTACCTCATGTCATTTAGATGTATTCAATCAATTCTAATCTATTTCAGATTATTGAAAATATCACACATGCCAATTTCTGTTGTATCATTTTAACCTTTGTGATAAAGAATAATGGAAGTGCCACTTTTAGAAAATCTACTTTCAGCGTGTAATATTTATTTTGCACCTATGACTTGCTAGATGTTCATAGGCTGGCTGTTATTGCCTTCAACATTTTAATTTTAGATGGATGAATATATAAGCCTGTACTTTTCTATTTTAGTATTTTGAAACACATATAATATAGAAATATACTTTCTATAATTATTTTTTCACAAGATATTTATGTAAGTTGTTGAGGTCACTATGGACACACAGTTGATGTTATAATTTGAATTATGTAGTGAATATGAAGTATTTTAGAATTTTAAAGCTTTGATCTTTTAATTTTCTGGTGCTTCATGGAGCTTCTGGTCCTTCTAAAATTCTAGAGTAGATCCATATTTCATTTCTAGACCAATACATTAAGAACTCATAGACAAAGTTTAGGAATTCCTTTGTGATTTTGATATGCAATATATCTGAATGAAAAGGGATAAAGATGTAATTAGAACAATTCTAATATCTTTTTCTTAGTCACAGCATTAGCCATTTTTATGTTCACTCTATCTGAGAAACATTATGTACAATCAATGATGCATCTTCTCCAAAAGTACAGGAAAAGCTTTGAGCATTCCTGAGGCTACTCTAATTTCTTCCATGTTTTCCTTAAAGAAAATGAAGCAATTGAGAAACCTACCAGAAAAAGTCATTACATGCCTTGCACAAAAATGCCTTCCGTTATTTCAAGCACTTATTATCTTGTGAATCATAGCAGAGAACAGTAACATAAAGAGGTGTTTCTGAACACTGACACCCTATTTTTTGGTGTTGGAGCTGGGCCTCTACATAAAATATCAGATGGTGTTGAGGTAGTGGCTGCTTTCGGATCAAGAAGAGTATCACCTATAGAATAGACCATGACTCATAAATTGATAACGAGATCCGCTCTTTTTCTCTGGGTCCTAAAGTTCCACAGTTAAGTCTATTGCCACACCATTACAATATGTACTGTTTCAACCGCTGAGGGTTTATAGGCTTTCTTTTTAAATACGATTTCAGTTTTCTGGTTGCAAAAATGTTCTACAATAAACATGATTCATTTTTATCATAAAAAATCATCAAAGTTATTTATTTTTAAAAGTTAGTCTTGTATAGAAGGTAGCATAGTCCAGTGTTGAAGAATGGGGTGGGTGATTGTGAGTGTTGGTTTGGGGTCAGATGGTCTGAATTTGTAATGTAGCTCTGACCCTAAGTAGTCAAGTGATGTGAAAAATTATGTAGTCTCTCTGAGCCTCAGTTTCCTCAAGTGGAGAATGGAAATAATAATTTCTACTTGGAGGATTGTTGTGACGATAAGTTAAATTATTACATCACAGGCAATTTAGGCCTGGCACATGGTATGTGCTCAATAAATGTAGGTTATTAGATGGACATTATATTATACTTATTGTAACACGGGTAGTCTATATAGGAGTTTTTAATAAGAAAATATTTACTAGCATTTACTTTTGGTAGGTTGAACTGATATGGATATTGAAAAGACTGTAAAAGGCTGCCTTTTATAATATACATAATTCTCCTATCTTTGCATAGGAAGTGACCAAGAAGACTTGCTCAAGAATCCAGTTTGTTTTATTGAAGTATATTTGACAATTAAAAATTGTATATATTTAAGGTGTACAATTTGATGACTTGATATGTATATACATTGTGAAATTATCACTACCATCAAGATAATTAACACATCCATCACTTCAGATAGTTACCATTTTCTTTCTTTTGTTTTTAATGGTGAGAACACTTAAAATCTACCCTCTTAGCAAATTTCAAGTGTACGATAAAGTGTTGTTAACTACAGTCACATTGTTGTGCATTAGATCTCCCGAATTTATTCATCTTGCATAACTGAAACTTCATACTCCTTAACCAACATTACACCATTGTCTCCTCCCCCTAACCCCTGGTAACCACATTCTACTCTCTGCTTCCATGAGATTGATAATTTTAGATTCCACGTATAAGTGAGATCATGCAGTATTTGTATTTCTGGATTTGGCTTATTTCACTTAACATAATGTCCTCCAGGCTCATCCACATTGTGCAAATGGCAGAATTTTCCTCATTTTTAAGGCTGCATAGTATTCCATTGTATGTATATACCACATTTTGTTTATCCATTCATCAAGTGACAGACATTTAGGTTGTTTCCATATGTCAGCTGTGGTGAATGACGCTGAAATAAACATGGGAGTGCAGGTATCTCTTTGAGATTCTATTTCTTTTGGATATAGAAGTAGGATTTCTGGATCATGAGGTAGTACTATTTTTAATGTTTTGAGGAACCTCCATACTGTTTTCCATAATGGCTGTAGCAATTTACATTCCCATCGATTTCATACAAATGTTACCTTTTCTCCACATCCTTGCCAATACTTATCTTTTGTCTTTCTGATAATAGCTATTTGAACAGATATGAAGTGATATCTCATTGTGGTTTTGATTTGCATTTCCCTGATGATTAGTGAAGTTGAGCACCTTTTCATCTACCTGGTGACCATTCGTACGTCTTTTTTTGAATAATGTCTATTCAGGCCCTTCGCCATTTTAAATTGTGATATTTGGGTTTTTTTGCTATTGAGTTGTATGGGGTCCTTGTATATTTTGGACTAATCCATTATCAGACATCTAGTTTGCAAATATTGTCTCCCATTCCAGAGGTTACCTTTTCACTTTGTTGATTGCTTCCTTTGCTATGGAGAAGATTTCTGTTAGTTGATTTTTCTTCCTCCAACTAAGACAGCAGAAGAGAAGATTTATTGTACATATGTGACACTCAGCTACAATTGAGAACAGAACTAGTCTAGAATGTTACCAGGTCCAGGGCAAAGGACCAAAAGGGACTGTTTTGGTATGAGCAAGGTGGGTCTCTCAGAGGTGGGCATGGTGATCAGATGGTGATGGACGTTCCAGATTCAGTGAGACAAGTTCTAGATAGTAGCATGCAGCCCAGCAATTTCTACCAGCATCGCTGACTTCTAGCTTTCTGCATTTCTGCTTCTGTGGCTTCCATGGGTGCACAAGCTAGTGGTTTACTTGGACCTCTGCCCCATCTTTCTTCTTTTACCCTTCAGCCTGTGCATTCTTTTTTTCCTCCACTTAGCTCTCATGGTGCGCAGGTTTCTACGAAGATGGTGCCAAGGGTGAGAGCTACAGAAGCTTTTTAGTTTGATGCAATCTCATTTGTCTACTTTGGTTTTGTTGCTTGTGCTTTTGATGTCATATCCAAAAATATCACTGCCCAGACTGATGTCTAGACACTTTTCCCCTATGTTTTCTTCCAGTAATTTTTTAGTTTTAAGTCTTATGTTTAATCCATTTTGTGTTAATTTTTGGATATGGTGTAAGATAAGGCTCCAATTTCATTCTTCTGCATGTGGACATCCAGTTTTCCCAACACCGTTTATTGAAGAGACTCTCCTTGCCCCATTTTGTGTTCTTGGCACTCTTGTTGAAGATCAGTTGACTGTAGATGTATAGATTTATTTCAGGGCTCTCCATGAATCCATTTTGATTTTGCAGAGCCATTTCAGGGCAAGAACTTTTTGCTTCTAAGATACTCTTCTTAAAAATACTTTGACACTGCTCCTACTACTGCAATAATTAACAGTTTGTGTCAATAAATTTCAACACAGATATTTAAAGTCACTTTTTTTCTAACCATAAGTCAGTCCTTACTTTAGTTGAGTTTATTGACCTTGGGAAGAGATCCTTTTCTGTTACATTTTTACCTCATCACCAGCAAACAAATGGTGAGGTTCAAAGGAGCTTGCAAGTGACAAAGGATGTCCTGAAGCAGGTTTTTTTGGGAAACCTGACCTCCCACACTTTCCAGATTTGTCATTACTAAGCATGCTCTGTAGAGGTTTTTCATTCATTGAGAACAAACAAAAGTGTTTTTGAATGAACTTCTGCCTATACCTACTCTTTGCTCTATTTTTTAAAATGCATAGTGAAGGATGTGCTAATTTTTCTCTATGCAAGGAATATATTTTCACCCTTATGCCCGTTATGAGAGGGATATTACTATGCTGGGGATGTTTTTGTAACTTTTTAGATCACTGTGTTAAGATTAGGCAGCAACTGAGGCTGGGGCGAGCTCATGGCAGTGATTGTTCATTGTCTAAACCTATCTACAGTTCCACACAAGGCAAATATTCATGGAACGCTTAGTGTGTGCCAGCCATGGTACTAGGCACTGGCAACACAAAGATAAGTAAGACGTGATCTCTTTCCCCCTAAATGAAAGAGTTTAGTGAGTAAGACAGACTTTAACAGAGAACTTACCATTTCTGGTAGTTTCCCTGTGAAAATCTTTGCTGTAAACATCTTTGGCACAAACATTTCCTCTGCATAACTTATTGACCATAAGGCAATTTTGCTGTAAAAGATAAAATAGTGAAAATAAAAGAGGGACACTAAAATTAATAACAACATTATAAAGACTTTAGTAGTTACCTCTTTCATATAGTTGGCATAGATTGCTGAACTTTTGGTTTTGATAGGTGTGAAGGATGACTGTGCTCATGAAGGATTTGCAAACTGATATGTTAGCATTTTCTAGTGTAGTATGCAATCTGGCTTTACACTCTCGTATTTCACACTTTGAATAAGTTTTATCACCATATTTTCAATCAAGTTGATATATAGAGAACTGTTATCGTCCTCTATTTTAAGACCACCACGTCTGCTCGTTGCTGTATAGACCATTGTGAGGGCTAAGATTCATATAACATGACAATGGGAGTACTGTGAGAACTTGCCAGTGGAGAAGAAATGAAACCCAACTGTCAACCACTTATTTTATCTTTTATGGCAAAATTGCCTTACAGCCAATTAGTTACATGGTGAAAATGTTTGTGGAGTAAATGCCTGGGGCAAAAGATGTTTATGGTGAAACTACCTAGAACCAGAAGATACAATACAATGTAATAAAAGCTGTGATAGAAATATAAATAAACAACAGTAAGTCCTCAATGAGGGGTATCCCCATAGGTAGGAGTTTGTCAACACAAGAAAAGAAGGACAGTGGAGGTGGAGGAACAGTATGTGCAGATGTGTGGAGCTTTTCAGGATACTGTCTGCTGGGATGTACAAGGAGAATGAAAGACGTGGCAGGAAATGAGGGAGCAGTGGATCAAATTATATGGATCTTTGTCTATAGTGCTACGTCTAAAGATGCCCAAATCAACCAGTGAGCAGGTGGAGAAGCAAAGCTTTTCGACAAGAGGTATGACATGATCAGATTTTGTAAAGAAAATTTTGGCAAAAGTTCTGGAAGCAGGGGATGGGCAACAGCATCACATCTCCTACTTCAGCAATCTCCAGATTTTATGAGCTCTAAAATTTTCTGTAGTTTAAAAAAAAGTGATTACTGCAATCATTGTTGAAGAAACAATCTCTCTCTTCCTGACCTTTTTAGAGATATTTGTTTTAAAGGGTAAAATATATCAACTTAAAGCTGGAAAAGACCCTAGAACCCCTTCCTATGTGTTCCATGTAAAGACACAGAATCAAACCACATGGTTGACTGAGGAGTGAGGCTGTAACCTGCCCTGTAGTGCTCTCTGCTGCACACTCTGGTAGTTCGTTCCGGTTTGTAAGAGCAGATCAAATTGAGAATGCTGCTCAGCTCACCTGCATTACGTGTACAACAGAAGGTTTCATTAGGACAAATGGATAGTTAAATGAATTCTGATATTCCTGGAGGGAAAGAATGGAATAAAGTTTTATTTGATTTGGACTTGATTTATTTTCTCTACACCATCTTCAGCATGAAAGTGATTTGTTTGACAATGGATTCACATTGTAAAAGCCAACCTTATACACAGACTGGTAGCTTGAAAACATATTGCATATATTAGTATAACATAGAGTTGCAGCTAGTAGTCATCTGCTCTATTTTATATGAATATGAAAATCATTTTTCTTTCCTATATTTTCCTTACAGACTAAGCCTATTGTAAAACACCCAATCCCAAGTTACTCCTTCAGAGTCTTGCAATATATTGTCAATATTTCAAATAGTTACATTGAATAGAAAAAATAATATGGCAAAAATTTAATGTACATTAGTTAACAGATTTGGCTAATCTCCAAGATGTCTATTCTCAATATTAAAGTATTTTTAGCATTTTCCCAGAAAAATGTACTTTTGAAATTATCTATTTTAACAACATAATAAAGTTGGCCTTTTTTACACTATTTGGTTTGAGCTTTGTAGATTTGCCGCTAGAGAAAGCAGCTAGGGAATTCATATCGTTTTAGCCAAGGAAATAGACTCCAGAGAAAGAGTTTTATCTTCCCATTCAAAGAAGGATGTATTTCTAATATAAAATAGAATCCCCAACATAAAAATTTGCAAATAATCTTGGAGATGATTAAATTTCATTTGGCTCTTTTTGCAAACATATATTGTAGGGCCATTTTAAATATGGAAACGAGTTCCTTAAAATGAGTCTGTTACTTAAATATATATAACCTCTTAGGGCTTCTTCATGGAAAACAATGGCTTGACCTGCTGACGAGAAATTAAACTGGTCGTAGTGTGGGAATTATGATCGTTTTAATCCTTGAGCCAATAAATGCAGATCCTTGCACACCTGCCTGGCTTTTATAATCAGCTCAGATATCCTTCAGTTTGGATTTAATGCCCCAAACTGTTCACACACACAGATCGAGTAGAGGTTTCAGAAGGTTGTTAGATAATTTCATTATTGTAGATGATTAAAATGTGTATTTCTGAGCCACTCTGTAATTACCCTGAGGGCCAGAATTATCTAGATTGGTGTTTTCTTTGCTACATTCCTAGTTTATTTTGTGAACATACACAGTGTGAATCATCCTAAAGTAAAGGCTGCCATTCTCCAAACACGTATTATGTGATATAGACAAAACCTGGGTCATATTGAAATCCATGTAGCATTTCAATAATAATCTCACTGATTGATTTTCAGAATGAATTCACCTTAAGTGAAATGCATGTTCATTCATTCTTTACTTTATTCAACAAATATGTGTTTGTTAAGCACTGAGTATTTACCAGGCACAATTCTATGTGCTGAGGTACAGCAATGAACAAAATAGATGAAAGTCTTTATCAAAATGGAAATTTTTGTCTTAGTGAGGGAAGACGGACTGTAAACAAATGAGTAAACATATAATGCTCTGTGGTGAAAAATACTCTGAAGAAAAATAAAACAGGGTCAAGGGAGATGGAGGAGAGAGGGCATGTGTGTGTGTGCTATTTTGTATGCGACGATCAGAGAAGGTTTCTGATAAGTAAACAATATAAGCAGAGACATGAAGGAAATCAGGTAGACTCCACAGAAATCTGGGCGTCGTGGTTATTGGGAAAAGAGAACTGCAAGAGCAAAGGCCAGAGTGTGTGGTATTATTTCCATTTCTACAGAACAAGAGACTGGAATAGAAGAAAGGATAGTAACCACGGCAGAGTCACAGAACTGGCAGTGGGCAGCGCTGGGATTTGAACCTTGGTATTCTGGGCAAAGCCAAGGCCCTTAGGAGAGCGTGTCCTTGGTGTGTCACAGGAACAGCAAAATCGATGAGACTGGAATACAGGGATCTAGGGAGAGCGTGGAAGGAGATGAGGCCCTGGAGGTGACATGGGGAGGGATGGAGTAGGGAGGGGCAAAGATTGTGTAGAGCCTTGTAGGCTGTCAGAAGGATTTTGGATTTTATTCTAAGTGAGGGTTGTGAGCAGAAGAGTGATATGACTTTATTTGTGTTTTCCAAAGATACTCTAGCTGCTGTATGGACAATATCCTATAGGAGTGGCAAGAGTGTCAAAGGGAAATCATTTTGTAAACTATTACAATAGTCCGGATCAGAGGGAGATTACTGTGGCTTGTTCGAACGTGGTAGTGGAGGAAGAGGTGAGGAATAGCTGCACTCTGTGTATATTTTGAGGGAAGAGCCATCAAGATTTGGTGACATATGACGGCAGATATTATAGTGAGGTTCTAGTAGAAAAATCATAATTTATATGGTCAAAGTAAGCATGTTTAAATTGATTCACTGAGAATAATGCCCACATTCAAAATCTGCATTTCTTTAACTAGAATGCTTCCAGCACCTTCCTGCTAGTGCCATTTTCTGTTTGACCTAAATAATGCTGCCTAGAAATTACTCACTCAGCCTTCATTTATACCGAGAAGGCATGATCAACATCTTAGACTCCTGCACAATATATTTATGGAACATTGTATATCAGTTTTTGTTGCAGCAAACGCTACTGTGTTTTGTTATTTTTAGATAATGAAGTCATCTCAAGCCCTATTATCCACAAGACAGAACTGGTCCTTTGATGACATTTTAACTATTTCAAACGTTTATACTCACACACATTAAAGACATAGTGTATTATTATCAAGGATATGGTAGGTGACCCTACCAATTTAAGAAAGATGAAAATAGCAATTGGAAAAATATGCAAATGAGAGTTCCTACCTAATGCATCTGGAAGAAAATTGTCTTGAATTATTAAATTTTATGTATTATCTCACATCACATTTGTTGCTTATGTTCTGTTTCCCAGAAGTCAAAGGAATTGTATGATATTAGGTGGAGTAAAGAAATCTCTTCTTCAGAGGAGGTGAAGCATTTTTTCCAGTTATAACTATATATACATTAGCATTATGAATTAAATGACATGAATTATATGCATATATTTTGAGTCCTATACCTTATGGAGTTAAAACTGCAAAGTTTGCTATGTCTTCGTGTAGATTCAAATGAGCAGGTAATGAATTCTCTTGTGCATCTCTTTGGAAGTAATGAGACAACTGAGTGGAGTTGGTAGTGTAAGGCCTAGGAAATAGATTTGGATTGAGATTTGGGGTTCATAAGTGTATAGCTGCTTCAGATCAAGGGATAGCTGGGAGCTCCCATGAATGTGTATAGGACAAAATAGTGCCTGGTATAGAACCTCACTGACACTACTGTATGAAGGGCAGGTAGAAGAGGAATCGTCCAAAGCAGCTGAGTGATGAGCGAGGTTAAAAAGTCAGGGATGAGAGCCATTGTGGAAAACGTTAGGAAGTGTGCAGTTACCACTGTCAAAAGTTACAGAGAGAACAGATAATACAAAGGCTGAAAATAACATATTGGACTTAGTAATTAGATCTTTAGCAAGAACAGTTTCAGTGGTGTGCTAAAGACAGAAGACATATTTTAGTGAGTTGAAAAAATAGGTGAGACAATGAAGTTAGAATACAAAGGCTTGAAGGAGAGAAATAATATCTGATAACTGGAACAAGTATGGTAGGAGTATTATGGGCCAAAATCAGGGAGCCCTTGGAGAGGGAAGGGTGGGGAGGAAGAGAAACTAACTGTTGGAGGAAGATCTCGTGCTGAGACATCCTGCAGGGCACGTGGGAAGGATAAGTTTTTGTAGGAAAGGCTTCCTTTTGATACAAAAGTAGAAAAAGCAAAGATGTGTGTGGTAGAGGTAAAATTTGGGGGAGTCTAGAGCGTGGGGAATGGGCAGAGATGATGCTTGAGTTCAGAGCTGATAATCTCTTCTTGTGTCTTTATCAGCACTACACTTTTCTCTATGATGCAAATAAAGACATTTCAGTTTATTGGAAAGTAATTGATGAAATTTTCTCCCCCCACCCCCCAAGAAAACTACACACATATCTTTTGTGGAGATTTTGCCATATGACTTTAGTTATATATTCTTAACATATGATAATGCACTCAGAAAGCTGGTGTAATATACAGGGAAATATGGACATGTTTATTCTGCACATTTTCACAGAAGGAAAAGTATTAAGTAAGCATATCTGCAGCATCTCTTTTATTTCATTTTGAAGGATTTATTGCATTGAGAGTTAAGTTTTATTTGGGGAAAGAGTACTAATATTGAAGCAACTGCAAAAGTTAATATTTTAGTAGAGAGGGTCAGAATAATTTCTCATTTTGCTGAGGAACCATGAAACATTGAGAGATTGGTGACATCTCTCAGACTCCTCCAGGTGACCCAAGGCCTGAAGTCAAACCTGACTCATGTTCTTCCCGCCAACTGAAGTGTTCCAATGTATAAGAAGACAGAGCATCGTTATTTAGGTCAAAGGCAGAGTGTGACGCTCTTCACAGGATAGAATTTCAGTAACTAAGCTGTTTTATTAAATGATGTCTAGCTTCTATTTTATTATCAATTTATTGTGTAGAGATGGCTGCAATGAAAACCACACTTCTGAATGCTTGATGAAAAGGCAGAGAGAGCAATAAAGGCTGTGTTTTATAGATTAGCTCCTTTATCTTTCTTTCTCTTTTAGTGAAAAGAAACACACGGCTAATTTTAATTGC
This sequence comes from Equus quagga, assembly GCF_021613505.1. Classification (NCBI taxonomy): domain Eukaryota; kingdom Metazoa; phylum Chordata; class Mammalia; order Perissodactyla; family Equidae; genus Equus; species Equus quagga. The sequence continues at coordinate 95,508,613 of NC_060274.1, forward strand.
TTAAAAAGAAAGAAAGAAACAGAGAAACAAAGAAAGAAGGAAAGAAGAAATGAACTGTATGTAGGCCAAGTAAGATTATCTTCTTAGTGATGCTAATGTGAATTACTTTTAATAGGATTTAATCTCATGGGTTTGGAGTAATATAGAAAGAATCATCTCAGCCACTAAAACAAAATGTGCCTAAGTGGTGTGTGAGGATTCTAAATAATATTAGCATTCTATAGGTAAAGAAGTGCTGGACATAATTGAAAGTCATCATTCAAAATTGGAAATTATGTTCCTATTCATATTTAATTTAATTTCTTTATATCAAAGTATTCTTTTTTGAGAAGGGGTAGGAAACTTTGGCTAAAATGTTTATATACAGCACCATCCTATGCAGCATGACACATTGGAGAATAATTTTCACGAACTGTTTTTCAGTAAGGACCCTGAAAATGGATTAAAAATCCATTCGATATTAGTATAGTAAGAATTTAGAATGTGATAAAGATGGCATTTCAAGACATCAGGGAAAAGATAATTCAATAAATGGCATTGGGACAGTTGACTATTTGGGAAAAGATAATTTCCTTACCTTATATATACCAACAATTTCCAGATAAATTGAACATTATATATTAATATACATATATGTAAATATATATACACATATATAATAACTAACAAAATACAGATCAATATTGATATAATCTTGGGGTGTAGAAGACCTTCCTAAGCATGATTCTCAAGCCAGAAATCATAAAGAAAAAGAAAAATATTTGACTATAAAAACTAAAAGCTTATTTTGTCAAACACACAAAAAATTGAATATAAACATTACAGACTTAGAAAGAATATTTGCATTGTTTATGGAAGGTTTAGTATTCTTAGCATATAAAGAGCTTTTAAAAAAAGATTAAATCAACCTTCCCCTTGGCAAATCACCCAAATAGAAAAATGGGCAAATATCATGAATAGGCAATTTATAAAAAAAGAAATACAGATTGCCAACAGACAAGACACCATTATTCACCTTTCAAGCAACAAAGATGAAATAACTGATGACAGCAAGTGATGTCAAAGTGAGGGGAACCAGGCACTCTGGTACAGGACTGGTGCTGTTAGTGTGGGGGACACTATGCATGGTCCAGATCCTCCTTCAATGAAGCACTCATTGATCCAGCTGCTGAGGTTGTTTACCTGCAGGGATTCAGGGATAGCCTCAGTGGAAGAAAGCCTCATTCGGGACACATCCCTTCCTTGGGTAGCCCACATGCAGTGACTGATCAGTGTGGAGGTGGGAAGCCCTAGTCATCTCAGCCCAACTCAGGACAATTCTGAAGATCCAGAATAGTTCCAGTGGGCAACTGTTTTGTTTTGTTTTGTTTGAGGGCAAAATCATAATGAGTACCAAAAGACTTAAATGTGACTTGTAGTTTGATTCAGCAACTCCGTTTCTCAAAAAATAGCTCTGAATGTAAGAAAAGTGTATTTCTAAGGATGTCATTGCAGCACAATTGATAATACAGAAATTGTATAGACAACCTACATGGCCAACTGTTGAATACTGGCAAAATTGTTTCAACCATAAATTATCACAAGGCCATGAAAAATGATACTGAGGGAAAATATTTAATAAAGTAGAAAAACACATGATATAGTACGTAAAACAATAGGTTTCTAAGAAGTATATTCAGCATAATTTCTTTTTTTCAAAGTATGTATCAACACTAACAAAAAAATAGAAAAGAAATATAATAAAATGTTACCATTGGTTTTCTCTGGGAAGTAAGGTTATATAACATTTTTATTTTTTTCTTTGTGCTCTCTGAGTTTTCTAAATTTTCAGCAATAATCGGAAAAGTCATAAATTTAGAGATAAAATGTGTATTTTTTTAAAAGTAGATTTTTAAAAATCTCCTTCACAAACTCATGAGAACTACCATGGAAACTGCCTCAATTCTGACTTATTTTGTTCCATTATAGGGGGACTCTCTAGAAACACACTTCTCTTTGGCAGCCTGTTGTTGGTCACCATTTCCAATGGGACATACTACTCCCCTATTCTTTGTATCTTGCGTGTGAATATTTCTCTTGCAGCAACGCAGTGCATCTACACTCTAGACTGTTACCACGTAGCCTAAGCTTAAAGTGACAGCTATTCAAAATCTGTCAAAGGCTAGTTGACACGAGCTCTATTTGAGAGGTGGCCAAAGGATCAGTTAACCAACCGTTTTTTCGTAGGACAGTGGCTTTCAAAAAGTGCTCTGAGGAGGTTTACCCAGCCTTGGAGCTGACCAGAAACAGGGCTGTGGAGTGAAGTAAAGAGGGGTAGCTGAAGGTTGGGTCCTCGGCCTCCCTCATCCTTTCTTCAACCAGAGTGGCTGTACTTTGGTCTGTCTTCTATGTCTAGCTTCTGAGTAAGGTATGGTTAGAACAGAGTTTTCCTTGGTCTAAGCACCTTGAACGACAGTTTTCTATGGTCTTTAGTTCTATCTCTTAGAGCACTCAAAAGTGAGGATTTGTATAGCATTAGCTTAGCTACTCTTAGAAATGTTCTCCATGAATTATGACTTAATATCCAGTTTATATACGGGGTGAAATAAAAAAATAAACGCAAAACATTTTTGCGTTTTTCAGAAACACTTTGAAAAAGTCCATTATGTTATTATTTAATACCTCTTTCACATAAGAAGGCATGTAGAAGATTTCTCCTAGATCTTGAGGTGAGATGGATTTTTTCTCTAATGCAATTGACATAGATTTTTTTAAATTAAGATTATGATAGTTAACAACCTTGTGAAATTACAGTTGTACATCATTATTAGTCATGTTGTAGGTACACCACTTCACCCCTAGTGCCCTCCCCCACCCCCCTTCACCTGGTAACTGCCGATCAGTTCTCTTTGTCCGTATGTTAACTACCACCTATGAGTGGAGTCATACAGAGTTCGTCTTTCTCTGTCTGGCTTATTTCACTCAACATAATACCCTCAAGCTCAATCCATGTTGTTGTGAATGGGATGACTTTGTCCTCCTTTTTTGGCTGAGTAGTATTCCATTGTATATATATACCACATCTTCTTTATCCAATCATCAGTTGCTGGGCACTTAGGTTGGTTCCATGATTTGGCTATTGTGAATAATGCTGCGATGAACATAGAGGTGCATGGGACTTTTGGAATTGCTGATTTCAGGTTCTCAGGATAGATACCCAGTAGTGGGATGGCTGGGTCATAAGGTATTTCTATTTTTAACTTTTTGAGAAATCTCCATAGTGGCTGCACCAGTTTGCATTCCCACCAACGGTGTATGAGGGTTCCTTTTACTCCACAGCCTCTCCAACATTTGTCACTCTTGGTTTTGGATATTTTTGCCATTCTAACAGGTGTAAGGTAATATCTTAGTGTAGTTTTGATTTGCATTTCCCTGATGATTAGTGATGATGAGCATCTTTTCATGTTTGACATGAGATTTTTAATCAAAGAGAGCTAGACAACAAATTAAGTTTCCATTTTTCCATTGTCTACAAGGATGCTCAGAGTCAAATTCAGTGCTCAAGTTTTAGTAATTATCTTATTTTTCAACCACTATTCTGCAAGTATCTTTCCTTTTCATGATTTACAATCTCTCTTATTTTCACATTTAATGACATATACTCATGGTCTATTTTTATTATAAGCAGTCCTAAAACGTTTTGACAATTAAATGAAGTATATATCATAAGTGATATTTTAAAATGTCACAGAGAATCTTACAAGTGCTTTGTCAACTATGACTCATTTAAATTACAACTAACTTGTTTATTATTTGAGTGCGAATAGGCCTTTGGTCAATACTGTTCACTTTCCATATTAGATCAGTACTCCCACTTCCTTTCTGCCCCTCCACCATCATAGATTAGTGTACTTGTATTACCAAGGTCCTGTATGCCTCCATAGCACATGACCAGCTATTTCCCTTGAATATTTGTTTTTCTCCTTACAGCTGGGAAAGTTGTTTTCCTGCTGCAGAGGGAGAGATTAGAGCAGAACCATGATACATAAAAGTGTCTTCCTAAGTTTCCAAATTTCATTGCACAAAAAAGAAAAAAAGTGTGTGCGTGTGCATATAAATATGAAATCTCTTTAGGGGAAATTAATTTTTGAAATTCACTGTGTATGCAATTTGAAGTGTAGGATGTTTCCCTAGGAAATGAATGATTTGTTTCAATTGCAGAGAAAGGAATTTCATTAGTCAAAAACCTATCCAGACAAGAATTACATGAATCTGGTAAGAGATTTTTTTTTTCCAGTTTATATTCCTAAGTAGTGGAACAAAAACTTGTTTTCCATTACTTTAGGTGTTGGTGAACATTGTCTCTGTGTTCTTTCTGGAATTAGTGGGCATCCTATCTGTTTTTAAACACGTAGGTACTAAGATTTGGGAAAAGAGATTTACTCTCCCTTTTTGTTCCTCTAAAAATGGGAGATTGCAACATTTTGGGGTTGTGTGAAAAGTCTGCAATTGGCTGTTTGAGTGGGATCCTTGGTTCCTAGTTGAGGAATTGATGATGGTGCCAAAGGGTTCTCCTTTGTAGCCCTAGCACAGACTCTATTCCCTGGGGGAACTGAAGACCTGGAAATGTTGAGAGTTGGAGGAAAAAAGTAGATCTATACATAATATCATAAAATAGGTATGCTATTATCCTCCCTCTGTTATCAGAACTAGTTAAGCAGCTTAGAGTAAATATTGTTTACTGTTTAGTTCTTCTACCCTAAAGTCTTTGTTCATTCATTTATTGAGCAAATATTTGTGGAGTATCTATTTGGACTGGGGATACAGTGATGAGCAAGAAAGACATCATCTCTGCTCTGGTGAAGTTTAGAATCTAGTGTGGGCAGTCAGGAATTAAACAATTTTCATAAATACATTTGTAAGTTGGAATTCTAATATTTTGAAGGAAAAGTTCAAGGAAGCGTACTTAAATTGGGGGCAAGGGTGCTGGTGTGAAGTCAGCTTAGACCTAAAGATGTGAAGGTGTTAGCAGGGTGAGAAGTGAAAGGTAGAGTATTTTAGGTTCATTTTGTTTTGACAATCTTTTTTTTTCTAAATGCTGAATTACCAATGTAATGGGCACCTTTCAAATTATCACACAGATCACAAAGTGAAGAATCATTTGAAAAATGAAAATAAAAATTACAAATAGTTTTTCATGTCATCCTCCATGTTACCTTCAACAACAGTTTCATAGGTCACAACATTTTATGCATATATTTTCACTTTAGCCTTTTTATTATTATTTTTTGGAATACTAAAGGGCAAGTGTTCTTATCGTTGGATTTTTAGATCTTCCTTTTGAGGGATTCCTTGGGAGACCAAAGGCATAAAAGGTGAGTAGTTTTCTGGGTTGCTAAAAATCTCAGCATTTTGAATGTTGTCAGCTTTTCCTAAAGGAGTATTAGCCTAAGACCTTTCTAGGATGAATTTCTATTCTCCTAGGACTATCATTTATTCTATCTCTGAGCAACATCTTCAATGAAGGACCATTTGTCTTCAATAACTTTTAGATCTTGACATGTTTTAATTGTGGTTCATCAACCTCATATTGATTGCCTTGTGGCCTGGGGCTGAACTCCTCTTTCCGCCTTGCAGAGAGAACACCATGGGAATTCAGAATAGAATGATAATGCTTGTCTCATGGATTATCATCTTACAAATTTGCCATCCTTTGCATTATTCCCACTTCTGCACTTGCACTTGAATGACTTGTATACAGTCATTTTAGCAGACAGTTATATGCACACAGGTTGTGTTTATGAATCTATGAATGTCTAAGCATCCCGACAAAAAACAAATAATGCAGTCAATTATCCAAAGGCTTTGTCTGCATGAGGCCAAACATGCAGAAGCTCGCTTTTACCTGCTTTCTTCCCTGCTGGAAGCTGAGAAGACATTAAGACCAACCGTAGCCCTGTGGGAGACCGGATCTCACACCTTCCATTCCATCAGCATTTTGCTAAGTCTACTGTTACGGGTTGAATTGTATTTCCCCAAATTCATATGTTGAAGTCCCCCAGTACCTCTGAATGTGACCTTATTTGGAGATAGATTCACTGTAGATGTAACAAGTTAAGATGAGGTCTTTGCTGGAGTAGGGCAGGCCTCTAATCCAATATGACTGATGTCTTTATAAAATGGGAAAATTTGGACATATAGCCCCATGGAGAACGCCATATGAGAATGAAAGCGAAGATCAGGATGATGTTTCTACAGGCCAAGGAATGCCAATGTTTGCCAACAAACCACCAGAAGCTAGGTGTGAGGCATGGAGCAGATTCTCCCTCACAGCCTTCAGAAGGGACCAACCCCGCACACACCTTTATCTCGACCTCCTAGCTGCCAGAACCAGGAGACAATAAATTTCTGTTGTGTAAGCTACCTGATTTGTGGTACATTGTTACAGCAGCCCTAGCAAATAAATACACCCATGTTTCAGTTGGTCTGCCAGGGCTAGTCAAGTCTCCAAACCCTTTAATGAAGAACATTTTACCTACATTGCAGCTCCTTTCTTGGGTCTTCCAGCTTCCCTCATTTCTGTGACACTCAGCGCCTTTTCCCTCTGCCTCTGCCTCTTATGGAATATATATTTACTCCATTTCAGCTCTCTCCATGCCTGCTCTACCTTACTGCCTCTCCTCCTTATCCTTACTAGTTTCTTCCATTATGCATTGCAAAAACCTTTGCATCTTCTCCAAGCATTTCTTCTGCTTTTTCACTTTAAATAAAAACTGGCATTTTTTATCCCAACTATTGGCATAAACATACTTTGAAATCTGGTCATCATGAAATAATGTTGAGCAGCCAATCTTGTCTCTGATTCTTCCTCCGTCTGTCTACAACCACTTTTTCTCCTCCCTCATGGCTACTCTTTCTGTTCCTCCCTTTTGAGCTCTCCAAGTCCCGGACTTCTCATTCTTCTGCCAGACCACTAACGCTGTGTCTTCACTTGCCTTCTTTACTAGGCTGTACCTCTTGGTATGTCTCTTCAGTTTTTTCTTTGGCATCCTAAAATTCTTTGCAGTTTTAACTTTCTGACATATCCAGCGTCAACAATAAGTTACTCACACTGCCCATTTCTCTGTCCCAACTTTGTTGGATAAAGTGACAAAATAGTACTGTTGAGTCCAGTAACCATTCGTGCTATCTAATCTCAGCTGGGCCCTTGCTATTGCATAGCCATTATGGTATTTTCATAGCAATTCCTCTCTTCTGTTCTCCTCTCTAATCCAATTTACCTCAGGTCTTGGTAAATCATCTTGTCTTCCACTTTGGTGAGGTTCAGCCTATATGACTCAGTGCCCTCAGTGTCTAAAAATGGAGTTCATTGCATTCCTTCTCCAAGTAAGTCCACTCTTGGTATTCCTCATAATGGTCTATGCAGTCAGCCAATGCAAGCCTGCAAATGTGAACCCAAATTTACTTTCCTGGGAATATTTCCTATTTACGTCTTGGGCTATACTTCAAGCAGGATATATGACTTTCCCCAAATAGGCTTTAAAATTTCCCAACTTCATGCCTCTGCTAATATTTCATGCTTCTGAATGCTGCTATTTTTCACTCCCCATCTTGTCTATATCAAATAATTTCCATCTTTTAAGACCCAACTCATATGCTGCCTCTCCATCAAGCCATTCCTTATCACCTAGATGGCAGTGATATTTTCCTCTCTATGGCATATAGTCCACAAATATTATGGTACTTATTTTATTATGATAATGTACGCATCCACCTTTTCTATATTAATAGATTCTAAGCTTCTTTACAGCACGCATGGAATTTTATTAATCTTTCTATCTCCTGTGTTGCCTGTATATAATAGATATAAAGCAAATAGCACTGAGTAAATAATTTAAAAATGACTGTTAAGTAATTATAACGAAATAACTAGTTGCATGTTTAATTATTTATCCAGATATCTGGAGACATTTAAATATAGAAATCTCAATATAGAAACCTCATTTTTTTGAGATGATAGCATAATATTCCCAAACCAAATCAAATGAAAACCACGACAAAACAAAAATAAAAACACTAGGAATCTAATACATGACGCTCAATTTTTTATAACCAATGTGCTTTAGTGTTTCTTACTGTAAGATATTTCCTAATTCAAAGGGAAGCTGTGAGGATAAATGGGAAAATAGATTTGCTTTATTCTCTGCATGTTGGTGAGTAAAGGTGTGCAAAGCTGCCAAGAGCACCCCTTTAGTGTGCATGTCTGTGATAAATTTTTTAGATTTACTCTGACTACTATTTATTGTTTCCCTGAGGATTTTCAGTGTAGGCTTTCTTTGCTTTTATCCTGTCTGCAACAAGACACACTAACATAATTCTGAGAAATGCAAATACAAAACCAAGAGGATAAATTCTGGACTTCTCTGTTCTGTAACCTCAAAAAAGCAACAATGCATAAAATGCTGTCATTCTGGAACACAAAAAGAGATTCATGCCAAACATTCTGTTCTATTTTTTCTTAAACAGCAATGGCTACTGTATCTAGTGCTTTACTGCATTCATTTGACACATCTTTTCTGAGGTATGCCTAGGAATCGCTAGTGTGGCCTCTCCCCATTTAATTGTAGCTCCCCTCCTGTCTTCTAATCCTTCTGTTTATAACTTCTCTCTTGTCCTTGCTGCCTAACTGAGTTGAAAGATGGAACTAGGGGACCTAAAAATGAGTTTGCTTGGATTATAACAATTAACATTTTACTTTTTTTGGTCATCTTGAGCTATACATTGTTGACTTGATAAGATATCTTGTTATTGGTGAATAGAGCATGTACTTTTGGATTAGATAAACCTGAATCTGAATTCCAGTTCTACTATTTATCCTCAGTGACTTTGAGCAAATTGCTTTACCTCTCTCAGCCTCAATTTCCTTATCTTTAAAAAGGAGATAATAACATTAACTTTGGGAGTTTTAGATGAAATAGTGTATGTAAAGCACGTAGCACAGTGCTTGGCATACAGTGCTTAATAAATGGGGTATTATTCTGTTTCTCTTTAGGGTGACATATGGTAATTTTCATTTAAATACCACAAGTTTCAATGGTCCTAAATTCTCTTTTTTATAATGCTAACAATTCATAACTATGAATCAAGTTTAGTCCGTGTCTCCACCACCACTTTGCCCTCCGACTCCAACTTTTGGAAAGTATTTTCCCTGGGAAGATAGAGATGAGCTCCTTAGTTCCATGAACCACTGCAGTAGAGTGGGGAAGGGACTAAAAGCTTTCTCTTCCATACCATTCTTATATAACTTACCTACATCCACTCTTTGCTGTCTTTTATCTCCCCTTCCTGCTGAGGAAAGTCTGTCTTTAGTGCCAAGCACAGGAACTATGTCTGCTGTGAAGCTCTCGGCAAAGGATAACACAGCTTCTCTCAGAGAAAAGTCTTGGTTCTCCTTGGGATTGGACATCATCATGGACATTTCCCCTGGAAAGAAGAGTTTCTCAGGCCTCTCTTGAGAAAAATCTTCTTAGACATCCTAACCTGCTTATCTAAGTGATTGACGTTGTGATATTTTCAAGAAAAGATTTCCTTTTTCATTTGACAGAAATCAAGTGTATGCAGGACATCTAAACTTCAGCCTGCATAGGGGGCACTATAGACTTTTATACAGATTATAAAAGCATCAAAAGATTTAGTGGTTTTTTCACTTTTACTTTTCAGAAAAATATTATAGAAAAGAGCCCAAATGAATATTTGACAATGTTTTAAAAATGAACAGAAATTTTAATTTTCGCGTGATAATAGTGATAGAAATATTTCACCAACTCATTAGATTGATTATACATACTCATGGTACTATTTCTTTTGGGATAAATATGCAGCATTTTCCCATTTCCTTCTTGCCTCTTTAATTATGAAAGTTCCAGAGATTGTGTATATAGCTACAGTCATTTTTATTAAGCAAAAGTTAATTGCCATTATTTTATAGACTTACTAGTTTATAATGTATATTTATGCATCCAATTGAATAATAATTTCCAGTTTTGTTTTTGAAGGTTTGTCTATTTTCTAACAGAGTCATTTAATATGACATTAGATTTCAAATTATTAGTCTTTTTAGAATAAACTCTAAGTATTGGTAGGAGTGTCTTATTTTTTCCCTCAAATTTAAATTGCTGTTTCTATAAGCTGTATTGAAGAACACAGGGCAAAATTAGTTATATGGAATTTGTAGTTTGTTTATTGGAATTAAATGTCATTAACTACTTATAGCGAAATCTGCTGATTCCATTCATATTGAGCCCATGAACAGAAAGTATAAAATTAGTTTTAGATAAGATTCAGCAAATTTAGTCCCCATAAATGATGTCAGGTTGGCAGCCTTTGAATGGTGCCAGATGGACCTGGGAGATTTTATTTTTTTTATTTTCATGAACAAAATAGAGAAGCAGGTGCTACAGGATAACACTCAGGGTGCTGTGAGGAATTTGGCCTCTATTCTCATTCTAGCATGATTCCCTATTTTGAAGCAGCAAAGGACCAGGGATGGGAGGAAGGGGGCGAATGGTCACCAGTTGGGAATTCCATGATATGAATTCCTACCATAACTGTGACTGTGGCATAGCTAGGCTGACAACCAGGATTTCAACACTCAAATACCTAATGCATTAGAGCTGTTAGAATCAGCTTAGCATCACTGTATCTCAGAAGTGAAGAGCTTCTTAGCAATCTTCTATCCCATAACCATATTTTTACAGATGAAACAAAAGAGGCCTAGAGAAGGGAGGAGATTTGCCTAAAGTTACATGGCTAATTAGTGATATACTCCTAACCCAATGCAGGATTCCTGACTTTGAGTCTGTAACTCTTGCCATCACACTATATTGCCAAACTCTTAACAAGGAGAAGAATAAAAGCATCATCTGTTGACTTTTCTTCCCCTGCAGTATGAACTTGAGAAACAAACAAACAAAGGAATTAGCGGCCTGTTGGTACTTTTGCATCAAGACAGGTCTTCCTTATCTCATAGATTCTCCCCATGAGTTTCCACATAGACATTCTTCTTTGGCAGTTAGCAATTAGAAAGGAAAAATATTTGCAGCCTAATTTAAATCTTCTAATTAACAGTCATTATTATTTTTAATATAATCCAATTGCATTATAAACATTGGAGAAAACAATTACGGCAAGCCGAGAGAGAGAGAAAACCTATCAAATCACTGCACTACTCTTCTAGATCATTTCATATCATGGATCTTTTCCTGGAGTTAATGAAAGATCATTCCCCCGTCTCTTCATCTGGGTTGTATGGTATATGACCATGTCCATAGAACCTAAAAGAAATGCTCTATGGTAAATAATTATAGCAGTGAAAATTCTGTCTCATTACAACATTGCAGAAAGACCAAGTTATAGGATCTAAAGTGCACAGAGGAGAAGCACGTATAAATGTGGAAATGTGCGTTGGTTTTAGCCGGAGCTTTTGCTAACCAAACTTTAAGCAGTTAAGATGATTTTATATTGCTTTCTCCACATCCATCCTTTTTCCTTTATTATTCTTATCAGCTGCCCTTCATTCTTTGCTTGACATCTAGCCTGCCTGGTTCTTGATTCTCATCCTTAGAATCATTTGGTCCTCTGGGCAGTCTCTGTCCAGATTGCCTGGGACTTCCCCCTCCCCTCTTTTCATAGACCTCTGCCCCCAATCCATCCACCCCTCATCCCGACCTGAGTGGCCCTGACTGGGATTATTCATGGCCAGAGGCTGGCTGCAAGGAGGATTCAAGTCCTTTTCTTCTAGCTCAGTATTGAGAGACTCCATCCCCACTCACCCTTGTTCATCATGTGATCCTAACCCAGGACCCTTCTCCTGATAAGATTAATTTTTCAGAAGAGGGGTAACAATGCTGAGGATAGACATTTGGGCTTTGGAGAGAGGCAGACCTAGATTTAAAGCCCAACTCCAACAAGTCTTATTACATGGTTGACATTAGGCAAAATACTTTTCTTTTCTTTTTTTTTTTTTGAGGAAGATTAACCCTGAGCTAACTGCTGCCAATCCTCCTCTTTTTGCTGAGGAAGACTGGCCCTGAGCTAACATCCATGCCCATCTTCCTCTACTTTATACATGGGACGCCTACCACAGCATGGTGTGCCAAGTGGTGCCATGTCTGCCCCCGAGATCCCAACTGGTGAACCCCGGGCCTCCAAAGCATAACGTGTGCACTTAACCACTGAGCCACCGGCCCGGCCCTACTTTTCCTTTCTAAGTCTCAGTTTTTACCTCTGAGAGGTGTAGGGAGGCCTAAATGAGAGAATTAATGCAATTAATCTGTCAGAGAGTAAGCTGCAATATACTGTACGGTGTTTATAACGAGGGGAGGCAGGAGAGCATGGACACTAAGTGCTTGGGCTTGGGAGGCAGACAGACATTTATTTGCATCCTGACATCATCCGTCACTAGCAAGTTCTTTTCTTCTCAGAGCCTCAATTTTCTCATCTGCAAAATGGAACGAATAATAGTTCCTGCTTCCCAGAGGATCTAGAGAGAAAATAGCTCTAAATCATTTGACACCGTGTGGTTTATCTGGGGATAGGTTGCAAGAAGGGAAGTTCATGCTCTGCTATATTGTCTCCTGCCTTCTTCACTGCCATAGTCACCTTTTCCACCGGGAGACCGGCTTATTCTCTCATGGGTCTCCCAGAAGCTGAGTGCATTGCCCAGAGAATTGGAGGAAATCTACACTCATTCATCCATCCATTTTCTCATTCATTCAGCAAATATCTACAGTTGGCTGTTGCTGTCCTTCCTTTCACCTCTATGTTGGACTTCCTCCCAGAACTGCCAGCTAGGTCTCTCCCCAGAGTCTCCCTTCTCTCACTGGTAGCCTTAATTTCAAGTCCTCAGCAACTTTCCGTCCTCTTTGTCCTGCGCGGTTACTGAAGCCATATCCCATGCCTACTGACCTCTGAGCTTGTCCTCTCCATTTGTGCCTGCTGACTTTCCTTTTGACCCAGAGCCTTTGCTTTTAAACTAAGACTCAACCATTCCTCCCCCTTAAAACTTCTTTCTTCCTTATTTCTTTCTTTCAGGTCTAGGTTCTTGTCCCATTCAGTGTGACAATGAACTAATTTGATAAACAATTCTGAGCTGAATGGGAAAAGTCATAGGATATTATTCATCCAAACACTATATTCTGAGGACATGCCAGAAGCAGGGCACGGTAGTAACTTCTATGGAAGTCAATGGTGAATGAGATGGATGCAATACTTGTCTCCGTAAGTCTTAGAGTCAAGAGGGGAAGATGGGGAAGTAAACAGACAATTAAAACACTGTGTGCTGAAAATTTCTACAGTAGGGGAAGCACATAGGATACACACCAAATCCAGACTTGAGGGATCAGGAATGGCTTCCTGAAAGGAGAAATGTCTTAACCAAGACAAAGGGTGGTTGGAAGTCAGCGTTCCAGGCCAAAGCACATGAAAAGCTCTGAGCAAAGAGAGGACATGACTTGCTTAGGGTATTGGGAAACATTCCGCATGGCTGGACAATGGGGTATAAAAAGGACTAAGAACAGATTAGGTGATAGAAGTAGGCAGGGCCTAGACTGCAAGTGGCTTTATAAGCTACATGAAGCAGTTTAGACTTTATCCTAAATGCATTAGGGAACCAGTCAAGGGTTTTAAATAGGGCAGAGACATTATCAAGTTTGGTTTTAGAAAGCTCCTTTTGGCAGAAGTACAGAAGATGGTCTGGAAGGAGGGCAATGCTGGAAACAGTCCATCCTGTTAGAAGGCTTCTGTAGCGGTTCAGGTGAGCAATGAGGTTGCTTGAGCCATAGAAGTGAGGAAGTTTGTGATCATTTCTGAATCCTCTTATTTATTCATTCAACAAATATGTATTGACTCCATGCCAGGCGCTGTGCTGGGTTTTCGGGATTAGATGGTGAATGGAAGAGACAGGGTCCCAGCCTTTAGTGGGGGATTCTGACTGGTTGTGGTAAGTATTAGGACAGCATGCTGAGATAACTCGGGGCTGGCAGCAGGCTGGCACTTGGAGGGGTCAACTGAAAGGCAAATAAAAGAAGTAAAAGGCAAACTCAGATCTGAATCCAGTTATTCCACAAATATTTATTGAATATTTTTTGTATGCCAAGAACTCTTCTTGGCACAGAGGAGATAGCAGTGAAAAAGACAAATTCCCTAGGTCATGGGCTTACATTCTAGTGCAAAGCCTCCTTTCTAGCCTCACGATTTATGAGTATCAGTAGGAAGCTAGAATAGGGGATGACAATAGAGAGATTTTATGAGACAGATTGACAATCAAGGTGAAAAAGACGAAGAAAGCAAGACCATTGTTCAGAGAATTCAGGAGGAGAAGCAGGACCGGCTAAGGAATGATGAGCTCAGTTTTATACATGTTGAGTCTGAGGTGTCAAACAAGAATTCTTCAATAAACTGTATTGTAAAATGGTCAGACATCTGGGCTCTGCATGCACATTGCCTGGGTTCAAATACTGAATTCACCACTTATAAGCTCCATTATCTTGGACAAATTACTTAACTTTCCTGTACCTCAGTTTCCTCATCTGTGCAATGGGGATAATAGTATCAACCTTATAATGTTGTTGTGAGGATAAATGAGCTAATATATGTTAAGTGCTTAGAACAGTACGTGGCACATAGTTCAGACCTAAGTAAGTGTTAGTTATTGTTATATCTGAAGCTAGAGTTGTATATTTTGGACTCATACCCATACATTTATATGAGTTATGCATGTCACAAAGGTGCCATACCTAAGGTGACACCATTAATATAATAGATGTAGTCAATTTGCATATTTATTGTAACTGCTATCTAGCAGATGTAAGCAAGGAGGGAGTATATTTTTCTAGTCTGCACAAAAGTACTGAAATAGTTAATAGTGGCCCTAAGACAGTTGACTATCAGTGCTGCTTATATGATATGAGACTTCTCAAGGAGAGAGCGTTGAGAGGCATGAATGGCTTAGGATAACACCTTAAGGATCAGCAACAACATTTAAGGAAGAAGTGAAATCTGCAAAGGCGACTGAAAAGGCCTGGCCAGGGAAGTAGGAGGAAAACCAGATGCTCACGATATCGTGAAAGCCAAGGAAAGAGAATGTAACAGGAAGGGCAGAGTGGTAAACTGTGCCAAATGGTGCTGAGAAATCCAGCAACCTAAGCACCAAGAAGTGTCACTGAATTAGCAGCCAGGATATTATTGGTGACACTGGGAACAGAAATGGTGGAGGAAACCTGGGTGCCATAGACGGAGAAGTGAACAGAAGATGATGTTTGATTGTGAAGAGGTGAGAAGGCCTGATAACGGGGGAGATAGCGAATCCAGAGGGTGTTTTTCCTGCTTAATTTGAGGCAGGAGAGTTATGAATATATCTGAATGCTGAATACAAGGAACTAGCAGAAAGAGAGAAATCAAGCTCCAGGAGTGGAGTGGTGGTGATTGATAGAACAAGGTCTCTTGGAAGTTCGGGAGAGGATGCGGCAGGATATGGACCTCCCGAAATCTCCAATATTACACACGTACAATTTACCAATGTCCTTCTGGAGACTACTCCTCTTGCAAGGCAGGAATTTCAGGTCAGGAAAGTGGAAAAGATTTTGGGGGAAAGAATTTTGTGTTCCCTCAAATTATACCCTGTAAATGGTCATCCACTCTGTGTAAGGTTAATTTAACCAGCAATTGTCCATATTACAAGCGACCCCTTACCTGCAATAGTTCTGCTCTCTATGATTGCATCAATAGCATACCTTTTTGATTGATTTTAAGTGACAAGTCCCTTATAAAGCTGCAATTATTTCTGTTATCTAGGTTGTCTTGAGCTTTTATTGTATACTGTTAGTTTCTGCCACTATTTGGTTCCTATAATCATAAATAAAATAATGACTGGCTTCCACTTCCCAAGTCCCCGTGGGATCTGAATCAAGATGTGTCACATGTCCCACCCATCTAATTTGTTATTTCAGTCGTTCTCTACTTATCTCCTTAAAAGTATCAAAATGACATAATTATCTTTCTTCCTAACATCAAAAATATTTTTTTCTCAGTCATTTTATAGCTTGTATATCTTTTAGGATATATATGTATATATTCCTTTTCACATACCGAGGACTTTATGTGTGTAAGGTAGATCCTTTACACACATTTAAAATCTCTGTAATTTCTTTTAGACGGTTTGGGTACTATTTATGGAAGTAGGGTTTATTGTTATTATATGGATCCATTTTTCTTTAATACAGTTGAAAGAAATATGCAGGATGTATGAATTAAAATTTCATCATGATAGTCTTAGTAGAATAAAAAAGCATAGCATAGTTGAAACAGTAGAAGAAAGAGACTGAGTATCAGAACAGAAAGGGTTTGTCTCTGAGGTTCTTTTGAGAATGATGAAACTGAGGTCCAGACAGTTCGGATGACAATCAGCGGGGCACTCAGTAGCTTAGTGGCAGCATCAGAATAAGAATTTGGGTCTTCTGACTCTTAGATAGAACTGCAAATTTGTCATATTATGATACTTAGAAATTCTGGTTATTTCCAAAACATGCCAGTTTGATCAATTTAAAAGTAAAAAATATAAATAATACACATACATTTTTGGCCACATGATACCTATGAGTAGGTTAATTAATGTTTTTTCCTGTAGAAATTTTTTATTCTATACTAATAAACCAGTGACTTGCTGTCACTTGATAACAAATGGAAACTGGAAGACACAAATACTTTCAGAGAAAGCTTTCAGGATGATCAACGAAACACTTCCTGCCTTCCTGAAATTTCACTCTATCCAATGACTTTGTAATTCCTTTTATTTCACTGGAACAATGTGGTATGCTATAATAAGAATTCAATCTGTTGTGATATTATTGCCTAGGAATATTCATCAGACTCATAAGCTTAGACACAATTAGATCTGTCCTCTTCAGAGCCTTTCAGACTCCATTTTCCTATTAACTTATCCCTGATGTGGCATTTATGCTTAGAAATGCCTTTTTATTTCCATGGACTTAAAACAGCTGTTTGTATTATTCATCCCACGGTACCATTTATTTCATCAGCAGGAATCACAACCTTTGTTGTGTGTTTTCTCTTCTCCTACTTTGATTGGTGAGACTGAGTCACTGGGCTCCTGAGGGCAATGTGGGGTGAGCAGTCTTGGTTTTGCAGCCCCTGCTTTGCCTTTCTGTGGGCATTCATTCACATACGGATTTACTCAAATTCCTTTTAGCACAATAACCTTGAAAATCTTTATTTTGTGGTATATCCTTTACAAAGAAGAAGCACCTAACAATGACTAGTCTGTGGAATGATGACGAAGAAAGAGAAATAGGAAATTGCATTTTGCATTTGCCTTCTTTTAAAGCGAATAAAGTGTAATTGTATCATGCTCCCTAAAAGTTTTGAAACAATATAGAAATTAAAAGTGAAAGCAATACAAATTTGTGCAAAATAAAAGCATGCATTCTTTTACAAAACAAAATCAGTATAGAAATGCTTGTATTGGTCATGGTCACTCAAAACAATCATTTGAATCTCTTGACCCAAAAAGCATTTCCTTTTATCACTGATGTGTTTGGCATTGACGTGATGGTGTCAGGCTGGTATTAGCCTTTAGCTCTTTTATGAAAGGATGACAGGTGAATTGTGGAGTGGAGAAGGTATAGCTAGCTCTAGAGAAATAACAGGTGTTTGTTAATTTCTTCTGCTTTCCAAAAAGCCCAATTTCTCCCACTGCAGTGTTGGCTTGTTAAAGTTTCAAAAATTAAAACTCACTTAACTATTGAACAGGACTGAAGCTCCCAGTGGGTCACACTGAGTCCTCCCAGGTCAATAGTGTTGCATCATAATACTATTCTCAGAGAATCCATTCCAGCCACAGGCGTGTTCCTCTCCTAGGCTTGTCCAGCACTGCTCACATTTATGGAAAAGGTGGCTTTGGGGTAGATATTTCTAAGCTATAAAAAGAAATCCATGCTGCCCTTCATTTTTGAGCACCTTTCCTTGCAAATTAAAAACCAATGCTAATTGAATTCATTTGATTCAATGATAATTCATTTCCTTTCTACTAAGTATAGAATATACCAAATCACACAGCCCTGATAGAGAATACTCTTGCTATGTTGCTGAACCTTGAATTTTACCAGGAAGGCTGGGGAGCTGGCTAGCAAAATGACTTCACTGATTCACTGCACAAAACCATATTCCCACCTGCTGGGAACCACTATAAGCTTAGAAGCAAAGGGTCTCATTCCCCTAGCAGTGCCTGTTATCTGTGAAATGTAGTTTTAGGACATAACTGATCTTTTGAAGTTAAGGTGCCTAGATTTCAATCCTTTTTGGTAGATGGAGCATTTGCTTTCCTGATTTGGGAAATAAGCTGTTTCAGGTATGAATCTATGGCATGACTTTGTTTTCTTTAATGATTGAGTTAAAAGTGAGGGTGTGAACATTAGTTATGGCAACGCTTTTTAAGTGGTAAAATTCTTTTTGGAGTTGAGATAATCAGCTGTCCAGATTAACAAAATATGTATAATAGCTATGACATATTTATAAGAACAGTTTTTATGAGGCAGATGTTGTGTCTGTGTTTTATTCATTATTTATCATTGCACTGAACATAGTGGAACATAGTAGGTGGTGCATAAATATTTGTTGAATGAACAAATGAATGAATTCTCTTGAAAACTGATTTATAATCATTAAACAGTCTTCTCGATGATATCTCCTTAAGAAATAATCTGCAAACCAAGTTCAGTTAGCTGAATAGAGAAAGACATTACTTTTAGTTTTTCTGGGTTAATAAAATAAAGGGTTATAATTATTTGTCCTTGACTCTTATAGTTATTTAACTCTCAATTGAACTAAAGTTTTCAGTTTAAAAAAAAAAGTATGAGCCGTAGAAATGGGCTTATGTAGACATAAGCCCAATATTTCTTTTAAATTATTGTAAAATCAAGAAATCCAGCCACCTCATTTTATTTACCACTGATAAATACCCATTGTGTTCATTTCTCTGACAAACTAATAAGATTTCAAGGCTCTCTTACTCCTATGTCTAACTAACACCCAAATTGTTCCCATTTATTTTGATTTAAAATAATTATGATCATGATAACAATAGCTTAATAAAATAGTAAGTGCCCTCCTACACCAAACTCAAAAGCATAGCCTATAACATATTTGAAATGAAACAAAATTCTTCTAAAGTATATTTGAATATACATTAGAAATTGAGTTGCTATTAGAAGGTTAATATTGTCAGCACATAAAAAATGGAATATAAAATCATAGGGTCATATTCTTAAAGGCATTTCAGACGGATTTCTCAATCACTGCATTTGAATTATCTGATAAAAACTGGGTTATTCTAGAATAGATTTTACAAATTTATTTTAAGTATTGGGGAAATTTATCGATGTTAAAACACTATTTATTTATACTAGATAAACCTAACTCTTGCTCTTGATCTTGTTCTTAGTGATGTAAAATACATTAGTGTGCCTTTTAAAAAAAATCCCTCTACAGTTTAACTGATTTCTAAAGGATGATGTTTTTGAAGTTGCGATGAGTGATCTATTCGAGTCTGATTTAAGTCCTTATTGAAGCATAAATTAAGAGAGATCCATGGTTTACACAGTGTGCCCACCTGTGAATACTGTCCAACTAAAGAATGTTCCAAAATAAAAATGTCTTTAAAAATTTGAACACACAGCTTCAATATTGCTTAGCATGTTTATACTAAAATTGCAGAGCTTTTATAAACAAAACGTCACATAGTCTTTCTGATTATCTAGGCCATTTTTCTGAAACTGATCACAAGGAAGCCAAGTGAGAAAGTGTGAATTGTTCAAAATTCATCACCACTAAAGAAAACGTTAAAGTTTGTTTGCCCTTAAAAGATTACTGGTATATTCATTTACAAAAGGGAGGGCAGGATTATTTAGATTTTGATTACAGATTCCCTCTCTCTCTCTTTGCCTGTTTTGGAAATAATACTTGAGTTAACATCTCAACTGGGACAAGGGCAAAGAGATTCCTAATTAAAAAAAAACTTCTAAAATTAATATTTTTGTTTTTCTATCCTTCTATGTAAATAATATTTCTACTTTTTAAGCATTTATTTATCTCCTAGTAGGGTACTTTGTGGGGGTAGAAAATAGGCAGATGACACGGCCCAGGAGCTTACAGTATTAGAGAAATCTGAAGCAATTAGAGAATGCCATCGTATCATGTAAAACCAGAGACAAATTACATATAATCTAGGTATGCAGAGAAGTGAGAAATTAATACCGGTTAAGGTGATCAAAGATGAAACTTGAGTGGGCCTATGGATTGAGTTGGATAGACTGCGGGAAAAGGAGAAATCTGTGCCTGTATGTTGCAGGAGGTGTCTGTGTGTGTTTATGTGGTGTTGATAAGGAATGGAAAATAGCAAAGAATGAGAGAAGAAAATGGATAGATGAGAACAGTGTTATATCATAAAAGGTCTTAATAATGGGCTTTCAATTTGATCTTATATATACAAGAGAGACATTGAAGGTTCTTAAACAGTGAGGTCAAATTCTAAACCACTCAAAATATTAGTCCCATGCTTTCTTCCTATTATGTACTTTCAAGCTTTTCAAACTCTCCTATTAATGAAGATGTTTTTTCCTCGTGTCACTTGTTTCTATCACTGAAACAACCCTACTGTTTTAATTTCTTATGTGGCTTCTCTTTGGTGATTGGACATGTGTCCTGCTATATCTTGGTTTCCGCTACTAATGGAAAAATGTATTTAACTATATTTTTCTGTCTCCTGCCATAGAGAAACATCTAAGGAGGAAGTCGGATCTACAATTTCCTTTATATTTCCCCTCTGTTCATTATAATGAACACTCTAAAACTGATCATGACTATCAATATAAGTATAGTTCTAGCTGGTTGAAAATAGAATAGTTCTTGGTTGAATATTTATGAGAATCTGTTTTATCATGTACATACAATTTAAGCTGGTTTTTATATTATAACAGAGAGCAAATATTCTTCAGCAAAACTCAAAACAGTAGAAAAAGTCTTTCTCTTTCTCTTTTCTTCCGGAAAATGACAGTTTTTCATGCCCATGATGGAAATATAAAGCACTAGAGCTGTGGAACTGCAGAAAATGCTCAAGACCTTCCAGGCATAACAAATAATAGCACCACAGAGAGGAACACAGGTTCTTTCTGCATCAGGGAGCTGAGTGACATTATATCTAAAAGCATTGATGCAATAATTGTGCAGAATTCCCAATGCACAGTGGGTGTATCAGAACCATGTAAAAATGGGAACATTTGTTTCATTGAATTATGAATTCTAGGATGCATGACTATTTTTCCATGCTACCTACCAAATTCTTTATTAGTAGCTAAAAAGTTACTACCATGATAAGAATAATATCTTTTCTAGTTCATTCTCTTAAAACTCAACAAGCCACTGGACTCAAAATATATAAAAAAGGGTGTTTTATGATAACTAAATAGTTTTTGTTGTAAATCAGAAATTATAAATTAAAAATTGCACCATTAATTATAGCCATTTAAATCTAAGCCCTGGGTGTGATTAAAAATAGAGGAAAACGCTTTTGTATCTGGTTGAATTTAAAAGCCAATGTCTTCATGCATGTAAGGCATAGCAAAAACACTATAAAAAGAAAACTAGATTTGTGTTCGTTTTACAAGTCTTTAAGGCTAAAACCTCAGCCAAGACCAGATTCAACTGAAAGATTTATTAAGCACACAGTACAACTCCTTGTACACAGTAGGTGCTTATTAAGTATCTGTTCAAAGATAGATCATTCTGTAACTGCAAACTGTGAAGGTACTAAAATACCTTCCTAAATTTTATGTTTCATGTATCTGAAACAGGAACTTGAAACAAATTTGACACTCTCTAAAATAAATCCATGAATTATTTATAATTGAGAATAAAACATAAAAAGGAATAACAGGGCACAAATATCCATAATTTGGTCATTTGAAATGGAAGCAGAACATCAAGTCTGTCTGATTAAAATTAAAAGTGCTATTATGAAGTTAGCATATGAGTAAAGCAGGAGCCCAGTGAAAGAACATTTTAACATGCGAAGATATTCTTTAGCATTGATATCAACAAGCTGGGATCAGCTTGGGCCTACAACTGCTTAGGCAGGAACCTACTTAGTTGAAATATTGTACACAGCAAGTGGCTCTCAGTGGATCAATGTCAGCTGTGGGAAGCTACGTATGTCAGAAATAACCACGTCATTATTGTCCTGGGGACATTGCTGACCCAGATGGGCAAACCATAGATTTTTCCAAGCTGGAGGAATTTTAGATCAACCCCTTTATTACTCAGTTGAGGGAACTAAGAGGTCAAGCGAATTGACCATGGCCTGTAGCTGGTCAGCAGCTCAGTGTACCACAGGATAATTAAATAGAAACTATGCTTACTGAGACCACAAATATCCCCAAACTGGAGTGGGGGGGGGGGGCAGGTGGCAGCGACTGTCACTTTAGAAGATGGAATCACCTTGGTATAATTACTGGTAAAGTAAGAGGTCAAATAAAAAGAACGAAGCTGAATTGGAATGAATGAAGGGGGATTCAAACGGGCAAAACAACAGCTTTAAAAAATGCAGTGAAGGATGGCCAGGTGTGTGAACAAGAGACTGTGAATGAGTCAATAGTTATAAAAGTGTGAGGACCATGCGGTTGCATGAATACCAAGCAAACAGGACTCATAATGTAATTCTGCCGTGATATTCTCCATTAATCATCCCTTTCCTATGTATAGTTATGAAGGCTGGTTACAGAAGGCTCTGGAGAGATTTCAGAGATTTCAGGGAAATAAGTGTAAGTAGCTGGGACTTGGCTGGGAATGATGATCTTGAACGGTGGACTTGAAAAGCAGATTTGACAACACACTCCATGAAAGAATTTTACCCAGCCTATGACAATCATCCATTTAAAATCTCCACTTTACATACAATGTCACAAAACTGATTTAGGACTGAAGACTATGAGCCAGATCAAGGTAAAACTCTCCACGGAGTATGAGTGGTGTAGCCTACTTGTAAAATTTGAGGGATCTAATCTGAGCAATGTCCCTCTAAAACGTCATTTGAAAGATCAGATGGATTCTCCTGCTTCTGTGGTAAGAGGATCCTACGTGAAAGTGGGGAGGGGTATTAGGCCATGACTATGATTCTTGGCTTCCCTGAGATTCTCCAAGGGAAAAGAGGAGATCAGCAAGAGGGAGCTGAAGTCTGAAGGCTGGAGCTCTGTTTCTGCTCAGTCATTTCAGCTCCCATGAGTCTCTAACCTTCTTCGATTATTTTTTTTTTAAATCAACAACAACAGCAGCAGCAACAACAACAGGCAACATTTATTAAAAGTTCACTCTGGGCTGGGTACTGCAGTGAGCGCTTTACATCCATGTTTTGCCTATTACTAACTTGTGCAAGTTACTTAACTTCTCTGTGCTTCAGTTTCTTCATTTGCAAAGAATGGATAGCAATGCCATCTACTTATTGTGGTAATCAGAGTTAAATATGAAGAATATTTAGAACAGTCTTTGGCAGGAAGTAAGTACTTAATAACAGTTGTTATTATTATCTCACTTAATCTTCAAAGCCAAGCGTTGAAAGTAGTGCTTGCTACTACCTATTCCCTCATTTACAGATAAGCAAATTCAGATGCAAAGAGTTTAACTAACTTATTCAAGATCATCAGGCCAGCAAGGAACAGAAGGACTTCAACTTCCAAGTGTTGTGCCTTTTAACCTCTATGCCATGCTGACCCTCCCCTTACAGGGACCTCAGTGCCAGCCATCGCATTAAACTTCTCTGATTAGTGGATCTCTGGGTTGAACACATCATGAGCTTTCAGATCTCTTTGCCATTTGCTCATTTCTTTATTTCCTCTGTCCGAAACGGCTTTCCTAACTTTGTCAAGAAGATAAAATTAAAGTGATCCTTCGAGACTGAGTTCAGTTGTCACTTTTTCTCTCTCACCTTCCTTCTCCCATCTTCACAGAGTTAATTGCCTATCTGTGTTTCTTTAACACTTCTCTCACATACCTCCCCTACAGCACTTATCACATTGTCTCATAATTTGTTTGTGTCTCTGCTGCTATAGATGGTGAACTATGAGGGAGCCAGTAAAAAGGAAAATTTAGTTAAGATGCCAGACTCTCTTCT
Source organism: Equus quagga (assembly GCF_021613505.1). Taxonomy (NCBI): domain Eukaryota; kingdom Metazoa; phylum Chordata; class Mammalia; order Perissodactyla; family Equidae; genus Equus; species Equus quagga. The sequence goes on from NC_060274.1 coordinate 95,532,827, forward strand.
AAGGGCTTCACAAGGATGCACTCATTGAATCCTCTCAATAACCCCAGGACGTACGTCCTAGTATCCCCTTTTTATTGATGAGGCATAAAAAGGTTAAGTAACTTGCCCAAGATCATACATACAGTAGGCATACAATAAATGATTGTTGAATTGAATTATGTTTAAGCAAAAATGCTTACTAGAAATGATCCAAAATTTCCTTTTTCACTGGAGAATATGAACTCTCAATTCAACATTTTTTTGATGGAGGAGAAAAGAACAAATTCCTCTTTCATCTAGTCAGATTTTTGCTTTCTTAAAGCTATAAAAAAAACCCCAAATTAATTTTACCTAGTTTAAGCTTGATTATCAATCCAGCTTTAAAGTTTTTAATATTGTAATAACTTTTTCCCATGATATAATAAGTGACTTACTTCTTGATCCCACGACCTTGAATATCCATACAAGTTAAATGTTATTTTATTGTCTATTCAAAGCCTCATAAACCAAGATATGCATTACAGTGTCAATTTAAAAATTTGTGTCAAGAATCTGTTATTTTCCAAACACAGAGATAAAAAAGGAACTGTTTTCTGCCTCCAAGCTGAGCTTGAAAACCTATGTCTTCCGGAGGATGATGTTGTCTCACGGCACCAGAAGGAGCTGGGGTCTGGCTGCAACGGCCAAGTGTGTGCAATTCTAAACCTCAAACCACCTGTGGCTCCTTTGAGTCCTCTTCCTACAATCACTCAGAGGGGAACAGTCTCTTTGCCTTTCTCCAGGGGCCTTTCAGGGCTCCAGCCCTCGTATTAACTCCCTGGTCTAGTGGGAGGAAAACTGGCTTTAAAAGCCTTTTAATCCAAAGGGTTTGAGCAGCTAATGGACATCATCCCTTTGGCAAAAGGAGATGATAAAGAAGCTACTTCTGCATTTTAAAAACCAGGTCTTATTTATATAATCCTTTTATAAAGTTAAAACCTCTTGGTTTTAATATATTTTTTAGAGCCTGTTACATTGGAGTACAACGCAAAAAGAGTTAGCCAAAAAAATCTTTGCTTCGTTGCTCCAGTTCTCAATATCGCTTTAACTTATTTGACTGTTTTGACTGATGGCAAAAAATAAGCTAGTCATTTACAAATGACATCTCTGTTTCAACACTCCATAGACTAATTATGAACTTGTGCCTCAAAATTGAGCAATTCTATCATTTTTAAATGGTGTCAAAAAAGTTTCTGAGGGAATTGGGAAAGTCACAGAACACTAGCAAGCCCAGAGTTGAGAACAACAATAAAAAGTGTCAGCAATAAACAATTATCTTAGTAGACCCTGCAGTTTCCATTCAAAACATTTATAAGAGAATATTAACAAACATGAAAGTGATGTATTTTTGCATAGAAAACAAACTCACAAGTTTTTGGAATCATAAATAGCCCACAATTCTCGTAACCATCTACCTTAATGTGTTTAGCCAGTATTTGAAACATTACGATTTATCATCTTATCTTCCTTCTTTTCTTTTTCATACGGAATTAATATAAGCTGGGATTTTTTTTTGTTTTAATAACAATGCAGTCTATGCCACACGTGGAATAAAATAAAGAATGAAACAAAGCAAATTCATATAATGGTGAATACACAGTGAAGAGTTTTGGTTTTGTTTGCAAGTGTACTACAGTAATCTCAATTGCAACACAACTCAGTTCCACACAGTTTAACTGAAAAGAAGTTTGTCTCTCTATAATTATAAATACATTTCACTGTATTTGCAATAGAAATAAATTTTGAAGGCCAAACTTTTCAACTGATAGGGGGTTAGGGAGTTTTGTTGTATCTTCAATAAGGGGCAATAAAAAAATGGAAGGAGTGGCATGCTTTAATAATAAAAGATATGTACCGTTTCACAGTTTGCTCCCGTCTTTGCTTGAGCACCATGGGAGGCTCCCTGGGAGTCTGCATCTTAGTGCCTTCCTTACCCAAGCATCCTCACACTAACTTGCAGGAAGTTATGAGTATGGAAGAAAAGACACCTCCATGCCTCTTGAAGGAACTGAAATCTCTCTTATGTGGAAATGGACATTCAGGACATTCAGCAAAACTGACCTGTTATTTTGTATATAGCGTTAACAACATGGGAACTCAGTGTTCCAAAACACAACATGATGATTCATCTAAATGAAGTATGAGCAGAATGGGGGTTCCCTCTGAATTGAGGGAGTATGCCATATAAAAGATCCCAAGGATTACTGGGAAAAGGTAGCAGATAAGGCACTGAAGGGAAAATGGAGAACAGTCCCATTTATGGCCATTAATACCACGTCCATCTTAGAAATGTTTACTATCATAACACTCATAACTCATTGCTACTATGTATTTAATTGTTTATCTTTCCCACTAGACTAAGAAATCTGTATGACTGTTCTGCTTGTTTTCCACTGTGCTCCCAGCACCAAGCCCAGTGCCCAACAGACATTCGTTGAGTGAGTGAATAAATGAATAAGCAATTCAGGTAGCGTTCATGGAAGCAGAGGCAAATGGCTACATGGCCATATCCATGTGTTATCAATACAAATCAGTTAACCTCTATGAAAAATACTGGTGTTAAAATCCAGCCAGCTAACAACATTCGAAAAAGACAACTCAGTCAATAGATTGTCCTACAAATAATTTTTAATCTTATCACTATGGTTCATTTAAATGAGGCGTCTGTGGGAAACTGGGCAAGTTACTCACCTCTTTCTGCCTCTGTTAATATCTGCATAGCATTCCACAGTCACAGACTGAAAGCCTGACTCCAGTCAGGCATCTCACAAATGAATATACTATGCACCAAAGGAACCAGATGAGATAGTACAGACACATCTATGCAAACACATCACCACTATTAAGGAAAACGATTTAAAGACTGCTCAGCTCAGATGTAATTAGTCCAAGAGGGACACATTATTATTGATAATGGGTCTTTCTTACAGGGAAGTTGAACTCCCCACTGCGAATGTATTTTTATGGGTTGAAGATTAGTAACATTTTCAAGTTAAATTAGTTACCAACTGTTTTTAAATATTGAATATTGGAATGGGTGCCAAAAGAGAGAATGTGATTTGGTCATTAAGACACTGAAGCAGACTTTTATTTTATATGATTGCTACCATAACTCATTGACTTACAAATGGCGTTGATTAACTGGGGATGTATCTCACTCACTGCTTGCCCCTTGACCTGAAATGCCAAGTTAGTCAAGAGTAGGCTTACACGAAAGTCACTACAGTTCAGTATTATTCACTGACCATTGGAGCTGATCACTTCCCCAGGCTGTTGGAATCTGTTATTCCAAGTAGCTAGGTGGAGTCAGGCAATCTCACTTGGCTGCTGCTCTTGACCCCTCAATCCCCTACTCTTAATTCATGCCCTGGTGTTCTTCTCTATGTAATGGAGGCTAGTGTTGATAAAATCTGGCCTCTCTGGCCTCAAGATTGTTGCTGAATTTCCTACTGATTGCTGGTGATATTTGAACCTCTAAGCAAAATTCTCTATAAATATAATCATCATAATTATGTCTCTACTGTAAATTTTTTTGAGTTGGAAACATAATGTTATCAGAGTATCTTTCAATAACATTTCCTTTATTGTATTTCGGATAATTATTTTAGTGCCAACAAAGGGCCTTTATTGCTAGATTCAACTCACTGTTGTACATTAAACTTTGTCTCAGATCCAATCAACTTTGGTATAAAGTAAAAATGAGGTCAAACAGTGCTCACTAAGTCACGGCTTGAGTTGTCCTTATAAGAGCAAAATGGAATAGTTGCATATATCATTGAGACATTTCAGTGATTTATTTTTCCTTATTTATATTTATATTCTCTTTACAGAAGTACTGTAGTAATAAAGAATTCTGTTCCATTAGATTCCTAATCTTACTTTTCAAGTACAAAAATAAAATAAGTAAAACCCAAACAAACAAAAACAATGGAAAACAAGCAAAAACAATAACAACTTTCTGGCTTTGTCATGTTATTGTAAACTGTTCTTCTTGCAAGTTATATATTTAGAACCCCAAGTTTCTACTGTGCCCCAAATTTAAATGTGCTATTTATAACAAAATTCTGAAACAACCAACTAAACAGGTATACTTCTCTAAATATTACTGGCTTGTAAGAATAAATAGAGGGATAATTATGATAAGCTACCAAATAATGCTCTTGTGGATATTATTATTTGTCAGTTTATCAGCTTTATGCTCCCTACCATTCATGCATTTCCAGTTCCAGAATATAGAAGCTACAAAAATCAAAAAACAAAACCATAATAAAGCTAGTTTTCCTAGTTTGTGCTTGCCTCCCAGGTCAAAAAAAATTAAGTGCCAAAAATGTAAAATTTATTCCAAAAAAAAGTAACAGGCTACACGGGTAAATTTTGGCAAATGCAACTTTATATTGAAATTCACACATCTGTATCTTAAAGAATGAGACTCACAGACTCTAATGTATTTCTAAAATACCAGAAATAATATTATAAGCTTTCACAAGTTAAAACTGAAATAATTTAAACGACCAATACACTAAATGTGCAGAAAGTATAAACAAAGACTGTGCCTTCGGTAGAATAAATGCTTCACAAATTGTGCAGGATGTCATACTAAGGCTGTGGTCTCCCCTTGACAGCTGATTTAAAATATAAACATACATCAACTGCCTGCTTCTTAGAACCCACTAGAATGGGTAGCACACCTCAGAAGAAAAGCTCATCCCAGTGATGTGCACCTTAATTTTCAAACCATGTGAGGAAAAAGGAAAAAGTTTTAAATGATCGTCCATGCACTTCCAGATGTATGCCCATGACCAGTTACCGATTCCATTTCCCTTGACTACATTCTCCAATTCTAAATAAGATGAAAGATACTAGATAACCCTTAAGGCAACATGTGTTTATTCTGCATTATTAGAACTGCTCGATTGTGACCAGTTGTACCATTAATGTTGCCTCCCAGACCAATATCTAGCATTCATAAAATATAAATGAATCGGAAAAACTTTATACCAAATCAACAAAAATCACATAATACAGCTCAATGCTAGCAATTTCACTAGTAGGTAAGGAAAGTGGTATTTAGAAATAGTAATGTATTAATAAAAAAAGAAAAGTAAACTCTAATTGGAACCAATATACTGCTTTGGAATGCTCCCAAAACCTTACAAGGCGATTTTTTAAAAGTGTGATAATCCAATAATTCATGGCACGTCTTTAGTGGATTACAGTACTTTAAGTTCCCAAATATTTCAGTCTTTGCAAAACAATAATTGTATGAAATGTTTTAAAGTCTTCAAACTTCTAAAATTAGTTTTTATCAACACATTTACCTCATGTCAACTTAATTTATTAAGATGTCCAATGCTAATTGTTTTTTGATGTTTTGTCGTAAGTAGTGATATACACAGCATTTAGCACTGATACTTAGCACCTGCTACTTTCATTATCTAGTTTTCAACCACATAAAGAAACTTAGGGCAGTGGTTCAGTCCTTTCTTAATTACAAACCTTCGCCGGCCATCAGCAGGATCACTCTGAGATTTAAAATAGGATTATAGGTGAACTATTGCAAAGACTGCAGAATGTTGCCCAAATCCTTATAACCTCTGATCCCATTCTTGATTTTCTTCTCAAGATATGGCTACAGGCCACAATCGCTTAGCAGAGAAGGTTAGTGTTTCACAAGGCTAAAGATTTACAGATGCTCCTTCATATAACACAGTAAGGTTCCCTTGGTAACCTGGATTTTCTGCAGTAAAGAAGGGTTGTGCTGAAACAGCGCCTCAGCTCCCTGTTGGAGAAAATGCAGACAAAAGGATTGATTCCTGCTTGGGCAAAACTCATCCAGACAGCAGCTGTTAGAAATCCCCCTGGTACTACAGGCCCTCTTGCAAAAACTCTCCAATAACAGGCCACCAGATAGGGGCCCCACAAGGTTAGGAAGAGGAAAGTCATGATATAGAACATTCTGCTGATTCTTTTCTCCATTTTGAACTCATCTAAGACCAATAGCCTTCTTCTGCCCGTGGTGTTTGCATTTTGCCTGATGCCCAGCAAAGTGGGTGGTGTGGGACCCCTTCCAAATCCTGCTAGCCAATTGGCAGCTGCCTGGCCACTGGCTCCGGGGCCATGAAAAGTCCAGTTCTGGCTGACTGCTGCTACAAACTGGACTGGCTTCATTTTCCTTCGGTCGTGGACAAAAAATATCAGCTTGAGGTAGACAAGCTGTGTGGCTAGGAGGATGAGAGCAAGGAGCAGCATAAATCCTAGGGAATCATTAGCCCTGAAGGAGCGGTGTTGGAAGGTGCATTGATCTTCCTCCCTAATGAAGGAGTAAGTGCCCACATCTAAAACTGGGGGGAAGGCCATGGCCACAGACAGAGTCCACACCATGCAGATCACAGCCAGACACGTCCAAAAGGTCAGCCTCTTTGTATAGAAGCGGTGATGGGCGATAGCTAAGTATCTGGTGACACTGATGCAGAAGAGCATGAAAGCAGTGTGGAAACAGGACAAAACCCCCAGAAAGGCAATCACTTTGCAAGTCAGAGTCCCATAAGTCCAGGTAGAGCCATTTTTGACAGAGTTGAATACAAATGGGAAACAAATTGCAGATCTGAGGATATCTGAACAGCAAAGATCCAACAGGAAGTAGTAAGGTGCTCTATGCAAAGTCTTATCTTTCACTAGCAAAATGGAGATCAGAAGGTTGCCCACAACGCTGACTCCTATTATGAAACCCAAGGAAGTCAGTTTCAGAAAGGCTGTCAGAGGAGAAAGATTTTGCAAAATGTTGTCGGCTGCATGGCTATAGTTCGCCATAGATGGATGGAGGATAAAGATACAGCCTCAGTCAAGTCTCATGATCTAGATATAAGAACAAGGAAAAGATAGATCCATACATTTTACTGGAAATGTAATCCACAAAGAGAACTGATCCGATCTGCAGTCATGCTTCCTCGTTTCTTCCAGTTGATTTGCCATCGGAATATCTGAAAAAAAAAAGAGCTATCAGTTCTTAAGTTAACAAGTAATGATGTCAGGCAGTGCTAACATAAAGTTGTTCGTTTTTGGGTAAGCAAATAAAGTTTTAATTTCGAATAACAATATTTGCTTTAGTATTTTTGCTTGAGATTTCAGAGAATTGGCCTTTTTAATTTTCTGAGCTGGACAAATTTTAAAATGTCCTTATTTTGGAGAACATACGTTTGGACCGAAGGAATAAAATGTTCCACAATCGTAAAATATGCCAATCCAGGAATTAATCACTAGTGTTGCAATGGGATCTACAAGATTGCTAATAGGAAAGAGACAGAAGACTATGTACATTTATTTGAGGTCTGTTAGTATCTGTCAGTGTTTTACAGCCAGCTTCTCTTCTGCTGATGTGGATCCAAAGAACCCTTGCAAAATATATGTCTTTTAACTCAAGTGCCAGTATTCATGCTGCATATTGTAAGAAGAGTATTTGTTGATTCATCTTAAAGCATAATTTCAACATTAGACCTTGAAATTAATAGGACTTCTCCCAGGATTTGATGTGATTTAATCTTTTGTCTTTCCCTCCCCATCCCACCCCCCATTTTTGGCAAATCTTTTCTTTTTTAAGTCCATATGATTATTAAAAATGATTAATGTAAATATTGGCCAAGGAAACACACCCAAAGGAATAATGCACTTGCATTTGTAAACCCTGGCTGCCTGGATTCCAATGAATTCAACATGAACCTTTATTTCTTGGGCAATTAAGTCTTCCCCATTTGCACGGACAATCTTTGTTGCAAATTGCAAGTGGCTTCATTTTAAAACGAAATGCACATCATCTCCTAGGTGCCTGGGAGCCACACCAGGGAAATCAGCTTCCTCTCTTATTCCCACGAAGCGTGCTTCCTTGGCCACTTCTCACTTGCCCGGAATATGCTGATGGAAGCCCAGGCAAAACTGCGTTCGATGATTTTAATTTCCTCACCGGTACATCCCCGGGTAAATACCGATCGCATCATGCAACATTACGAAACCTGAAATCCGCCACCCCTGGATTTATAATGGGGGGTGGAGGAGGGGGAGGGGGGAAGAGAGAGAGAGAGAGAGAGAGAGAGACATGCATTACATACGCGAAGATGGGGAGAGAGATTGCTTCTGTGCTGCAAGGGAACTGTTCCCGGTGATTCGCAGTCTGATATTCCTCAGTCTTGCAACGCTTTCCAGAAATGAAGCTCTCAATAAGCCCTACTGAAGATGCATTGTCTGAATGTACTTCCATTATGCAGTTTATTGTAAAAAAAAACAAAAAAACAAAAAACCTCAGGGAGGGTTCTTTCCCGGTGAACCTGCAGTTTCATCGACACTGTGCGCCCCCCTCCCCCCAAACTTAACGGAGAGTATATCCTCCTACCTGTTGGTGTTGGATATCCCGACAGACTATAGCTTCTTCTTTCTTTAAATTGCTGATTTTTTTTTTTTTTTTTTGCCTTAGTGCCTTGACTGAGCATCCAGGCAGGGCTCGGCGGCGCCTGCGCGCTGGAGCCTCCTTGAGCTCCAGCCGCGTCCTCCCCTGTCGCAGCGGCACCGTCTCCCCCAGTAACGCAGGGGCCGTGGCGGCGGCGGCGGCGGCGGCGGTGGCGAGGGCGGCGGCAGGGGCAGCTTCAGGCTCTGTGGAGCCAACAGGCGCCTCGACCCGTTTCCAGAGTTGGCTGGGTTAATTGAATGTCCTGTCTTGTTGAACTGGCAAAATTAGGCTTTTTTCCCCTTGTGGCTCCTTCTGAACTTTTCCCTCCCGGCATTTGAAGTGGGGGCTTGGAAAGGCTGGATCAGGACCTCAGGCCCACCCTCTTCCCTTAGGGCAGCGCCCGGAGAAGCCCGGGTGCCGAGGGCGCCCGCCCCTTCCTCAGCTTCCCGGAACCCTCGCCTTCCCCGAACATTTTCTTCCTTTCTCTTTTAGGGTGGTCCGAAGCATTGGAAGCTTCTTTTAGATTTCTTCTTTAATGATTTCCCCAGCTGACCTTTGACTTGCAGGCTAGCTGGGAAATAATAATAATAAGGAAAAAGAAAAAAGAAAGAAAAGAAATTAAATATAAAAGAAAAGCTTAGTCAAAAATTTTGCCAATGGGGAAGAAGGGAAAGCAGGTTAGGGCAGCCTTGTCCTTTGTTAGTCATCTTCTATTCTCGAATGCACGGAAATATGTGTTAAGTAGGGAGAAGCTAAGTTCAGGGGACAACTGCAAAATGCTTTACATCCATTCTACCTTAACGAATAGACTATAGAATCAGGCTTACAAAAATGTTAAATGACTACTCTTTGCATGCCACCCCACCGAGCAAGTGCCTTTTTTTTTCCTTCTTTTAAGCCGCTGACCAATAAATTGGTAATGTCAAAGCAGTTGTGAGTGTGTTTCCTTCCTGCCCCCCTTTGTTATTACGGAAGAAAAACAGTAGGAATATAACGAATTTGTAAAACTTACACCCGTCCAAAAGGTCCGAAGATACCACAAGACACCACATAGCCTGACACCTGAGTGCTTAGGGATGCCTCTGGAATCATGCATTTCCTTGTTTTACCATTTCCGAAGAGTTTTGTTTGTGGGGGTGGGATGAGATTTTAAACAACTCTCCTCTCTCCACCTCCAAAAAACGAGCAGACGTGCTTTCATTAATTCCCAACGTAAAACGTCTGCTTCTCTTCCTGCATGCTTATTGCTTTATAATAATCTGTTAATGAAACAGAAAAAATAAAGATCTTCTCTACAGTAATAATTTGATCTCCAGACAGCAGTAAAATACCTCATTGCTGGGTGGTGAGATTGTGACATTAGGGGGAACTCAAGCCAATCAGCATACAGATAATATGGGTTAATTTACATATTGTATTTCTATTGGACATACGGAGGTAAAGCTTCTCTGTTTAAGCTTAAAAATGAATACTTCACTGTCATGATGTCACAGTCATTACACAAAGCCCTATGTTGGTAATACTGAAGTGATGTTACATTTCCCTGATTTGTTTTTGGATATCCCAAACCCATTAAAAAGTAGATAATGATTTGTTTAAAAAAGGTACCTAACTTTGGCATACCCTTAACCTAGAAAAATCAATCCTACAGCGGTACTGGAAGTAACTCGAGGGCATTTCCATTCAAGTGAAACATTCCACTTTTTTGCAAAACAAATAAATTCGGAAGAGCTCAAAACTATATGCTGGTTTGCAACTTGTAAGTGAAATGTCAGACTCGTTTTTTGTGGAACTACAAATCAATTCAATTTGTTCTTTTATACTTCCCAATTAGTGGCTCAATGTACTTTGCAAAGAGTTATTATTTCCTGAATGTTTACAGTTAAAAAATCTATAGAATAAGGGACTTAAGTTTGTTGAAGATTCATGATTGGCAAGATTTTAGGTTGTATGGAAAAGCTATTTAAAAGTAAATTAAAAGGGTGACTGCACTGCCAGGCCATGAGGCAATAATTTACTCTGCCAAAAAGTTTAGGGCCAAGATCCAAGGGTTTAACTGTCCTTAAAGATAGTTAAACCCTTGGATCTTGGGAAGCTGGTATTGATTCCTTAAAAATAAGAGAGGGGACGTGTGTATGCAATATTCTTTCATATCCACATCTCAGGGTGCTGTAGAGCTGTTATTTTCCTTTGCATCTGAGCGCAGTTATATCCACTAGCTCTTCAGTTTTTCCAGCTGTTAGATGAGAATGTCATTTTCTTGCCTCACAAGGGGGCTCAAGAAATTAATGAGATATTTTCCATTTAGTTCATTAACTCTACTGGAGAAAATGTTGAAGTCTGCTTCTTCCATCAACAGGAATTTTTAGAAATATATCTGATAGCTGACAAAAGCTTCATATCATCTACAACTTCTCAAATGTGAAGTTATGGCTTCAAATTTTTCAGGCAGCAACGTTATTTGATCTTAGCTAATTTCTTTTTGATTCCTTATATCGCCAAACCTAGAAAAACTGATTTTCAGGTTAATAAAGGGACAAAGCAAACAACAACAAAATACTATATACCCTGGATTTGAAGATTCTAAAGATCTGAAGGATTTAAAGTTTTCAAGCTCTTGGCATATTACATTTACTATATTGATCAGTGGCTTAGGAAGACTGAATTTGCTTAATTGGATTCTTGTAATAAATGTATACAATTTTATTTAAAACAGCAATTATCTTCTTTTCAAAATTAATCAGACATTTCAGATTTTTGCCAAGTGTTGCACAGCTCATGATGGGCAAATGCGGTATTTTGTTCCACTCATTGTTTATGTGAAAATGTGTCAAGAAGTAAACAATCCTTGGTAAATGCAGAGAATGATAGGCTAGGTTAACATGTTCTAAGGAAAAATTTTTAAATCATTCAAAGTGCTATCTCTGTTGCTTAAAGCTTGTCATTAAAACTTTGAAAACATGTATCTTTGATATTCTCAACTCTAGCCAAATCTAAAGCTGTATATGAAAAAGAGGCTTCTATACCTTTTCTGGAAGCTATCAGGTTAAGAAAGGCTCTCATCAGGAACTTTTGCATAGAAATATTTTCTAATAGGTTATTTTAAAAATTCACTAACCTAGAATAAGTGACCAACAAAAAGGGAGATTGTGCGTTTATATTTTGATAATGGGTTTCACTTTCTAGTCTATGGAAAAAAGTGACCTTTTCCACAGTGACATCTAAGTAACTGGAAGTTTCTAGGGCTTTGTACTCTATCTGCTTGAGGAACACAATGGTGAAAGAATACACTAGACCTAAAAAACTACCACAGGACTTTTAAAATTGTGCCTCGGGAGTTCGGAATAACCATAATTGTGAACACCTCAAGCAGTGAAATTCCTTCAGAATTTTAATGAGTTTTGAAAAGATTAAGAATCTGGCATGTTCCTTTCCAAAATGCTAAAAGGTTCATTTGTCAGATTTTTCTCTCTGCTCTCACAAAACAGGTTCCAAAGTGTTAATGTAATTCATTTTTAATTTTAAAGCTAGCATCTCTAAGACCTTCCTTCTCAATTTAAGATCCAAGCTTTTAAAAACTTAGCAATTTCCCTTCTCTGACCTTTATGTTGAGAATTTTCTTCTCTCTGAAAACTTTAAGACTTGTTCCTTTATTTAATTCATTTAGCAAACATTTGTTGAGATCCTATACTGTAGGAATCACTGTGCTAGATCTTGCAAGAAATGAAAATCAAGAGAGAGGACCAGTGTCAGGCAGCTGCATCAATGTAGGGAAAGTGTGACCTGACAGAAGTGGGAGCAGGGTGGAATGAATAGAAACAAAGGGATAGATCAGATTGTAAGGGGAGGTAGAAGCTATTTTTGTTATCAAGTGATTAGTTAAGGGAAGCGAAAGAGATTGAGGAGTAAGAATTGACTCTAAGGTTTGGTGCTTGGTTAACTGGGAGGTTGGCGCCACCATTAACCAGGAGTAACAAAAGTCAAGAAAGAGGTAGCTGGTTTGCTAAGAAGAGAATGAGTTAACTTTAGACATACTGAGTGTGAAATGCTGGTGGAACATTCCAATGGTGATGTCTTACATGCAGTTAGAAGTGAAGAGACCAAGGTCAGGAAGTACCTACAGGTGATGGAGGAGGTAGGGTAACTATTGGGTGCCATTGCCAGGGGAGAGATTGTTGACAGAGAAGAAGGGTGAGGTTAAATAAATAAGCAAGCATGCCCATTCTCCTCCCTCTGGACAAACTGAAAAGCTAAGAGAATGCTTGCATTTAAGAAACAAGAAGGAACATGGAAGGACCAGAGGTAGAACAAACTGAAAGGAAGGTGGAGCACCGGTGTCATAGATCCTGAGGCAGGTGAGAATGTCAAGGAGGGAGTCGTCAGTGTAACTTGGAGGTTTAAAAGGAAAAGGGGTGAGAAGATATCCTTGGATCTGGTGATAAGGAAACAATTAGCAAGCTTTGAGGGAGCAGTTCCAGAAGAGCGAGTCAGACTGCAGGCATTAACAAGTGAGGGACAGGAGTTTAAAGGCTTATAAGGCCAGGCTAAGAAACTATTTTGCTGTTTATGACAGCACTGTCTTAGTGATAAAGGTTTTAATGGATTCTTTTGAAGTTTTATGTACAAAGTGATAGCTACTTAAATAAATATAACATGCCTTCTTCTGGTAGTCTTTAAAACTCCTTTTCTGTTAACATTATTTCAGTGTGATCCTGTGAATGAAGAGAGCAAATGCAAGTTTCCCTACTAATGCCCCACAAAACTTAAGAGTTTTGATCAAAAGTCCTTGGTTTATTAAAATGTTCTAAGTTGTCTCCTTCCCCTTTGCTTTTTTTTTTTAGATGAAGTTAAACCATGAAAAAGAGAAAAGTGACCCATGTGGTTGTGGTGTGAGAGTGAGTATGGTGTGCATGTGTGCATGTGTGTGTGCATTTGTGTTCGGAGGTGGTGTGGAGGCAAAGCAAATGTTGGTAAAATAATTAAGAAGTGGGAAGTTTCATTTATATTCAGGTTAATGACGAGTCATACATATAAGGATTGTAAATTTTCACAGAATAAAAATGCAATATAATTTTAACAACTCAAGAGGTATAGGCATTTTTTTCTTTGGTTATTTAGAGGTTACCTCAATCTTACAGTGTCTTAAGGCCATTATTATAAGCACTAGTGATATGATAATATGAATGATTGTGGTTATTTAAGCTTTTGTGGTGTTTAGCTCTTTGACAAACAGCATAATTAAAACATGGCTGAAAGTAAATGTGTCATCTAAGACTGCAATTTCACAGCTTCCCATATTGACTGTCCAGTCCTGCCTTCTGATTTTCTGATTAGCCCTTCCACTTTCATTTCTCCTAAGTTTTTAAACTTTATAATTTTCTCTTTATAGTGTAATAACGAAGAATAAAACAAAGTTCCCATACTTCATAAATATGGTTACTACTTTAATTTGGTTAACATTTGGTTAAAATAAAAGTGTGATTATTATCTGCCTAATTTTACATCAAAGAGGATTTAAGAATAAGTCCTGGGGCAACATGGTTTCATTCATTCAGCACGTCATCGTCTTCACCAGAACATGAACCCTCTGAGTGCCCAGACACTGTCTTGTTTTGCTCTGCTCCTCCCTGGTGCCCAGACAGAACGTGGCTCATAGAGACACTTCCCACATTTTTGTTGAATGGGCGATTATGAACTTATACATAAAAGGGGCTGAGCTAGGCACTGTGGGGAGGATATAAAAGAAAAAGAAGAAAAAACAGTGACACAGGCTCCGACTGAACTCTGTTTTTCTTAATTTAATAAGGTTGGGATAATTATTTGTATTATGGGCAGATAGTTTTTTTGGCCAAGGATTTCCCCTGGATTTGGGGGAATTTTGTTTGCTTCTTAGCCTTATTACATTAGCATTTACATGATTCTTATTTGCCTTCCTATTCAGTAATTTCAAACCATTTTCTAATAACATAATGTCTCTCATGCAGATTATGAGCCAAGAGCAGATATTCTATATTTTGAGCTCCTAACCTTGTGCTCAAATACGTGACAAAGTATCTGCAGCTTTTATCTGGCTTTGGACTTATGATCATTAATTTTTATTTATTTATTTTTTTTTAGTGAGGAAGATTGGCTCTGAGCTAACATCTGTGGCAATCTTCCTCTATTTTATATGGGATGCCACCACAGCACGACTTGACGCGTGGTGCCATGTCTGCACCAGGGATCTGAACCTGTGGACCCCAGGCCACCGAAGCGGAGCTCGCATTAACCATTACACCACTGGGTGGCCCCAAGATCACTAATTTTTTAACAGCCAAAAGGGTAGTGTAGCCTGAAAACAAAATTAAACCTGATTTATCAATAAAGAAGTAAAATGCTTGGTAATATAAATAGAAAAAATTTTAAATGATGAATACTCTGCTCTAATTTTGCCTATGGATTATTCATAATTGTCTACAGGAGAGAAAGGAAAGGAGTTGAAACAGAAACTGGTCGTTTAGCTACTTGGAAAAAAGGCTTCACGAGGACAGTATTACTCTTAGGTAAAGATCAGGATTATCTTTTCTTTTTAGAATATATTCCTTTCCTTTCTTTACCAGGCATAAATTAGAGCGGAACAGAAGAGTTTCTCATATAAAATAGTGCTGATTCATCTTACTAATTGAATACAATTAAAAAGCTACCAGCTAAATCACCCTTTAAGTTCCCTTAGTTTGAACAAAGGCCAGAGCTGCTGTTAGAGTTTGCAATCTCTGAAACAAGGAAAGTGTTGAACCATGCTTCCAACAACTTGAAACAGGACGGTATAGTTGCTCACTTTCAGAAGGTGGTAATGACTGGGGCTGAGTGTACACAGTCTCACCACATAGAACTTGGTTAAGATTGCCGTTCTCCTTTATCTGATTCAGAATCACGGCATCCCCTATTGGCAGTTGGTATGTGATTTATAGCACTTGTTTTCTGGTATGGCTATCCTTAATGGGTCATTAATCATTTCCATGGACTATAAGGAATACTGTTGTATGCATGCATTATGAAAAATGCGTCCTGTTTATAGAGATTCAAAGTACCACATGACTTACATCTACAAACTCTGTTATCTATACTCCTGGCTGTTACCTGTCGTCTCTTTGAATGTCGCTATGCTGCATAAAGGTGGGCAGGTGAACAGGCTGAAGGAGCGGAAGTAGAAATGGTGCTATGCCAAGAGTTCCATTATTTGAAATATTTTTTGACTGTGGATTTCATATCACTCAGTCTCAATTAAAACTGTAGAATAGAGCTACGATTCTAACATTTTTAAAACTAGTTGCTAGTTGTTTGGGCAAGCAGTTGTCTAGGTAAGCTGGAGGGCCACAGACTGGTGTTAGGCCTCCAGGTAAATGATTTGTCCTCCTGTGAGAATTCTTGGTTTTTTTTTTAAAGATTGGCACCTAAGTTAACATCTGTTGCCAATCTTCTTCTTTTTTTTCTTCTTCTTCTCCCTAAAGCCTCCCAGTACGTAGCTGTATATTCTAGTTGTAGGTCCCTCTGGTTGTGCTGTGTGGTACACTGCCTCAGCATGAGCTGATGAGCACTGCTAGGTCCGCTCCAGGATCTGAACCAGCGAAACCCTGGGCCGCCAAAGCAGAGCGCATGAACTTAACCACTCAGCCATGGGGCCGGCCCCCCTGTGAGAATTCTTAATGTGGAAATTTCTGGCAGTTTTAGTTAGAGTGGTGTCTCCTCCCGTCACCATGCGGTTGTGGTGTGCAGGTCCAGGATTGCTGTCATTTTGTTCTACTTGTACAAAATCTCTTGACAAAAACAGTTCTTTTAAGCTCCAGGTCTTTACTAGGTTTTCTTCTAAGGGATCCAGGGGTCTCTTGTATTTTTTCATAGTAGATCTGGTCAGTTAATTAAAAACAACTCCATGATGTAAAATTCAAAATTCTCTATTAATTAGGTGTTCACTAGTTCAGGTAGGTCCTGTATGCAGACCCAGATGTATTTACTGTTTAGTATTATATCAAACACTTTCACATACCCTGGCCATCTCTAGCCAAAAGCTTTATAAGTCCTCCAGTCAGGGCCTAACACGCAGTTGGTCTGTAGACTCTCAGCCCAGGGAGTGTTTTCCACGGCACTGTGCAGTCTTTTCAACTAGCCTTTGTTAAACCAAGTCAGCACATTGCTTAATTTGCTCCCCTTATCCAAAGTATATGGAAAATGCATACTTTTATCTTAGGGCTCTTCAAGATTTCACTTCACAGCAAAGGGTTTTTTTTTTTTTTTTTTTTTCCCGTTCATGCACTGTTAGTTCCCGTAAATTCTAATGGGTATTAAACACATAAATCCTTGGCACTTTGTTGAAAGACTAGGAATCATGCAGAGACAGCAGTTTTGTATATGGCCTACTTGTAATCCAGTCTATAAATGGTTTGTTTTTTGTGCCATGTGGCAGTGAATAGGCGAGATTCTTACTGGGGTTTCATGATGAGTCTTGCTACTATAGAAGAACATACGTAAATTGACATTTGGTGAAGAGATGGAAAGAATCTTTTTTTTTTTTTTTTTGAGGAAGACTAGCCCTGAGCTAACTGCTGCCAATCCTCCTCTTTTTGCTGAGGAAGACTGGCCCTGAGCTAACATCCGTGCCCATCTTCCTCTACTTTATATGTGGGATGCCTACTACAGCATGGCTTGATAAGCAGTGCCACGGCTGCACCCGGGATTTGAACCGGTGAATACGGAGCTGCCGAAGCGGAACGTGCGAACTTGACCGCCTTGCCACTGGGCCGGCCCCATGGAATGAATTTTTTATCCTACTCACAGACTATGTTCAAAATGATGTTTTAGTAAAAAGCCAAAAAAGCTCAGAACTGATGCATGCCAACGTCACTCTCTACCTTGGGTGTAGACATGTGCTTGGTGTTGAACTTGCACTCTCAATAATTTTGATACTGCATGGCTCCATGAAGGCAAAATTTCTGTCTATGTTGATTATCTATGTGTTCCTGGTGCCTAGAATAGTGCCTGGCACATAATAGGCATTTAGTAATTATTAGTGGAATAAATAAATGCATTTTTCCTTTAAAACAATCATCATAACTAAGAATTAAATGCTTTTCCTTTTACATCTATTTCTCCTAATGAATCTCCAAGTGTGTATGGCACTTTGAAAATAAATTAAAGGATAATCCCTTCCTGTCAGGAGCTGGATCACATTTTACAGCTGAAACCTTTTTCTCACAATATTTCCAAATACTTCTGAAGTACAACATGTTGTAGAAAGCCCTAAGTCAACTTAAAAAATGTGCAGTATCAGAATTATTGAGAGAGCAAGTTGAATGCCCAGTCTATGTGTATATACACAAATTTGAGAGTGAAGATGACATCAATCCTGAGCTTTTTTGGCTTTTTACTAAAAGGTCATTTGAACATAGTTTGTAATAGGAAAAACAAATATGTACAGCAGACCAACCTACTAATACTCTAGGGTAAAGGAATCTGCATGCTGAACTCACATTTATGCTGGAGGACTTCAACTTTGCAATGACCATCAGAGTTGCATGGATTTATTGACTTTTAGAGCTGAACAATTACTAATATTTGCCTAGTTTTTATAATTTATAAATTAATTTTAAATACTTTATTTCATTGGATTCTAACTTCATTCTGTGAAGTATTTTCCTTTTAATATAATAGAAACCAAGTTTAGAGATATGAATAATTAATAGTTATATGATGCTTATAATGCGACAAGTGTTGTTCTTTGCATTTATTAACTTACTTGATTTTAATAAAACCTTATAAGGTAGGTTCCATGATTCATTTCACTGTGGAAGAAATTGGAGGCACAGAGAGATATAATAACTGGTTCGAGATCAATAGAAAAGTTGGAGTTTGTGCTAAGTGACGTTTCAGAAGTGGTAAAACTAGAAACTTGATTTAGGTGTTTCTGACACTGAATTGTATGCACTTTCAGTACACCACAGTGCCTCTAGAGTCTAATCAGTGCTGTCCTTAGATATTTAACATGAGCCACACATGTAATTTTGTTTTCTAGCAGCCAAAATAAAAAAGTAAAAAGTAAAACTAATTTTAATAGTACATTTTATTAAGCCAATATATCCCAAATATTAGGTCAACATGTAATCAAACCAAAAGTATTGCAAAGATATTTTATATATTTTTTCTCACTAAATCTTCAAAATCTAGCATGTATTTTACAGCACTTACAGCACATCTTAATTCAGACTAACCACATTTTCAGTGCCTAAACCAGCTCTGAGCCATCAGGCATAAAGTCTTTATGTAGAGATAAGAATAATAAGGCCTGGAGAAGTGAATTCCCATACTCACACAGTTAATGGTCAAGTTGGTGACCAGACTTGAAGAGAAGAGTTAACTGCCAAGACTTGAGGCCTGGGTGGTCTCTGCTGCCCTACTGTGTGAGGTATGGCTCTACTGCACTCCTCCTGTTTCTCTTAGCAGCCTGTTCCATCGAGACCTAAATAACCAGAACCCACTGAACTGCATTCCATCTCCAGAATCTTGAATGCCAAACCAGCTGGTTTTACTCTCCAGTGGAACCACTCGTTAAGCGCTGTTTATTTACTGTTGCAAAGTTGCATGAAACAGAAAGAAAAAGCCAAAAAAGTTCAAATCTCCATGGAATAGAAGATCTTGGAAACTCCCTCTTTTCACAGATTCTCTCTGGTTAAATACAGATGGGCAGCGGAAATCATATTGTCATAATGTGCTTCGGTTTAGGAAGCAGTCTGGGATCTTATGGACTCCGGAAAGTGTGTTGTCTTAGAGACAATTCCCCCACTTAATCACAGATGCTGTGAACTCTTATAGGCTTATTACACTCTTCTCCTGTTGACTGTTGAGGAACCAGAATAATTCCTGTATTTTACCCTAAATTCATTAAAAACCTTCAAGTTGCCAGAGCCAGAACTGATCAGAACTGATGCATACAATAAATAGAAGCCTAAACTAGAAATTTCTTTAATACTATCTTAATACTGATATTACTAGATTCCATAGGATTTGAACTTTAGAGTTGAGGGACCTTAAAAAGTCACCTAAAACTGTTTTTTGAGCTTGTTTTTCTTAAGATAATGGTACAAGGGGTTTTTGTGGTGAGATCATACTTGGAACTCACATATAAAACAGACAATGGTGGAGCTGCTCTAAGTGAACCCTGGGGGCCAGAGGCACACTCTGGGGGCTGGAGCCACATTCTGCTGGCCTTGATTTGATTTGGCAGCTGCCAAGGCAGCTCTGTGGGGCCTACGGGTCTGATTAACACAGTTGAAAAACACTGATTTAGTATATCTACCCCTACTCCCCATTTTTTTCTTCTTGCCAGGCTGATGATAGCCAGAGACTTATAGTTCTAAAATATTTGAGTTTATGGAAAATGGTCCAGGCATGAGTCTTAGAGTGATAGAACAGTCAGTATAAAGAACTGTAATGAGAAAGAACCAAGGTAGGTCAGAATTATTGCCCGGTATGGAAGTAGAACAAGTTGAAGCTTGGCTGGCTAGGAGACTGATGGACACACACACACACACACACACACACACACACACACACAGAAATCAGACAAGGTGTTCAGTTTTGACAGGAAGATGAGTTTAATTTTAGCAAATGAACATGAGGTAGCAGCCAGCCTCACACATAATAATCACATGGCATTATTTATAAGCACTAGTTGGTCTTGAACTGGAACTCAGAGAGTCAGGCCAGTCATATGGGAGTTGCCTGTTCATAATGGAAACCCTGAGGCCATACTCTGAGGGAAGTAGTATGGAGATAGATGAATTCTCTGAGAAAGAGTGTGAGGAGAAGAAAAGGCCAAAGTCTGAGACCTGAAGAATTAAGGAATATGGGGGCATCAGAACAGCGAGAGAAACCAGTTAAGAACACAGCAGAAGAATAGCAGAGAGGTAGGAGGAAAACAATCCAACCATTCTCAGCCCTTCCCCTGTGATTCTCTTGACAAAACTAACCTCTCTTTCTAAAGCCACTGCAACAGCCTCCTAATTGGACCAAGCATGTATTTTTTTCTTGCTTTTACTGCAAATAAGACGTAAGTGAAAATTCATTTTATCCAGACAATTTTTCATTGTAGTAAAAGATCTTTAAAATGACAATGGATTCCCTTAAACAGAATAATTTCTTTCCTTCCTCTCTCCCTCTCTTTCTTCCTGCCTTCTTTTATGTTTGAGTCCTGTCATTTGAGTACACCGAGGTGTAGGCTCCCTTATCAGGCCCAAGGTGGGAGGGGAACCTCTTCTTTGTAGTGGGAGTGCTGTCACGCACTTTAAAAACCACTATAGCAACCATTTTATGCCAGGAATCTATAGAAAAATAAAGCATATAAACACACAGGCAACAGCTATCTTCATACAAAATCATGAAGTGCTCTTTCCTTGCTTTGATTTTACATTTTTATGGTAATGCTACTAATTTGAATTTTATTTTGATCCTACTTGGTTTTTGTTAGACTACCAACGTAGATGATATTTTTTTCTTATGAAGTCCTTTATTTTGTCATTTAAACCATTTGGGTTTTTTCTGTGGCTGGAGTCCTTGGGTCAGCCTACAAATATTTATTGAGCACCTGTTGTGTTAAGTGTTTTATCTTGGGTGTTTAAGAATCATGCAAACCTAAAAAGAAAAATTTTCTGCTTATAAGGTTATTGCTATTAGGTTGACATGATTAATTTAATGAACTACAAAGCAGAAATTAAACCTCTTTTTAAGCAGGGCCAACCCTCAGTCATGTTGGTTATGAATGTCTGCGTATTTTTGGTGCATTGACCACCCCAGGCCCTTCCCCACTTTTGATAATCTTAACCTTTATCCCTCTCCCTAGCCCCACTCCCAGGTGTCTAATTCCAATTTGAAGTTCCATTTGGAGGTTCTTGTCATTCCATTCAATAGAGGAAGCCAGAAGACCTCTAGGCCTTCATGACCCAGAAGAGGCACCATTAATAGTGGAATTGCAGGTATCACAAAAATACTGAAGAATGGATAGGAGGTAGGCATTTTGGTTTGGGGAGTTTCCTGCTGGCTTTCCTTAAATTATGTCATCTACCAAGGAACTACTTCTGCCTTTTTTCAAGGCTGGCCCCACTTCTGGGTAACTTTCTGCCAAGGCCTTCCTTCACCTTGCTCATCCTTCATCAAAGAGGAATTCTTCTCTGAAGTGCCTGCCAGTGGAATAGGTTAAGAAAACGAGAACTAGGATAATTTGTAAGTGATTTGCCCAGTGCCCTATAGTTTGTTAGCAGTGTAGCCAGAACTAGGATCCTTGTCCCTTTGACTCCTCATAGTGCTCTTTTCATTATGTTTCACAGCCTTTCTTAGCCATAAACTTCTGTCACTTAGCAACAGCACAGAGGAAAGAAACACTTTACTGTGTGGTTTGATGCTTATTATTGTAATAATGATCAATTTAATGTTTCTTGATAGCTATCATTACTATTGACCACTAATGATAGTAAACATAGGGATCATTGGATGAGTAATGCTTAATTTCGATTATGAAAACAAAAAGGATAATCTTGAAAATGAATATTCAAGAACACATGATGATTTCTCTTTTCACTTCATATGCTCCTTTTTATAGATTGCTTATTATAAAAATGCACAGTGACTCCTGGCCTTTTCTTTAATAAGAGATTTATCATCTTCTCTCCCTGGATAAAACCTTTCTTTCCACACCTAGATTTCAAATAGTCTTTTACAAACCCAGTCCTCTAGCATTTCTGGTATAGTACTGTATAGTAACCTCAATTATCCTCCATTTTGGAAAACATAGATCAGGACAAGAGACACTTTAGAAATATATTTAAGTACATATTTGCATTTGCTAATTTAGAATATAAAAATAATACTTAAAGTCAACTTATAAGCTGGAACCACACATTCAAAGGATGTGAGTATCTATTTGGAAGTTGGTAAGAATTGCCTATTTTGCTTATTTCAGTATAGTATTATCAGTAATGGCAAGATGTTGGAAATCACTGACATATCCAGCATTATTAAAAGAATGGATTTTGAATAAGTGATGGCAAATATAAGGGATGGAATATTATTTGGTTGTTAAAATGTCCATGAAATACTTAAATGTTAAACAAAACAACTTGGAAAACAAAATGGTATGTATGCTCTAATGGAGTTTCATTACATTTATGCATATGGAAGGTGGCATGTACAAGTGCAAATAGTTTTACTGAGGGCAGGTAAGGTATGGGTCATTTTGTTATTATACCATATCATTACTTAATGTTGTTTCTTTTTTTTTAGTTAAAAAAGTAATACATTACATAGTATAATAACCAGTTAGTTTGGTTTGTAAGTTGCAGAAAAAATTTTTTTTGTTACTTCTAAGTCACTTATTCATTTTATCAAACTTTGTAACTTTACATCTCTAAGTAACTTAACCTCTCCAAGCCTGAGTGTCTTTGTCTGTAAAATGTGAGAGCACAAACCTCTCATTCAATTCGGGAATTAGCTTACTGAGTGGTTGTTCTTTCTATTTCTGGTTACCTACCTTATTCACACACAGGGCTCAGCTCTGACTTACTTCTGGTTAATTCCTAAAACCAAATGCTCAATGATGAAGTCTTCCCTTCATTGGGGGTATTCAAAGGAGCATGTCACAGGCTAAATATGAGTACCAAATATGCTTTGAATAATGGCATCAATGAAATTAAGTCCACATTTTTCTTAGAGGACTATTTTATACAGCCCTAAATATTTGGATGAACAAGTTGATTTGTAAAAACTGACTTTTAGTGCTTCTTTGTACCTTTAGTCGTAAAGGTACTGACACTGAATTGATTTATTCTTCAGAAGGAGAAACAGCCCAAGTGAAAGATCCAGCACAAGTGCATGGAGCCTACATGATAGTCATTCGCCATGACTGAGGGTGAGAAGTGGAATCCTATTTGGGGCTCTTTATTTGAGAGTCATCTTTGGAAATGCAGAAGGACTTTGGGCTACAGGCATCTTTTCTTCTCTTTTTAAATTTTTGTCTGCTAAAGTCCTCTCACCCAAGTGAAATGTAGGTTTTGACATCATCAGTGGTAGCATCATTTGAGAACTACGATGTGTTGACAACTGTCTTGTGATTACTTCACAATGGATCTCTTTCAAGGGATGACATTTAGAGTAACTATGAACTGCCAACTGCTTTCAGAAAGACAGAGTTCACACATTTGTGTGTAAAAGGAAAACTTCCAACCTGCAATATTATTAAAAAGTAATAATGTTAGCTTCAGTATTATACCTCAGTTAGCATATAGACTTGCTTACTCAACGCTACTATATTAATTTGTTCTTCAGGATTTTTTAGGAACTAAATTCAGTACACAACCAATTATTAAAACCTCTAACACTACGGACAAGGTGTGTTAATACTTACAATGATAAAAAGACGCAATCTTGATTTCAAGAAATTTAAGTTAAAGGTAACAGAGGTAGGATGAATGGGAAGGGGGTGTCGTGGAGCTGGTGGTATAAAAGGCATAATAAGTATCTAAATAACCATAAAACAAGGCCGAGTGAAATGCAATAATACAGGTGTAGACAAAGCACTAGGGACTCTGGAGGATGGATATCATTAACTGCTTTTGGGAAAGGCTTCGTGGAAGAGATGACATTTGTAAAGTAGATGAAAGATGAGCATGGAGGAACGGCAAGGCATTTGATTTTGGTAATCAGGCGGTCTAGTGTTGCTGGAGTATAGGATGAGGAAGAGAATGAGGAGACAAAGCAGTAGATCATCCTGTGTTTCAAATCTGTGGATCTTGTCTAAACTAAACGAAGCATTAAATATGTACATACAATGCAAGCTTTTATAAATAGTGTATATAATTGAAATCAGCTAACTAGACATCTTGAAACTTATTAGAATCATGTTCTACAATTATAATTTAGATGTCCAAGAAAATGATAAATCTCACAATGAATCTCAAACTTGTCCTGTGTAAGATCTGAAAGATTGGTAGAGCTGCATTGAGGTTGCTGAGGGCACAGCCAGTCTCAGTGAGAGGATGCCATGATCTACTGTGTATCCTGGGCTGAGGTGTCCCTTTGCTACATTAACTTTCTATCACATATTCATTCTACAAAAGTTTGACTGAGCCGCGTTTTCTATATGCCAGCCACTGTGTTAGAAGCTGGGAATACAGCAGTGAATTAGTGATTCAGTCCTTGTCCTCACAGAGCTTAGAATCCTGAGATGGTAAACCATCATAATCTCAATTAAAAAAAAAAGAATCCTAAGATGGGGTTGAGGTTGGTTGAGATAAAGATAAGTAAACAGAGATTTCGGTATAGAGTGCTATGTGCCTGATAGAGATGTACAGAATGCTGTGTGACCACACAGTAGGCTGTGTAACACAGACAGGAAGAGTCGGGGAAGACATTCTAAAGAAGTGCTGTTCAAGCATGAGGAGGAAGGAATAAGGCAGGCGAACCGGGGAAAACTATGCCAGGCAGAGGAAGAAGTGTGCAGACCTAGAGAGCAGGGCTTGTGGGGAGAGAGAGAGAGACACACACACACATGCACACGCACACACACAGAGGTGAGACAAAGAAAACAGATATGGTGCTTTCTAGGAAGTGAAAGGCTTAATATGGCTGAAGGCTAGAGTACAAGGTAGGTTGTGGGTCATGGACATAGATGAGACTTGTGAAATAGGGGAGGAAATAAGGGCAGATCAAACGGTGCTATCTTCTTAAGGCTTGTTAAGAAACTCATAAAAACAGGAAATCCACTAAAGAGTTTTGACCTGGGATGTAACAGAATCAGATTTGTGTTTTAAGAAGTTTACTATGGCTGTTGTGTTTAGAAAAGAATGCAGAGGGCTAAGGTGGGAGGTCAAAAGACCAGCTAGGGGCCTGCTGCAGATCTCATCCTCATCAAGATGGCAGTCTGAACTTGGATAGGAGCCATGGGGATGAAGAGAAGTGGGTGGGTCCTAAGGATAATTTGGAAGTGGATTCCATAGGACTTAGAGATGGACTGGAGGTGGAGTGTGAGGGAGAGGAAGGTGCCATGAATCCTCTCAAATGTCTGTTTTGGCCACTGGGAAGATGGTGTCTATTAGTTGAGTCTCACTGGTAGTGCCAGAAAGACCAAACACAGGAAACTGCAGGGTTGTTTGTTCCTGGATCCCAACAGGCTGACATCAATTCCCGTGTGGGCTGTTTGCTGTGAGTGGGAGTGGCAGGGTCACAGGTTGTTTTTATTCTTCCTTCTTGAGACAATCTCTAATCATACTTGTTCAGTACAGAAAATGAGCGGCCCCCACTTCACTGAATTGAAAATCAAAAATGTACCAAATGACTATAGTTTTCACTGAGGAGTTCGAAAGAAAATCGGCTCCTCATGTTGCCAAATGAAAATGGATAATTAGAATATTTTTAACACATTAGACCTTATTATCTTTGAAATCAGGAAAACTATGGAGCGACAAAACTCTATCACTAGGAAGCCTTTTAAAGATTACTTGCAAATAATTTTACAGATGAAAAAATTATGGAGATTAAATTATTGGCTCAAGGTCAATTGCCTGATAGTTGATTAATTTTTTTCTTTCTAAATTGCACTGATGATGTCTTGAAAAGTGTTGATTAAACAAGTAAAAGTGAGCATACAGGACCCATAAAATTGTTGATATCAAAATGCCCTGGTAATTTTTGTGGCAAAATGAAAGGGTTGTTCTGACAAATCATTTGAAAGACAATATAGTATAGTTTCTGTTCTTGGTGATCACGCCAGCTTCTGAATTCTTTTGTTAAGTGATTTATGCACATTTATCCAAAGCATAATTATCTTGATTAATATTGAGAAATATGGTAGCTATATTCCCAATGTTTAACAAAGTGCTACATGATTAGCCCTTTAAAAATAATTAACCCTCTTGTATATAAAATTTCATAATTTCATTTTAGATTATGAAGTGCCAACTAATATTTTCAAAATTTTACTCACCCATATATGTAATAGATTCAGTGAAAATATGTGTGAGCATGGTATTTTAGCTCTGATACTACAAATCAATGAGAAATTATATCGCATTTTAGTTTTTTGAAGCAATCACATATTTTTCTGGTCTTCTGCTTTTTGCATTTAGATGTTAGATATACATTATTTAATTACAGAAAAGATTTAGAAAAATGGTTACAAAAAATTAGAAACAAAATTTAAAATGTGCTACTCCACACACATATTTATTGATTTGGTCCTGTTTTCACCTAAAAGTGAAAATCCTGTCTGGGATTAGTAAACCAAAATAGGGACTTCCTTTCCACTCCCCATCATAGGAAACAACCATTAAGAAGTTACGTGTTGCTTATATCTTTATGACTTCTAATGAGATGAGATTTGTCAGAATATTTTTCCTGGTCGAATATGGACCAGATCTGCCATTTTCCTGAATAAGCAGAACCAAATTCCTTGTAATTTCCTTTAATGATCTGAGCAGTTGATGGTAAGTTTTTGTTATGTCACTTAAGTCATCATGGTTGAACATGTTAGGAATTACTAAAACAGCATCAATTATTTTCTTTCTTTTTTTCCTTTTTTTCCTCCTCAAGAGACTCAGGTACAAATAAGAAGACTTGGGGAAACTTTAGAGTAGCCAAATTTTCTTTTCTTCATAGATGTCTTTGAGTTTCATCAATTTGTAAGCCTATAATGGAGGGGAGGGGATTATGGTAAAGAAAATGAAGACTCAGGGAAAATGTCAAAATTGAAATATAAACTGTTTAATAAGGGATTTGCTTATACAACTTTCTAAAGATGCCCTCTTTGTAAATAGAAACTTGGTGCTAGTAGTTTTTTTCCCCAATGTCTAGGAAATATCTCCAAATACCAATAATAATAATAGCATCCAGTGTGCCCAGCCTTTCACATTCATTATTTTCTGTATTCCTCACCTATTTGAGATAGGTACTACAGTCATGCATCACTTAATCATGGGGATGTGTTCTCAGAAATGCATTGTTAAGTGATTTTATCATTGTGTCAACATGCTAGAGTGTACTTACAGAAACCTAGATGGTATAGCCTACTACGCACCTAGGCTATATGGTTCTAATATTATAGGACCACTGTTGTATGTGTGGTCCATTGTTGACCAAAATGTTGTTATGCAGTGCATGACTGTATTATTATATCCATTTAACAGAAAGAAATTTAACAGGGAGACACAAATTTAAAAGAAGTTACTTGCTCAAGATCACATTTTAATTGGTGGAGCCTGGTTATCTATTTAGTTGTGTTAGATTCCAGAGCTTGGGCTCTTAACCCCTATTGGGATACCAGTAAAGAGAGTGATACGTGAGTCTCAGGGAGGGAGATAGGTTGTATACCAAGAAGTGCCCTTCTTTCATTATGTGCTGCAGGTTGTATAGCTACATCATTTTTCTACATCCAAGGTTGGAAATGGCATTTGACAAGCTTCTACACAGCTAAGAAAGCCTAAGAGGGTGAAGGTGCATGTGATGTGTAGCTTCTGAGATTTCCTGGGCCTGGCTGGTTCCTTCAGTAGGTACATTTGGTCTCACATCAGTTTTTCAGAGCTTCCAGTTGCACTGGCTGAGACAAAATAGGGACACACTTCATTTTTTCAAACTTCATCTGCACTCCTGAAGTCTTGACTGCTAATTGTACTCCCTAGTTGAGCTTACTGGGTAAAGACAGGAATATGATACCTTGGATGGGTGAAAAGGGGATGACAGACGAGGGACATCACAGGACAAAGGTCTGTAAGTGAAATACCTTGAATCAATCATTTACCTGGTGTTTTCTCTCTCTAGGAAATTCACTCTTTAAATATGCACTGAGGAGACTTCTGTTCCCAGGAAGAGGAAGTAGACATCCTTTTTCCTATTTCTGCCACTAAATAAAGCTAAAAACTCTGGACATTATGTATAAAACAAACATATGAAGATTCGGAAAGTTGGAAAGAAGACAGATCGGCTAAGGACCTCAGGACCAGTAGAAAGACATGGTAGTGAAGTCTCTAGATTTTCTTTTTGCTTCATAGGTCTCTGGTCAGCTACTGGAGAAGCTAGCAATCCAGAAATTCCAATGGGCTTGGACACAGTCATGGGCCAGTGGAGAACACGTGGGGAGTCTGGACTTCCACTCGCTCCCACCCAGTAGCTACAAGGTACCTCACCCCCAGGGTCAGTGGAGGGCACGTGGAGAGCACTAATGAGGTGCCCCTGGAACTTCTATCTCTATCTTGGCAGTAATGAGGCAGCATCCTCCCTTCCTCTGAGGGAGTGGTGTCAGAGGAGGCCTGCTAAAATACAAGATTTAAATAAGGTCCAGTCTTTTTAATATAAAACCCAAAATGTCCAAGAATCAATGGAAAATCACTCATCGTAACAAGGAAGACCTCAACTTGAATGAGAAAAGACAATCAACAGATGCCGAGACTGAAATGAAACTGATGTTAGTATCATCTGACAAGGATTTTGAAGCAGCCACCATCAAGGTACTTCCATGAACAATTACAAACATGCTTGAAACGAATGAAAAAACAGAAAGTCTCAGCAAAGAAACAGAAGCTACAAAGAAAAACCAAATAGGAAAGTTAGAACTGAAAAACACAACGGCACAATCAGTGCACTTGAGGATAGAACACTAGAAATTACTCAATCTCAACAACAGAGGAAAAAAACTAGGGGGGGCCTGGGGTGGGGAAGAGCCTCAGGGACAAGTGGGACTGTAAGAAAAGATCTAACACTTGGGTCACTGGAGTCCCAGAAGGAAAGGTGAAAATAGATGGGCTGAAGGAGTATTTGAAAAAATAATGGCTGAAAACTACCTAAATTTGGGAAAAGATATAAACCTATAGTTCAAGAAGCTGAGCAAACCCCAAACAGAATAAACCCAAAGATATTCATGCCAACACACATCATAGTTAACCTTCTGAAAACTAAGGATGGAAAAAAAAATCTTTTTTTTCCCCTAGATTGGCCATGAGCTAACATCTGTTGCCAATCTTTTATTTTCTTCTTCTTCTGCCCAACGCCCCCAGTACATAGTTGTATATTCTAATTGTAGGTCCTTCTTGTTCTGCTATGTGGGACACCACCTCAGCATGGCCTGATGAGCTGTGCTAGGTCCGCGCCCAGGATCCAAACTGGCAAAACCCACGGACACTGAAGCGGAGCGAGCAGCCTTAACCACTCAGCCATAGACCCAGCCTGGAAAAAAAATCTTAAAAGCAACCGGCGAGAAACCATCCATGAAACGCTCTGATTTTTGGCATTAGAGGAATAGGCTGGTCACCAGCATTTCCTGTTGATTTCAACTATTAGTCTTCTGCTTTTAACTGGACTCAACCAGGCCAAGATGTACAGAGCATTTACATTTACAAATTATGCTGGGCACCTGGGGGACATTTATCACCCCATTCTTCTTATAGCTGCCCCACTGCAGGTGTTATCCCTCAGAGCAAATTAAGGAATTCCAGAATTGGAAAGAACCTCAAAAAAAAAAAAGGAAATACAAGAGTAGAAATTTGTAATTTGGGATTTCTGGATGGGCTTCAGCTCTGTGAACTCCCTGAAATTAATCTAAAAATGCCAGTATGTATGTGCTTTTTTCTAGGGAAAGGACCATAGTTTTCATCAGCTTCTCAAAGGAGCTGATGGCCCCCAAAAGGTTAAGAGCCACCATAAGAGTTTCTGTTCTTTTCAGGCAAACCCATATAATCCAACCTAGATAGATTGGCTAAAAAAAAAAATGAGGCTAAAAGTAGGGAAGATATTCCCTATCATATCCATCAAAATTCCTGAATGCCACCTCATGATGATTCTCTATTTTTAAGGAGAAAATAGGAAAATGACAGTTTCTAATTCCTTCTAGGCACTTCTGAAAATACACGTGCATTAAAGAATGTTTGCCTGTAGTCTTATTTTGAACATTTTAAGAATAGTAACTGGAGGTGACTACATGACTAATACACTGTGATTTAAAATGTACTTGAGGTTTGATTTCTCTCAATGCCATTGGAAGAGTTCAGACACACGAGGAAGCCACAGCAGCCTCTCTAGATCAGTACCAACGGGCTGGTTTACAGTCCACAGGGCAAACTGGCCTTTTTCTGCATTCCTTTTTCCATCTTTCAGAAAACAAAAAAAGGCATGTAAAATCAAGTTCTACTACTTACACAATGTGTAACTGCCAATTTATCTGAACAAAACATGTTAGTGCTTTCTCTGGTGAAAAAACAAAAGAACTACGACAAATACAGATCCATTCAGTTTCTTCACTATCTTGATAGCGTGGCTGTCCCTTACTCCTTGACTCCTCTGCCAAATCCCTCATGCAAGCCAGCTCAGCTCACATCTGTATTGTAATATACTGTAAACAAGATTGTAGATTGCTCCTGCCTGTTTTCCGACCAAAATTAAGGCTCCCAATGTCACCTGGAGAGCTAGAGATTGGTTAATGCATTATCTTAGGGAAAAAACTTGACTACCTGCTTCCATTAAGACCCTAAAGTAGTTTGACTTACTCAGATTATTCTATGCTGGCTGCATCTATAGAATCAAAAGAATCACTGGGGGGCCCTTGTTAAACATAGATTTCCAGGCCCCAACCTACAATTACTACAACACAACCAGGACAGACACCTGGGAATGTAAAAGTTTTACCAAGTTCTTCAGGTCATTCTTGGGTACAAACAAGTGAGAGTAGTCTTCTTAAACTTGAAGGTGCATACAAATGACACTGGGCTCTTCAAACAAATGCAGATTTTGATCCAATTGGTCTGGGTAGGACCCAAGATTCTGGATTTCTAACAAGTTCCCAGGAGATATTGCTGATCTGAGGGTACTTTAGGTAGCAAGGTAAGAGAGGGTATGTCTCATCTGGCTGGTGTATAAATCAGTATGGGCCACTATATTTTCTTTCTGTATTTGTGGATTCTCTACCAGGGGCCTCTCCTATCTTGATGCTGCCCATTTCTCATTTTTTGCTGATTTGTGTCTCTACAAGCTAGCGTGACCAGTTAAGGTAAGGCATCCTGCCCCTCTCCACTTAGCTTATATAAAAGTCTATGCAAAGATTGAACAGCTTAACCTAAACAGAAATGCACACCACACATTAACTTACAACATAATGGGTTTATATTTAATATAGTATTTCTCACTATGGAGATGTTAGTTAATATAAAGTTTTTTTAACATTAAATCGCTACTCCATTTCAACGTCAATATAAAGTATTTTTTTTACATTAAATCTTTTCTCCATTTCACTGTTAGATACACTGAATACATTTTTTAACCTTCTTCCCACCAAAGAAATAAAATTTTAATTTCTGACTGACTGTATATCATATCTAAGTACAATATTAACTTGGGAGATAACAAAAACAAAAATATAATAAAAATATGGAGAAAAGACTCCAAAAAGATGCAGGGGGCAGTGATTACAACTGAACAGTGGTGATTTCCTAGGATTCTGGGCCAGAGCTTCCTTCTTCCTATTTTATGTGCTTTGAGAATTCTGAAACTATGAAATGTTACATATGAAAACTTCAGCCCTCTTACTTTGATCCTTTTTCTAAGCAGCAAATACAAATTATAGACTGCATTTGTCAGTACATCATTTGTTGGGAAACTTTTCTTTCCATTTAACATATATCAATTTGTTCCCATTTATAGTGAAAACAGTTAATTAAGAATGTGAATTTACCCTATTTACTGTTTCTTGGGAACTTCCAGACACCAAAGCTCTGTTTTTAGCCTCAATAGCACAAAGATTTTCAGGGCAAGGTTTGATTCAGGAGGCTCTTCAAAGTCACATCTGTCCATTTCTCTTTCGTGCATATATCCCCAAACAAGCACAAATGCCTGTAACGCTGAGTACCACACCTAACAAGAGAGCAACTGCATCTCCGGTTTCTACTGCTTCAACAACAGGCAGCACCAAAAGCAGTGAAATGAGGACTAAGAACACTTGAGTTGAAACTGAGGTCATGATGCTGGGGTCTTCAAGTGGCTGGATCTTGAGGGCTGAAGGTCTCTAGAAATTAAACATGAAAACAAAAAGGAACCATTAAAAATTCCTACCTTTTCAAATGACAATATGAACACATGACAAATAATGCTCCACACAACCTGTTAAATTTAAATTTCAGACCCATGTCTTCATTTTATGGTGGAAAAAACTGAGGGAAGTAAAAGGTACTTAAAGATGCTCATTTGAGACTAATTTCCCCTTATGATAACTCCTTGACTCTAGCGATTTTTCCACCTATAATAATGCCAACACCCAGTGAATAAACCAAACAAACTCAACAGCAGAACAGAACTAAGAACAAACAGAAAATGCACAACACACTTACTTGGAAACTTAAAGTATCCTAGTGAGTAAAAATTACACTTTCTTAAGGTCTCTCCCATCCAGGAAATGCAGACAAATCTGGCAAAAGTAACATAACATATAATACCATGAAGTTGTGGAGAATTAGTACGACTTACCAAAGAAACGATATATGTTTAATTCTATCTGACTTGAAATACTCCTTTCTTGGAGCTCCGGATGCTGAGACTAAGAGCTTCTGCGTGACACCGCCTATTATCAGAGGAGGGTAGGATTTAAAAATTACTCATCATCACCATGACTATTCCTATTATTATCACTTTAAGAATGCAGCTAGAGTCAGCGCAAAGCGGGGGCGTTGTACAGAAGGAGAGAAATGGGCAATAAGTAGGGAAAATAGTTAAGCAGGACAACTAGACTGAAAGTTGGTTAGTTCGCCCACACAGGAAAAGCTAAAAATAAATCGAACCCAGAGACAAGTTCGTTCCAGGACTCGACACTAAGATTTTAAAAAGAATCTCTGCTTTGGCCCAGCAAGGTGCAAACTTGCCTTCTGTTTTACAAATACACTGGGCCAATCTAAGTACCCTTTGGAGACGAGCTTGTACATTACCTTCCACGAAGCAGCCATTACAGAAATGGCGAGGAGGGCGGAGTCTCCAAACTACATTTCCCGCAATCCCCACTGCTGACGACTCCCAGGATGCACCGGCGCGCTCCCGTGTAACTGGCTGCGGGATGACGGTCACGCTCTGCTGGAGACGGAGGGGAGTGAGCTCACGGGGCTTCCCCACGGGGCCCAACATTTTACTGGTAAAGTGGTTTAGTGTATTTGTACAAAAGCTCGCTTAAAAGTAAGATCAAGAACTGACGGCGAGTGTTTTTTACCCCGTTCAAGGTTTCAAGACTCACCAGTAGTTATGTCTTTTTCTTTGACTGAAATGAAGACTAACAGCTGGATGAGATACCAGAGCAGACCCATCCGTTTCGAACGCTTCTAAACCAGCGGCTTCCAGCGTTTCTCAAGCTGGGAATCAATCCCCTGTCACCATCTTCCAAAACTGCCTGTGACATTTGTTAATTCTTTTTAACCAATGGGGCAAAAACATGTTTAATAAGACGTTTTGGGAAATGTTAAAAGCATTTGTAGGGAAAAACAAAGTTTAGGAAAAATGGTTTTGATTCAGGTTCCAGAGTTGTGTGTTTCCTTATTCCGGAGCGCCGTATATGGTACACTTTAGTGATTTCTTCTCAGTCATGTTTTTATGACACCCATCCCAAGCATCCCCAAATATTTACGAAAAGATGTAAAATTGTTACTTTTAAATCGTACGAATGAATTACATGTGTAAGTCTTAACCCTTTCTGAAAGGCCTTCTTGAAGTCTAATATCAGTGAAGTCCTTACTGAACCTTTTTAGTCACCCAGTCTCCTAAACTGTCATTTACTGACTCAAAAATTTGTTTGGCAGCTTCAGATTGTAAATTGTTAATGATGTGGGTTAGGGATGAAGTCGCCTGCTATGTCTGATAGTCTGTCTCTCAGATACAGCAGTTACATTCAGTTCAACGTCCATAATTAGCGTCGTTGTATCGTTGGTTATCTTTTTTCTTAAGCATTGCTAACCTCTCTAGACTGACAGCAAAACTTTATATTCCTAGCTCCTAACACACCCCCAGCAGGTGCTCAATAGTGTTGGCTAATAATAATTATTTGGCTAATAATAATAAATGTGCCAAAGATTTCATGACAGACAAAGAAGTGGCAAATAAACCAAACCAAGGTGTCTTGCAAATTGGAAGATGGACAAAATAATGTTGTCAGTATTGCTTCTCTAAACTTGATTATTTTCTGTCTTTGCCTCATTTGCCTTGAGCTACTTTTAGTTTTGTACCTTTCTAATCAATTGTACTTGAAATAGAAGCTTTTTTTTTTATGGTTTCCAAAATAGTCTCTTGTATTCCAATGTGAACAGTTTGGGCATTTAATTTTCCCTCTATGTTTATTTCAGTTAGCTAAAGTCAGCAGAGACTACTTTAACGTTAGTGTTATTACGGGCTTGTTTCCAGGTGTGTCAACATTGACGACAGTGGTTTGGTTTTAAGTATGAAGAGTCTGTGCGTGGTAAAATGCTTTTTCTTTAAATTAATATATTAAGAGATCAATTAATGACCTGGCCCATCTGAAAAAAGAATGGCAGAAGTTTGTGCAGGGATGTTTTGGGCCCAAGTAGTTTTAAAATACAATTGGTTAACTTTCCCTAACCAGTACCCACCCCATCAGGCAATTTATCAAAGATATCACGATATATGCTTCTGTGTACTTTATCTACAGTCCTACTTTCCAAGTAGCATGATATCCTCATTCTCAGTTTTCTCTTCTTACTACCTTAGTGATTAAAAAAAAAAAAATCAGATCATTTACTCCTTTGCTTAAAACTCTCCAGTTCCATCACATTAAGCAGAAATCCAAGCTCTTTTTCAAGACCCACGAAGCCCTACACATTCTGGCCTCTGCCTGCCTCTCTGATGTCAACTCACCGCTCACTCATACTCATTCCATTTCAATCACACTCACCTTTTTGTTGTTTGTTAAACATGCCAATTTTGTTGTTCCCTATTGAATTTGCCGTGGCTATTCTCTCTCCGGGTAATAATTTTCCCACAGACTTTTTATTGGCTGTTTTCTCACCATCATTCAAGGCTCAGCTCAAATTTCACCTCCGTTGCTGAGCACCTCACAAAAGATAGCTCTCCCATTACCTTCTACCCACTTACCCGCCTTATTTTTTCCTCATAGTGCCTATCACTAACTGAAATTATATTATGTATGTATTTGTTTATATGTGCAGTAGGTATTTAGTTCCTCTGTCGACTTGAGGCACCGGGATCTTGACAACAAATGTTGATTAAGTCCACCTTGATCATGTATTTTTTCCTTAATCTCTGAAAGGGTTCTTTTAAATACTTCTTAATGTTGGACGAGCAGTATTGGTATTTTTGGTGGGACAGTGCTTTGTTGTGCAGACACAATATTGCAGGATGTTTAGCGTCCCTAGCCCATGCCCACTAAATGCCAATAGGATCCCCCAGTCCTGAGGACCACCTACTGCCGTCGCACATTGCCAAATGCTCTTTGGTTGTGGATATGGATGCTGTCCCTTGGTGAAAACCACTCAAAATTTCATGAAGAAAGTAAAAGGAGTAACTGAAAACAGAATGAAACCAAACAGCAAACAGTTCACACACACTTGAGTTGTGTACATACACACTGCCCCCTCCCCCTACCAACACTACAGTGTCTTAATGATTTAGATCCTCTTCCTCTTTGGTTCTGCTGGTTTTATGTTTTCTCTTATCTCAGATTCCCTTCCTTTTCCTATCAACATCTCTGCCAGACGGGTTCCACTGGTCACTTTCTTATAGCAGCACTGATATGCAGATTGAAGTGATAGTTCTGCTTCTATATCGGCCACGCAGTTTAGTCTTTAAGCTGCAGAGAGGTGGTTTGATGTGGTATAAGGAATATTAGTTTTTCCTTTGCTGGCTTTTGGATTTGGATATTTAGTTAATCTCTCTGAGACTCAGTTTCCTTTTACAAAATGTATTGTATGAGAGTTAAATGAAATGTTTCTAAAGTGTCCAGAGCTCAGTACTTCTCACTTCCTCCTTTAATTGTATTTTTGTTTCCTCAGTCAGTGGTTAAGAGTTATAGTCTCTGAGGTCAGGCAGCTTGGTTAGAAAGCTAGCTACGCTGCTTACTAGTTGTATGACAATAGATAAGTTACTAAACTTTTCTAAGACTCAGCTTATTCATCTATCAAATGGGGTATAATAATACCTACTTCATGTGTATATTATTGAAGATTAAATATATCCAGAAATAAGTTCCTGGAATTAGTTGCTGGCATGTAGTAAACCCTCATTAAATAGTAACTGTTGTTACTATTCGCTGTTAATCCAATCCATGAGAATGAGGTCTCCAGGATGTGGCTTTTCTCCATTGTGAACATGCTCTTCTGCAGGCACACAGTAAATAGAAAATGCCTGTGGAACTCTTGGATGCAGAGGCATTTTAGGCCTCTTAGGCTTTGGGTTGAGGGTTGAATGGAAAACATTCCTCGATTACTTTAAAGCTGTGGTGTTTATGACAACAACCATCTAGTTGTTCCCTGGGGGGGGGGGGGGGGGGGGGTGGATTTTACTATTTAACTATTTCATACCCACTGGAGGTTATATTTGTACTTAAAACATATTCTCCACTCAGCTAGTGTTGCATCAGTAACTCATCATATTACTGATGAGTAATATGTGAAGGGGGGTTTTGAAAATATGGTTGATAGGGTCTAGATATGGGTAAAGGGCCTCAAGAAATCATTCAACTCAAATGATCTCTAGGATCACTCCAACAAAATCCAACAAACAAAGAAACACACTCTTAATTCCTCTTGAATTCTTTTTATAATTACAGTAGCTAATCTGTAACTCTATACTGCTTTCTCCATAAATTGCAGCAAAGGAAAAGACAGCGTTAAAAGCTTTGCTAAAAGAGAATTATAAGAATGGAGACTATGGGTTCAGAGGAATGTATTACTCTTGATAGATTGTTATGGGGTAATTAATTGCAGAGCTTGTAGGACAGAAGGAAATGCTTTTATATTACTTCCGAGAGATGCCATGCCACACTGTTTTGAATATGGTACCAAGATTTTTACCTTACCTCCTTGGCTTTAGTAAGGTCCAGTGTCTGAAGAAGATAAACGTTGTTTTTCTTACAACCCATACTTAGAACTCATTTGCTTGTACTCCATAGATGAAGGAACTCTGTTTTGCCAAGTGGCTTCAAAAAAATCATGTTTCTTTTTCAAGTTTGTCTTTGACTTATAAGTCAAGGGTCATATGGTGTATACTGTAATTGGAGATGTTAACCTGGGCATTACTAATGTTAAATGATGTATTGGCAGGGATGAATTTCTGGAATGCAGTGAATATAATAATATCCTCCACTTCTTTGACCTGAGCCTGGCTTTTTGATTTTTAGTGTGCCTTCAGTCTATCTTAATGAACTGTTATTTCCCAGCTGTAGCTCAGATTTAGTATTCTGTCTAGATCACTGACCAGGACAATAACTGCTATGTTGTACATGTATAGTTCCTCTTCTAAAAGGAACTATCATTTCTTTAGCAGGTGCTAGACCGATGAGCAACTTCCTCTGTGGCCAGCATCTGCTGGCTACAAGTTCTGCCTTTGAAAGTCTCTGGTAGCAACATGAACCACCATTCTTCTAAAGCAATGCCACATTCATTTTCTTCCCCAAGCTGTCTGAATGCTTTGTTCCTCTTTTGGCATTAAGTATCTGGGGTTATCCAGAATCCAGAATTTAGTCTTTCAATTCAAGAGAACATACGTTTAGAACATACGATGTCTAAAATAGACATCACTGGTAGCCAGAGACAAAGAACATTACTTTAGTCACTTATTGAGCAGTGGAGGGCAAAATTTTCCAAGTCAGTAGCTACCAAGAAATGGTTTCGGAGAAGAAAGGAGAAGTGACTTCTGCTTATTTTATAACTTAGAAGTGAGTCATAGCTAGACGCTGAAGGAAGACACGTCTGGGATCCCATCAGAGGAGGCAGGATAGATTGACATCAGGTTATTGCAGTGACTGGTGTGTGTGTCAGGAAATTCATAAAACCCAGACCTCCTCATTAGAAATGGAGCCAAGCCAAGTGAATAGAGACATTTTATTGGAGCCTCACAATGAAAAAAAAAAAAAAAACCAACCCAGGGCTAGTCAGTATTTCCCATTAATAATAGGACATTCATCACCAAGATCATTACATTAGAGCCAACTAATTGTTAGGCCAACAGGATGGAATAAGCCAAGCTTTCCAGAGCTGTTCAGCTGCTGGAGAAAAAATATCTGCTCAGGCTAAACACTCTGGTTCCAGCATTTTACAGAGGTGTATGGGCAAGATGCAAAAGGTCATTTTTAACATTGTTCCAGGCACCATCTAGAGCTCATTTGCATTTGTGGCCCTGACTTCTACCAACGAACCTCAGTAATCTGTGGGAGTCAATCACATACACAAGCCTGTGGTGTCCAGGGAAGTAGAGGAACCCTACCCTGAGGCACTGACAGATTCGAATTTTACTTACCTTGCTGGGCTTCCAGGAGCAGGCTAAGAATGCCTGGATGGGACAAATTTATAGTTTTGAAAAGTTGTGAGATTATCTCTTTATATAGCACTTCATTTATGGTAATGGATTAAGAACATCTCATTTTTGGAGATGTCATTGGTTGGCCCAAAATTTATCTCTGCGACTTACTAACTGTGTATTTGTGCAATATCTAACTTATTGAAACTTGAGTTTTCTCATCTGTAACGAGAACATCATCAGTCTTCATAGGATTACCAATGCAGGTTAAATGAAGTGACAGGTAAAATGCCTAATATGGTCAGTGTATAGAATTCTTAGAGATGTGGGACTAGCTGATCAGGTAATAGTTAAGTGCTGCACAAGGAAACTTAAAGTCAGGATTATCTTGCCTCATAGAAGGGTTAACAAATATTTATTGTGAAAATCAGATTTTCTTAGAAAACGTGGTTTCATGCTATATGGGGTCATAATGATTGATTTATATTTAAAAAACACTTAAACAGTAACTAATATGTGCCAGGGACTATTCTACACATTAACAAGTATAAATCCCTTTACTCCTTAAATTAATCCTATGAGGCAAATACAGTTATTATCCCCGGTTACAGATGAAGAAACTGAGGCATAGTTAAGTAATTTATCCAAGGTCACATAATGAGTGAGTGGCAGAGTCAGGATATGAAACCAGGAAATCTGACAAAGTCTATGCTCTTAAACATTGCCCATATGCTTTTATGTGGAAAATGTCCACAGTATCAAATGCCATTTTAATTTTCTTTGGAATAAGGTGTTGCTTAGGAACCCTAAGCATGGTGTCACTGAGCGGTTGGGGTTTGTATGCTTCCCTCCAGGCCCTAGTTGGGTGAATGAGTGAATACCAGTATTCACCTAATTTGTCAATTGATTTTGACTTAGATTTAATAAATATGTACAAAAAGTTGTTTTTTAAAAAACATAAAGTATGTCTGACCCAGGATCAGAAGCACACTTGATGGATATAGAAGTTACATGTCAAAGAACATAGATTGTGATGTGTTGGCAAATCTCAGCTATCATGAAACCACTAAAGTCCACATAATATATAAAATTAAAAAGAAAGAAAAGAAAATCAAAAGAACCTTTTGAAAATCTTTGCTTAGAGGTCAAAAACTTAAACTAGTCACTGGAAAAGTATAGAGAGGTTATGAACAATTTAGTGTGTGTGGTTCATAAGGAAATATTAATTCCTCTGTACAGACCAGGTGCTCATTATGATTAAGAGCTGGTAACCATGGAGACAGACAGCATGAAATTTATAAAATTAAAAACATACCAGATAAAAAATGCAAATAGCTTAAGAGAGTGAATCATGCCCCAACTGGTCTTAGCTTGATTTCCCTTGAATCTAAAACCTTGTAAAATTTCTATCTGGCCATTTTCTGAGTAAAATCGCTCATTTTTCAGACCTTGAATTTCTGCTTTGGATAGCTCAACTTGTTCATTTGATAATACCTTTTATTTAGAGTCAATTTAGACATGATGGAATATATAGGGCTAGAGTTTTTATAGGTAAGCAAATGCTTGGAAGTGGTGACTTTTAAATTGATCTCAGAAACTTGAATGAGTATCTGAACCTTTTATGTCAACATTTATTGTGAGTTTTCAGTTGACATATTGTAAGTGATTGGTCACTTTTAGTTTTTAAATCTATTTCTTTTGCTAAATCATATAGATGGTCCAGGCAGAGAACTTTATGGTATAACATCAGTTTCTGTATTATGGAATGATTTATTTATGAAATGGTAAGTTAGAGAGCAATAATAAAGTTTCTTTACTCTTGCCCTGTAATATTTTGATGATTTTGAATCCAGTATGACAACAGGCTACCTATTTGTGAATATTCTAAAAGTGGTATTGTTTGAATTAAAAATCTTTATAAATAAAAAAATTATGACAAAAAGAGTTTACTTTCTGAAGAATAATTTTACTCAAGGATGTTGCCAGATTTTCTATTTAAAGGAAAATTCTGTGTTTTAAGAGTAGAATAGGTGATATATAAAAAAATGATTACAACTGGTTCAATTGGGGAAAAAGTCCCATACAACACTATTCGTAGTTTCATTTTATTGTGATTTGGACCCATTTTAATACAATTTAAGCTCTCAGTTGTCAGGAGAGTTAAGTAGCTGACCTCAATCTGACAAAGTGAAGCACTGCTTTTGCAAGCATGCCTATCAACACTAGGATGTATTAAAGTGCATGTGTTTGCAGTGTCACAGTAGGGGCATAATCCCTTCATCTTCTCTGCTTTAGTAGGGCCCGTAGTAAGAATACTCTACCTACCTTTGGTCACCAGGGCTTTAAAAGGGACCTAGAGAGACAACAGAGGACTCAGGGATAAGTGACAGAGTTGATTCAAGTGATTCAAAAATCAGTCCTGGAAGAGTGTTCTTGAAGTGTGTTCTGTGGTCCAGTTGCATCCAATTACATGGAGAATTTGTTTAAAAATACCAATTTCTAAAACTAGTTCTCCAGATAGTTCTTAGGTCCATTGTAATTGGGGAAAATAAATTATTGGGGCTGTTCTTGGGAAGAGGAGACATGGGGCAACTGATAGCAATCTTTATCTTAATTAACAGTAAGCATTGAATAAGACCCAGTTAGAATGATCTGTTTTGCTATCATAGATCATTTTTAAGTTATTGATGAAGTGGGAAATACAAATATTTCTTGCTATTTGTTTATGTATCTAATGACCTTTTTTCCTCATTAGTTCTTTCTGCCTTACCTTCTCTAAAATTTAATTTTTTAAAATGTATAAAACCATTCTGATGATTTCCATCATTAGAAATATTGACACATGTCATTCCTTTCCTAGCACTGAGAGGATAACAAAATGGACAATATCCTCAGTTTTAAAAATACAGCAATGTACTCGGGAGTTTCATATGGTTACTGCTTACAGCAATCTTTTGTCAAAGATTAGGACAAAGCATTAAATGCAACTCCCTGAAGGTGCTCAGAAAGATGTGTGGTGAATTACTAATATGCGGCTTTCTGGTGATTCGACATTAACCAAGGATTGAATTTATAAGGTCTTGGACCTATCTCCCCTAAACATTTCTTCTCTCTGTAGGTATTTGGAAAGGAGCTACATAACCTGGAGTGCTGGTATTCTAAATTGCTGGCTGAGGGCCCATCCATATGCTTTGGAACTGAGACCAGCAAGGAGCGAGGTAGTTAGCCTATTATGAAAATTGAGTAGCTCTAACAAGCATTCTTGCTACACAGCTATAACTGGATAAAGTGGGGCTTGGGCCCAGGGTTTTGCCTCTTTCAGTTATATCACACTGATTTCTCATTCATTTCATAGTGTTATAATATCCATCTAATGACATTCCACAAATACTTATTGAGTAAATTGACAATTAAGATTTTAAAGTTTTATTCAACATGAAGCTCAGTTTGAATCAATATGTGTGACATAGCCATGAAAACCATGAGTATGATCTTGGGCTGCAGGAATTGATGTGTAATATCTAGAATGGGGAGGGAAAGTTCTATTTTGCTCTTTCCATGGGCCATCCCCAGCAGTATATATGTACATATGTGTGTGTTTTAATTGAGGTATAATTGACATATAACATGATATTAGTTTCAAACTTACAACATAATGATTCACTATTTGTATACACTGCAAAATGATCTTCACGATAAATCTACTTACCATCCACCACCATATAAAATTACAAAATTTTTTTCTTGTGATGAGAACTTTTAAGCTTTACTGTCTTAGCAACTTTCAGATATGCTGTACAATATTGTTGACTATTGTCACCATGCTGAACATTACATTCCCATCACTTACTTATTTTATAACTGAAAGTTTGTACCTCTTTACCCCCTTCTCTCTTTTCACCAACCTCTCAACACCCTCCTCTCTGGAAGCCAATAATTTGTTCTTTGTATCTGTGGGTTTTCTTTTGCTTGTTTGTTTTGTTTTTTAGTTTCCACATATAAGTGAAATCATATGGTATTTGTTTTTCTCTGTCTGACTTATTTCACTTAGCATAATACTCTCAAGGTCCATCTAATGTTGTCACAAATGGCAAGATTTCATTCTTTTTTATGTCTGAGTAGTAGTTCGTTTTGTGAACACACACACATACATACACACCACATCTTCTTTATCCATTCATCCATCGATGGACACTTAGGTTGTTTCCATCTATTGGCTAGTATAGTGTTCTTTTATGAATAACCCACTTTCAGAGAAACATTAATGAACTGGATATTAACTAGGATTGTGATAAGACTAGAATTATTAGTTGAAGAACATAGTTGAAAGACTGGGATGTTAATGAGATAACTCGGTGAGACTATCTGGTATTTTTGATGGCTCCAACCTGTAGGAGAGGCCCTAAAGGAAAGGAACTGGACTTGTTCTTGATGGCCAGTGGGTAAAAGTGATAGGCATGCTT
This sequence comes from Equus quagga, assembly GCF_021613505.1. Lineage (NCBI taxonomy): Eukaryota > Metazoa > Chordata > Mammalia > Perissodactyla > Equidae > Equus > Equus quagga. The sequence continues at coordinate 95,576,264 of NC_060274.1, forward strand.
TAGCTCAGTATAAGGGAAAGCTGTCTAATGTTCTAAGAGGGAATTGGCTGTCTTGGTGAGCAGTGAACTCTTGATCAATCACTTGGTTGGCTTAATGAACACTTGGCTGTGATGTTGTAGAAAGGATTCAGACTTCAAAAGGATGATTGGCTTAGATGTTCTTGAAGGTTCCTTCTGAACTTGACATTCTCTGCTTCTCTTATCTCTTCCTCCCACCACCCCCAAGTCTTATGCTAGTTGTCTGGTGCTCATTACAAGGGTTTGTTTCAAGAGTCTCTGAGACACTGCTATTTATCTTTCCAAAGCCTTTATTCTTAGTATTTCTTTATTTCAAATTGGAAGAAAAAAATGGATTTTTTCCTATTTCTGAAAAGAAAACCTTTGTTAATAATTTAATATTTATAAATACATAAATATATATGGTATATTTTTAATATTGTTCATATTTTATCATCAGCCTGTGTGACTGATACTATTTCATGAACTATCTTGTAGGCTAAAGTGAACAGATGAAAAATGGGTTCTGTATCTTTTATTTAGGCCAGCAAAAATTTGTAATCTGAGGATCAAGATATAAGTTTAATCAAGTTTTTGAATGTAATGTGTCCCCAAAATGCATTTATTATGGACTACCTACAAAATGCTTCCTCCCATGTGTTGGAATGATCTTAACAGACTTGTGGATATCAAGTCATTGTAGCATACATTTCTGGATGATTAAATCTTAGACCAAAGTAAGTTTTCGTATTTCTTCCTATTCTAAATTCACATTGTGCTTTTCTTGGAACTGAGCTATTTTGATGTAATTTCTGAGTGAGTAAATCCCTTAAACATTGAATATCAATGTATATTTGACTTTTGAGCACATGGGTAGCAAAATGTGTGCCGTGTACAGATCTGGAAACATGTTGACACTGCTTAGCACACTATCTAGGTGCTTAGCTGCTCAGTTAGGGGAGCAAAACCTGAAAAAAGACAGAGATTAAATTTATGGTATTTTTCTTTCTATGCATTTCCCTGGAATCTGTTGTTTAAGTCAGATTGTCAGAGAGTTGGGGAGGAAAATATTCAAATTTTTAAAATAATTATTTTCCTCTGGAAAATAAGAAATACAGATTTACTAATATTTACCATGTGGCTTAACACTGGTGCCCTTATACTGCCCACATGTCAGACAATCGTGTGTTCTGAGGAGTCCCCTGGCTATTCTAGGGAAAGCTGAGTCACCTTGGTGCCCATATTTATTAGTTCACTTTCAACGTGTAACAATGTGTTGTCGTGTTTGTGTGTCTGGTTAAGTGGAAGAACTAGCACTATGAAGTGCTATCTAGTTTTAGCTCAGTTAAGCTTCAAAGATTCTTACAAAAAAACTATAGGTTGAACATAATATTAATCCCTCAAAAGATTGTAAAATGAATGTCATGATTTAATAAACACAGCCAATAATGTGCCTCAACTATTTGGATCTGTTTATCTCTGTGCAGCATTTTCTTTTTTAGCTTATGACAACTACAGTTGAGTTTAGAACCAACCTTTTGAATCACAGTGTCAATAAATGTTAAGCCAAGATTGAAAGAAATTGTGTATATTTGATTGTATTGATTTTTCGTTTAAAATATTATAAGGAATATTTTAGTGTGAGGGAAAACTTTTTGGGCCATTAATTAACAAACCAAAGTTATATAAAGTTTTAGTTTCTTTTTTATTTCATCTTTTTAAAATTTCTATATTGTATATTTTGAAATGTACCTACTAGCACAGTAATACATGGATACAATTAATACATTTTATATATATATATGTGACTGTTCAACATGTTTTTACTCATAAAGGTGCATAGTATAAAAATTTGGAGTCTTGGTCTAGGTTCTATTCACTGGGGGTGAAAGAGAAAGACATATCATTTTACTTCTTCCAGAAAACATAAAAGAATGGCTCTCCAACCCATTTGCATTTGCTTCTTTCCCCAACAAGAGTAGGGACCTGTCATTCAGTTTTACGAAACCACTGTCAAGTTACTGATTTATCTGTACTAGACAGAAATTTCTAATTAAGGAAAGAGAAGATTCACTTTTGTGGGCAAGTCTTCTTTACTGTATGGCAACTTCTACCTATATATGAAAGTTATATTTTCTTAAAAGGATAGCACATTAGCATTTGTTTGCTACCGTACTCTGATCTAATTAGGAGTTTTCTTTGTGTCCATATGTTCTAGAAGAGAAGCTTAGGTTTGCATCAGCTGAGACAAATGAGACCATAGTTAGGTGGACCAACTGATTTAATTTCTACTCTTCAAAATGATGGTACCAAAACAATAGCAACAATAAAACTCAAAAAAACCCCAAAGACCTCAAAACCTTCATTTTCATACCCTTTGGATTGAGCAGTGGAATGGGATAAAAGAATCCATTGATTCCATGGTAACCTTTCATTCATTTCCAAAGGAGATATTAAGAGATTGATTGAGAACATCAAGGGTAGCTGCTATTCTAATCATTCTTTTTATTTTGCTCAGAAAAGGTTTGAGTCTTTACAAGTCCAACAAAATACATTTCCCATATCTTTGAGAATGTGGTAATCTGTTGTGGACAGATCATTTTTATTTTCCTTTTCTTCTTGTGCTCTTTCAGTTAGAATTTCATCTAGAATATTAACCTTTTTTTATTATTATTATTATTTTTATTTATTTATTTATTTTTTTAAATATTTTTTTTTAAAGATTTTTTTATTTTTTCCTTTTTCTCCCCAAAGCCCCCCAGTACATAGTTGTGCATTCTTCGTTGTGGGTTCCTCTAGTTGTGGCATGTGGGACGCTGCCTCAGCGTGGTCTGACGAGCAGTGCCATGTCCGCGCCCAGGATTCGAACCGACGAAACACTGGGCCGCCTGCAGCGGAGCGCACGAACTTAACCACTCGGCCACGGGGCCAGCCCCTAACCTTTTTATAATTGGTTGATGGTAAAATTATTCAACAATTTTTGTCAAATATTAAAAATTGTTCAGGATAAAAGGTAGAAATTAGATAACTTTTAATAACAATGAGTTGGTTCCTAGATTTTGTTGCAATTAAATGGAGTCAATTAGTGATAGATTAAATTCTAGATCTTGTCTCTGCCTCTATTAATAGGTTTACATCTCTAATAGAAAATCAAGACTGATACCAAGACTAGTTACTGATGAAGTCAGCAGAACTACTGTATACTGCTGTATTTGCCTTACACAATTATTGACTTGAGTCTCTGATTAGGTTGCTTGGAAACAGATTTTAAGATGAAGAGCAGCATGTAGAAGGTTGTTTTGAGAAGTGCTCTCCAGATATACACCTGTAAGGAAATGAGAAAAGGAGGATTGGGAAGAGGGAGAAGCTGACCCACAATGCAGCTGAGGCATCAGTGGAATCTGTAGGGAGCTCTGGAGCTGGATGTTCCTTCAGAGTTAATTCCTCCAAATTGAAGCAAAAGTGCTTTTGTTCCTCCGTGTGAGTTGGTCATTGACTGGGGGCTCCCCTCTGGGATGGGCCTTAACCTTAAGTAGGGTAGTTCCTTGTAGTTATGGGCATTTCTCTGTGAGGGACCCAACTGTGAGCTGTCAACAGATGGTATTCCCAACAGCTGGGGGAAAGATGCTTTAACCCTGAGGAAGGAATCTGCATGGAACATTCAGTACCAACTACACTTGGTAAGGTAGCACAGCATTCTGCACTCAACCATACACAATATAGAACAGTAGCTTGGCAGGGAAGATGAGTCTTTGTGGATTATGGCTTTTGCTATTGGCAAGATTAATTAGAACTGTGCTTACCAGACCTGTTTCCTATGGACCCTCAGGGCAAGCAGAGAATATCCACACTTTACCCCCTTCGCCACCCATCACACTCAAAACCAAAGCTTAGATATTGTGCTTGAGAGTTGAACCTAAGATTTCCTATTCAAGAGATTCTTCTAAATTGACAGATATAGAGTTTATCTTGATGCCAACTGCTTTATAACAGAATTAAACTTTAATATTATGAACTCTCAAGTTTTGAGCCACCTTAAATAGGTTCTAAAAATATATTTTTTCTTAGATAACTAGTTTCATGTTAAATATTGAGAAAGTGGTAATGTTTCTTTTGATTGAATTTGCTTCCAGTTATCACACTTGTTTGGATTCGGATAACATTAAGCATATTAGAGCTGTGTGGTTCTCCCCTCTGTTAACCAGGCAGTTCCTAACCATTGTGAGAAGGAAGCAGGTGATCAGCTTTCAGACAATTATGTGTTACTGGGATGACCCTGAAACAATGAAGGTTGCTTGTTATATTAATAAAACTAGAGAGATCTCTTAGCAAACTCAAGCCTTGTCTTTCTGGAAAATATAAACCTATATATTTTTATATTTACAAAACTTGGCTTTGATGATATCAGGGCCCTGTTAACCCTTAATAGTACAGAGTTAAAATGGCCTGGGTATGTGTGTGTCCAAGCATTTAAATGTGGGATGCAAAGCTGAGTGGCTTGATTTGTTGTTAGTATCTTGGATCTTTATACACAGGTGCTACAGCCAAACCAGTTGTGCAACAAAATGATTTGAATTTTTTCATTTTTCCAACAAATACTTAGTGATGTGTGGGGGAAGCTAAAAGTGAACACCCGTTGATGACAATCATCAAGCAGGTAGGGTAGAAGAGATTCTTGAGGAACTAACAACTGAGATGAATCCTTTAAGCTGAGTAGGAATCAGCCTATCAAAGGCAGGACTATGGCAGGAGGGCTTTCTAAAAAGAGGGGGCAGTGGGTACAAGGACCTTAGTGAGAGCTTGTCTGTAGTTCATGATAGCTAAAATGCAAGCTGTTTTTGTTAGAGTCAGTAAGGAGAAGGGAGGTTAAAAGATAAGCAGGGATCTGATTACAAAAACATATATTGTGAGCATATAAGACTTTATCCTGAGAACATGAGGAGCTGTTGAAGTGTCTTAAGCAGATGAGTACCTTGACCAGATTTGCATTTTAATTTGATTACTCAGCTGCAGTGTGGAAAGCAGTTGGGGGGGCCATGATGGAGGCATCAATACTAGTGAGGAGACAAAGAAGAGATCGTGGGGCTCAGATTGTGCAGAGACAGTAAGATGGTAGGAAGTAAACAGATTTGAGAGGCTTTTAGCAAGAAGGTTGGGTCTTGGCAACTCGTTGGATCTGAGGGGCTGACAAGGAAAAGTGACAAGTCTAAACTTTCAATGTAGGCACCTAGATAGATAAGAAATGGAATTTTTTTACACCTCTGGTAGGTGATGTGGAGAGGTGACAGGTTTACTCTGTGTGATGGTCCAGTGGTCTTCAAATGTAGCCTGAGGGTGGGCACTGAAGTATGTGTAGACATACTAGCATCTATTTTTTTTTTGCGAAGGAAGATTCACCCTGAGCTGACATCTGTGCCAATCTTCCTCTATTTTGTATGTGGGTCGCTGCCACAACATGACCACCAACAAGTGGTGTGTGTCCATGCCCAGGAACCAAACCCCGGGCTGCCAAAGCAGAATGCACTGAACTTAACCACTAGGCCTCAAGGCTGGCCCCTATTTTTCACTATTGCACAAAGGAAAAGACAAGCTGGAGAGATAGAGAAAGGGAGACAGTGAGGGAGAAAGGAAAGAAAGGAAGGAAGGGGACCTAATTAGAATTAACAAAGAAAAAAATAAGCCTCATTTTATTAGACATCAGTTGGAGTACTTAAATAGCATTAAATGAGTGCAGCCAGTATATTAGTATTATCATTGCTATCAGTGCCATCAGCCTGCATGGCACAGAGAGAAGAATTTCCTGTGTAGCTCATGCTTTGAGAAACTTCAGGAGCAGTCCTGACTTCTATTTCTTTTGAATCCTGTTGTTTGTGAAAACATCTCAATTTGGTGAGAGGACCTTGTAAGGAACAGTTGATTTGTATGGTATGCTGGTATATATTTCAGATACTTTTAGCAATGGAAACAGTATTGTGTGTTTTGAGCATATGCTGTGGTAAGTGGAGTCTCTGATTTCTTTTTGTATGTTTAAGGAAATCTGTAGAACAATTAAAAATACATTTTTAAAAGTAATAGAAATAACACCATCACTAACATAACTGGTAGAATTTATTACCAGAAATTGTTTCTTTCCTATGTTGAAGAGAAAATAGTATTTTTGCCCTTGAGACATTTATGAGAGCCGTTAATTTCCCTTTGAGTTTCTTTTCTGTTAATTTGTATTCTTCCAGTGTTGAAGCCAGTCAGTTGGTACTAAAGACCTTTTCTTTTGCATTTACATTACTTGAAATATATGCACCATATGCTAAAATGTTTGTGTAAAGGTTTGTGATAACGCACATTGTCATTTTAATATGTGACTGCTGTAGAACCACTTGTTTTCCGTTTTAGCAAACTCTTGTCTCATTTCATCCTGACCACTGCTGGGGACACAGGACACAAGCGGCAGTCCACAGCATTGTAAACCCTCTTAAAATACTCAGAAAGTTTCAGGGTGAGCCATCTTTTCCAGCTGAAACTTCCTGCATTTATTTTCCCTCTGGGCCCCTGGAGAAGTAGAATGGGGTGAATAAACATGCTCTTATGGTGAAAAAGGCCTCAACTTAGCTGCTAGCCGACTGCCTTGTGATGTCATAACTCCAATTTATTTTATTGCAGGTATTGCACATATGAAAGTTCTACAAACATCCATCTTCAGTTTGGCATATGTTCAGAGATTCTGATACTTCTTAATGTGAGGTTTGGACTGGGGTGGCTGATCGCAAGAGATGAAGAGTTTTTGGTTCCCAGTTTGGTTCCCAATTCCCGTTCCCAGTTTTTGTTTCCCAGAACTGGAACCAAAACTGTTTACATTACATGAAAGTACACTTTCATGTAATGAGAACCTATTATTTTATCCTGGGAGATGCAGTCTTTACTAAATCATGCTAAAATTACCCCAAATAACACGGACCTTTGTATTCTGTCTGAGCTGTTTGTGTTCTAATCATTCTCACTCCAAGTTTCATTATAATAAATGGAGAAATGTATATAATTATTCTGCACAGTTTCATGATTAATGTATACATCTAATTAAAATGACTTTATTAAACTTTTTTCCCACTAAATAATTTTATGTTTCTTAAGGAAAAGTTCTTTTAAGCTTTCCTATAAAGAATATTGAAATTATTCAAAGTCAAAGAACTAGATTTATAGCCTATGCCGCTGTTCTGCAAGCAGTACATTTAATGATCTAAGAAGTCTGTGACCAATTTCAGTAACTGAATTTCCCTCCTTCTTACTTGATTGTTAGGGACAGCAGTAGGAATTTGACTTTAGATGGGAATAAATAGTCATTTCTGGGAAGATGCTTGAGATTTAGAAATTGTACAGAGGTTGTATATTAAACAGGTTAAACAAAGATGTTCTTTTTCAAGACTGAGTTTATATTCATAAATAATATTGTCCTTTTAGCATTGAGCATTGCGTTTAGAAAAAAGATAATGTCTATATAAACACATTTGAAAAAAAGGCACTTTTGCTCACAAAGATCAATATTTGTGACTGAGGCAGTGAGGTTTCTAAACATACGTTATTATGAGGTAATTTAAAATCCTTTAGAAGAGCAGTAGGAACTGCCTGATGCGCAGACCCCTACTGTGACTCTCAAGATGGCATCCTACAATTATAGGAAATGCTAGGGTTTAGGGGAGAACTAATAGGCTTATACACTACTCCAGGCATGCTGAACACCAACTCTGTGCCTCAAGTCGGGGCTAGATGGAGTGTGATGGTGTGGCCACAGACAGCACTATAAAGCCACAACACTTCCTGTAGTTTTGTTGCAGATCACTATCTCGTCTTTCACCTTTATCCTTCTGTGACCTCCATTTCCTTCTTGGGCTTAGGTGTTTTAATGGAGGAACTAGCAGCTAACAAATTCCTGCTCTACTTTTCATGCCTTCAGGGGTCTGTATGTTTTGTATTGCCCTCCTCACCTTCTTTGTTTAACTCATTGATACTGTTTGTTCTCCTGTATTCCTGCCACTCTACGCTAGAGAAACATTCACCTCAAGTAATACATGATCCAGTGGAAAGTGCCTGCTCGTTTCTTCAGATTCACTTTGGGACATATCCTCCCTTAACCCTTCTCTGCTTTGCCCTTGTTAGGGCTAACCACTCCCGCCTTGGATCCCCAGTGTGTGTTGTACATGTTTCTTTAATAACCAAGTAACCCTTTATTGCACTTGACCTTGTTCTCCACCCTACTCCAGACTGCAGGCCGTTCTACGATGGGAAGTGTGTCTTATTCATTCTTAATACTCTCATGCCTAGCCAATTCTGAAATGACAAATGTGTACATTTGTGCTTTCTCTTTTCCTGAACAAATTATTTAAAACGGGAAGTCTGATGGGCAAGGAGGTAGGCACATCCAATTCATCAGCAAGTTCTGCCTATTTTGCCATCTAGACATGTCTTATTTCTTCGTTTTCCATTTTGCTCTCTCTGCCTAAGTTCAAGTTCTCGTCTTCTCTCTCCTGCATATTAAAACTGTCTCCTTACTGTACTGTATACTTAACAATTGTCAGGAGGGCGAGTTTATGTTATTTTTTTTACAATAATAATAATGATGATGATGATAAAACTGTCTCCTAATGGACCCCCTTCTTTCCAGTCTTAACTCAAATTCAACCTCCAAATAACTGACATAATCATTTATTAATATACAAATCTGAAGATCTTCCTCCGTAGTTTGTAGGATAAATTCTAAGATCATTATCATGTTACACAAGACCTTTTGTGATCTGGCCTGTAATTCTCTCATTTCATTTCTTGTTATTTCCTTCTCCGGCTATACTCTCCTTCTTATATGATCTCATACAGCACAGTTTCTTGCCTTGTGCCTTTCTCTGAATATTCCTGTTGCAAAAAATTCTCTTCTTCAGTCTGCTTTTCTGACAAACTCCTACTTGTATGCAGCATACTGTAGAGATTAAGAGAGAACAAGTTCATATCCTGGCTCTACTGCTTATTTATAAACTATTTAAGCTTGAGCAAGTTGCTCATCAATCTGTGCTTCGATTTTCTTATCTGTAAATCAGGGCTAATAATAGTATCTGTCTAGTAAGCACACAAATATGAGCTATTATGGTTTATTTTATTCTTTAGTACTTAACAAAGAATTCTACTCCTTCAGGAAACCTTTCAGGATTTCCCAGGATGGAGTAGATTTCCTTCCTATGCTCTCTATAACTTCTTTTGCATGTCTCTGTTCTTGGACTCATTGCGTTTGTTGGAATGGTCTCTTTATGTAACTGCCTCCTCACTAGACCGTGAGCCACTTAAAGGAAGAAATCATGTTTTATTTAGTTTTATATCTTCAGTGCAATACTTTCTTACAGATAATACTCAGTAGATGTTTGATGAATTAATGAGTTGTATAGTGAGAGGAATTCATGCTTTGGAGTCAGATGTGTTTAAATCCAATACTTACTATGTCAACATCCTCAGGCAATTTCTTTCACACTGTTTCTTTATGCATAAATAGGGATAATGCCCCTTTTTTAAGGATTAGTGATAGTGTGTAGAGTCTACTGTAGTGCCTGAAATAAAGTTATCATTATTATCTTGAAAATATATAATTTTATCTCAAAGTTAGAGTCAGCAGATAGATACTTTTTTTTTTTGGTGAGGAAGATTGTCTGTCAGCTAACATCTATGCTACTCTTCCTCTATTTTGTATGTGGGATGCTGCCACAGCATGGCTTGATGATTGCTGTGTAGGTCTGTGTCTGGGATCTAAACCTGTGAACCCCAGGCTGCTGAAGTAGAGCCCATGAACATAACCACTGCACCACTGGGCTGGCCCCCAGATATATATATGTTTCTTTCCTAAAGAATCATCCTAACTCTAAAGAATATATACTCTACTGCTTGTGTTTTTCTAAAGCTATTCCCTTGTTGAATTTCCCCTGAAGCACTCATGGCTTCCTGAATTCCTGCATTGTCTATAACACTCGGTGGACACTTAGCATTTTTTCCTGCAGTTTTATCAACCTCTTTATGTCTGCTTTGTCTGTGCAAGTAGATTGTAAGCCTTTCAAAAACAATAATCATGTCTTATATATCTTTTTATTTTCTTCTTACCTTCCCTGTTGTTTGGTCTGGCCCCCTCTTCCTAATAGAGGTTTTTGTGTAAACTAACAGATAAGTAAGTGTTGATTGATGATGATGAGTGGAAGCCCAAGAGCAGACAGGGACAACTGAAACCTTATGGCTCTGGAGGGTCCATCTCATTTGAAGTATAATCTCAGCCAACAGTTAACGCAAAGATTACACTGGACATGGAGAAGAATATAAAAGAAATATAAGATATGATCCCTTCTTTGCAGGAGCTGAAAATCTATTTGGCAAGATAAAGCTTGCCCACACTGAACTGTTAAGGAGCAGCACTGGTCAGAATGTGATTAAGCCCATACAGTGTTCAGAGGAAGAGAAATTAGAAATTCATGCAGGTGAGGCTCAAGTCAGGAGGTTGTTGGGAGGCTCAAAGGAGAAAGAGAGAGAACCTCACAGATATTTGAATGCTTGCAATGTGCCAGATATCATAATGGGAGATGAACTTGTGTGTGTGTGTGTGTGTGTGTGTGTGTGATAGGAATTTTTTATTCATTCATTCATTCAATAAACATTTTTTAGAAGATCTTGTCAAGATGGCAGCATAAGCAGACTCTGAACTCACCTCCTTCCATAAACACAACCAGGTTAAAACTATTCTTGGAAAAATTACCCTGGAGAGAAAACTGAAAACTGGATAAAAAGAACCCCCACAATAAGGGACAGTCCTGAGTGAGGCAGAAGAGGCAGAAATTCCTTTTGGAGAGAAAGAAATCTACCTTTGCAAGTGGCTGAGCTTCACAGACAGCTGGACAGGAGCCACCCTAAGGTGCACAGCCCTCCCTGAAGAAGTGGGAACCTTAGCAGGGGCACATTACTGCTATAAGAATCCTTCAGACTCAGCACAACTGAGATGAGTGTCCTACTGTCTGGCTTAGCTGGCTATTAACTGCAACAGGGGAATACGTGCAGAAAAGCTATTGGACAAAAGCTGAAAAAACCTGGCTCTTAAAAGGCCTGTGCAAAAATTCACTCATCTTAAAGAGCAACCTAAAATCACCAAAAAGAAAGCTACATAGTTCTTTGGTAAAAAGAGACTCACCTCTTAGGCTCTGGGTGCATCTCAGTGAGAGATGATACCTCTCCAGAGACTGAGAAATTGGTAGCAGCCATAGTTGTGACCTAGTACAGGCATGCAGACACAGACCCTGGCAGTTCTTCACCTGGCCTGTTAGCCCAGGGATCTGCCACACCCACAAGAGTGCAGATTTAATCTACTTCAACCATGGCAGACAGCCTGCCCTAGGGAGTGGCTCTACCCAACAGCAAGCCCTCAGGCTACTTGTTGGCTTGCATAGACTGGGTGCCTTGATCCTCTACAGGCAGGTAAGTGTGCCTGCCTCTGTGGGGCAGGGCCTGTGTGAGGACCAGGTGAACTGTGGGGAACATTGGTGGAGAGGTGGGGGTGCAGTGGGGCGACTGGGTGCACTCCATGGAGTTGGGAAGTGTGCATGGACCAGGGCTGTGTTGACAGTGTGTGTGGACCTATGGGTGATTGGGCTTATTGGTGGCAGAAGACCTGTGCTTCACAAACAGCCACAAAGAGGATTGGCCCCACCTTCTGAAGCCTGAAACAATTGGGTGCTCCTGTGCTTAGGACCAGCCCCACTCAGCTGCAATCCTAAGAGAGTTGACAAAAGCTGTGCAAGACTGAGACCTACAGCAAATGTAAGCCCCTGAGCCTTGCAACCAGCTACACTGGATACCTACTCAACAAGAAAACTGCAACGGGAATGTGCTATTAGACCTTGTAGCCTACAGAGCTGGGGCTCCCCAAATCTGATTTACAAACAGCCGGCCAGGGAAGGAAAGGTCAGACTCCCTGGATACCTGCAGTACAAGCAACCCTGCCACAGCAGAAGGACACAAGTAGCCAACACAGGGATCAATCCTGGAACATTTGGACTGGTGATGAGAGGGAAGCACACTGCTGGGCTTCAAAAGGCATCTCTTACATAAGGCCACTTCTCCAAGATCAGGAGACATCACTGACTTACCTAATACATAGATATAAACACAGAGAAAGAGGCATAATGAGGAATCAAAGGAATACATTCCAAGCAAAGGAACAGGACAAAGCCCCAGAAAAAGAACTAAATGAAACAGAAACAAGCCAAAGAGTTCGAACAAAAACTCATAAGGATGCTCACTGATATTGGGAGAAGACTGGGTGAACACAGTGAGAACATCAACAAAGAATTGGAAAGTATAAAAGAAGAACCAATCAGAAATGAAGAATATAATACTGGAAATGAAAAATTCACTAGAGGGACTCAATAGCAGAGTAGATGATACAGATGACTGGATCAGTAAGCTGGAAGAAAGACTAAAGAAAATCACCCAAGCTGAACAGATAAAAGAAAAAAGAATTAGACAGAATGAGAACAGTCTAAGGGAACTCTGGGGCAATATCAAGCACACTAACATTTGTATTATAGGTGTGCCAGAAGGAGAAGAGAGAGACAAAGGGATAGAGAATCTATTTGAAGAAATAATAGCTGAAAACTTTCCTAACCTAAGGAAGGAAACAGACATCCAAGTACAGGAAGCACAGAGAACACCAAACAAGATGAACACCAAGAGGTGCACACCAAGACATATTGTAATTAAAATGTCTGTAATTAAAGATAAAGAGAGAATCCTAAAAGCAGCAAGAGAAAGGCCACAAGTGACATTCAAAGGAAAGCCCATAAGGCTATCGGTGGACTTCTCAGCTGAAACCCTACAGGCTAGAAGAGAGTGGCATGACATATTTAGAGTGCTGAAAGGAAAAAATCTATAGCCAAGCATACTCTATCCAGCAAGATTACCGTTCACTAGTGTTAAATATATTATTTTAGTGTGCAACAGATTCCAGAACTTTTTCATCTTGCAAAACCAAAACTCTATACCCATTAAACAACAGTAAACTCCCCATTTCCCCCCGTCCTTGAATATATATTGTTTTATCTAATTCCTATAATAAACCTGTGAGGTAGTGTTGGGAATACCATCTCACAAGGAATTAAATGAGGCCTAGAGGTTTAAGAAAATTTCCCAAGGTCTTATAATTAATAGAGGTAGAATCACATGATCCATGGATCAGGAAGGGAATTAGGAACTGTTTAATTAAGACTAATTAGGAGCTAATTAGGAACCCATAATTTTAGGTAACATAGTAGAAGAGCTATGTTTTGCTTTCTTGTAGGAGTTTTTATGGGTTCTTGCCTCTAAAATGTGCCAAAAGGCATCTGATATGCTCTACTTTCAATAACTCTCTTTCCTAGGCTTAGGTCTCTGTTTTCTGGAATTTTGCTGCTCAACTGAGAACATCAGAAAAACCGTAGTGGTTCCTATGTCTGCTTTTGGGCATGCAAACCTCTCAAGCCACAAGATACTGAAGACTATTCTTTAGGGTGAAGGATGTTAGATCACATTTGAAATCTTGCTGTACTCATGGGGTAGAAAGAAAGAAATTGAATGTGTCTTAATGGAAAGTTGGCCTATTGGATTGATGGTGGCAAGGGCAAGGAAATATGTAGGAGATATTTTTTTCCCCAGATTTTCAAGATGAGAGAGAGGAATGGAAGTGAAAATACAAGAGCCAAATATGGTCCCTAACCCAGAACCTAGGGCTCCCTGTTGGTTGAGGCCTTATAAATAGATTTTTCCTGCTGAGATATATTCTAGCAATATATTAAGCCACACATAGAGTTCTACAAGGTAGTCGTTTAAGGAAGGCACTGGGGGTGGCAGATGTACTTGGAAGGATGAATCAGGAGCGGAAACCATTAATTGTTGTGAAATAAAGTATTTTATTTGTCAAGCACTACGTGAAATGCTTTATATACATTTTGTCTAATTTCAAAACATCTTGTGTTAGGCATTATTGTCCTTATTTGACAAACTGTATCTCAAAAAGGTAAAGAATTTGCCCTAGATTACTGGGCTGTGTATTAAGCTATCATCTCTCAGCTTCAAACCCACTCTTCCATATTTTGCTTTCTGATTCTTGGGCTGGATGTTTGCACATCACATTTCTGCTTTGTCAGTTGGCTAAACTCTGTCGGTGAGGGGTGCTAGAGGGAGATTGCAAGCAGGAAGTAGGAGAGGGTAGATGGCACACACTCCTTCTGGTTTACTGTTGTTTTCTGTTTTTCTCCCTATTTGCTTTCTCTTGCCTTTCTTATCCCATGAACATCACCCCTGCAACACTTCTTTACCCCTGCTGCAGCAGTGTGTTCCAATAGCAGCAGTTGAGTCTGGTTTGCCGTTTTTCCCAACATTCTTAGAGCCAGTTCTTAGAGACCCCAATACCAGCCCCTGGCTCCCTATTTTCAGAGCTCTGGAACCCAGCCTCATGGGATGCCTCCTTCCCCTAAGCTCAGGGATCCAGACCATCTGAGTATCCCGCCCCCCCCCCCCCCCACGCCGAAGTCTGAATTCCAGTGTTATGGATCTGTCCTACAGCCTCAAGAAGTTAGTAACTCCAACTTTTTCCCTTTGTTCTTTCAACTTTGGGGACAGCAGATGCTTCTTGCAGTTACTACCTCTGTGATACCTTAGAGCTCTCTTTTTGTCTTTCCAGTACCTAATTAACAACATTTACTGAGTTAACAATTCTTCATATTAATTTCTTTCTGTTTAAATAGCTGGTGTGATTTGAGTCTCTTGGCTGGATCCTGAAACAGTTATTCAACTACCAGTACTGTGCCTCCTCCTCCTCACCATGGCCTCCATTTGTGATTCAGTATGTGCTTATTAGGTGATAGAACCACATTTCCTTTCTTGCTACCCATCTGACTGCCTATGGGCTGGAGTGGAATTTCTCAGGGGCACAGACTGCTCAATCCCACTAGCACTAGTAGTGTCTATCATCCCTGTCTTGATGAAGTTTTTTAACCTATAGGTTCACCACTATTCAAGCTCCAAAGCAATTCCAGCAAAGCTCTTTACAAGGGCAGGGACCCTGTTTATTTTTTCCCATTGAATCCATAGGGCCAGGAACAGAGTCTAACAGTATTTGGTAGGTATTTAGTATGCATTTGTTGAACAAAGGATTGGATAAATGAATGAATGAGCAAGGCTCAGCCAGAACTTCATCTTTCCCAGTGGATGGATTCTGGAAACTGACTTCTTAGACTTCTGACATTGTTCCTGATTTGTACTTCTATTCCCATTTAGAACTCAAGCCTTGATCTGGAACCCAGTATGTTTGACTGAGGCCTGAAAGCCATTCTAGAACTTGTCAGTCTCACACTTCTTGTCCCTTTCACTGTCTACACCCTTTGAGCTACATCCTTTGGTTGGGGATGTGCTTCCAACTTGATGGACCTTCCTTGAATCATGGTGTTACCATGGTCTCTGCCTGCTGCCGTGCTCCACCCTAGAGCATTGAGGCAGTCCTCTTTGTCATTGGTATTTGCATAGCAGCCAACCTCTTATTCTCTGTAGTTCCGGCTGGATGAGTTCCCTCTATCTCTACCCGAAACCCAGC
The DNA here is from genome assembly GCF_021613505.1 of Equus quagga. Lineage (NCBI taxonomy): Eukaryota > Metazoa > Chordata > Mammalia > Perissodactyla > Equidae > Equus > Equus quagga. The sequence continues at coordinate 95,591,892 of NC_060274.1, forward strand.
CCCTTACCCTCTCCAGAATTCTGGCCCATGCTCTTCTCTAGCCTTTGGAGTTTCTATGTGCCTTGTGGTTAAGGCTATATAGTTAAGGATGTTTTTAATTCAAATATTTTTCATTGGGGCTTATTATATGCAGCACAAGCTAAGAAAACACTTTTCCCTTAACCTCATCTCAGAGGTGAAATAAAATTCACTTTTGTGTTTAAAATTTTTGTGGTCACATTTATGCCTGAATAAGCTTTTCCTGTGTATATGACTATTGAATCAAGGGTACATTAATATACCTACCTATATTTGTAATTAAACAGGACTTAGTATTATTGCCCCTCAAATTGAAGTCAAACATGATTTTGTGCAAGATTTAAAATTAATATCTCCATTTTGTTTCCACTTGTTATTGTCTGTACTCTTTTTCTTTTCCATGCAGAGGAGAACCATTCAGGGGTCACATCATCTTATTGACTTCTTTCTGGTTTTGCTCTCTCTACCTATAACATCAGAGAATAGTAGAAATTTCTGCATGACTCAGAATATTAGGAAGCCTCACATCATAGTAACATAACATAGCATATCTTGTGATGGTTTTTCTTATAGTAATCAGAGTTCTGGTTGTTGGGTTACACTAGGAAGCTTTTCAAGGTGGGTTGCCTTTGAAGTAACCACACAACTGCTTCTCCCCTCTCTCCTCTATGGTTACTGTTCCTTTAAAATAAATAAGTAGATGCTTGATTTTATGGCCAGAACCCAAAAATGAGACCCCACAGAAAAGAGATAATTGGAACACACAGATGGGGTAGAACCACAAGGGCCTACCCAAGGCTGGAGGGGGGAAGATATCAGCAGAAAATGATGCAATGAAGTCTCAATAAATAGATTATGGTCAGCTGGGAAGTGTGTGCAGGTATTAGGAACCCAGCAATGGGGTCTGGAGTGCAGGCAGTACCGCCTAAGAAAACGGTGGAAGCTACACAGAGGTTTAGGTATGGTAGGAATAAAAAGAAACACAGGACCTGGAACAAAGTTTGAGATCAGGGACTTAAGAGCCCAAGTTCGTAAGGCTGAATCAGTTCCAGGCCATTGAGCGATGGTCTAAGGCTCTGTAGGTCTTTTTACCCATAACTGGAGCAAGCAATCTTGAACAATAATTTAGGAGTTAAGTGGGATACATAGTCAGTGCGTTGGGTTTGATTTCCCTGTGTGTAAGATATAGAAATGATAACATTGCCATTGGGCAAGAGTTAGAAACTGCTTAGGACAAAGGATTAAGACAGCAGTACTCTTTCTCCAGATAATGTCCCCTCTACTGTTCTCATTGTTATCTGGGCAGTTCTGTGATGTATTTAGAGGGAGAAAGAATTAGTCGGAAGGGACCTGTCTTTTGTGATAAAATGTTTGTGAATATGAGGTTTGGTCTGGGGTACGACTTGACTCCTGGGGTGTGGATGATATTTATAGCCAATTCAATATCTTATGTTTCTATAGTCCACAGGTTCTCAACTAGGTGTGATTTTGCCTTCTCCTCCCTGGATCTGTCAATATCTGGAGACAATTTTTGTTTGTCATGGGTGAGGGAGGGGAAAAGGGAGCTGCTGTTACTCCATCTCATGGATAGAGGACAGGGCTGCTGTTAAATATCCTACAATGCACAGGAGCCCCCCCCCCATGACAAAGAATTATCCAATTCAAATGTCAATAGTGCTGAGGTTGAGAAACCCTGCTGTAAACCAAATGTACTCTGTCATTCTTTTTTTTATTATTCTGGGATCTTTTGTCACTGTGGATTTGCTTCTTGGGCAGTTGTAATACCTCTATATACATTTTAAGTTTATTTTGAACGTGACAGAATCATCTTTCAGCACACAGTTATCTACTACATCTCCGCAGATTAGCATTCCCCAGCTCTGTCCCCTCTGTGTGTGTGATTGTGTGTGTAAAGTTCATAGTGGTGCAACAGAATGAAACTACAGACAGACATTCACGAGAGATTAACAGATGACTTGACTTTTGGGGCTTTCACCATCTGAGCTACTTAATGAAACAAGTACTCTACACAGACATGCGAATGGTTCTCTTTTTTTTCTAAGTTTGAAGCTGCAGTGTGACCTAATATTTGTTTTAATGCTGATTAGTGCCTTCAGTGCAGTCAAAAGCAAGAAAACCGGGAGTGAAATCCTATCTTTCTTGTAAGCTGCTGTGCATATTCTCCCCTCATCCAGAAACAACCTGGAGAGTTGGCCTGGATTTCATAGTGTCTGTATACTCTGGGCTACCAATAAAATGTGTGCCGACTGACCAGAATTGAGAGACCTTTGTTAGTCTATTAATCAGCTGGGTTTGCTTAGGCTTACTTGATTTTTTTCAGGGTAATTCTGTAATGGGGAGTTTCTGTGCCCCTTTAATTCTAGGTCATTGAGGAACTAGGTGAGTTCATTCCCTCTCATGGTGTTCAGGTGCCTTATATGTATCTGACATATAGAATCATAGGTTTGAAAAAGACCTGAGAGGAGCTGGCAAGCCGGTGCACAAAGCCAGATCTGTCCTGCCGCCTTCCTGTTTTCATAAACATTTTATTGGAACATGGAAATGCTCATGCACTTACGTATTATCTATGGCTGCTTTTCATTAAAATGGCAGAGTTGAGTAGTTGCAACACAGGCTATGTCACATAAAGTCTGAAGTACTTATTATTTATTTTACAGAAAAAGTTTGTTGACCCCAACCCAATCCAGCTTCCTCATTTTACAGATGAAGAAACAGTCTTAGAAAGATTAAGTGACTACCTCAAGGTCATACCACCAACAGAATTAAGGTTAAAACAGGATTAATACATGTTTGAAGAATGAGGATGATGACTATCAGACCATTGACAAGCTATGTTCTAACAGCAAAATGAGGGAAAAAAATAAATATGCTATAAGTAAATTTACCTAATGAAAAAAACTGGCTTGATTGATTTATTTCCCCCACTGAATCGGTCAGTCATCTTTATGTCATGCAGACATAAAAGTAAGTCTTAAGTCAAGTGATATCACAGTTTCATGCAGTTAGGTCCCTGTTTTCTAAGGAATAGCAGAATATTTATTGGTCAGCCTCCTGTGTCTCAGTATTATATTCCTCAAAAGTTAAATTATTGATGGTAAGTCAGGGAAGACATTTTGGTAACTGCTGAAATCCTGAATGTATTAAGACTGACTAACTGTCCCTGTGTTCTGCGCTGGCACTAGCTGACAGTGATGAAATCTATAGAAGTAGGACACATTTCCATAACATGAATATTCAGGGTTGGTGATGCAAGAATTATTATTAAACCACTGGGAAGGAACACGTTCTCCTTATTATTTGATTGAATACTAAATGCTGCCTTTTTAAAATAATTCAGTATGAATACTTTGATAATGAGGAAAGAGAGATGCATGGGAAAAAAATCTCATACGTTTTCCCCTAGTACATAAGAAAGAAATTAAATTAAGTTTAAAATATATAGCACGTCTAGAGGAACTATTTTGGAATCATTGGCTATATTTCATCTAAGTTTGTCTTATGTATGTTGAAATATAATGTAATAGAAGTCAGGTTGATTTAAATGACTTGAATAAAAATAGACTATGTAAAGAAGCATGCTTACCGATAAATAAAGACCTCTGAAAATAACTAAAATACTTATTACAAACAACAATTACTATCACCAAAACAGTATTTGTTAGACGTTGGACATTACCACATTTCTGAGTAAAGATATTTGCATTTCTGTAAATGACACAGTTTATGCTTCTCAAAGGGCCCTAGCACCTTTAAGAATCCTGAGTACTGCTGAAGGGTCATCATATATGAAATACATGTGGTTCTTCATAGCAAAGATTTTATGTATGAGAAATAGAAAAGAAAGAAACTGATTTTATTCATTCATCCATCAAATGTGAATTGAGCCTCTGCTATATGCCAGGCAGTGCACTAGGCTCTGGTGCCACACAAATAAAATGACACAGAGTTCCTGTCCTCTAAAACCCATGATCTAAAGGAGAGTGCAGGCAAGCAAACAGATAATTTCAACTGAGAATGGTATGTGTTCTATAGTAGAGAGAAGCTCAGGAGTCTGTTGTGTATAATTTCTCTTCCCTTTTACTAGTTTCTCATTTTTTCTTCTTTCTCTTCTCCCCAGTCAGTGTAGGTGAGGTTGTCCCTTAGGCCACGATTGGGTTTGGTACTCTTCTACTTTTCTCTTCCTACCTCTCCCCACCGCATTGAGGGTTTCATCTCTACCATGATTTACTAACTGTACTTCCTTCTGACCACCCTCCTTAAGCTGCCCACACCTTGTTAATGCCTTGGGCTTTGGACTTTTCATTTCCTCTATCTTCTCTTTCTCTTCCCCCTTACCAAAACTAAGCTATCCAATGCCCTATTATTGAGGTTTACTCTGTGTCAACTAGTAAACCAAATAAGTATTCAGTTAACTCATCTATTAGGTGTTCTTATTGACTATCAGCAAATATATCCTGGGATCTATGTATCATTTTATTTTAATGAGAATTCTTGACTAAGAATCCTTTATCCAAAAGGAATGGAAGGAAGCAAGGCTAAAAGTTCAGGCATCGTCATCAAAAGGTAGAAGAGACATTTTTGGCTCTTCAGGTGACACTATATAGATAAAAGATAAATGAGCAGAAGAGTTAGTGAGGCAAGGTCAGGGAGAGACTTGAGCAGCCATAGAAGTCATGGACCGTTCTTTTTAACAATGGCCACTCATCCCATACTTCTTCCCCCTACTTCTTAAAAAGACACCAGCTCTGTATAGTGTGTGGCAGCATGATGCATTGGAAAGAATATGGATTTTGGACTCAGACAGTGCTCAAATCAGACTCAGTTTCTGCAAAAATAAAAATGCATGTGCAAACACCTAACATACTGAGTGGCTTCAGATATGTGATCAATAAATGTATTGTTTTTTCTTTATTTTCTCCCCTTCCATCTTTCACTAAGAGGGTTAATAAGCAGAAGCTATTTGCACAAGTCTGAGTAAAGAAGCTTTGTAGAGAGAGCAAAAAGTTTTTCTGGAACTGACCTCCACAGGGCAAATTCAGAAACCTGCAGATCTACATTATTTATTCAAAGAGAGAACTGCATCGTAATCACACTCCTGGATGCACCGGGTGAATGAGTGACAGCTGAACACCTCAGTCACTGTGAGATGGCAGCCTGAAATGGGTGCCTCCAAGGAAAGGGGCAGAGACCTCCTCCAAGGTCACGCAGAAGTAAGGAAGCAAGCAGCATTGCAGGGGAGGCAACTGCTGGCAGAGAGGGCTGCGGAGAGAGGAGCTATTATGGGATGCCTCTCTCCAAGGTGGGGTGGCAGTGTATATACTCTTCAAGATGTCAGCCACTGTGGATCCTCTCCAAAGAGCCACTCTCAAAAGTCTAGGTTTGACCTCATTCTGTAGACTTTTAAAAAGCTATCCTGGAGCTATTTTGTTTGTTTTGTTTTACTTTAATGACTTGTAACGTTACAACGTGAGTTTAAGTGCAAGAGAGTTTAGAAAGTCTTTAGAGAAATGGAAAGTCACTGATGTAAGCAAAGTTGAAAAGGAAACACGTGTCTTATGTTAATTTTACTGACAGGACTCAGGACAGAAGCAGCTGAAATTTTTGGCAGAAGAAGTAGGGCATTGTTGGATGGTGTTGTGTGGTTGTGGCTGAGATAGTGAGGGTAGGGTGTGAGCTAGGAACTGTTGTCCTGACTGGGAGGTGGGAAAGGATGTTGTGGGGGACTGGCATTGGCTGCCCCAAGATATGTCTCTGGCATGAGGATTATTTGGGGCTGGTTACTTTTAATAAACTGCAGATGGGAAGGAGGCTCTGAGGAGTGGAACTTGCTTGCCCTTTGTTAGGAGACATTTACATTGTAAAGGAAATCTCCATCTGTAAAGGTGTCTCCCTCTGTACCAGGAAGAAGGGGGGGATGACCTTATCTGTAGAAACTCTTAATCAATGCCAAAGGCAAGGACTTACATCTGCATTTGTTTACTGTACTTGTGTGGTAATCTCCCATGATCAACTCCCCCTCCACCCCCAACATCCTCCTTTGTTGTTAGCTGAAGATGATATTTAAAGTGGGGGCTTCAGCCGTTTTGGTGAGTTGCTCAGCTTGCCTGAGCCTCTCCCATGTATACATGTTATAAAGCTTTGTTTAATTTTCTCCTGTTATTCTGTCTCATGTGAATTTAATTCATTCTCCAGCCAGAAGAACCCACATTGGGCAGAGGAAATGTCTTCCTCTCCTACAATGTCCAAAAACATTTTCTCATTGAACAGAGTGCCAGGGATAGAAACAAAAAGAACCAAACTAAACCCAATCATAGCAAATCATCCTGTTTCCCTTTCTCTCTGCCTCCCCACAGAAGAGCTTGGGTCAGGGTGGGACATGGGGATGAATGGCTGTTGTCCAAGATGCTGGTGACAAGGCTTGGGAAAGATGGCATCAGCAGTGATTTCAGGGACAAGTAGATCTGTTGTGAGTGGTTGGTCACTAACTGAGCCACTTGTGAGACCAAGGGGACACACTGGACAACATTTTGAGAATAGAAAGTCCAAAAAAGGCTAGGAGATGGGCTGAAAAATGGGACACTAAATGATGCAGTTGTGAGACCAAAATGAGAAGGAAAATAGGAAACAAACTGGGTGGGCAAGCTGCATGCACTGGGATTGGAGGCAATTCTAGGATGATTTCCAAATGGTGGAGATGTGCCAACAATAGCTTGATGATAAATCAAGTATTTTATCAGGGCAACTTGGTGCTTCCCCTGGTAACCCACCCCCAGAGCTGCTGTTCCATCAACACTGTAGCTTCTTTGGTCCAGGAGTTTCCTGAGTCTGTCTTGGGAGGTAAACTGCAGACTTCACCAGAGCCAGATGGGAGCTGACTCTAATGAGTCTCCATGATAACTGCTATTGATCACATTCCTTATGTTTGGGCTCCTGTAGACAGAATTTAGATTGGGATTCTTTTCTATTTTTCCAAGGAGTGGAAATCATAACTGCGTATTTCATTTTTTGTTATTATAAATGATAATAAACTCATTGCCAGTATTTAAAAAGATGATCTGTCAGAGCATTTGTTTCTTGATGTTCAATGTAGCTAACCTTATGAAGGATATTGCAATAATAGTATTGTTCTATTTTGTTGCGTAATTAAAATAATATTTCTGCCTTGTATAAAAATATGCAAAATGAAAAGTTGTCATGGTTTTGGCACAGAATATATAGGAACTTTTGATAACTTACTATTTTTTAAATGACAGAGTCCAATTTTGGGGGCCTGTGTTGGAGTTGTGATTTGCTAAGTCTAGTGTAGAAAAACTAACTCAGTAATCTAGAGCTGGAAGGGATTAATGAGACATAAGGAAGTTTCCCCAGGTGGCACTTCTGGAGTATGTCTCAGTGCAGAGCCTGTACAGTCAGGGGAAGCATGAGGAAGCCCAATAAGAAGACGGTAGACCAGGAAAGGGATGGAGCAGACTGCCACCAAGGGCTAAACACTTCTGTTCTTCCTATGAGGAAATTCAGTATTTAAAAAAACTCCTCTTAAGGAGAGGAATATCTAGATCCTCCATGGCAACCTTCTCCCGTACCATCTGCTTGTGTCCTGCTGCTGGGTCGTGTATGCTTTCTATTGAATTGCTCCCTCAAGCAAGTTCAACACTACCCCTAGGAGAAGACTGGTCTTAATGGGAAGAGTGGCTGTTTGGAGGGACTCGGGTCTCACCTGGAGAGTGAGATCATCTACCATGCCCTTCAGCACATTCTTGCCAATTGACAATGGCTGGAGATTGCTCCTTATGTTGATCCTTGGAACTTCGCAGGAACAGGGCTGCATCTCAGCATCAATAGAATTATTGGCACCAGTGAATTTTTCATTTTTACTTCTTATATTACTTTTCTGAGGCTGAAATAACAAAGTACCACAGACTGAGTGGCTTAAACAATAGACATTTTATTTTCTCACAGTGCTGGAGACTGGGAGTCCAAAGTCAAGGTGCCAGCACATTTGGTTTCTCCTGAGGCTTCTCATGTTAGCTTACAGATAGCCTTCTTCTTGCTGTGATCTTACATGACCTTTTCTCTGTGCGTGTGCACCCCTGGTGTCTCTTCCCTTTCTTATATGGACACCAGTCCTATTGGATTAGGGCCACACCCTTATGACTTCATTTAACCTCAATTACTTCTTTAAATGCCCTATCTCTAAATACAGTCTCATTGGGGACTAGGGCTTCAACATATGAATTTCGGGGGACACAATTCAGTCCATAACACTTCTTGTGCAGCTTTTGTTTGTGGGGAACATTAGTGGAGATGTAGCATGAGGAAAAAGTAAATCTGATATTTTCTTGAGCCACTGAGATTTTAGGATTGCTTGCTAATTCAGTACAACTCAGTCTGCTCAGATTAATAATTGTGGCATAATTTTAATAAGATGGTAACACTTAGGTGAGAAGTACCAAGTTGCATTGCAACAATATTTAACAACTATTTACTGAGCAGCCACTGGGCCAAGCTCTAGAGATACAGTCATAACTAAGACATACCTCCTCCCTGATAACCCAGGGAAAGAGAGATATTAAGCAAACACATAGATTAGTATTTTATTACAATTTAGTTACGGGCTAATAAAAGATTATATTTCAATTTTTATCTTTTCATTTTTGGCTTCAAATATGACTGGTTTCTTGTAAATCAAATCTGGTATATCTAGAAGTTAGGTGATAGTTACTACATGGACACAGGCAAGTGCTGAAAGGGTAGTGTTGTTGGCAGGATGATTGTGAAATTGTAACAGCTTTTTGTGGTTAGAGTTGGGAGACATCAGCATGCAGATGATAACTGTGGTTACAGGAATGATGAGTTTACCCACGTTGGATGACACTAATGTTGGATGAGAAGAAAAGAAGGACTAGAGTAGGAACCCAAGAACACCACCATTTAAACAATGGCTAGAAAACGAGGTTTGCTCAAAATGATTGAGACAGAACCCCTTGGAGAGGTAGGAAAAAAGTCAAGAAAGTAGTACTACAAAATCAAATGAGAACGTTTTCAGGAGTAGGAGGGAGTAGACAGTCCTGCCGATAGTTAAGTAACTTGAGAACTAAAATGTGCACATGGAATTTAGCACCAAAGAGGTCATTGGTGATGTTAATAAAAGTGGTTTTAGCAGTGTGGTGAAGATAGGACCAGATCCAGTAGTTTGAGGCATGAATGGGAGTTGAGGAAATGGCCCTGGTGAAGGATATATCTCATAAAAAATGTGGCTGTGAGAGGAGTGAGGCAGAATGATAGTTGGGAAAAAATAGAAATGGGAAAGTCAAGAGTGAGTTTTTACATTTTAAATTAGAAGAAGGAAATATAAATTGTGATGACAAGGGGCAAAAAGACACAAAGAGTTGAAGATAGAGAGGAGAGGTGATCTACCCAGATAGAGCTGGGTCTTGAGATGCTAGGGGCAGAGGAAGAAGGATAAATCTTAGTCAGGAGGAAGGACTTCCCTTCTGTTGTTACAGTAGGGAAGGATGAGACGGTAGCTGGTGGAAGGTTCATAGATGTGTAGCAGGAAAGTGAAGAAATTTATGTCTGATGGTGAGGTAGTCATTTGTGCTGTTGCCACTTATTTCTGGTTTCTCTTGTGGGGCATTTTGGGATTTCACTTCCCTGTATTCTTAGAGTGGTCATGAAACTTGCTTTGGTCATTAAAATGTGAGCAAAATCATCTAGTTTGGAACTTCTACAGCTAGTGGGTGACTTGCCACACTCTCTCCTTTCTCTCTTGCCAATGTGGTTAATGGCATTCCAAACAGTGGCTGCTTGATTAGGCAGGATGCTGAATGAGGACAGCACAGAGCAGACCCAGGTGCTCTGCAGTAGACATGTATCATGAGTGAAAATAAACTTTGATGTTTTTTTAAGCCACTGAGATTTTAGGGTTGCTTGTTGATGCACCATAACCTAGTCTATTCGAACTATACTTGTGGTTTGTATTTTCTCTGAGAAGCCAGAAGGGAAATCCTTCTAAGCTGAACTTTAAGGTGAAGTTATTATTTATTTAAAGTCAACCTGGCTTATCAATCACACTTACCAGTTTTACGCAATTGGTTGAAAGCAGAAGAAATGACTGACATATTAATTTATTTCAGGATTTTAATTTTTCTCCACACAGAAGCGGTAATGACTCACAGTTATGACAGTATAAAATAGCTTTTTTGAAATATGCAGATAGGTGTGTTGTGTTGAGTAGTTTTAAAAATGTAAAGGACAAGCAAGCCATTGACAAAGGAAACCTTTATTGCTAAAAAGTTACTTTAGAATATCTCCTTTCTAAATTACCACAGGATAAAAAGATAAAAGCGTAATACAGAGAGATATGCAAAGTGGGGGAAGGACTTGTAGCTTCCTGAAGACATCTACCAAAACATCAAGGCACAGTTAGGAATTTAAGGACACAGAAAAAGATAGTAGAAGACCAGATCTTGGTTCATGAAAAAAATATGTGAAAGCTAGTAGTTTTATAAAATCTTTTAAAAAGATAACTAGTGCCCAGTTAAAAACAATTTCAATACATGGGACTATATATACGCATTATCATATATTTATATGACTATGTATATCACACACACACACAAAAAACACACATATATAATTTAAAGAGACTGCATAGTCCTGAATACAAACCTTATAACAATGATTTGATAATAAGAGGCTTTTTAAAATCTTTGTTCCACTTTAGCTTAACAGCATTTAAAAAAATTTCTAAGTGAAATGGTTTGCAAGAGGAAGGAGAAAAAAATTCTCTTTTACTTAAACTCAATTACCCAGAATCATGCCTGTATATGTTTAGTTGTTCAGATTGTTTAAAAACAAATGAAAAAGAGAATAATGAATCTCCTTTTACTCTTTTAAGTTCAAATGGAATTCTAGGTCAAGATATTGCTACAGTTTAGAGCCTCAGAACTGTTTTGGGATGAATTTGGGTGGTTCAGAGGCCCCTCACTGAAGCTTAATTCATAACAATGTTCACACAAAATAAGAATAGATAAACAATTCAGTTTATCTGAAAAGAAATATATTTTATTCTGATTAATTCAGGACTATCCTATATAGCTACAAACTTATGGAAAATGATGATAAACTTCAGTAGAGAATGGAAATGTTGGGGTGTCCTGCTTGTGTTTAGTGAGACTGTTGGTATTTGGCTCAACCAGCCTTTATTTGGTGAAGGTTCAAAGTTAGTAAAAATAGAAACAAAACAAAGCAAAATAAATGAATCAACGGCAACAAAAAAACCCAGCTCATGCTATCTTAAACAATATAACAAGTTGTTGGTCCCATATTTATAAGTCCAGAGATGTGGGTTTCAGAGTTGCCTCAACCAGTGTTCTCTTCATTCTTCTTTCCTCCATGTGTTTCGTTCATCCTCAGGCTATAAACAAGATTGTGGCCATAGTTCCTGGCTTTACAATCACCCAGGAAAACATTCCAAGGAAGAAGAGGAAATGCTTGTGTACCACAGTCATATGACACTGAATCAATAACAGGCTAGGAAAATGGAATGTTCTGTTTGCTTTAAGCCATATGTAGTCATAGTGGGACTGAGTCATATCTGCTGTTTGTGGAAGGGCTGCCTGACAGGAGGAAGGGGTGAATGGAGATTGGTTACAGTCAGGCAACAACAGTTCATAACATTGGTTTGTTTGATTGACACAGCCTCTGGTACTTTCTCTGCCTGAGGTAAGATTTGTTATAGCAAATTTAAGGTATTATTCTAGCAGCCGAATCCTGCTAGTGAGTCAAGTCAATGATATAATTGGTGTTCCTTAGACTAATTTGTATAAATGTACTTAATTTTATTGCTAAGGAACACATTTCTCAGTCCTTCTGCTTTTTCTAAAGAAGGTGACAAAGTACTCAAAGTTATTTGCTGCAAAGGGAACTTTCATAAGTAGTTAATGAAGTTTCAGTGGCTACACTGCGGGGTATTTGATTATTGGGAAATCTTCACATTAATCCAAAACTCTTTCTCAGCTCTTTAACTCTATCATTGAAGGCATCTTCTCATTGGTCAATTTATCTCCTCTGATACTGAGCTTGCTCCATCTATTTACAGACCTACCAGAGTCTCATTGTGAAAAGGGAAGGTTATGGAGAATGTAATACAACCCCTTCTACCCCTCTTTATTTCCCATACACACATAATGCTTTTTCTTACGGAGATCAATGAATTTAAAGCATCACAAGTCAATTGGAATATATTTTATTTGAGGCATAATTTTGTTGTCTTATCATTTTTTAAAATTGTTTTTGCTAATGTTACCCTTTTCAAACCCTCCAGGACTTGACATTTATGCTTCATCAGTAGTACCATGTTCCTGGCATGTGTGGGAAGTCTGCGGATCAGACAAGTTTTGATCATTGTTTTATTTTCTCAGCTTTACTTCTGATTCCAGCCACAGCCAGGGAGAACAGTTCTGAGCAGACTTCCACCTTTTTTATGTTGCCAGTGCCTCTTCTCAAGTATGAATTGTGCATCTCTTGCTTTCTGCCTTGGGGCTTCTCTGAGTCCACAGGGTGGACATCCTGGGGAGCCACTTGGCACTCATGCATGTGTGGGGAAATTAATGCCCCATCAGGTAAACCTCAATCAGTAGGCACTGGGATGTGGTGGTTAAATGTTTCTCCCATTCACCCCTCGGGTAAGCAGTTTTAAGGTTCATTCTAAACAACACCTTGAGGGTCCTGGCAGAAATGAACATCTGTTGCCTAGAGTGTTGGTCAACTCTAAGTATTCTTTTTTTTTTATTTTAAAGACTAAAAAGTTGAGGCACAGCTTATCTAAAACTTCACAAATCTTAAACTTACAGCTTTATGAATTTTTACATATGTATACATCCATGTAGCCAACACCAAGTTCAAGATTTAGAATATTTTGAGTGCCTCAGAAGGCCAGCTTGTGCTCCTTCTGTTTTTAAATTTTATATAAATTTGTAAGTCCTGTTTTGGATCTGACTTCTTACACTCAATGTTATGCCAGTGGGGTTCACCTATGTTGTAGGTGTTAGTGACTGGTTTTTTTCACTGTTGTGTAGTATTCAAAATTATCCCATTCACTGTTTTGTTATATTGGTTTTCCTTCCTTTCCTGTTTTACTGACCCTGGTTCTCACTCCTCTTCTCTAGAATCACATCCCAAATAAACTACCTGCGCCCATTGTTCCTTCTCTTTCTACACCCCTCTTCCGGGCTCCCAATGCTCCAGGGTTATTACTGTGAGTTAGCAGATAGGGATTCTCATTTAGCTCTGTTCTTTACTTGATGTTTGATCCTGGGGAAGCTAATTCTTCAATTAGGGGTTCACTTTTCCTCATCTATAAACTATGAGAATCTCCCAGATGTGTTCTGGTCTCAAATTTCTGCAGTTCAGATCTAATTTAAAAGGGATCTTCTAGGGAAGACAGTGCTCAACAAATGGGAATACATGGCAGAATTTCATACACAAGAGCCCATGGGGTGAGAGGCAATATTTTTATGTAGAGATCTTCCTGATATATTAAAAATCTCACCACCAAGGTGGTTGCCTACCTTTTAGCTTCTGAGCTGAGTCAGAGTCATCTGCAAAGAGTCACTGGATGAAGAAATCAGCACTTCAGTGGAGGGAGCAGTTGGAAGGAGACAAAAGATCCTGGAATGGAAAAGTAGAACATAGACTATGGATTGCTTTGTTTCATTTCCCCTGTTTTCTAAGGATAACTAGAACTATGCGCCATTTCTGAGATGATTTATGTGGTAAAATGTGTCCAAAATAAGAGTAAATTTTACAAGGGTGGCTGATGATAGAATTCACCTAAGATTGTGGGAGAAAAAACCTTTGATGGGTGACCACACCCTCCCCCCACATTCTGTGATATTTATTTCACATTAGATCAGCTAACCCTTTCTAAGTAACTATTATAAATTGCATAGCCACTATATTAATTGATTTCATATTTCACTGGTGGATGTCACCAAGGTTTGCCCTTACTTGATGACGTTGTTTCCATGGTAACTAATGTATTTTTAAATGATAAGAAATGTGAGGAATAGAAAGGATCAATTAGAAATACAAAGCTCCAATTAATGTATAAATGTTTGAGGTTATAGATGTGAAATGCAGTTTTCAAAAAGTGAACAAAATGGTCCAGCAGTTGTGGTTGAACACTGGTGGATGGTGCATATACTGGTGATAAAGAAATCTATGCTCTGTTGTGTAAATTATTTGACCATACCCCACTTTAGACTTTTATTTAAATGACCAAATGTGAAAGAGATGATCATGCAATCATCTCTTAATTAATTGTGTATTATCTAGATGGCTCCTGCCTCCTTCTCTTATTTTTCTGCCATTTCATTCTTTATTGGCATTTCTATCATAAAAGAAGGAAGAGAAGGTAAAATTAAAATGGTTTTTATTTTATTTCTCAATAGCTCTGTCTATGAGAATACCTTAATTAATTAATCCATTTGTCAAGGGTTTATTGAGCACACACCAAGAACTAGCATATGGTTAGATACCATAGATACAAAGATGCATGCATGGTTCTTGACTGCAAGAAGCTCCTTGTCCATTGGAAATATAGAGGAATTAGCAAAGAATTGCAATTGGGTAAAATAAGCCATTTGAAGTTGTCTTTATCTGTATTTTTGCCTGTTGCTATAATTGCATGACCAAGGAAGTGATAGAACCTCCCAAATGTTTAGGGAAGTACTTGTAGTTACTAATTTATATATAAAACATATAACTTACTGGAATTAAAGTCCTATTTAAATATTGTTTTTCCAAGCACGCTCATCAGAGAAAGGCGTGCTTTTGGCCAAGGTGGTCTCTACTCTGAGGCCAACTCTAAAGTACCTGACAGCTGTGGCTGCCTGTGGTGCATACTTCCTTAAACTGAGAGGCAAGTCCTTCCCTGAAGGGGAATTTGGGTGATGCATCTCCATGGTACTGTACTTACTAGGACTCTCTCAGTTTTATCTGCTGTTTTCTCCTCATCTACCAGACATTTATCAGGCAAGCTCTGAGTCTTTGGACCTCTTCTCCTTCTACAATAATGCCCTTGGTAATTCCATCTTATCTTGTGTTTTTGAATACCACCTATGCTCTGGCCAACCCTAAATGTATATCTCTAGCCTGGACATCTTCCTGGGAGTTTGGAGTCATAAATGTCCAATTGCTTCTAGACATTCCCACTTGGATGCCTAATAGGCATCACAAATTTTGTCCAAGACAGAATTCCTGATTCTTCCCTTGCCCCCACCCCATACCTCTTTCTCCCATAGTCTTCTCCATCTCAGTAAATTAACTTTCTCTGTCTAGTTCCCAGGCCAAAAAAATTCAACCCCTCTCAATTTTTCATACCTCACATCCAATCCATCAGCAAATCCCATTGGCTCCACCTTCAAAATATATCCAGAACCTGATAGCCTTTTGCCATCCTACCATTCTGGTCCCCTCTACCATCATTTCTTGCATTTCTTTATGGCAGTGCCCTCCTTACTAACCGATCTCCTTCGTCTGCCTTTACCCTCCTTCTGTCTATTCTCAGTAGTAGTCAGAGTGATATTATCAAAACATAAGCCAGATCATGTCCCTCTGCAAGTGATTACCCATCTCATTCAGAGTAGAAGCCGAAGTCATTACAGTAGGCTAGCAGGCCCTGCATGAATGGCACTCCCTTTTCTTGCCTCTCTGTGTACATTCCCATTCTTCCCCTTGCTTCCTCCCCTTCAGCCACACTGAGCTCTTTGTGGCTCCTCAATCAGGCAAAGCACTTTCCTGCTTAAGAACATATGTGCTTAATATTCCTTTTGTCTGGAAAGCTCTTCTCTAGATATCGATGTGGATTACTCACCGTTTCTCTTATGTCTTGGCTCAGATGTCACCTTCTTGGAGAGATTTCTGCTATTATTTCTATAATATCAACCCTCACTCCCACCCCACACACCCTCTGCCCTATTTATTTTATATTCCATATTTCTTATCACCATCTAACATAGTCTAATTTTTCTTATTTATTTATTCACTTATTCTGTATCTCCCCATAAGATCAACAAGGCATGAGTACAGAGAATTTGCTTATTTTGTTCACTGCTGTGTCCCCAGCTTCTAAATAATAGTACTTAGTAGGAACTCAGAAACTGCTTTTTTGAATGACTGAATGACTATAAGGATGAAGGAGATGGACACTGTTCCTACCTTCAGGGAACTTATACTTGGGGTATTGATAAATAATAAAGAAGTGATTAAAGTGAAAATTACATCTTATCAGATGTACTGGCCAGCTTGGGCAGGCCAAGAAACACATTGCAATGCTATTCCATTTAGAGCAGAATATATTCTCAACCATATTTTATGTGACTGACACAGTATTTAAAAAATTGAATTTCAATATTTTTAGATGGGGTATGCCCTCTCCAGTTAACCCCAGGTTCCCCCACTCATGATTATGTTATACTCCATAGGATTTATATATTAAAATTACCTGCCTGGACCCTCTAGGAGTGTGAGTCAGCACTCTCTGATTTAGAGGATTCCAAGGTTTCCTGGAATGTTGAGAAAGGTGTTTGCTGAGCTTGAGGTCTTCTAAGTATTAGTGTGAATCAGAATGATTGATCTTAAACACTACTGCTATTTTATGGTTTCAAAATATGTTGGATAAAGTGTCATTTATTGACTTTTATAAAATTCAGAGTAATTTTTTTAAATGAATGCATGTCTGCTATATTTTTAGGAGGTAGAAATGGGAGTCAAAACCATATTCTATTCAGAAAATGTAGGCGTTTTTAAATAGGTATATTTGAAATGGGCTTTTATTTCCTTCTCTGTTCATTTTTGAGAGTAAGGTGTGTAGGGGTTAGCATAGCTTGTGATGTACCAAGAACCAACACTATAGTGCTTACCTTCGTCAGACCCTGGCCTGATCACATGTGACTCTTGTTTGTGGATAACTAGGCAGCCTGGCCTAGAATTTACAAATGCAGACTCTGGAGCCAGACTCCTGTGGTTTGAATTCAGGCTTCCTGAGTTACCAGCTGTGTAACTGCGAAGTCACTAAATCTCTCTGTGCCTTAGTTCCCTCCTCTGTAAGGTGGGAATAATAATAGTGCCTATTTGGTAGTTAGTTTTTATGAAGATTAAATAAGCTAATTTATGTAAAGCACTTGCAATAGTATTTATCATTCAGTAATCTCAGAGTAAATACCAGCCTGTTACTAGTATTGTAATAGTTTTTATAGAATATCCAAGAAAATCCTGGAAGACGTTAAACTTTTCTAATCAAGAGATATCTTGTACTCATGATTCATGTTGCTCTCAGGAAGAAGGTAAAATGTAGAACAATCTCATGACTGACAAATAAGAACATTATTAAGGCTGATGTCATTTAATTTAACAATATCGCTGTCAATTTATGGAATTTAAAAAAGAAACAACATTTTTTAAGATGCTAAAGGAAGAACTTTTGCAGAATTTGCCTGTCTTAAAGAGATCTAAGTAGCTGCTTTTAGACAAAAAATATCTAGCAACCTAAAAAATACTTGACAAAAGCTATTTTGTTGTAATCTTAAATGGAGAATCCAACAATTCAATGATGCTTTTGTGTACAACTTCCTTTACTGTCTTTCATAAGGATAAATTGTGGGGGTCTTTTGTGTCCCACTTATTGAGTCTTTGGTAACATCGAATTGAGAAATGAAGCTTTTGGCTGTGGCTTCCCTTCTTAGAGTATAACATTTCACTCTGTTCCTCAAAAAGAAACAGGTCTTGAGGACTGCAGCTGGGCCAACTGCTGGAGGGACACTCCAATTTCTCTCACGTTCTTGAGGATGAAGTTGCCTATGGAGGAGAATGTGCACTAGGCAGCCGACTATTTCCAGGCTTGGTAAATGGAAATTAACATTGTCATCTAATTTTGTTTACATTTTCCTGCCATATTTGTTTCTCTTTAATAAAGATCCACTGAGAGGAACAGGGTTGGGGGCCTGCTGGGGAGGAATGGAGATATCAGAAGCCTGGATCATAGTAAATCAGTTAGAATTGACAGGGGGTGTACTATTGCCTCTCCAGAGACAGCCATTCATCTGTGTATCTCCTGCCAACATTTAAACTTTTAGAGGCAGGTATTTCCAAGCATATTTTTTCAGGTACTTTAGAGCATTCAGACGATTAGCTAAAGTCGTTTTTAAAAACAGCTCTCACTTAGTGTCATGTGCTTTGCATTCCTTATTTAAGATAAAGACTAACCAATAAAATATCCTGTGTGAGCTAATGCATGAGTACATTATCTAGTAGAGGGGAGTGGTTATTATAACACCTTAGTAAACATTTACTGTGTCCCAGGCCCTTTACCTGCTTTCTCTCAGGGAATCCACAGGACAACCCAATAATGTAGACACCACCATTAACTATGTAACAGATGAGGAAACTGAGACTTAAGTACATTATCGAAAACACACAACTAGAAGATGCCATCAGGATTTGAACTCCAATCTTTTTTTTTGTTTTCTTCTTTCTTTTTTTTTATTTTTTCAGGAAGATTAGCCCTGAGCTAACATCTGCTGCCAATCCTCCTCTTTTTGCTGAGGAAGACTGGCCCTGAGCTAACATCTGTGCCCATCTTCCTCTGTTTTATGTGGGATGACTACCACAGCATGGCTTGACTAGTGGTGCACAGATCCACACCCAGGATCTGAACCAGCAAACCCCAGGCCACTGAAGCAGAATGTGCAAACTTAACCATGAGTCACCAGGCTGGCCCCTGAACTCCAACGTTTTTGATTCCTAGAGTTTTCTTGCTTAATCACTATTGTTTCTCATTAAAAACACCAAGAGAGGGCTGACCCTGTGGCCTAATGGTTAAGTTCAATGTGCTTCACTTTAGCGACCTGGATTTGGTTCCCAGGTGCAGACCTACACTACTCGTTGGTGACCATGCTGTGGTGGCAACCCACACACAAAACAGAGGAATACTGGCATGGATGGTAGCTCAGGGTGAATCTTTCTCAAGGAAAAAGAGGAGGATTGGCAACAGATGTCAACTCAAGGTGAATCTTCCTCAGCAAAAAATAAAACAAAACAAAACAAACACCAAGAGAAATGTAGGTCAAGAGTTGAACACCATACCACAAATTGGTTAGTGCTGAAAAAAGATATCTACAATGCAATGAAGAAAAAGAATTCTTAACTAGGTTAAGGTAAATGTTAAGGTTCAAAGGACAGCTACATTTCCTATATATTTCTGTACAATAGAGATTTGTTTGGAGTTAAAATGTATAGCTCAGTTCTGTAGGAAAGCTTAAAATAACAGAAGAAAGAAAGAATAACAGGGATTTAAAGCCAGTTTTACCATTATTTGCACCTATTTGTTCCTACTTGGAAATGGGCTCTACTTATGCAATTTTAAGTTCGTGGATTGTTAATTTGTTAAATCTCATGGTTAAATATGGCCTTGCATTTGTGAGTGAGTTAATGCTTTTACTTATATAGGATTACACTATCTCAGGATGTTTTCAGGGGTTCTCTTTCTCCCTAGTTTCCTACCTGCCTGTCTGCCGTGTTGCACCCCCAGGAGGTTTGTGGAGGTGTTATCGATCAACTTGTAGTGACCAGGCTGAGAAATGCCACAGAGCTCCCCCAAAGTGAAAAGGAACAACAACAAGCAACAGTGTTCGTAGGTAGAATCTCTCCCTGCTCCAGGTGTCAAAGCATGGGCTTTTAGGGCAGAGCATTTCCATGTATGCATCGATGCAAACGTAGAACCTGAAGTTTATGGCCAGTGTGTTTTAGCCTGTGGTTTCAGCTTCCTAGCTAAATTGGAAATCTTTTTCTTCTTCTGCTAATAGAGGAGAAGAAAAGAGTGGTTAAAATATTTTTAAAAAATTAAAGTAATAGGCGTGTGTAAAAATCAAACCGTGCAGACGTGCACTGTTCTTCCTCTCCCATGCCACACTCTCACTCTTCACAGGGGGCTACGGTAACGGTTCATAAATATCCTTCTAGACTTATACCAAGCATAAACAAGCACATGAACGTATGGGCTTGTTAGTTTCCTTTTATCACAAAAATAGAATCATACAGTACATCATTCTCAACTTGTTTTCCATTTATTTAAAGCTTTTTAAGGGATATCATTCCATGTCAGTACATATAGCTTAGCCTCATTCCTCTAAATCGCCACATAGTATTATATGATATGCGAAATAATTTGTTTAACCATCCCCCTTTTTAAAGATCATAATTCCGATTATTTCCAGTTTAGCTATTAAAAACAAAGTTTAAATGAATATCCTCCTACTCTGAGAGCTGGTATAAGTATTTTCATGGGGTGAATTTTTAAAAGTTAGATTCTGAGGGGGCTGGCCCCGTGGCCGAGTGGTTAAGTTCGCGCGCTCCGCTGCAGGCGACCCAGTGTTTCGTTGGTTCGAACCCTGGGCGCGGACATGGCACTGCTCATTAAACCACGCTGAGGCAGCGTCCCACATGCCACAACTAGAAGGACACACAACAAGGAATATACAACTATGTACTGGGGGGCTTTGGGGAGAAAAAGGAAAAAATAAAATCTTTTAAAAAAAAAAGTTAAATTCTGAGTGAAAGATACATGCATTTAAAATTGTGATAAATATTGTCAAAATCTCTTCCTAAAACATTATCTTGGTTGTTTGCTCCTACAGTAGTAGTAGTGTATAAGAAGCCTTGTTTTTGCCACGTTCTCACCGTCTGGACATTGTCAATCTTGAAAAATGTTGTCAGTGCAACAGGTGAAGCAGGGCATCTTACTGTTTAAAGTTACATCTCTTTTACTATTAATGAGGCTGAACATATTTTCTTCTGTGAATTATTGGTTTATGTCTTTTATTTATATGTCTTTTGGGCTATTATCTTTTTCTTATGGATATACAAAAGCATTTTATACATATATATTTATCGGCTAAACATACAAATCTTTCTTCCTAATCTATCAGTTGAAGTATGATTTAGCTAACCTCATTTAATTTTCCGAGCCCATTCTCTTCTGAGGATGTTACTGAGTAGTAAAATAACAAAAATGTTAAGCAGCAAGACCAAAAAGGAGGAGAAATAGTTATATAGATAATCCTTATATTAAACCACAAATCTTTTAGTAAGCAAGTTGATTGTGTCTATCTACCTCCAAACCAGCTGGTCAGCTTTGTTAATTTAATAAAATATGAGATAATAATCTCAATGTCTCATAAGGTTTTTTACTTAACTATAATGAGAACTCTTGAAGTTGGAGGCATTGTTTTTCTCTCTATATTACCAGTGCTTAGCAGAGTGCCTGTTATGTAGCTGGCTCTCAATAATGATTAATGAAAAAGTAGAGTAAGAAGAAAACCAGGCAAACCAGAGGTCTTTTGTTAAAAACCATGGCAACTCATTTTTAAATGATGCTTAAACATTGGTAACTGATGTCATACTCATACGGCCCATATAATACTTTAAGCCTACAATAATTCTTAGGTAGATGTATTTTCGCTATTTTTTTTTGCCAGTTTTAAACAAGATTTTTTTCCCCCATGACTTGTGATATAAATTTGTAAACCATTTAAACATATCTGACTACTTTTCTACCAGGAACTCATATTAATGCTTGTAATTGCCATTTAAAACTATTACCTTTTAAATGCAAACATCCATGTGGAACTCAAGCCAACTTACTACCAAATGGACAGATCTCTTTTGTTGACCTATTTTTTTCCTCTTGAGAAAACCCTTGGCATACAGAAATGATCATTCAAGTGCAGGAAATGTCACGAAAGCATTACCACACTAGAAAAAGCCTGCATTTTCCTTAGAAAGAAGGTGATTTTGTTATCCAAGTGTCCACTTTTAGTACCTTCCACCTCATGACTCATGACATATCCTCAAAGGATGTTAGTGACAGTCCTTGAACCTCTAAATTATAGGTTGACTGCTCTTGCCTTTGTTTTAGAAAGGGCAGTAGCAAAAGCCTAGAGTAAGTCAGCTTGATTGATGAAAATTTGGAAAAATTGTTGGTCTAATGTTAACCACTTCAAAAATAAACTCAGCTAGGCAGGACCATGCTCTTATCCTCATGGCATTTTTCTTAGTTCGTAAATGCCTGAAAAGTGTCATTCATTCATTATGTTCATCCAAAATCATTTACTGAGCATCTACTGTATGCCAGAGGTGGGCGAGGTCCTGGGGGTTAAAGGCAATTAGGATGTAACACTGCTTTTCAGAGTCTCATAGTCTAAAGTAGTAGTTGCTTTACTATTTTCAGTAATGGAAAATAACATTTTCAAATCAATTCCAAGAATAGACATAGATACAGCTTAGGATATGGCTGGTTATTGCCTATCCATTGAAACAGGATAGTGCTGTATAGGAAGAACAGAAATCTGAAATTAGACTAAAGTATTGGAGTGGAGCAGGTATTTGGGGTACATGAACAGTTGCAGGTGCTGGGAGGAAATCCAGCCTAGGAGGCAAAAGTGATACCCAGAATCTCTGCCAGTAAGTAGGCAAACAGTCCTTTCTGAAGGGGATGACCCAGTGATCAACGAGAATATGTGGTGAGAGAGAATTCAGCATCAATAATCTCAGATGTCCAGGCAGGCAGATAGTTGGCATCCAAGAAGTTTGCCAGCAAATCTTGAAGTGACAAGGGATGATTTCAGAGCTGGATTGTAGAGGAGAGTTAACCTGGGGCAAGTGGGAAGGGAAAAGAATGCAAAGAGTGTGGCATGTTTCTAGTTCTAAGAGCATTCTTAAGGTAGATACTTAGTCATAATAGAACAAGGCAGAAAGCTGGTTAAGTGAACTGGGGCATACAGACTTCTAGGGGAAGCCCACAGCTCTGCTCTTTTCTCTTCTTGCACCCCTCCACAGGTCCCTGCACTCCCTGCTTCCATATCTATGTACATATTTTCCCCTTAGGGAGGAACGCTGTCAGGGATAGATCAAGTTCAAAGGCCCTCTTTAAGTCCTAGCACTAGAAGGTGCAACTTTCAAAAGGATTAAAAACAGAACACAGTTGGGTGTGGAATGTCTTGTTGCTTCCAGAATGATAAACCATGGGCTTGTTCAAAGTATGTGTGGTCATTTCTTTTTCTCTCTTCAAATGCTTCTCTTCTCCCACAGGCCTGGCAGTAACTCCTTGGGAATTGCTCTCCGAATTGCTCTTTCCACCTGCTGCCCGGTCAGCCGTGAGGAGGCACCTGTCTCTCCCGTCCTCCTGTACATCTCCTTCTGGGGTATGAGGACTCTGAATTTGGCATTTTCTCTCTTTGGAGGGACACAAGAGTCAAACAGTGGTGAAGAAGCTGCCTTTTTTCATATTTTGGTTCTCTGTTCTTCAGGTCAACTTGGCTTAAGGAATAGAGCTCACTCAGAGAGTCCAGACTAAATCACTGTGTTCTTCACTGGGGTTTGAGTTTGGTGCCTCAGCTCATAAGATGCTTTGTTATCTCTTCCTTAGGGACCCGACCAAGAGAGAAGTCTGGTCAAACAGTATTCAGGTATTTCTGAATCCTTAATCAGACACCATCGTATTTTCACTCCTTAAATCTTTTCCACTCTTTCAAACAGGGCACATGGGAATTGGGCCTTGAAAACAAGTAGAAACTCAGTTACTAAGGCTGGTGTAAAAGGCTAAGATCAGAGTATGGCTTGACACTTTATACACATTATCACTAATCTTCACAGTTCTGTGAGAGAGTTGTTTTTATCTATCTCCACTTTACAGATGACAAAAGTAAGGCTCAAGTTAGGGAACCTGTCAAAGGTGTGTGAAATTATAAATGGTAAAGCCAGAATTTAGGCTTTAGTTTGACTGATAGCAAAGCCTTTCAATCTACCATTCCACCAAAACCACTCTTGTGAACGTTACCAACAGCCTCCATGTTGCCAAATCCAGTGGATCTGGCTGTCCACATTTTGCTTAACTTCTCGGCAGCTTTGAACAGTTTACTACTCCCTTAAAATACTCTCTTATTAGCATTAATGATATCACACTCTTCTGGTTTTTCTCTTGCTTGCTGAATTTTCTTTCTAAGTCTATGCAGCTTTCTCTTCCTTCATCTGACTTCTAGATCATAAAAACTTCAGGCTAGGTTTTCTCTTTCTCAACTCTTTCCATAGGTAATCTCATCTAGTCTGATGGTCTTAAATAGCACCTATATTACTTTGGTGACTCAGAATCTCTTTGGCCTCACTCTAATATTTTCCCCAGTTTACTCTACTCCAGCCACTCTGGCTTCTTTGCTGATACTTAAACATACTAAGCATACTTCTGCCCCAGGGTCTTTGCACTTACTGTTCTCTCTGTCTGTGACACTTCCATCTATCAGATATTTGTTCTTCATTTCATTATTTCATTTCTCTGCTCCAATGTCACCTTCTCAGAGAGGCCATCCCTGGCTTTGCTATATAAAATAACACTCACTCCAGGTACTCCTATTTTCCTTACACAATTTTAGTTTTCTTCATAACATTTATCACCATCTAATGTATTGTGAGCTTCCTGAGGACCCGAATTTATCTGCTTTATTCCTTAGGGCAGAGCTTGACACATAGCAGGTGCTCAATAATACATTTTGAATGAAAAAGCTTATAAACTAATGAATAACTCATAAGTACTATTTACAACTGAGACTGCTGTCCTGGGCCCCAAAGTCTTGTAAACCCTGAAGGGTAGAAGTTAAGGTGACAGGCTGTGGGGTCTGACCACCTGGGCTTGGTTTCCAGTTCCACTATTCACTAGTTGTTTAACGCAGTTACTTACTCTCTCTGTGCCTTAATTTCCCATTTATAAAATAAGGATAATATTAATAGTATTTAGTTTATAAGTTCTTTTGAGGGGTAAATTATAATGCAAATGATACATGCAAAGTGCTTAGAATAGTACCTTATATGTAATAAAAGTGCTCAACAGTTCTTAGCTATTATTATTGTTATTATAATAGCTAGCTACCTACTTGATCTACTTGATTGTCAAACAGACATCTCAAGTTTAGTATGTATAAAACAGAACTCTTTTTTTTTTTGTGAGGAAGATTGGCACTGAGCTTACATTTGTTGCCAATCTTCCCCTTTTTGCTTGAGGAAGATTCGTTCTGAGCTAATGTTTGTGACAGTCTTCTGTTTTGCATGTGGATGCCGCCACAGCATGGCCGGATGAGCAGTGTGTAGGTCTGTGCCCGGGATCGGAACCTGCAAACCTGGGGCTGCCAAAGCGGAGTATGTGAACTTTACTACACCATTAGGCTGGCCCCCAGAACTCTCAATTTTTCCCCCAGACTTGTCTCCCCTCCAGTCTTCACCATGTTAGTGAATGGCACCACCCTTTGCTTACAAAATGAGAGGAATCATCTTTGATTTCTCCCTTTCCTTATCCACTACATCAGCAAGTTTGTGGAGATTCTGCCTTCAAAATATGTCTGTATCTCTGCAACTCCATTGCTATCACTCTAATCCACGATGCCCAGCTCTTGCCTTTTAACAATACCAATATCTCTAAATTTGTTTCTTTTTTCTCCTCCTCCTTCCTTCCAATCCATTATCACATGTAAGCCACAGTAATTTTTTGAGAAGACTCTCCTGCTCACGTCCTTCAGTGACTTTTCATTGCTTGTAGGATAAAGTCCAAACTCTTTACCCTGGCCTACAAGGCTCTGCCTGGTCTCAAACCCACCTACCTCTCCAGCATCATCTTGTCCCACTTTGCCCTTTGTCTACAGTACTTCAGCTGTGCTGGATGACTTTTTTCTTCCTTGAAACTATTTTCTGCCCTTTACTGACTCAGGGCTTCTGCATTGATTATTCCTTTTGCCTGGAATGCTGTTCCCTGAACTCTCTGAATAGTTGGTTTCTTTTTATTTTGCAGGTCTTAGCTCAAATATCACTTGTGCAGAGAAACCTTCCAACATATGTTGCTAAAATTGGAAGATTATATGTGCATAATTATATGATATTTTAACTTGAGTAGTTTGCTTTACTGAAACAAGCATTCTTTTTGTTGTTATTTAAAAAAAAAATGTTTTAAAGATTGGCACCTGAGCTAACATCTGTTGCCAATCTTCTTTTTTTCCTTCTTATTCTTCTCCCCAAAGCCCATCGGTACATAGTTGTATTTTCTAGTTGTAGGTCCTTCTGGTTGTGCTATGTGGGACGCTGCCTCAGCATGGCCTCATGACTGGTGCCATGTCCGTGCCCTGAATCCGAACTGGCAAAACCTGGGGCCGCTGAAGCAGAGTGGGTGAACTTAACCACTCGGCCGTGGGGCCGGTCCCAAAACAAGCATTCTTATTGGTGACTTTAAAGCTTTATTTCTTTTCTCTGGACAGTCTTTCCTGTCAATAAGCTATTATATTGAACCCCATTATATAAAATTAATAAAATCAGGACTGTTTTGCTTGCATTGGGATGGGCTGAGGAGTGAGGAAGCAGATTCCCATCTCATCCTTTTTGTAGTTCCCTAGAGATACTGACTTTTAGGAGCCCAATTTGAAGACCAATAGTCTGTATAGTCTACATATAAATTAAATGATTTTTGAATTAGAAAGATGACCACATAAGACCAAAATATCTGGTTAATGCAATGAACTCTCTAGAACAAGAGTTTCTTGCTGTATTTTCTTATCATTTTATTATCTTACATTTGTCCCTACCACTACATTTTACCCCGTTTGAGGTCAGTAAATAGGTATCTTTGGATTCCTGGTTCCTAGCACCTAGCCTTGCATACAAAAGGCACTCAGTAGGTGATTATAGACTAAACGAATGCATAAGTAAAGACAAGACAAAGGTAAATTGTTTAACTTTGGCTTCATGCTCTTTCATAGCCTTTACTAAAACTCCATGTCATAACCTCATTTCACATTTTGTGCCAGTTAGCTATTCAAGCATGATACACTTATAGCGTGCCTCCTGAGTGCCCAGAAATGCTACGTGCTTTCCTGTGTCATGAGTTGTTTTTTTTTAAAATTTAATTGCAAAAATCCTTGAAAGTAGATATTATCCTCACTTTTACATATGAAGAAAGTGAGGTTCATAGAGGTTAATTAATTACCACCTTGTTAAATGGAAAGGATAGGATTAAAACATAGTCCTTCTAAACTCAAAGTCCATTCTCTTTCCTTTAGATTATGAAAAATCCAAAACATAATTCCCTGATCAGTATAGAAGAATCTTAAAGAACGATGTTAGTTTTGGAAGTAAAAATTTTAAAGGCACTAAAAAGGGCACAGATAATGTTAAAGGGAAAGTTGGATGACACCTGGCTTCTTCTCTCTCTTTATATGGATTATGTATAATTAATAAAGTGACATTAAGTTTTATTTCACTTAATTCTAGGCTTTGTTAGAGGTTCAAAGAGAGTGCTCCTTAAGCACCCTCATTCCACAATGTTGTTAGCAGTAAAAAGTGCCCTCATTTTACAAGTCAGGAAGCCTAGGCCCTCTGAAGTTGAGTGTTATCTAATTTTGCTTCTTTGGTTATTGATAAAGTTGAAAGGAGACCTTACTTAGCCATGATCAGAGTGAGGTGCATTGTGGGCAGTTTATAAAAACCAAATGGTCTGCTCTTCTTTCTGGTATCATGTCCAGCATCTGTTCACCTAGTGAGTAGTAAGTGTGAGGTGAGAAAAACAAATTTATATTTCTGTAAGGCAGTAATCCAGTAGATATTTAATCACTGGGAGGATTTTAAAATGCTGACAGTTCCGAAATGGGAATCTAATGCAGAAAACTAGTCTGACAAAAGATAACATTATCAATTTAAGCAGAGGTAGGCTCACTAAACTTTTTCTGTATATGATTTAAAATCACAGTTGGAGCACTGAAATAATACTTATTAAAATAGCATTGGAGAGGGAAGCACAGAAGAATAATAGAATATAGCAATTCAAATAATTGAAGATCCTTGGAGATCCTTTCCTTGAAAGGAAAGAGAACTATTGTAAGTTAATTCATCACTCTTTCAACAGATATGATTGAGTACCATCTCTATCTCTACCTCTATCACTATATATCTCTGTATCTGCATCTCTATATCTATATAAAAGGTTTACTATACTTACTAGGGAAATTAAACTGTGATTCATATGGTTCCTGCCAATATATTATCTATTTTGAGAGTCATGGCACAATTATAATTTATTGTTATGAACCTTGGGAGTAGGTAGCAAATGTTAACCCTTTTTCTTTTAACAAGTGAGAAAAGAGGAAATATTTAATGAACTCTACATTAAATAATCCATAATTCACAATGACATTAACAATAAAATTAAGATAAATAAAAACTATGAAGAAAAAAAGAATAAAGGAAAACAAGTTGATTTTAAGGGGGAGACAGTGGATTCATAGTGAGGATGAGAGGGGGAAGGCGAAAGACAAGGGGGCCTGGAGTGTCGTTTTGAGGTTTCAAGTCTAGATTACTGGGGCAAAGATGACCATCAAAAGGAGATTAGGGATCAGTGCTGGTTTTAGAAGGAGGGTGGTGGGATCAGTTTAGACATGTTGATTCTGATGTAAAAGTGAGACACCCAAGTGGAAAGGTTCAGTTAGAGATATGGGATATAGTAGGACAGAAGTTAGTGATAGGAGAATTGCACACACAGAAATGACATAGAAAGTACTGAGAGCAAATGCTGGAATGAATTTTAAGGAAAATCTTAATTTGGGATTTGGGTAGAAAGAGGACCATTAAAATAGGTAAAGGAGGTATTTTAAATATAACATTAAAATAGAAAGTATAAAACAGGCTTACAGGAAGAATCAATTAGAAGAGTTTAGGGTCACAAAGGATAAAGGCAGAGGGCGTTTCACAGAGGAATTGGTGAAACATGGAGCAAGAGAGTGAACTAGTACTTCAGAAATGTAACAATTCAGATGGGAGGGCATCGAGTCATATTTGGAACCAGACGGACTTGCCACAACATTTACCAGTAAATGGCTTTAATCTTATTGGACTCTTTTTACTTATCTGTAAGGTGGTGATAATGTGGTATCTACTTCTTGGGATTATTGTTGGCATTAGAGGTAATGTAAAGTATCTGTATATAATAAAACATAACCAATATATTTTTGACCTATAGAAAAGTTTTTAGACTAGTTTGACAATCTAGAAGATGAGGATAAAGCGTTTTTTTTTTTCAAAAAATAACAATTTAGCAGAAGAAACAAACTTGATAATTTGAAGAGAAATAATAGTAATTCCGTAGGGAGAACACTGTGGTAGATACTTCCTTCTTCCTCCTTCCTAACAGAACCACAGTTCTCTTCAGATATGCTCCATGAAGCGCATGCTCCCAAGGGGAAGCTGACCTCATCCTCAGGCAGATTTGGGTTTGATTTGTTTAAGTCAGAGATTCCCAAATTTCTTGGTTCCCAGTGCCCTTACTATCTAAGTAATTTTTTTTCATGGTGTCTCTTGGCAGAGAGAAATATGTAACAGCTCCAAATACAACTCCTCAAACCTGGAATCAGATTATATGTTGCCACCCTCATTACCTCAACCCTACTGGTTTTTGTACAGTACTTGCTTTTTATAACGGGAGCTGCTGAAAACGCGGCTTCTCAAAGGTATGACATCACTGAAATTAGGGGATCTAATGTTGAAATTGTGAATTACGTTAGCTAACAGGTTGTATAGTGTCCTACAGATGTTGAATATTACTGTATTCCCTTCAAAAATCTAAAATATATTGCAGCCCCTTGTGAGTTTACTGTGGTACCCAAGAGTGCCCTTTCGTATAGTTTTGGAAAACTCACGTCTAAGTGTAGTTCTACACTGTTTGCCAATGATTGGTTCAGGGGTAGGTATGTGGTTTAATTTGAGCAACTAAGGCAGGAAGAATTACTGTTTTAAAATGTAGATTTCATTATTATTCATGTATTGTGAAGCCAAGGGATCAGGAGATGGTTGCCATTGAAAAGATAGTTTGATATTTCACAAGATACCAGGGGGAGGGAGTACACAATGCCATAGGGGACCACATGGGGGAAGCACCAGGTTCGGTCAGGAGGTAGAGGGAATGAGGGGAAAATGTGAGTAAGAGCCCTTATTGTGCTTTCTGTGGGAAGGAACAGGCAAAGCAGAGTAAGTTTAGGATTGGCTAGTTTGAATAATTTTGGCAGGCTCCGTGGCATAGTTCCTGTCCCTTAGTTCTCTGGTACCTGTCCCTGAGGTGGTTAGGACAGGGCGATAATGGCCCTGAGTGTGAGAGCTCAGCAGAAGAGGTGACTGGAGTCTTAGCTCTGGAGTGGGTGGTTTGCATATGAAAGGCATACTTGCAGGCCAAGTCATTTGCTATCTCCAGGAATTGGCTAGCCATCTCAGGGTCAGCAATGCCCCAGATGTCAAAGCATCAGAAACACATGGTTAACACAATGACAAGGCATCTGAATGCTTTTTCCTGGTGCTTCTGATACAGCCGTGGTAGTGCTCCCCTTCTCTCTCTTTGGAGATGTGAGGCTGGGAACTGATGCCACAGTCTTGCTACCACTCTGAGGGGGAACCCGAGTCAGGGAGGCACGTGGACAGAAGAACACTGCAAAACAACAGAACGGAGTCGTTTGTATTAAGTTTACCCTGACCCTTGTCCATCTTTGGACTTTCAGTTATGTGAACCAAAACATTTTCTTATTGTTTAAGTCAATTTATTGTTGCTCTTTGTTCTTGTTTTTAGATTTCCTATTACTTTCAGCTGTGCTGTTCTAACATTTACAAAACCAGTGTTAAAACCCACAGGAACTATTTGGAAAGAATTAATTTTCTACAGGAAAGGAGACATTTTCCAAGTCTGCTTTTGATAATATTAAGATGTGTTACAGAGGTTTGCTGAGCGTTTGCCCTCATAGAATAAACGGAGAATACAAGGCTTTTGGTTGCATTTGCATTCAATAGATGGCTGAGTTTGTTGACCTAAGTGTAATATCCTTTTGCAAAAGTCATTCTGAAATCTCTAATCACTGCTGGATAGAAAAAGTCATGTAGCATTCCTATAATAATGTCTCATTTTCAATATTTCATACTACGGTAATGGAAATTCATATGGAGATGAAAAATAACTTGCAGGTTTTTGGTGTAGGAAAACTGTTATTTTCTTGTGAAGAGTTGGCTACCGGGGGACAATCTGAATCAAATCCATTTGTTCAGTTTATACCATGTATATGGGGGAATAATAGTACTCCCCTCCCCCTAAGATGCAACAATTATACTAATAGCCCTATTAACACACGTGAGTAGCACACCTAGAGGGGTGTGTGTATGTGTATGTGTGTGAGAATATGTATGTGTGTGTACATGTAAACACTTTATTTTTAATGCCGGATATTTCTTATGTCAAATACGATTCTAATTTAATAAATATGGAAGTTTGATTTCTTAACAACTCATTTATAAAAGTTTTATTAAGTTAATACATGTATATGGTTTTTTAAAAATCAAATAATACCAAAAGTGATTATAAGGAAAAACAGTATGTTTCCTTACTCCCATTCACTTTCAGTCTCTGGGGTCAATAGCTTTAGCTCTTTCTTCCTGTGATTTCCATGTTTTTCTATATAATGTTTTTATTGTTGTGCATTTACTGATCAGTTTTGTTTGTATATATTGACTACTTTTTATGATTTGTATGTTTAACTCCCTCATACTTCCACCTCCCTTTCCACATCCTCTTAATGTAGTTCTATCACTATTTTTTGTTAAATCAATAATCTATGTTTACATCATGACAATGTAAATACTGTTTGTTAAGAGATGTACTATACTTGCAGTAAATAACTTCCCTTTTTCATTTGCCTAAATTTTTTACATATACTTATTTTTCCATACACTCTATTATATCATTTATCCTATGATCTATTTATCAAGTCTGTATTTTTCCTGTGAACCTGACCTTGGAGAGCTCCTTCCTCCTGCTTGTATTGGACTTGTTGCTTTCTGGGCCTGCTATGCTATACTGCTGTCAAGCTGTGGGTTTTCTTTCCCACTCTCCTTGTTCAAACCATCATTTCCTGAATCCTATGCCTTCTGCTTTCTAGGTTTACTCTCTTGTTTTGCTAAAGCACATTCTTCTGTTGCTCTGCAAGAGAGGTTGCATGGTAGTTCTACCATGTTAAAGATATCCTTTTTTTCTTTTGGTGAGGAAGATCGGCCCTGAGCTAACATGTGTTGCCAGTCTTCCTCTGTTTTGTATATGGGATGCTGCCACAGCATGGGCTGATGAGCGGTGTGTAGGTCTGCACCTGGGATCCAAACCTGTGAACCCCGGGCCTCTGAAGCAGAGCATGCGAACCCAACCACTATGTCACTGGGCCAGCCTGTATTAAAGATAGCTTTTATTCTGCTTTTGGGTTGGGTTTAGTTTGAAAAAAAATTCCTCCGTAATTTTGGAGGCATTCCTCCATTTTCTTCTAGCATCCAGTGTGGTGAAGAAATCTAATGCCATTCTGGTTCTATGATATTTTCCACTCCCTCCTAGTCTTACACATCCTTAAATTTCTCATTAATTTTCATTAATTATTTTTAATTTTATCCAGCTGTCCTCTTGATCATATCCTCTTCTGTGATGCATGCCACTCTTGATTTGCAGTAGCCATTTAACTGATCTCTCACCTTCTGCTACTGATTATTTTTACACAGTAGCAGACCTATTCTTTTAAAACTCAAGTCTTACCGTGTTACTCCTCTGTTCAAAACCCCTCATTGGCTTCCCATCTCAGAGTGAAAGACCTCATGTGATTTGGCCCTCCTTATTTCTTTCTACCTGCCTCCCCCTGCCTTGCTCCCTCCACTCTTGCCACACTGGCCTTTTTCCATCATCACTTTTCAGTTGACTACCATTTTTAAAATTTGTCCAGTCCTTGTATGTTCAATCCTCCCTTTCTGTCTTTATTTTTCCCCACAGCACTTACCACCATCTCATATATTACATATCTACATATTTATTTTCAGTCTTCCTCCTACTGGAACTTAAATTCCACAATGGCAGAGATTTTGGTCTATTATTTCTTCCTTATTGTATACTCAACACCTAGAAGAGCGCTTGGCTTATCGTAGAAATGCAGTAAATATTTTTGATTCAATGAATACAAAGTTAAAACTAGTAACTATGAAGTGAAGGTAGAGCAGGCTACATGAACACCAGCACAGCTAGTGAGGAACACTAACACGACGGAATGCAAAAACTGGGAAAATAGAAATAAATGGGGTGGCATAGTTTTGTTGTGCTGTGCTAACAAGCACAACTTTCATCATAAGAAACAACCTTTATTCCTGGACATTCTGAGAAAAATGTATCATGAGAACTTTTGTATGAGGGCATGGAATAAGTTTAATAATTACAACCTTGATATGTATTTTACAAAAAAGTTTTCCCCATTGCGATTATTATTCTTATTATTTTTTAAATCAGCCTTGTCTAATAAAAGCAATTCTTAGGAGGTCAAAGTGTTGTTGTCCCAGATAGGTAGTTTAATGTAAGGATAAAGTCTGAAGAATCTCAAAGGATAAATATTTGTCTACCCTTCAGAATGTCTTTCTCAAATATTAGCTGTCCTAGTCTAGCTTTGGGAAATAGACATCAGGTTAGGCATGAGTGAGGTCTCCAGTGAGAAATGAAGTGCAGGTGATCCCTGTTTGTAACTGAAAGGAGATCCAGGTCCTCTAGATCTGTGTGAGTGACCGAGACATTTGTGGAGGGAAAGGCTTTTGTATTTTGCTTCTGTTAGAGGGCCAGCGTAACTCTGTGTGGGAATGACCTTCTGTGGACAGGGCCACAATTTTTTTTTTTTTTTACAGAAAGCAATGTTTGATCTGAAAAAGAACCCATGCTGACACTTGGTTCAAGTCCCACAATGGCCAAGCCAGAGACACAAATTGGTATGCCATTGGTATGCAGATGGAGGTTGATTCTATGAAGAGATAATATTATTAAGGATGAAATTTTGGGGGTAAAAAGATGGCCAAAATGAGATAGTTGCAGAATATATATATATTGAAGTTATTGTAGGAGAAATATGGAGCGTTTGGTTGCTTTTTGGCCACTTGGCTACCGAAATCCCCTCCTATGCTTGGGTAGTCTACTCTCTTATAGTAGGGCAGGGTCTGGGACCACTGGTGAGTTGGTATTAGCAGTGGTAGCTACATCCAGGCCATAAGGTAACAGTGACCCTTGCTCTGTGAACAGCGTCCAGAAGGCTGAGTTGTTAGTGGTCGCATTGCAGGTTCTATTGTCTGTTTCCAGGGCCAGTGACAGAGGTGTCTTCTTAGGAGTAGCTTTCTAGTATGGTTTAGCTGTTATTTCTCTTTCATAGCTCACAAACATATTTCTAAACAATTTGCCAAAGTGATTTTACCACTTAATATTTCTGTGAGCATTGCAAGGAGAGTTGCAGTAGCTCTGCATCCTCACCGACACTTGTTATTGTCTCTGATAATTCATTTTTAGTAAATAGTTTCTCTTTAAATACGTCAAAATGTGTTTATTTGTTGGTTGGTTGGTTGAAACTAAGAACCATGTTTGATGCCAAAGGGGAGGCATATATGTACAGGATGAGGGAAATGTGAGCAGGAAGTATGAAGTGGGCAGGGAAGACCAAAAATAGAAGAAAGAAGTTAATTAGCATAAATAAAGACTGGGAGATGTGGGTAAAGAGTCTTGGAGTGACAATATGGGAGCAAGGACACAAGAGAAGCCATTGGAGAATTCGCTAAAATAAGAGGGAAAGTAAAATAGAACATTTTCATACAGAAGCTTACAAAATTGTAAAATATGAAAACATTCAGAGTAACAATTAAATTTAAGGTACATAAAATTTTACTTTAAATCCATTTGTTATCTATAAGTGGGACCCTGTATGTGAAGTTTAACCTTAGGTAAGCCCTTGCATTGATGATACATAGACTGATAAGCAAAGTGTACCTTTTCTTTTAAAATATATTTTTACACTACTTGGCTTTCACACGTAAAATTATGAACTCATTTAATTTTCCCAAATAGCCGTAACTCCAAGAGACACCCATTCTTTTCTCATGGTTTCTCTTTGAGGAGAAGGCAGACTTTTCCTTCTGGAGTTATTTGCTTTAGGATTTTATTAGTATCCTCCTTCAATATGATCTGTACTTTGCTTCCTATGGCTGCTGTAACAAACTTAGTGGCTAAAACAGCACAAATTTATTAACTCACAGTTATGGAGGTCAGAAGACTGACACAGGTCTCAGTGGTAAAGCCAAGATGATGGTAGGGCGAAGTTCCTTCTGGAGGCCCTAGGAGTGAGCCTGTTTCATTGCCTTTTCAGCTTTTGAAGGCCGCCTGCATTCCTTGGCTGGTGGCTCTCAATTCATCTTAAAGCCAGCAGCGTGGCATCTTCAAATGTCTCTCTAACTCTGACCTTCCTGCGCCTCCCTGTTTCACTCATAAGGACCCTTGTGACTGCATTGGGCCTCCCCAGATAATCCCCCATCTTGAGGTCAGCTGATTAGCAACCTTAATTCTATCTGCAACCTTAATTTCCCTTTGCTGTGTGACTTCATGTATTCACAGTTAGACATGCATTCTTTGTGTGGCTTTTATTCTGCCTACCACATTTAGAAGGGGTAAGAAATCAGTCTTAGTAGTGATTTTTATTTGCCTACTATAAAGATGTAATGGTCCTTTTCTTGCCAGTTCTTTTAAGGGCATTTCCTTTAATAACTGGAAAAGAAGAGATGATACAGTTGAATAAAGAATTCATGCTTTTGAAGCTTTTCTTCACAGGCTTATTCTTTGTGAAATTTCGTGCAAATAGCCCAAAAGTAACATTTACCTACCGTGGTCACTAAAATCTGCATATACTCCTGGAAAGGGTTGCAAATTATGAACTTTCACAGTACTCTGTAGTCACCTGTTTTAGATATGCCTTCTTATACCTTAATTTACTTGGCTGTAATGATGCTGTTACTCATTGAAGGGAAAAATAAACATTGAAAATCCTGGGCAGGCACAAAGTGTGTTGTTGCACAGATCGCTAATAAAACTGATTTGCCTTTCAGCTTTGAAGGGATGTGTGCTGACATTGACCTTAATATTCAGCTCTTGGTGTCTGTTTTAAAAGCTAGTGTTGCAATGAATTCTGGATTTTGGGTTAAATAGCACTAATTTTCATAGCTAATTTATTGGCTACCAAAGGTTTTCTACCAGGTTAAAGTGAAATAATTACCAAAAGTGATGTGAACTGCAGAATTCTATTTCCTTAGAAAACTCAATTTCTCTTTTTACTCATTTATTACTATTAACTTTCACTTTTATCTGATAGATTTTTTTAGAGATAATTACAATGAGATTCGACATAATATGGCTATCCATTTTCAGTTCTTGTTCTTAAAATTTATGTTTAGAATATACAATGACATCTGCATCCATGGAGATGAGATCATTTGTTCATGTTACAACTCCATAAAGATTAGATGTATGATTTTTCCTAAGATTGGTCACAATCATAGTAGATTAATTTTAGCAAACTGGAAAGAAAATAATCAACACATTGAGTACTAGAAATTTGATATGCTAATTTAGAAAATTGTGTCAAGGATA
Source organism: Equus quagga (assembly GCF_021613505.1). Taxonomy (NCBI): domain Eukaryota; kingdom Metazoa; phylum Chordata; class Mammalia; order Perissodactyla; family Equidae; genus Equus; species Equus quagga. The sequence goes on from NC_060274.1 coordinate 95,628,517, forward strand.
AGGCATTTAAAATATACATCAGGGGCTGTCCTGGTGGCTTACTGGTTAAGTTTGTGCACGCTGCTTTGGTGGCCTGGAGTTTGCAGGTTCGGATTCCAGGTGCGGACCTACACACTGCTCATCAAGCCATGCTGTGGCAGCATCCCACATACAAAATAGAGGAAGATTGGCACAGATGTCAGCTCAGCAACAATCTTCCTCAAACCAAATAAAAAAGAAAATTGGCAACAGATGTTAGCTCAGGGACAATCTTCCTCACCAAAAGAAAAAAAAAGTATGTATAAATACATCAGTCAGATCTGAACTATTTTTAAAAAATGATTTGACCTATAGAAAGTATATTTGGTCTTCAAACTTTTGCTCTTCTCACATATACTTGTGCTATTATTTCTCTATTCTTTTACTTTCTATATCTCTCCAAATTTTTAGAGAAGTTATTATTGCATATCACCTTTCATTTATCCACAGATGGTAATATACTTAGTTTTGGATACTACATTTTTCACATAATATTATGTTGTGAACTTTTTTCTATGCCATTTAAAAAATATTTAAAATATAACTTTTAATATTTGAATAACCATTGCTTTTTTGTTGTAGTTATGCTGTTTCTAATTTTCAATATTATAAATAATACTGAAAAGGCATTTAAAACTTTGAATTTGTGTTAGAAATCAGACCTGGAAATCTATCATAGGTTTTGATACAATGGCCTCATTCTTATTATTTTTCAAATAGTCTTTCATAGTTTTGCTTTGAACCAATTATTATTGAGAAGAATGTTAGATTACCAAATACCAAGATTTAGTTTTTCTCCATTAAACATTAAAAAAAATTCCAAGCTTTAGTGGATTGTAGTCAGAAAACGTGAAGTGTGCAGTTTTTGCTTTTTGAAATTGATTGGGGGGAGCCTTCTTTGAAGCTATATTTATCTAGTTATCAAAGTCAGGAATGAAGTAAGATCTTTGAAATCCTCTGAAAGTGAGATGAATTTTATTAAATCTTTTGAAGCCTCATCTGTTGCTCTTTTCCTCCCCCACCACATGTCTAGTTGATATAAATCTAGAGGTTTCGTTACAATTTATCATTATTAATTTATGTAGTTTTCATTATGTTTAAGAATTTTTTTACATTTCCATTTAAAGGAAATTTCTGGATTATCAGACAATTTTTATTTATACTTGTAATTCAAGAGTTTACCGGGAATATTTGCGTGTAGAATACCTTTCTTTGATTTTATTTAAATCTGGTGAGCTACATCTATTTGTGTATTTGTTTTTTCAATTCAGAAAAGTTTTCATTAATTATATTTTTGATGTTGCTTCTGTTTGTTTTGCTTATTTCAAGGAATATCTGTAATTATTATGTTGGATGCCAATTTTTTATTCATAGTTGTATAGCTTTAATGCCTTCCCTTTTTCTCTATATTTTTGATGAAACTTTTCAGTTTTGCCCTATGCATTTCCTTTCTAGGTTTTTGCAGTATCTATTCTTCCATTATTGCTTTCAACAGAGATATTGATCCTGTGTTGTACTTTTAGGTTTCTTTTAATTCGCCCTTGTTTTACTCGTCTCTTTTTCAATTTCATCTAGGTTAGTGCTCTCTTAGGGCTTTCTGCTCCCTTGTTACAGTGCTTCTTCTTGTGTTATAGTGCAGATGCCAAACCATTTTCAAAGATTAATTTCTGTTCTTATTGTATGTTCTATTCTTGAAGCCTTGGAATCCCTTGACAGAATCCTATCTCTCCTGCCTCTCTGTCCACATTTCTGAGAAGTCTGTTTCCTTTCCTGGCTTATGCATTCAGTATTGAGCACCTACCATGTGCTGACATCATGAGAAGTGCTTCAGATACAATGGTTAGCAAAAGCTCTGCTCTCAAGGGGCTCGTCTCATTGAGGATAAGACATTGTTTGAATGAGATGTCAACAATTGTAAATTTGCACCAATGATAATGTTATAAAGAAAAAGTACACAGAAACTGTGATAGCTCATAAAAGGGGATTTTTAGCTACTATTCTACTTTAATATAAAAGATGATATTTCTCAGATCCCTGTTCCTGCCCCTCTTCTTATGCTATACATTCTTCTTGGAAGCATGGTTTTAACTTCTTTTATATTTCAAATCTGAGTGTAGGTGAGTCATGTCTAGGAGCCAGAGGATAAACCCCATCCCTGAGCTCAGTGTGTCTCCAAACTCTGACCTGTGTATTCTCTGCTTGCTAGGCACTGCCCCTAGGTGTCTCACAGACACTAAAATTCAATATGGTCAAAACTGGGTGCATAATCTCTCTTTCTTCACTACAAAACTGCTTTTCTTTTTATATTCCATGTTCTTTAAGGATACTACCACCCACCCAGAGCCCAAGCTATAAATCTGGCATTATCCTTGATTCTTTGTTCTTCCTCACCTCCTCTAACCAATTGGGCCCTTTGGTGAATGCCTATCACCTAGAGTCTAAAGAAGAGAGTTACTGAATGCGATAGAGGCCAGTCACCTTGTAGTTGCTGCCCACTTCTTCAGTCTCATCTCTGGTTACCCCACTACTTTTTCTCTAGAAATTATTGTAGCCACTCTAATCTCTTGACGTTTCCCAAATGTTACTCTCTCTCTTTTTTCAGATGTCTTTCCAAAAGTTTCCCCTCCTACAGCATGTGTGTCATCTGAAATAACACTGATAATGCGATACTTAAGAGTGTCTACTCTGGAGTCAGAAAAGCCTGAGATCAAGTCTCAGCTCCATTGTATACTAGTGATGGGCTAATGTTAATTAATCACACTGTTCCTCAATTTTTAACTTGTAAAAGTACCTATATATAGGGTGTTAAGAGGATTAAGTGTGGTAAACACAGTACTTTCACCTACCTTACTGGTGTTATTATTATTTAGAACTAGATTAAAGTATTTCTGTCTCTATACATGCTTTTCTGATATTTTCTGGAGAAATTGATAATTTTTCCCCTGGTACCTTTCCTATACTATGTGAATACCTATATGTACATACTCTATTTATTGCATTTGTTTATTTACATGTTTCTCTGTTTTTCTGACTACCCTGAGATAACCTTGAAGACAAGGGATGTTTTTGAAAATTTATATATATGCTAAGTGCCAACAGTGCTTAGTACATAGTGAGAATATAATAAATATTTGTTCAGAGTAAAAAAACAGCTTAAAAACACTACTGATATTCTGAAATGAGTACATATTATGCCCTGTTTCTGGTATCTCTGATTTAGCAGGGAGATTGCCCTGAGAAGTTTGATAGTTTGAGCATTGACTCAGGAGGTCTGGAAATCTTCAACTTCGGGTTTACAGGCAGCTTTTCAGAACTTCTATGCGCAGTCTTTAAAGGAAGTGTGAGGTCTATATTTTATTGCAGGTGTGATTGACAATAACATTGAATACTTTGAATAATGTAGAACTAAGAAAGTTTTAATTAACCTGCAATAAAGAAATATATTTTTTATAGGAAAGGGAGGGTTTTTTTTTTTAAATCACTATATTCTCTGATCAGTGATAGAGATGAATTCTGTCTCCTATCCTTGGTGACTAACACCATCCTTGCAAGTTCATGAAACACAAATGAAGATTTCTTTTTTTTGTTCAACATTATCATCAGTTACTTTGGTGGACATTTATGACATGCCCATCAAATTTGCAGATAACATAAACCTGGGAAGAATAGTGAATATGTCAAAATCCAAAAAGACTAAGAGCTTAACAGGATTGAATATAACATTCTAATATTTGCTAGGGTAACATGTAATGTTTTAACTAGGTACACAAACAAATTGTACAAATGCACACAGAGCTCTATCTTAAATTTTAAATACAGTGTCTATCTATCTAACTGTGAATTTTGGTTTGTTGTAGACTAAACTTTTATCCAGAGAATAATGATCCTGAAAAGTTCTCAGGTTGTTTTGACCTAGATGAAAATGAAAATGGCTCCCTGACTTGGCAAGTGGTGGTGGTGGCAGGCAGTGGTTGACACTGGGTTTGTGAAGGGTGGGTGCTGAAGAGTGGAGTGAGATAGGTTTATATGGAATATCCATTTTCTTTTGAGAAGAACATATTTCTGAATAAATTATTTTTGCATCCCCCATGTGATAAGAAGGAGGCTTGCCTGTATCTGGTTGGGTGGGGGCAATTGGTAGATAAAAGAGAGATTAATTGATCGAGTTCTCTCATTCTTTAAGAGTTCATTATGTGCCTATGTGGCTAGAGACTAGGGGACAAAGTAGAATATGTTTTCTGCCACAGGAATTTGTATTGATATAAACCCATTATAACAGACAGAAACATCAAAGCAGTTAAATGATAGATTTGATAGACAGGAAAGACTGAATCAATACAACTAATGTTAACTATTGATTTAATATTGATGTAGAAAGAAAACTGAATCAAAGATCATAAGCCTTAAAGTCTAACTTTGCTGTTAGTCTCCTTTGTGACTTGGTATTTCTGGGTCTGTTGGATGAGAACTAACTTTCATGTCCCTTATTTCTAAAACATTTAGTTACTTGATTAAAATTTTAAGTCTGTCAGACCATTGATTGCCAAGCAACCCTTTGTCCAAACAGCTGATCTAATTTAGAACTGACCACCAAAATAATTCCATGGGATTGATTTTCTGGCTTATTAAGCATGGGTCAGATAGGCTCTTTTAGGCACAAGCAATAAGTGTTGAATTGGCACTCACAATCCAGATGATTGTTCCGTCCACCTGAAAATCAAGTTATTGAGTATTATAATTTTACCTGGTTCCCTAATATTCAATGTCAAGATTTAAACAGACAGGGTCTTTTGAAAGAACATATTGAAAAAACAAAGACAGTTCAATGAAGTAATAAGCAAGAAATTAGATAGCCTAGTTACACAAAAGAATAAAGGAAGAATGGTATATTATTCAGCCATACAAAACGAGGAAATCCTACCATAGGCGACAACATGGATGGACCTTGAAGACATTATGCTAAGTGAAATAAATCAGATAGAGAAAGACAAATACTGTACGATCTCACTTATCTGTGGAATCTAAAACAAACGAACAGACAAACTGATAGAAAAAGAGATCAGACTTGTGGTTACCAGAGGTGGAGGGTGAGAGGAGGGGAAATTGGAGGAAAGTGGCCAAAAGGTAAAAACTTCCAGTTATAAATAAATACTAGGGATGTAATGTACAACATGATAACTATAGCTAACACTGCTGTATGATATATAGAAAAGTTGTTAAGAGAGTAAATCTGATTAGTTCTCATCACAAGGAGAAAATTTTTTCCTTTTTTCTTTCTTTTTATTATATCTATCTGAGAAGAAGGATGTTAGCTGAACCTGTTGTGGTAATCATTTCACAATATATGTAAAGCAAACCATCATGCCAAATGTCTTAAATTTATACAGTGATATATGTCAATTATTTCTCGATAAAACTGGGGGGAAAAGAATAAAGGAGAGAAAACGTTGCAAACTAGATGCATAGGTAGAAAATCTGTATTTTGAGGGTTTCAAAGAGGCATTCTGAAATATGAAATAATTTCTTTGTTTATTCATTCAACAAATATTAAGTGCCTAGTATGGTGAGCAAAGCACAGAATTTACAATCTAGTGGAGATATGCACACATAACTAAGTAATTGCAGTTGGTTGATAAGGGGAAGAACAAAGAAGTACAAGAAGAGAGAATGGTGACTGAATCCAGACATGGGCACCAGGACAGGTGTCCCAGAAGACACAATGTCTAAAATGTCTCTATTGTTTACAATAGAGAGTTGGGGGGCAGATGGGAAAGGAGAATGTTATTAACAGGGGCATAGCATGTGCAGCTGCTCAGAGGTGAGGGCATCCATGGTTTGTTTGAGATGTATAGTGTTCAGAACTTAGATACTTTTTTAAAAAGCAAGAATATAATGGAGTAATTTTTAATTTTATTTAGTTATTTGTTTATTTTTCCAGCTTTACTGAAGTATGATTGACAAATAAAAATTATATATATTTAGGTTGTACAATGTGATGTCTTGATTTATGTATACGTTATGGTGATACCACAACCAAACTGATAAACATATCCATCACCTTTTGTGTATGTGTGTGGTGAGGACACTTGAGATCAACTCTCTTAGCAAATTTCAGCTATAAAAGGCATTATTATTTACTGTGGTCACTATGCCATACATCAGCTCTCCAGAACTTACTCATTTTGTAACTGAAAGTTTGTACCCTTTGACCATTATCTACCCTCCTCCCTCTCCCCTCTAGCCTCTGGTAACCACTGTTCTACTCTCTGTTACTATGAACTGAACTCTTTTTTTAGATTCCACATGTAAGTGAGATCATGCAGTATTTGTCTTTCTGTGTCTGGCTTTTTTCGCCTAGCATAGCGTTCTCCAGTTTCATCCATTTAGTTTCAAATGGCAGGATTTCTTTCTTTTTTTAATTGAGATATAATTTACATACAAATGCTATATTAGTTTCAGATATACAACATAATGATTCAGTATTTGTATGTATTGTGAAATGATCACCACAATAGTTTAGTTAACATCCAACACACAGTTACAATTTTTTTTTCTTGTGATGAGAACTTCTAAGATTTACGCTCTTAGCAACTTTCAAATATACAATACAGTATTATTAACTATCGTCACCCTGCTGTACAATACATGCCATGACTTATTTATTTTATAACTGGAAGTTTGTACCTTTTGACTCCCTTCACCCGTTTCACCCACCTCCCAGCCCCCACCTCTGGCAGCCACCCATCTATTCTCTGCATCTGTAAGTTCATTGTTTTTGTTTGTTCGTTTTTTTAGATTACACGTAGAAGTAAGATGATACGGTGTTTGTCTTTCTTTGTCTGGTTAACATAATGCCCTTGAGGTCCATGCATGTTTTCACAAATGGCAAGATTTCCTTCTTTTTAATGTCTGAATAATATTCCAATGTGTGTGTGTGTGTGTGTGTGTGTGTGTGTGTGTGTATACACATTGCATTTTCTTTATCTATTTATCTGCCAATGGACATTTGTTTCCACATTTGGGATAGTGATTTTATATCCTTTGGCTATATAGCCAGAAGTGGGAATTGCTGGATCATATGGTAGCTCTGTTTTTAATTTTTTGAGAGCCCACCATACTGTTTTCAATAATGGCTGTACCAATTTGTATTCCCACTAACAGTGCACAGCGTTTCCTTTTCTCCACACGCTCACCAACACTTGTTGTCTCTTATGTTTTTGATAATAGCCATCCCAACAGGTGTAAGGTGATATCTCATTGTGGTTTTAGTTTGGATTTTCTTGGTGATTAGTGATGTTGAACATCTTTTCATATACCTGTTGGCCATTTGTGTGTCTTCTTTGGGAAAATGTTTGCTAGGATTCTTTGCCTGTTTTTAAAATTGGGTTGTTTTTTGCTATTGAGTTGTATGAGTTCTTTATATAATTTTGGATATTAACCCCTTATCAGATATATGGCTTGCCAATATTTTCTGCCATTCTGTAGGTTGTCTTTTTGTTTTGTTGATTGTTTTCTTCTCTGTGTAGAAGCTTTTAAGTTTGATATAGTCCCACTTGTTTATGTGGGCATTTTTGCCTGTGTTTTTGGTGTCATAGCCAGTAAACCGTGGTGAAGACCAATGTCTAGGAGGTTTTCCCCTGTTTTCTTCTAGGAATTTTAGAGTTTCAGGTCTTACATTAAGTCCTTAATCCATTTTGAGTTAATCTTTATGTATGGTATAAGATAAGGATTCAATTACATTCTTTTGCATGGGGATATCCAGTTTTCCTAACACAATTTATTGAAGAGACTATCCTTTCCCCACTGTATATTCTTGGCATCCCTGTCAAAGATTGACCATATATGTGTAGGTTTATTTCTGGGCTCCTAGTCCTGTTCTAGTGGTCTATATATCTGTTTTTATGCCAGTACCATACTATTTTGATACTATAGCTTTGTAATATAGTTTAAAATCAGAAAGTGTGATGTCTCCAACTTTGTTCTCCTTTCTCAAGATTTCTTTGGCTATTTGGAGTCTCTTGTGGTTCCAGATGCATTTTAGGTTATTTTTTCTATTTCTGAGAAAAATGCCAGTGGAATTTTGATAGGGATTACATTGACTCTCGTGATCATTTTGGATAGTATGGACATTTTAACAATATTAATTCTTCCAATGCATGAACACAGGATATCTTTCCATTTATTTTTGTCTTCTTCAATTTCTTTAATCAGTGTTTTATAGTTTTCAGTGTAAAGATCTTTAACCTCCTTGGTTAAATTTATCCCTAAGTATTTTATTGTTTTTGATGCTATTCTAAATGGGATTATTTTCTTAAATTTTTTTGGATAGTTCATTGTTAGTGTATAAAAACACAAGTTATTTTTTATGTTGATTGTATACCCTGCAACATTACTGAATTCATTTACTGGTTTTAACAGTTTTTTTGGTGGAGTCTTTAGGGAGGTGTGAATATAAATATATATATATTCATATCATCTGCAAACAGAGACAGTTTTACTTCCTCCTTTCTGATTTGAATGTCTTTCATTTCTTTTCTTCCATAATTGCTCTGACCAGGACTTCCGGTACTGTGCTGAATATAAATGACAAGAGTGGGACACCCTTGTCTTGTCCCTGATCTTCGTGGAAAAACTGTCAACTTTTCAGCATTTTCAGAATATGTTGTTAGCTGTTAGCTTGTTGTATATGGCCTTTATTATGTTGAGATATATTTTTTGTAAACCTAATTTGTTGAGAATTTTATCATGAAAGGATGTCGAAGTTTTTCAAATGCTTTTTCTGCATCTATTGAGATGATCATAAGATTTTTAACTTTCATTTTATTAATGTGATGTATCACATTAATTGATTTGCATATGTTGAACCATCCTTGCATCCCAGGGATAAATCCCACTTGTTCATAGTATTAATCCTTTTATACACCGTACTATTAAATTTGCTGTTAAATTTGGTTTGCTAGTATTTTGTTGAGAATTTTTGCATCTGTGTTCATAAGGGATATTGGCCTGTAATTTTCCTTTTTTGTAGTGTCCTTCTCCGGGTTTGCTATTTGGGTAATTTTGGCCTGTAAAATGTGTTTGGAAGCATTCCCTCCTCTTCAATTTTTTGGAATAGTTTGAGAAAGATTGGTGTTATTGTTTGTTAAATGTTTGGTAAAATCATCAGTGAAGCCACCTGGTCCTGGACTTTAGTTTTTTGAGACATTCTTGTTTACTGATTAAATATCTTTATTCATTATTGGCCTGTTAAGATTTTCTATTTCTTCCTGATTCAGGCTTGGCAGGTTGTATGTTTCTAGGAATTTATCCATTTCTTCTAGGTTATCTAATTTGTTGGTGTATAGCTGTCCATAGTAGTTTCTTATGATCCTTTGTATTTCTGTGGTGTCAGATAATACAACGAAATAATAATCAATGCAAGTATTCTACCATAGTAAGAGAGATTACGTATTTTCCCAAGGACTCTGATGTAGTAAATGGTTGAGTTAGAATTTGTATCTGGCTCTATGTGATTCCAACACCTGTTCTCTTTTCACTTGATTCACTGCCTCTCTTACTACTTATGACAAGACTCTTTTCAAAGTGTGCCTTGATGAGCAAGCACATTCTGCTTAGATATAAAGTGACCTAGAAATAGAAATTTACTGTGGGTGAGTGATAATGTAGCTTTCATTCATTTTGTAACCAGAAAATGTTTTGCTAGGCGAAAAAAGGTGACTGGGCAAGTCGATGATTTAAACTCCCAAAATCGTTAACTAAAAACAGAGTCCTCAGGTACCGGTGATATGTTTCTTCTCTTTAGACCTGTTTTGTCCGCTGTCTCATTGTTTGGGAAGGGTTGGGGCTGATGAACAGATGAGTAAACTCTGCTTGGGCAGCTATTGAACAGGAGTTTTTACCTGGAAAAACCTGGTAACTTAATTACTCAAGTGTGACTATTTTTCCTCCCTAGTCTTCCCTGTCTTCATATTGTCATTATGTACAGATTTGTACTTATAAATAAAATATTTTATTTCCCTTTAAAATTTTATTTTCCTTTAAATATTTTATTTGCCTTTAAAGTGTCTTCAAATAGATGTTCAAAATGAAATCTTTTAACAAAATCTTTGAGTTCTTGACTTTTATATTTGTACAGGTTTTTTTTAATAGTAAGAAGGTTATCTACTAAACACTGTGACGCTGGAAGGGTATGGGAGACAGATACATAGGATTGTCTTTTGTTTTTAAATACTGTACTTGCTTATACATTCAGAGTAAAGCACCCTTTTAAAACTCTCTTTAAATGGAGACTGTACATATAATACTCGTTATGGACTGAAAGTTTTGTGTCCCCCTCAAATTCATATGTTGAAGCCCTAAGCCCCAGTGTGATGCTACAGATGGAGCCTTTGGGAGGTAATTATCATTTGATTAGGTTATGAGGGTGGGGCCCTCATGATGGGATGAGTGCCCTTAGAAAAAGAGACACGAGGGAGCTTGTTTTCTCTCTCCTTGAGTGCCCACAAAGGTGATGTCCTCTGAGCACAAAGGGAGATGGTGACTGCCTACAAGCCAAGAGAAGAGGTCTCAGAATGAAACATGTCTCGCTGGCATCTTGATCTTGGACGTTCCAGTCTCCAGAACTGTGAGAAATAAATTTCTATTGTTTAAGGAACCTAGTTTATGGGATTTGGTTATGACAGCACAAACTGATTAATACAATACTGTAGCACAGATCTTGTGAGAGGGAAGCATAATATCTAAGCCTTGGAGACACTCATCTCTTTTAAATACCTACATTTATATTAAAAATTGTTATTTCTCACATCTAAGAAAGACTGTAACAGATTCATTGTACTATATAGATTAGACATTACCAAATTCATTACCTATCTGAATAATAATTGCCAGTCTTTCTCCCCATTATCTATCTGATTTCTTTACCAAACTTTCTTTCCCTTCCTGACTTTGTATTCATAATGAGAAATGTTGGTAATAATAGCTTTAATAATGGTAACACTGTCTTGAATTTTTATAGCAGATTTCCTCTGAGAGGTTTAAGTGATCCAGATGAATTGTGTAGTTTTCACTGGCAACTTTCCAATGAGTTAGAGTGTTGGAATGAATGCTACCTCAGCTTCACAGCTATGGCTGTCATCCCTTCGTTATGACTATTTGCTTCTATCTTACATGAATCTACTCTTTTCCTCGCCCTATCTCAGAGTCACAGGAGCCTATTATTCTCTTAAGCATGTGTGGGATAGTGTGTGTGTGTATTGCTTTCCACACCCCCTCCTTCTACCCTATGCATGTCTGAGGGATTAGCAATGCTCTCGACTAAAGAATATAAAATGGAAATGAAATGCAAGAAACTTGCCAGAAGCAACACTTAACAGAAGTGTCAATTCTGTTTATCATAAATGTGACTATTTTAACCTTAGCTAATGGCAAATGGCAATTTTCACATCTAGGGAAGAATAATCAAGAATAGGATTCACTAAAATCTAACTTATAAAATATTCAATTGTGGAGTAAGTTGGATAAGAACGCTGAAGCAGGCAGTAAAAGCTGGGAGATACAGGATAACACTTCTTGCATGCTAAGAACATTTGATTAAATTACATCTCTTAGTGGTTTTCTTGTTAATGCCTAGTCACTGGTGTCGGTGCTGCTCGTGCATTTATGAGTCTTGGGGATTATATTGGAGTAATATAGACAGAGAAAGAAGAGGAACTCGTGGACACAGACATTATTTTTCTTCCTTGTGATCCTTGTTCTAATAATAATTTTTAGTTCTTACATGTAAAAACGTATCTAAAAGTAGAAGAGACACTCAATTCAATCATATTTTTAAATTTCAAAATCTTAAAAGTTATACTGGAAAAATAGTACACAAAACAAAATATGAAATCATGAAAATGGTTATATTTTAGTCAAACTCATGAAAAATTTGTAATATGATTAAGAAATAGCATTAAAGTAATTTATTGTTATGAAATAAATGTTTAAATATCTATATTTAATTCACTTATAAACTGTTCGGTAGTTTTGATGGAGTGAAAGATGGATATAATTTTTCCTTTGATGTCTTAGCAGATACATAGTCTTCATTTTTGTAACAACATTTTCGTTTAAATATGCTGCAGTTTTTTGTAGTTAAGGTATAGAATAGAACTTTTTAAAATGCTGAACATTTAGGTCACTCTATAGATTTTCAGAAATAAACATACTTTAAAAGTTATACTATATATTATTCAGAATATATTAATATAATATAATATAATATTACATATGTATATGTTTCTTCTAGGGAATGAAGCCCTGGAATCAATGAAAAGTATGTGGCATATGTGCCCTGAGATTCTAAAATTAATTGGTTGAAATACTCTAACTTATCTACGTATACAAACCAATGGAACCTTTATGACCAATCACTTTGTTTTGAGTGGTGTTAATTCCTTTGTTGTATCTCTCTGATAATGCCTCAATTCAACCTATGTGATGGTCAGATAACTATGTCAACCTGGCTAGGCTGTAGTCCCCCGTTATTTAATCAAACTCTAATTTAGGTGTTGTTGTGAAAGTATTTTGCAGATGTGATTAAAATTCATAATCAATTGACTTTAAATATGAGAGATTATCCTAGATAATCATATTGGTCTGATTCAATCAACTGAAAGGCCTTAAGAGCAGAACTGAGGTTTTCTGGAAAAAGAAGAAATTCTGCTTGCATATAGCAGCATCAGCTCATGCCTTAGAGTTTCCAGCCTGCCCTATAGATTTCAGCCTTGCCAAGTCATCCCCCCCAAATCCTATAAACTAATTTCTTGTGATAAATCCCTTAATGTACATCTCCTACTTCTTCTGTTTCTCTGGTTGAACCCTGACTGATACAACCTATAATGGTCAAGTTTGACCTCCAACTACCTTTCTTCTAACAGTTTCACCCAAACCATACTTTATAAATCACTATAAAGAATTACTGAGTTGTTGCTTAGAGAGTTACAACAGCAACCCCATCATTTTAATATAAAGTATCCATAAATTGTCCTTGCTTTACACCATCATTTACTTGATGTGACATTGCAACTTGCAGCTTGTTTTGCTTCTACTGACCAAGACAGCCCTAATATTCCCCTCAGTTTGCCTAACCTTGAGCCAGATTTCTTCCTATTGGCTCCTGATCTCCCTTTTCTTAAGAACGTTTACTTTAGAAAACTTGCAATTGTAAATTCTTTCTTTGTGCCTTTGAGATGTAAATCTTCTCCCAGACTCTTGCCAGTTTTAGAGCCCAGGAGTGTCTTTTTCAAGGAGCCAACTCTTTCCAAAGTAATCATCAAGGAAGATGGAGCCCCTATCTGCAAGTCTCTAGGGAAAAATAGGACCCTAACTTTTATAATCAGTTAGCACACACAGAGAGCCTAATCACATACAACCTCCCCACAAACGCCCTCCAGTACTTTTCCACTAGCTCATCCCACTGCTTAAAAATTCTCCCGCCTTTTGTTTTAGAGGAGTAGATTTCAGTCTCTTTCCCCTATTGCAATAGTCTTGACCTCTATTTCAACACACTTAAATAAAGTCTTCCTTGTCTGTTTAACTCGGTCTAGTGCAATTTTTCTTTGACAATACATAGAATTATAAGATTAGAGTGTGCACTTCTTAACTATTTGATAACTTTGGGAAGTATGAATTCATTTAAATAAGTGTTTGTATTATGATTATATTGACTTTGGCATAAATATCAGTATTACAACAGTATATCCTATTTATCAATATGTATTTTAAGAATTGTATACAATATTTTGCATATATAAAAACTATAAATTATTACAAGATAACTTCTAAATTAGTGAGGATCAGAAGTGGCTTATGTAATTCTGTCACCACTGTGATAATTTAGGTAGATGTTGACTTGCTAATTGTCAGCATCATTTCCTTCTGTCCTTTTCAGCCCTCTCTTTCTTTTTGCTTTCCCTCTCAAACCCTGTCCTGAAGACTAAGAACACAGGAAAATAGTGGCCATTAGTATTTTTGTGACTGCGGTGTTTTTGTTGCCATTGCAAACAGAAAACACTTGATTGCAAAGTTCTAACCTGAGTCCAGTTGCTCTTCAGCTGTTGAAAACAGAATTTAAATTAGAGATGGTGAAAAGCCATAGAGACGGGTTCTGTTTGGATTTCTTGTGTTTGAGAAACTCCTAAAAAATCCCCCATCTCCTTCAAGCCTCCACAGAATATAATCATTTCCCCGAAATCACAAGGATTTCTACTTTGTGGCCATTATTAATTATTAAGTTAACCAAATCAGAGTGGTCAGTGATCAAAATATAATCAGAGTTCGAAGGAAATGTGTGGAGGACCCCAGGCCAGAACCTGTATTTTAGAGGCAAAGCATGCCAAACAGACACAAAGAGCTTCTTTTTTACCATACGTTTATCTTAAATTTTAAGAGCACTGTCTTCTTGAAGCATGGGATTATAGGTTAGTTATCATATTATGGACATTGTTTATGTTGGAACTTAACAAATAATAAATATTGACAATGATCTCTGTTTAAGATTTTGTATATATAGGCTGTTATTTTGAATACCTCACGTAAAAAGAAATTCTCACAAATTCTTACCAATTTCTTTTGCATGATATGTTGCAATCTTATTCGAATGTGATTCTAGGAAAGTAAAATACAGAGTACTCTGTTTGCATTCTCCCAAAGGGAGTTAATATAAATATCATCCCCCATCTAACAATAGAGCCTTAAATTAAAAAAATATTGTGTAACAACGTGCTGGCATTCATTCCTAATAAAGAGACATTCAGGTGTTCAAATTGAAGATATTCTAAAAGCAGAAATCCTACATTTGTTTTGAGTTAAAATGAATTGCACTTTATTATGAAGATCTCTGCTTTTCATTAATTTAAAGTTTGATCTCTAGTTATGTCAAGATAAATGACAAATCACTCTCAAAATATCTAACAGTATGTTTGCAGGAGATATATGTAAAAATGAGTAGAACAATTTTTAAATATTAAGCAAAAATTGGACTAGGAAAATATCTGATTATCTGCCTAAGCATTTTATGTAAAAGCACAAAGAGATAAAAAATTTAACAAGAGAAACAAAAAAAGACCCCAAATTTAGCTTAAGAAGCAAACATTGGGGCTGGGCCCGTGGCACAGTGGTTAAGTCCACATGTTCTGCTTTGGTGGCCTTGGGTTTGCCAGTTCAGATCCTGGATGTGGACCTATGCACCACTTGTCAAGCCATGCTGTGGCAGGCATCCCATATATAAAAAGTAGAGGAAGATGGACATGGATCTTAGCTCAGGGCCAGTCTTCCTAAGCAAAAAGAGAAGGATTGGTGGCAGATGTTAGCTCAAGGCTAGTCTTCCTTAAGGAAAAGAAAAGAAAAAAAAAAGAAGCAAACATTTATCAAACCAAGATAATATTGTGAATGATCTATCTTAGTTCAAACTGTTATAACAAATATATGGTAGACTAGGTGGCTTATAAACAATGGAAATTTATTTCTCATAGTTCTAGAGACTAGAAGTCTGAGATCAGGGTGCTAGTATGGTTGGGTTCTGGTGAGACACTCTTCTAGGTTGCAGACTGCCAACTTCTCATTGTATCCTTACATGGTGAAGGGATTAAAGAGCTCCCTTGGTCCCCTTTTTTAGGGGCACT
Source organism: Equus quagga (assembly GCF_021613505.1). Classification (NCBI taxonomy): domain Eukaryota; kingdom Metazoa; phylum Chordata; class Mammalia; order Perissodactyla; family Equidae; genus Equus; species Equus quagga. The sequence continues at coordinate 95,644,200 of NC_060274.1, forward strand.
AATCCTATTCATGAGGGCTCTACCCTCATGACCTAATTATCTCCTAAAGGCCCCACCTCTTAATATCATCACATTGGGGGTTAGATTTCATCATATGAGTTTTGGGCAACACAAACATTCAGTCCATTGCAAAATCTAATTCTGGACAAACTATTTTTTGAAGAAAGTCTGTAGAAGAAAATTCTCCTTATTTATTTTTCTTTCTTAATTTATTTCTCTTTAATCCATTGTACTATAACTGTATCTTCAGAGTCACTGACTTCAAGTTTTCGTTTAAGACCCTTGTGCCAGCTAAAAGTCAGCAACAATAAAAAAATGTCAAAGGCAAGTAAATTTTCAGTTAATTTACTGTCTAATCAGCATATGTGAGGTTTATTTTATTTATTTACCCATTTAACAATATTTTTTGTAATTGTACTTTACATCAAACCTTGGGCTAGGCATTCAGCAGTGATCAAGAGAAACACAATTCCTGACCTCATTTAGTAGAAGTTTAGTGGAAGAGAGAAAATTTAAATAAATAATGGCACACATAACTATGTGATAATGATTGAATTAAGTACCATGAAGGAAAAGTAGGGAAAACATATTTGTAGAGCTCTTATTTCCTTTTCCTTAAAAATGTTCTGATAAATTGGTTCCTCCTGTCTCTAATGGCCAACTCCAGGCAGTAAGGTAGTAGAATGGGTGCTTGGACTGTGAGTGTACAGGGGTGAGAGTCTCTGGGAACACTTCCTTTAACTTGAGAGGGCCCCTGATGAGGGGGACCAGAGATTCCAATCAGGGGCCGCCCGGGTGGTCTTGCTCAGAGTCACTAGTGCAGCCAGGGCGGAGATGCTCCCAGCTTTCCCTGATGCAGTCCGCAAGCATTGGCGTTCCTGCAGCTTGGATCCTTGTGGGCTTTTATAAAAGGAAATGAAAATTGGTACACTTATAATAAGGTTAAAGGTTAAGATGGACTTAAACTAAAAATTAAAACTAAGAAAATCGAGAACTCTCTGATGTTTACAAGAAGGACAACTAAAGACCCAGTAAAAGCGTAGAAGAAAAGAAAGTAAAGTAGACAAGGTCGAAAAAGAGATACATAAATGCTAAAATTCATAGAAAAGTGCAAGATAAAATTAGAAAATTGGGGAAACGTACTTTTAAAATATTTTAATAAAACATGAGTAACATTAATAAATGTGATCGTATTTTAATGTTAAAAAGCCTCAGTTAATATGAAATTTAAAAGTACTGTGCCACTAAGCACAACTAAGGCCCACAATATTAAAAGCTAAAAGAAAAAATGTGAAAAATAAGAACAGGCCACATAGAAATTATAAATATAGGTAAAAGTGAGTCTGTGCTGGAGGCAGGGTTTTGGGGAAGGGGGAGGCTGAACTGTAAGTGGGGCCTCCAACAAGGCAATGGATGGATCCAGAGCATTTGTTTGTTTTTTTTGTTTGTTTTTCTAGGCAAAGACACAGGGACCATGGAAGCTTTTGGCTTCCAGAACATTCTCAAAGGATCCTCCCTCCTGAGGTCTAGCTGGAGAAAGATCTGTGATGCTATAGTCATTTGGTGCTGAGCTGATAGGGTCCTGCAACAGCTGGAAGACATAGCCAAATTATTTCCATTTGTATGAAAATGTAATGCATCCATGAGGAGAACTAAGTCCCAAATGTATAGCATTTTACCTAATGTTATAGACTGTATGCCACATGGTAAGAGGAGATTTATAAACCACCCAGAAAATAAAAGGGCATTTGCATTATAGGAAGAATCTCTAAAGTATTTGGGCAGTTGTCTTCTGGTAATTCCTAAGTTTGATGAATACTATAGTCAGCAAGTTTACATATAATCTCCTGAGTATGCTATTGCTCTGCATTTATTAGGTCCTTCAAAGATACTCTCAAAAGTTTTTCCCAAGTTGCTTAATTTCAAATGTTAAAAAGCAAATCCCTGACATGCCAATAGCAGTATCGATGGTAATGAAATGTTTTTGTCAAAATGCTTAGGTAACCCTTAATGTCTACCTCAGACTTGCCAGAAATGCAGTTTTTCAGAGCCTTATGAGGCTCCCGCAAGGCAAACTGTTTCTTTCTAGAATGCTGAGAAAACTGTATTACCTGGGGGAGGGGGCGGGGAATACGTGGGATGGTGGGTTGGTGGGTTGGTGGGTTGGTGGGGCCGGTTTCTGTAGCTGACTCTGAGATGGAGACCTGTGTGTGGGAGGTTTCCTGGCAAGGGCCCTGGGAATAGCGCCTGTCACAGAGGGAGGGAAGCAGGATGGGCAGAGGGGTTGGCCAGGATTGGGATCTCAGTTGTCTCGGCCCATCCTGCAGAGAGCTTTGTCCTGGGAGGCCCTTCAGAGCTCCCCATGGGGAAGACTTTCTGTCCAGCCCCACACGGATAGCCCTGACTCCCGTGTGGAAGCATTGCAGTCAGCTTTATTACTTTCAGTCACAGAAGATTCCCAAAGGGACAGTTTTCTCAATAATTGTTTAAACAATTTTTTGAAAAGCCATATTTGTTTTCTCCTTGAAAAGACAAATGTTATGCCAATATAGTGCTAAGTGCTGGAAATCTATGTTATGGCATTTCAGGTTCCATTCTGATCTAATTCAATTCTGGTAAAACAAATTTTGACCCCAAAAGCATTGATTTCTCCATGTAGTTATCTCTTTAAAAAAAAAGTGCTTGAAACTGGGTTGATATATCAACAGACAGAGTCTGTTTCTTCTGTCTTCCTTGGCATCGTTGTCTGTGCACAATGAGACACTAGTGAGGCTATTTCGGATTATCTGTACTTTTCTGTATAATCTTGTTTGAGGTAATTTTTTATGACAATAATGAGGGAAAAGTGTGAAAAATGGAGATTTCTTGAGATACTTCAAATATTTGTACCTCTTTTCCCTTTAAATACATTCTCCGTGAAATATTTTTTTCCTTTTTTTATGTGTAAGCATATATAACTTAAGCAATGCAAGTATAAGATAACTTGATTTCATGCCAATTCCAGAGTTCATATTATAAATTAGTTTCAAATTTCCAAATACTTAAATGATGTCATATAGTTTATAAGCAATTTTGTTCATACTGTATTTTCAATTTACTAACTCATTAGTTGAGTAATGACTAAGTGTCAGCTATGATAATAGGTCCAGGGACTAAAACTGTGTATCTTCAAAGATCCCATAGAGTAGTGGAACAGTGCACAAGAGAGAGATATGTACAGTATGGTGTGATAAGTGCTTGAGTTCATTTATTTCTCCATATTATGAGTAATATATGGATGTGAAAGGAAAATAAATGTGGCTGGGGAAAAAGACTGGATATTTTTGTCTGGTTCTAATTTTGATTCTCCTACCAATTAGTAAAATAACCTTGCAACACTGACAAGGTTTGCTCATGGGTAAGATGGGGATAACCACAATCAAATTAGATGCTATGTGTACAAGTTTTAAACTATAAACATTAATATAAGTTGATTTTAATGTTGTAGGGGAAACCTTTGAAAAAGGTAGTGAGAATTTACAGACCACGGAAAGCAAATATAATGCAAATTGGATATATGTTTATACAAATCAATTATAAAGATGGTGTTGTACAACAATTTCTGAACAGTGACTTATAATTAATTGCAGTTTAATGTACTCAACAGAATCTTCAAATCCATCAACAGTCCTCAAGCCTGCTGAGTGCTTCTGAAGTCTCCAGCAGTTCTGCTTAAATGAAATAGAAAGTTAAAGATTCAAGAGTGTATATCTCCAAGAGTTAAGGCTAGCTAAGAGTGTAACCTTGACCTAGTCCATTCTAGGTCACACAAATTTGCACTGTTGTTCTCTGTATGATAAAGAAGTCTGAGGTATTTTCTAATATTTCAGTGTTGGTGGAAGGGATGGTATGGAGTGGAGGTTCACCTCTGGGCTGGGAATATATAAGAAGGTCGTCTACTTCCTCCGTGGCTTTGTGAAACCCCTCTTTCTAAGGTGTGGACCCATCGGCTCCTCATGATTCTGAATTATCTCGCCTTCTCGTTTTGGCTTGCTCCTCTCAGTTTATGCTGCTTGAGACCGAATTTGTAACCCTGTAAGAAGTGTCTCAGGTTTTTGCCCTACATGAAAGTCTCCCAAACATCGGCCATGGAGTGTCACTTCCCGTGGTCATCCAGGATACTTGAGTCACGCTGTGTTGGTAAACCTACTCTCATGCTCTATCTGGGAATGGGGACCATCCTGGGGTAAGCCGATTAGTTTATCCATTAGAAACAAAACCAATACTAATGGTGATACTACAGATTATAGACAGCTAAGCTTTTGGTGTACATTATTTCATTTAATGCTCACAACAACTCTCTGAGACAGCTACCACTATAAACATTATACTAGTACACAATTCCTACTTTACAGATAATGAAATTGAGGCTTATAGAGGTTAAAAATCATACCACCTATGGGGCTGGCCCTGTGGCCGAGTGGTTAAGTTTGTGTGCTCAGCTGCAGGCGGCCCAGTGTTTCATTGGTTCGAATCCTGGGCGCAGACATGGCACTGCTCATCAAGCCAAGCTGAGGCAGCGTCCCACATGCCACAACTAGAAGGACCTACAACGAAGAATATACAACTATGTACGGGGGGGCTTTGAGGAGAAAGGGGAAAAAAATAAAATCTTTAAAAAAAAATCATACCACTTGTAATTTTAGGAGAATGGTTTACATTTTTACATAATGAATTTAATAGGAAATATATGATCTAAAGTTTCATCAGTATACAAAAATGGAAGATTTACTGAAATGCTTGATTAAAAAGAATATAAACTTTTATTAATATGATCTTTTATATCAAGACTAGAGAAATAAGTTTAGAGAATCTCACTTTAGGTAGGAAAGAAAAGAGAGAAAGGGAAACTTTGAGTTTATACTCAATCTGAAAATTATAAAGAGGGAAAAATGAGCCAGTCTTTTCAGAGAAGCTTATTGAAACTTCTTATGCATAGAAGTTGGTGCTGATGAGAGCCTTTTTACTATATGAACATTTGTTGAAAATCAGTACCCCAGGTCACAAACCCTGTCAATAAATTCCTTTATTGCAGTGAAGACCATGAAGAAGTGCCAACTAGAACAGATGTCAGTCTTAACTTCATTTTCTCAAACAGGGAAATGCTTAAGGATTTAAAATTGGAACATAATCTTCAGATAAGCAATCATGAATTGGCAGAATTAGGGATTCAGAGAGAAGGCCTAAAAAAATCCTGAAAAATAGAATTAGTGTTTAGAAAGCTGATTTTGGCAAACATGTGAAATTATAGGGCAGGCTTTCAATGCGTTTTTTTAACATCTTTGCAAAGCTGTAGTCACAGATGTTCTTTATCCCAGGCTTAGACATGAGCAATGCCCTGAGTCAGTTTTATTGGGGCAGGGAGTACATGATGAGCCTGTGCTGTTGGATTGGAATTAGGATAGACCATATTCATGATAGCTAGGGTGACCTTTGTGTAGCCAGTGCCCAGCAGATCACACTGTCTCCCTGAGCTGCTGCCGCATTCACTGGGACACCTGCCTTAGTTTCCAGCTATGATGAGAGCCCTTCATTTTTAGCTATGGTCTCAACACACTCCTTGATGCTTGCCATTGAAATGAATCCCATTCCTAGCACTTTCTGCAGTTGGCTGAAGTCTTGTTTAGAAGAAACTTATTTTTCATTATTGGGGTGATGACATTCACCCAGTTTTGAGTATTGCTTATTGCTTTGTATCTCTAGCTTCATACCCAGATAGGACCTGCAGATGCTATTAGAAGTAAGCGTCTAATTTCTCATGACCTTTTTGTGTACCTGGGACAAGGACCCAGTCTTTATGCTAGTCAGTTATTCTCAGAACAGGTTAGTCCCTTCAGCCTGCTTGGCAGAGTTCCCGGCATGTCTCATGGGCTTGCCTACATTATCATGTGGATCTCATGAGATGGAATTACATTAGGGTAAAAAAATTCCAAGAAAACAAAATTAAGGATGTTATAAAAACCTAATATTATACCTTATGGTGTAGAAAGATTGACTTAAAAAAAGAATTCAGTAACAATCAAGTACATCTGTAAAAATTATATGCAATAGGAGCTAGGCTGTGTGTTCGGTGAAGAATATAAAGTGTATAATTGTAGAATCTTAACAGCTGAGTGAGAAAAGACTTGCAACCTATGGAGAGAGAAGCAGGGATTTTTAAACTTGCAGAAACAAAAGTTGGATAATAGAATCATAAAACAAATGAGATCTTAGCAATTATTAAGTAAAATTCATTACATAATACAGGAATTCCTTCTGTGACATTGCTGAAACTGATCATCCACCCACGACTTGAACTTTTGCAGCTCTGGAGAACTTATTACTTGTAAGTAGGCCACTCCATAAAGGAAAATAATAAGGGAATATATTTCCTTCTTAATAAGTATAAAAGGGCCAACAAGGCACTAAAGATTTTTAATGCTTAAAAAGACTTTAACATTTTTAGCAGGGAAAGCTGAGATCTACAGTGTGAACTAGACCGAACAGGGCTCTGGGCCTCAGGCAAACGCACTACAAGAGAGAAGAATGAATAAATATTTCCTCATTACATTAGCTCCATCCAAGTGTGCGGATCTGCATCCCCTGCATCGAAGATTACTTAAGACAATGCTTTAAATCACTCCAGGGATGCTGCTATCCTGTTAACCCTTTTTTGAGACTGAAGAATGGCAGATGACTGAGAAGTGAAAGGGTAAGTTTGGTTTTATATGTATACAAAATCATTGGCTGAAAACACCAGTTGATACAGATCCAGAAGAAAGAAGCAGCCTACTGAATTACATACAGACAGCCTTGAAAATGTGTTTTCAGACTAGACTTTCCTGTGCTACTCTGAGAATCACAGACTAGAGAGAGTGTCTCAGAATCACAGAGTAAGCAAGCACTGGAACTGGAAGGGGCTCTGGAGATATGTATTCTTCCTATAAATTGGTCCACAAACTGTTTTTAGTCTCATAACCTTTTTTTCCCAACAAAAATTTTACCTGAGCTGCTGGCCCAGTGGCATAGTGGTTAGGTTCGCATGCTCTACTTCGGCGGCCTGGGGTTAAGATCCCGGTTCAGATCCTGGGTGCAGACCTACTCACCACTTATCAAGCCATGCTGTGGCAGGTGTCCCACATATAAAGTAGAGGAGGATTGGCACAGATATTAGCTCAGGGCCAGTCTTCCTCGGCAAAAAGAGGAGGATTGGTGGCAGACGTTAGCTCAGGGCTAATCTTCCTCAAAAAAAAAAAGAAAAGAAAAATTTTACCTGCAAATCCACTCTGTTAAAAGATGTAAGAACCTGTCCTTTGCCCCACTTCCCTCCCTCCCTTCATTACCTTTGCTCCTTCTCTCTTCCTCTATCTGTCTTTTTACCTCTCTCCATAGCAGCCCCTGAGGCACCTTCATTGAACCCTGTGACTGTATTGGCCAGACTGTCATACGTCATCCTCTCCTAAGGGACAGCAGTTATGAACTGGGACACTTGACCATAGGAATAATTTGAATCACCCTCTGAGAACTACAAGAGGGGGAAAACAAAACTGAGAAATTCTATCATTGAATTAACTCATCAGGAATGATGATTTAAACATGTGAAGAAATTTAACTCATATGGGCTCCAGCACACAAGGGCATCAAGACCCTAGCAATGATTTTTAAAGGCTGTCTCACAAAGGAATATAAATTTTTTAGGACAAAGCTTACCAAGGATCAAACTTTCATCCTGAAAGACGAGATAAATTGGAATCTTCCTCAATTTGTGAATTTGATGTTTGATCAGACTAAAATGGTGGCATCTTATTGGACATTAAGCAAAAAAGTAATTGAAGATCAGGTAGAGATCCTTAAATTAAACAAAACAGACGAGGCAAATATATTGCACATATTCTTTCTTTTTTTTTTAAAGATTGACTCTGAACTAACATCTGTTGCCAATCTTCCTCTTTTTTTTTCTTCTCCCCAAAGCCCCCCAGTACATAGTCGTATCTTCTAGTTGTAAGTCCTTTCAGTTGAGCTATGTGGGACACCACTTCAGCGTGGCCTGATGAGCAGTGCTAGGTCCGCGCTCAGGATCTGAACCGGTGAAACCCTGGGCTATCGAAGCGGAGCGCTCAAACTTAACTGCTCAGCCATGGGGCCGACCCCTGCGCATATTCTTGACCAATGCGAAATGTGTGATTGATAGTTGCTGTACCACTGAGGAAAATCTAAACTTGTTCACAACTTTGGATTTTCATATGATTTTTCATGATTACTGGATGGGTTGTCATCCCAGCTTTTGGCAAGGCAGGCAGCACCAAGCACACACACCCTGCTTCCATTCTCAGGTTGGAGGAAGGCCAACCTGAGAAGTATGACTTTTCAGATTCTACTGCGTTTATTCAATATGAAGAATCAAGGGAGCGTGATAGAAAAGCTTTCAGAAAATTTGGAGTCAGGAATTCTTTAATATTGGCATATGGCAGTTCTTGCTTCTTATAAGTCACAATAGAAACATGGTCATTATTCATAAGCAAGGTATTGTAAAGCTCGGTGTGCCCCTTCCCAGAAGACTAAATTATGCATATTTTAACAAGAGGGGAAACTGTAATGCCTGCCAAATTCCTCGAAGAAATCCCTCTTGATTCAAGTATTATGCTCACTTGATGATTATCATTTTTGTCAGAGAATAGAGAAGGAATTACCTTTTAATGCCCTAAATGAGGTAAGAGGCTTATGATTAGATGTCACCTCAGGTCCACTAATACTGTCTTGATAAGTAAAAGAGTCAAATGAACTTCTTCCTCTAAAGTGGTTGGTTGGTTGTATTCATGGAGTTTGAACTACCAGCTTTAGGTAAACTCTGCTGTGAATGCCGCTTTATTTAGATGGGCTAGACCAGCTCTGGTTCCTGGATATTTGGGTGTTGAAAGAAACCCTGCCCTTGGCAGAGGGCTTAAAGCAGTGCTTAATTACTTAGTATTGTCTCAAACTGGTGATAGCTAACACGTAAGGACTGTTTATTATTTGCCAGAGAACGTACCTTATAAAGATTAACTCATGTAAATCTTGTTTTTTTTTTTTGAGGAAGATTAGCCCTGAGCTAACTGCTGCCAATCCTCCTCTTTTTGCTGGGGAAGGCTGGCCCTGAGCTAACATCCGTGCCCATCTTCCTCTACTTTATATGTGTGATGCCTACCACAGCATGGCTTGCCAAGTGGTGCCATGTCTGCACCGGGGATGTGAACCGGCGAACCCCGGGCCGGCGAAGGGGAACATGAACACTTAACCGCTGCGCCACAGGGCCAGCCCTCATGTAATTCTTATTTTGACAGAATTCTGACCCTTAGTCCCTTGGTGTCCTAAAACAACTATTATGATTAAGCAAATTAAAGTTAAGACTGATTCCAAAAGAAAGTTGTAAAATAGATAGGATTTATAGTCCTAGAGAATTATAATAACAAAGATTCATGGAATGAGTTAAGAGTAGAATGAAGAAATTGTTTACATGAATGAGATTATAAGAATCTAAATTTGTATATATTTAACAGAAAAAATTGGGTGGAGACAGAAGGGGTGAAAATGAAGACATTATGAAATATTCTATAATGCTAGGACACTCACAAAATCAAACAAGCTTAGCAATTGTTGAACAGTGATCAACTGATGGTATTTGCAAGGAAAAGATTCTGAAGCAAAGGTGTCTAGTGAGCTTCATGACTTTTCTATAGTAACTGTTTATACTGAAAAGTATGTATGTCTCTGTGTGAAAGAAAGAATATATCTCTGAATGAAACTAGGTGATTAACACATCCTTTGAATATTTGTATCATATCTACTGATATTTTGTCCCAAAGTATTTGTAGAAATAAAATTAACTCTTTAATTGATTGTTTCAGGTAGGAAATTGGCAAAATATCTTTCTTTTTCCCTCTTCTGTGTAACTCTGCATCTAATTGGCCATTAGAACATACTGAGCTTCTTTTAGATCCATCTGCTCCTCTCCTCCATTGCTGACCCTGCCTTAAGTTTGGTGCTTATTAACTTTGCTATGTAATGCAAGAGACCCTCATTGGATCTCTTGCCTCCTGTTTGTTTTCCTTCCAGTCTATCTTTTACCTTGCCCCTGAGTTCTTCTGAAAAGAGATCTGATCCAGTCATCCCCTTTAAAAATCTTAGATGGCTCCCTATGGTTGACACAATAAGTTCAGCATTCCCTTTTTCAACTATGAATTTCTCTAAGATGCATTTCTTGACTATATTTGGTACAAGTGTTCCATGCTCTTAAAGACTTTTGTCTTTTCCTTGTCATAAAATCTAACCAAAATGTGTTGGGAATCTGGATTTAATTATTGACCTACTATACTTACGTGGTCCATCTTGTTTCCAGTTGTATCACTATTCCCAGTAGCCCATGCTATATAGTAGGTGCTCATTAAATATGTAAGTTAAGCGCTGGAACAATCTGACCTTAATTCAGTTAGTTTTATGCTTCATGTCCTTCTTTGCACACTCCAGTGCATCTGCTCCTCAACACTTCCCAAAACTTCCTGGCTCTTCCCCTTGGTAACATCTCCATGTAATATCACCTTTCCATACAAAGCAAAATTTTGCCTGTCCCTTAAGGCAGACCTCCAACTCCACATTATCTTTGAAGGCTTCTCTGATCTCACTGGCTTTGTTTATTTCCGTTTTTGGAATCCAGTTGCATACTCTTTGGGACCTCAACTATGACACTAAACTCTTTCTATTTGGGAATGCAATTAGCTTTTAATCTCCCATTTCCTCTACTTCTTTGAAAGTTTCTTGAGGACACAGGTGATGCCTAACTTGTCTTAATTGCATCCATAGCAGAGATACAAAACACTAACTTTATGAAGAAGGTGCTTACTAATTATGTATTAGTGGAGGTTTGATATATCCATATTTCTCTACAAATATTCTTTGGAACTCTATTTCTGTAGGATGTCAGTAGATATTATATTAAATGGAGTTATTTGGCCAAAGAGGTTTGGAAAATGCCAGGTTAGACAGAATGAAACACACTTTTTTTCTTTCTTTTTTTTTTTTTTGCTAAGATGCTTGTCAGAGCCTTAAATGCTAGTTTTTTTCCTCTGTGGGGGAAATATTGTACCTAGCATTTCCAAACTTACCTGGCCACATGGCCCTTCATTCATGGACTGATTGCTACATATAATCCAGTGAGATCTGTCTGGCTCCTGTCTTAGAGGTGAGAACATTTCCAAATTCCAAACTGTATATAGCCTGGTGTTAACTAGTGATATGTAAATGAAAAGCAATAGGATATATTGGAGTATGTGAGGAAGTCATTTGGTTTAAAATGAATTCAGCCTGACCTTGTTTTTCCCAGAGGACCTGGCATGGCCTGTTGAACATATATTGTACATCTACTTTAAATATTTACTATGTCCCAAATACAAGAATGATGCCCCTAAAGATAGAGATGTAGCTTCCCCCACGTATCGGCGTTTCCTTAAGGATAAGCGTTCTCTTCTTGGAAACCAAAGATTAATTAATTACCGACCTGCCGTGCTCACCTTGTGACCACTGACCTGCTGTGCCAGCTAAGCATCTCATGACAGTTGTAAAAGGGACATTCTTGTCATATGTGACATATGCTCTTTGTTCCAAGGTGGTATATAATCACCCTGTACACCCCACTTGTTTAGTGCCCCTCCTTCCTTGAGGAAGGAAAGCCCCAGGCTCGTCCTCAGATCTGGCTCATAATAAACTAACCCTAATTTTGATTTACAGATTGATTATGGATTGTTTGTGTTGACACCAGGTTAGGGATTAAATCTTTAACAGAATTTGGCACATGAAGATGCTCTGATCTTCACGCAGCTACAACTATTGACTTCTGAGCTACAGGAGGCACCTCAGGGAGCCTCAGCAGGACAAGCATTGTTAGAAGATTTTTAACATTCTGAATGTCTAAATTGCACTTAAGTGTTACAGAATGTCTCAATATTATGTAATTTAGCACAGTATATGGAATATTATATGGAAACTTTCACAATTAATTGTTAACTTGATTTCTCTTAACTCATCCATCTTAATTCTATATATATATATATATGTATACTTCTTTGAAAGTTTCTTGAGGACACAGGTGATGCCTAACTTGTCTTAATTGCATCCATAGCAGAGATACAAAACACTAACTTTATGAAGAAGGTGCTTACTAATTATTTATTAGTGGAGGTTTGATATATCCATATTTCTCTACAAATATTCTTTGGAACTCTATTTCTGTAGGATGTCAGTAGATATTATATTAAATGGAGTTATTTGGCCAAAGAGGTTTGGAAAATGCCAGGTTAGACAGAATGAAACACACTTTTTTATATCCTATATATATATAGTATATATTTTTATATCCTATATATATATAGTATATATTCTTTATATACTATATATATATATATACACATATATATATATAGTATGTGTGTGTGCATGTTGTCTATAGCATGTGAGAATCCTGAGGAACAATTTTATAGATGTACAGTTGTGTGGGCTTTAGACAAAAAGGACTGCAACTCATTTCTCAGAGTCTAAATGAAAGGGGACTTGATAAGTAGTTTTTAAAAAAGGGATTGGTCTTGCTCCAGTTTCAACATTCTCATCAGTAATATGCGTTATGATCTCCCTTTACAGATCATATATGATACCAGTAATTTCTTAGCATTTAATGTATACTCAGTTTTCACCTGGATACTGCACTTGGACATAATGGAAGAAATTGCCTTGGGAAAGTATACTTCAGTTTCTGTCTGTCATTCTCTTCTTCTCAAGTATAGTCTTTTAAAGAGCTGAGCTGTATTCTTCGTTTTCTTTGTATTTTCCTTTGAGTGCTGTGCTGTGTACCCAGCAGGTACTTCAAAGACATTGTTAGGCGGACTCTCATGTAAATCAGCACCTTCATTAAGTTTTACATGAAAGAACATCTTGATAATAAGGTAGGGTGGAGTGTAGGGGTGGTGGTGGGCAGAAGCACCAGCCCCCTGGAGACTGGGAACAGAATTCAAAAGACCTTGATGAGCAAGAAACAAATATAAGGACATTTGCTAGTACACTCAAAGAACAAAACCCACAAAACCCACATCGTACAAATGCAAAATGAGTAATGAGGAGCTAGATCTAAGTACCTCAGCAAAACATCTAAAAGTCGTAACAAATTACAAAAGCCCCCATGAGTCAGCCACATGTTGCTTTTTAAAAACAGAGTGTTTTCTCCAGAATGTGTTAAAAAGGAGTATAGCAGGCAACATTTATGCTTGAAGTCTGTCTCGTGTTAAATGGCGTAATTAGATGAGATAACTTGGGAAATCTATCGTGAGCTAAAGCAATAAAAATCAATAGTTATTTCAATTTTGTGAATCTTCCCTGAAAGTTTCCTGAAAATATTGTGCCCATTAAGTCTCTTTATAAATAATGGCGGCCTCCACAAGCTGGGCTCTCAAATTCCGAAGTATAATATTGGTTATAGTGCAGAGGTGATATCCTTTGTGCTTTTTAAACATAATAAAATGACAATCACCATATTAGGGAGACATTTCCATGCGAAGAAGAGTGACTTCATTCCTGTCCTTGTAATACTTCTGGTGGTGTTAAAAGCAGTATTCCCATACTATCAACCTGTATGCACCTCTGTCGCTGAATATTCATTTGATTTCAGTTATACATGCTATGGGATTTCAAAGATTTGTAACAATTCAAAAAACCATATACCTATTTTGGAAAATTTATGTTGAATATTAAATATGAAATGAAATAAAAAGATTCTCTGCCATTAACTCATTACAACTATTGTCTAAAACAGATAGGAATTTTAAATAAATTATGTAAGTGGAGTAAACCAAGGCAAAGACAGAGTTTTACCATAGTTTTGTAATAGTGTGAAAAGGGGTCAGTTTGTCATCAAATGAGTTTCATCAGTGGGGAATGTACATATCAAATATGTTCTAAAGCCGAAAAGTAGAATTTCCCTGTTTTATACAAGGCAGCCAAAAGATGCATAGAGCTTTTGGACAATATAATTGATACATTGATGAGAAATATTTCAGCTTTGTGCTTCATAAAAGGGAAATACACATTTTTAAATTGTACCTTTATAAAAACGAGCCACCATGCCATGAGAAGCCCAGATGGTCCATAGAGAGACCCACATCAAGAGAAATGAGAGCTCTTAGTCCACAGCCCAGCTAAACTCTCAGCTGCCAGCCACCCCAATTTGCCAGCACAAGAATAAGCCATCTTGAAAGGGAATCTTCCAACACCCAGCAACTGTCTGCTGCAGGTTGGGTTGTCTGAAAGCAAATATTTGAGACAGAGTTGATGATGCAAGTGGTTAGTAGACTTTAACACCTGTGTAAGGAGGGTGAACAGCAGAATTGGGCAAAGGAAGAAACTAAACTTCAGTGAAGTTTTGACAAAGCCTTTGCCAACCAGGTATGAAGCTCTACAGTGAGTTTTGCTCATCAAATTTGTTTAGGGTTGCACTGAGATGGCCAGACATTCATATCCCTGCCTTGCTCAGTCATCAGATGTGAGCTGGTCTGGAAAGGATGTGACCTGAGATAAATCAGCTCTCTGTAGCTGAGGCAGATCCTAAAGGAACTGACAGCAAGAGGTATCCATTGACTGCATACCCCAAAGCTGGTCAGCAAATCTTTCTTTGAAAAGAGGATCTTGGTAGTGTATCTCCTTAGCTGCCCCACTGCCACACTTGGAGGAGAGATGAGCTGCCCTGGGGTGATTTGTTATATAGTACCATTAATGAAATACATCAAAAAATTCCAGGGAAATTAAATTATAAAATTAAAAGAAAAATAGCAAAGCCTATGATTTAATTTAATTTATGATTTTATTTATTTATTAGGTCTCTATAGACAATGGAAGGAATCAAAAAGAGAAAATGTCAAGGGATAAAAAACTCTTTAATATCAAACTGTCCTAAAGTTAAAGTTTAAACAATTAATGGGACAATATTTGTGATAAAAAAATAGACAAAGAATTTCTTTCCTTTAATATATGATATACTCACATGAATCAATAGAGATTCTTAGTACAGAAAGACATATCAGAAAAGATATACATACAGATAATGAAGGTATGAAAAATGTTCAATCTCATGAATAAATAAAGAAGTGTAAAGTGAAACCATTTACCAAGTGTAAAATAAATGCCATTTTAACTTGTCAAATACACAATATTAAAAGAAGTTGTTACTCAACGCTTATGTTGATGGGATGATAAGGTCATTCACATAAATGCTAATGGCAGAAGAATTTCTTAAGACTCCTCTAGAAAGCATTTTGGCAATATGCATTAAAAATCATAAAACTGTACATTCTTTCTTACCCAGTAATTAAATTTCCAAAACCCTACCTTGGAGAAATGTTCCAATATTTGTGTATTAAAATGTTCATCCTAGCCTTTTATGTTTGTTAATAGCCAAATAGGGGGATACTTATAGTAATTGATGGGGTAGGACATTATATGATCATTTAACATACTATTTAGTAAGAAATTTTAATAGTGGGAAAGTGTTTGTTGTATTCAAAAAAGTACACAAAATCTATACACAATAAAAATTCGACTATGAAAAATGTTTATATGTGTTTGAACATGTGTTAATGTGTCCATAGTTGCTTCTACTTTTAGGAAGATTCTCAGATGGTGTTAATTTCTGCCCACTTTGGACAGGGGGAAAGATTTTCTCTTCAAGCTGCCACCTTAATACAAGCTGTATTCGTGACTTCACTGTCTGGCACTTACAGGTGTCCAGGACTGTTGGACATCAAGTGGTTCTGGGCAATGATTAGCAAGTGGTTCACCCTCAAGCACCTCCCAGTGCTGAGATTCTTCCACTCACCCTTTGGTTCTTGTAGCCAAAGTTCCCTTTCCTCTGTTGGATCTCCTTTCTCTCCCCAGTTTCTCTAGGTCCTGTTACCCTCTGCTTCCTCTTACTCTTCCAGTCACAGTGTTCTTTCCCAAACTGAATTCAACCAAGGGTAGAGTGATGTTTAAATCTTTGTTTCTGCTCCACCGAGAGCTTCAGTTGCTATTGAGTAGTGACAGAGCAGAGGATATGGGAAATATACATCTCTAAGCGATCTGGGCTAATAAATGTTTTGGCTTGACATATCCACATTATTGTTGCAAGACTTATGCTGCTTAGAGGAGACTAGATGAATTGAAAATGAAATCTACTTGAAATCCTTTAATTTCTACTTGAAATCCTATAGTTCTAAGAACTTTTGGAAAGTACATTGTATTTAGGTTGTAACATCGTTAGTGTTCAGGGAATTCACAACACTTGTAGAAAGCATTGAAGTCACAGTGATGATTTGTTTTCTGGGGTGTAGAGAAATGTCTCAATTACCTCAGGAGATCTCTATGCTCAGTTTTTCCTCTAATGTGTTTCATGGCAGAAGGAGGCAGTGCCACGGTCTCTTACATTGCAGACAGTAGTAGTGGTCTTCTCTTATTCAGAAATTTCTCTGTGCTTGACTCAGACTTTCTTTGTGAGGAAAAGCGATTGTGTATGGGTTTTCAAGGCTATTTTAGGTGGCTTTAAAGATTGTACCAACCTTTTAAGCAGACTCTTTGTTCTTCCTTCTCTTCAGTAGAGAAGAAAATCAACAGAAGCGAAGTTGACAGCAAAGAAAACATTTCTGCCTATGACAATGTGTCTGGAACATGAAGCATTGACCTTGAAGCACTGGTCTATTCATTTGTGGATGGTTTAATCAATGAGTCCTTTTAACAGCAGCGTCATTTCTCATTGGTATGTAACCCAATGGCTCACCTTTGCTCTTGTTCTCTCTGTGTCTAGCTTTATTACTTGTCAAGAGAATGAAAGCTCTAGACCTCCACTTCTAAGGGTATTTCCTCAATCTCAGAAAAGCAGGGAAGAAATGGAGTAAAAGTTGGGAATAAAAGAGACTATTAAGCAATACAAAGTATTTGATAAAATACATTCATAGACCCAGAGACCCAGAGTTTTGCATATATAATATGGTGAAGGTAGTTCTCAGTCCTGTTAAAATCCCTGCCACTTTTTCTAAGTGTCTCTGCTCCTCAGTTAATTTCTTCTGGGCAGCTGGGATACGTTTATGAGATTGTTTAAACATGGGCCTTTAAGAACACAAGTATGTAAACATCCCCACCAGCAATGAATGTTCCCTAAATGTCACTAAACTTAAAATGTAAAATCATCATTTAAGCTTATATGCAGAAAAAACCAAATGACCATCACAGGAATCAAAGTAAAGAAAAATGTTGGACTTCTTCTTTGTACCAATCAATAAAAGTGACAATGGAATCATAACTTTAAAATCTTTAAAGAAAAAAGAGTGTGTTCTAATCAGGTTCCTCAGCTGTGCTATCATTCCTAGATGAGGACTGCTCAAGCACATCCTCTGATTTGCAGACTTTCAGAATAGTTACTAGGTAAATGTCTTTTTTGTAGATATTACTAAAGGAGATTTAACAAGAACTCCAGAAGAAAAATGAAGTTGAGGTGAGGGAGTTGGGTATGTGGGGAGGGGGAAGGAAAGCTTTTGAGTAGGGAGGTTGCTGAAAAATGGTCTTAGGCCTACAAAAGAAGAGAACTATCCTTTTTAGAGAGAACATGGTAATGAAAGGTGTGTGTGTGTGTGTTTGATGAATTAATGTTGACTGACATGACCATAATTAATGAAGTGAATTATTTCTAATTCACTTAGCTGAATTCATTAAATTCAGATAATTAAATAATAAATTAAAACAAAAAGCAGAACATAAAAGATAAAAAATTTAATATGGAAATACTAAACCTCTGTACAAAATAATAAATTTGGAGTGGGAGATTGAGTTTTAGTGAGAGAAAAAGGCCCCAAATGAATTTTTAAATTTAAATAAATAGAATAAAAATAAGTTTGTGCTTGATTATGTGGTTAAGAATTAATAACTATAGAATGAGTAATGTCTGTTAGATTTGTTATGGTAATCTGAATGGTATTAAGATATTTCAGTTCATACTACAACATAAAAAGAGAATATGATCTCTATTTTAAAACCATATTAGAAAAGGGGCAACATGTTCAAAAAGGAAAACTTGAAGGAAAATAACAAAACGTGGAGCTATTAAAATTATGAAAACTACATAAAACTACTAAAAATGTTTGAGTAATGCTGGATGAAATATAACAGTACTGAAATGTGTGAATTGTTATATAAATTATGTAAATAGACATTCATGTGGAAGATAATATGAGCATATGAGGATAGGGGCACTAGTACTATTATCACTATTAAATTATTTTAATATTATTTTATTCTTTTTAATATTCCCATAATTCCTTATCATGAAGAATCAGTTGGTTTTGTAATGATTTACTTGAAATAATATGTCTTTGAATAAAATGCCAGGCTCTTCAGAAATGTTTTATTTTTGTTTTGTAAACAATCTTGTTTACAAAACAAACTTTAACAATCTTGCCGTATTTTTTTTCCTGGCTTTCTCCCCACGCCCCCAAACCCCCCAGTACATGTTGTATATTTTAGTTGTGGGTCCTTCTAGTTGTGGCATGTGGGACCCTGCCTCCGTGGCCTGATGAGCGGTGCCATGTCAGCACCCAGGATCCGAACCAATGAAACCCTGGGTCACCGAAGCAGAGCGTGCGAACTTAACCACTTGGCCACGGGGCCGGCCCCTTGCTGTATTTTTGATATCTAATAAACCAATCATTTACACAAAAGCTTCACCTATAAAATTATTTTAATGAAACTATGTTTCTGATCCATGATGGAATCAAATTTTGGTTCAGATAATTTTCAAATACTCAAGGCAGTTGCCTTTTGTGACACTTTAAAAAAAACTTTTTTAATAACCTTGTATGTTTTCGTTGTTTGAAGTTATTGCAACATCACTGGGATGATCTGCCTCATCTTCAAGTTGTTTCAAAGTATGTTATTTCCCAGGATTAGTAGTCTTAGTGTATGTATACTGGAGCAGAAATGGAAAGTGCCAATAAACAGAGCTCACGAGGCTTATTTTCATTGAGGGCTCCCTGAGGACAGGGACCACTCCTCCTATTTAATGTTGTTTTTGCTATTGCTGCTACAGCCCCAGTAAATCAAAGAACATTGAAGGAGCTCTATGGCCAGGGGTGCACCATGGTAAGGAGAGGCAGCCAGATTGGTCAGTGATGTGATGTGCCCATCGCATTTCAGCAGCATTGGGAAGTGTGGTCCTGTAGTGAGATCCATAGATCTGATGAGGAATTGTCTGGAGTCAGTTTTTGATAGAATACATTTTCCTTGAAAAGGAGCCATTTTTTCCAAGTGATATAATTGTTTTCAAGTGATTAAGTTCTAAATTAGGAAGAAAATGTGGGTAGTGAATAGCACTTGTATTGTTCAGGCATGATCAATTACCTCCTGCCCTAGCATATCCAATGCTTCTTTTAACACAGATTAATCCTTGAGGTCACTGGAACTCTGCTGATAATATGCAGAACCCAGAGTGATCCATGTTGGACTCTTAATGAACCTTCAAATCCAAAATGACATGAAAATGAAGTGTAGAAAAAGTTGATAAAAATGACATTAACTCATTTAACCCTTTTGATAACCCTGTGAGGTGTGTAAAGAAGCGTGGCTTGGTATGTAGAACCTGAAGATCCTTTCCTCTGCCTCCTGGAATAGACTCCGTCGGGGCTGGCTGAGGTAGTAAGATTCTCTGCAAAAAGTAGTCTTCTCTGAAATATACCTACCTCTCCTACTAGAAAAAGTCATCAAAAAAATGTTATACCTGTAGGTAGTGTGAGCTCACCAGTTCACTTCTTCGCATGACTCCAAAATACTACTCTTAATCTACAAATTCTTGGGATAAAGTCAGATGCAGCTTGTTTCTCTTTAGATGCTGTGGGTTAGAAATTTATTTCTAGATGAGTGTCTCAATCAAATTCTCTTGTATCAAAAGTATTTATAACTCTTGTAGAGTTCAATATGTAATGATTCTATTAGATTTATAAATTAATACTTCTTACCTCAGCACAGGAGTCACACTTGGATGTAGCAAGCGATCTGAGTCTGATAGTTTTGATCTCAAGCCATAACTTTTCACCATAGATTATGTCTCTATGGCATGTGTGTGCATGCACACACACATGTGTACATATACGTATATGCATGTGTATGGGTAAATCTATATGCCTGTATCTATATCTCTATCTATATATCAGTTGGTCAGTATTCTTTGAGAGCCTATCACATGGTAGGCACTGGTGATAAAGAGGATCCCTCTCCCAAGGGAGCTGACATTCCAGTAGGGAGAAACAGGCAATAATCATGTCAAAAACAAACAAGATAGTTTCAGGTACTGATAGGTTCTCTAGAGAGGACAAGTATAGTGATGTAAAGAATGACTATTGGGGGATGGGGGTGTTACTGCTGGTGGGGAGGCAGTGAATACTTCTTTGAGGAGGCAGAGGGACATCTGAGTTGGGATCTCAGTGGAGGGAAAACGATAGTCATGTAAGAGTTTGGAAAAGAGACTTCCAAGCAGAAGGACTAGCAAGTGCATAGACACTGAGACACTGAGATGGGAAAGAAAATCCAGTAATGTTGGAGCTTTATATCAAAAAATTGGAGAACAATGAAGTTGGGGAGCAATGAAGCTAAAGAAGTACGCAGAGCCCAGATTGTATGAAGCCTTATAAGTTAATTGACAGAGTTTAGACTCCAAGAGTATTGGGAAGCTGTTGGAGGGTTGTAAACAGGTGAGAAATATGAGCTTACTTCCACTTTAGGAAGATGACTCTGATAAAATTCCTCCTGCTCTTTGTACCACACTTTCACTAGTTTGCCAAGGCCTGTCAATTTTATCTCTGTCATTGCCCTTTCATCCATCTATTCTCCATTCCCACTGTCACTATTTTAGTTCAGGTCTTCATTTTCTTGAGCTATTACTATGGCCTACTAATTTGCCTCCCTGCTTCCAGTTTTTTTCCTTCCTCATCCATTCTAATTTCTACTATTAAATTCCTTTGACTTCACTCATTAGCCTCCCAATGTTTCCAGAATTAGGTCCAGCATCTAGAAGTGTCCCAGATCTAGAAGTGTTCCAGAAAGAAGTCTTGTGTTTGTACCTGGAGGCTTGGCAGGGTGGATCTAGCATTATTATGTTTATTTGAGGAACTGAATTTCCCAACATAAGAGATTCATCTTTAAAAAGAATTTCAGCTCCCTGGCTTGGTCCAAAGATAAGAGGTCAATATTGGAGAAGGCTGATTTTGAACATAGCTTAGGCATGCCACACAGGTTTCCTTTTAGCCCAGTCTCATGGACTGAGCAAAATTTCCAAGGAAAGTTGGATGTCATAAACAGAGATTCTTTAAAAGAAAGTGAAAAACAAAATTTAGTAATACTTTATGTTCTCATAAAAGGTGTACTATGAGCTACTCCCTTATTTAAAAAACCTGTGGATCACAAAGATAAACTCTGGTAACAAAGTGAGGTTACTAAGCATTCTAAAAAGATTAAACAAGGAGGTCCTCTCACCATCTAATGGAGAAAACCATCAGCATCCAATGGAATGATCCTAATAGTTTAGGTTTTAACTTTACCAAATACAAGCTTTATTGAAATTTGGACCAATCTTGTACAACTCAGTGAGTTATTCAGGGCACTGTGTGGCTATTAGTGGAAATCATCACAGCCAGACCTGTAGATAAGTGAGTGATATCAGTGGAGAACACATTGTGCTGTGGGTTTATATTACAGCAATTAATCCAGCACCTGGGAGGAACACAGACTTAGGCCTTAACATCATCCCTCCGTCAGAATCATTCCTCATTTAGCTCATTTGGGAAGCCTTGCCACTGCCTGAAAATAAAGGATCACAGATGAAACTTGCCACATCCTGCTGAGAATGGGCAATGATCTTTTACTTGGTTTTCAGCCTTCCTTATGAATATGCTGACATATAAAGTGTTGGTCTGAGTGTAGGGCTATTAGAATCAACTTTTTCTTACCATGTGTGTGAAGCGTGTCCTCAGTCCTCATTTCCTGGCGAAGGCTCTGTACCTACGAAGTGTTATCTTTCAATGGCTATTTCTCCGTGACAAGTAACATTATGAAAGGGTGTAAAAGGTCAAGTCAGTGAACCGATGGCCTGTCTTTGTCATCACACCATACTGATCACTTGTTTGTAGTGTTAAAGAAAGATAGTTTTAATGTTTTCCCTTTGAATATTGAGTTCTAAGTATGGCAAGATGGGAGTTCTGCTTCTTTAACCTTTGTCCTACAATGGCCTGTGCTCCTTCCTGATTGTTCCATGCAGGAATACTGATGCATGACTGCAGTGGGCTTGCAGTCATGCAAGCGATACAGTTAGCCATGCAGAGATTATTGGGGAATAACAGGAGTCCAGGGTAAAGAACAGGAGGTTTTGCATCACCACCTAGGTCTTGACTCTGCCACTTGAAATTACACGTATTTTTATTGTGGTAAAATACAGATAATATAAAATGTACCACCTTAACCTATTTAAGTGTACAATTCAGTAGTGTTAAGTACATTCACATTGTTGTGAAGCAAATGTCCAGAACTTTTGCATCTTACAAATCTGAAGCTCTCTACCTATTAAACAACAATTCCTCATTTCCCTCTTCTTCCATCTCCTGGTAATCACCATTCTACTTCCTGTTTCTATAAATTTGACTATTTTAGATAACTTATATAAGTGGAGTCATTCAGTATTTGGCCTTTTTTGAATGGCTTACTTCACTTAGCATAATGTCCTCAAGGTTCATCCATATTATAGCATGTGGCAGGATTTCCTTCTTTTTGAAGGCTAAAAAATATTCCATTGTATGCATATACCACATTTTGTTTATCCATTCATCCATGGAGATTATATTTTGTTATCTGCAAAATGGGGAATAATAAATCATTTTTACCTCAAAGAATCATTGTCATCTTCCAGTGTAAACTCTGAAGCAGTATATGTTTGTTGCTCTTATCTTAGAAAGTCATGTTACAACAGAAAGCATTGGTCAAAGATTTGTGAAATGTGGGTTCTAATCTTGGCTCTGCTCCCAATTTTCTGACTATACCAACAATCTACATGTTCTGGCACCACATTGTACTAGTCTTTAAGAATTGTATTTGTTTTAACTACTCAACAGGATTTTTGAGAGATGAAAGAGGCAGATTCCTTCCTCAGAGATCTCTCGGTAATTCCTGGTGCCCAGGCACTCAGCTGTTAGTTCTGGATGTGGCTGTTTTTATCACTCAGCGGGGACAGGATCATGGCAGAGCCTCGGTCTCCTGATTTATGAAAATGATTGAGGCTGAACCAGATCACTGAAATCTCTGAACTTTAAAACTACCAATGACAAAAAAGCTCTATCGATAAACAGACATTTTAAGTCCTGCTCCAATGTTATTTTGATATTTTAAAAAATGTTATGTGACTAAAAACAAACTACTTTGTGATTTTAGAATCTGCTTTTTCAAAATTGTATGTTCCAACCACTCTCTCTTTTTCCTTGTCAAAGTCTGATAACACAGACACTGCCCACCACATACCCTCAAAATATCCTGTGGTATTGAACTAAATAAGCTTTAAGGCACATTTGAGAATTCTATGACTTGTACTTTTGAACTTTAGGTAGTTTTCCATTGCATTGGTTCTTCTGGCATTTGCAGGATCTCTGCCAAATGTGCAGCTACCCTTGCCACTAAGGGCTTCCAACAGTGTAACTATTAAAACGATGGACTTATCAGTAGATGGAGAGAGATATCTATATTTTGAAGGACTCTGGATACTAAATATATGACAATACTCATTACATTCATTTTTGTTTGATGTGGGAAAAATAAAGCAATAGTAGCAAATTTGAAAAGTGCCAATCTAAGAAATATGCTGCCTGGCTAAACATCTGATTATTAAATGATTGAACAATAGGAGGCAAGGACGAGGAAGATACAGAAGTTTGCTGCATCCTGCTTCTCCCCTTCCACACTCCTTCCAGTGGGACACTCAGGCTTAATCACCTTGTCATGAGGTTATTTAACTGCAAGCTTTGTATTGGAGATGCAACGGGCAAAGGTCATCAAGGGAGTATGAAGTGGGAAACCTGTCAGAATAGAAGGAGCTTTCTGATTGCAGTTAGATTTTTATTAGGTTGATTATCAACATCTCAGGTTAAATGCAGTTGGACAAACTTTGATTTCTCAAAGGCAATGTTTTATATCTATCTTAGAATAACAATTTACATATTCATACAATTTGAATTTAATACTGAAAACTTCTCTAATAAAAATCTAAACAATTAACAATATACTAAGTATGAATTATGTCTTATTGTGGCTATCTAAATGTTTGGTCATCAAGTTTGTTGGACAAAATGGCATTTATAGTTTTTCACCTATTTAAAATTAAGACCATCTATTTATCCTATTGATAAACAATTAGTTATTTACATTCTTTGGGGTTATTAATTGGACATGCAACTATTAAAAACATGGACTCATCAGAAAGTATGTTGATGAAGCAGAATGAAAACCAGAACAAAGATCTTAAAAAAATGTTTTAGACAAGGTTTTTTATTATATCTATATGTAACCTCTATCCTTGGTGAACATGATGTCTAATGCTATTCAATTATAAGTGATGAGAAGGCAAAATAAACAATTCCGTATGAGTAAAAATTATATGTGCATGTGACATAAATCCTTATTTTGAGCACAAAGATATATCCAATTTTTATTAATGGAAAATTAGTTTCTTCTTGTTCTTTTAAAATAAATATTAAGTAATATCAGTTTGAAAGAGTGTCAAATTATTGGTTGGCTCTGAAGATGAACATGTTCCAGTCTGGTTACAAGGACATTTTATATAATTCCTGGGGTGTTGTCAATATGTGGGAAGAAGGCTGATCAGGCAGTTACAAAGCAGCATAGATGAAGGAGTGGTTAATTTTACCTGGTAGTGAAGATGGTAATTCAGGAAACCTCCATTATAGACATAATGCTTGAAGTGAGCTTTGAATCGAGATCTGGTATTCAACATGGAAAGGGGAGACGTCCATCACAGAGGGTGCAGTGTAAGTGCAAGGCACAGCAGTGTGGAGCAGTATGGCTTGTCTGGGGGAAGTGACAAGGTTTCAGTGCCCACACAGATGAAACAGGTGAGAGATCAAGAATGAGACCCTAAATGCTTGACGAATGATCAGAGGTGGAGGAAGGAGAAAACGGGATCAAAGATAATGCTAAGATTTCAAGTCATATTCATTTGTCCTTGAGAACATTTTTGATTGTCATATACATGGGTACTACGACATTTTTGATCAAAATCTTGTAAAAGCATCTACAAACAGAAGTCTCCTTGTCATCAAACACTAGGAAAAAAACCAAGTACTTTTAACAGTGATAATAATCATGATATATAAAATCTCTTCCTGAAAGAAAAGCACAAATGAATTTTAAAATAAGGAGTAAACCTTATTTAACCTTGTGATTTTTTATGCAATGTTAGAAAGAGGTGCTGTCTAAAGTATGGCAATTAACAAATCCTGCTCTCATCCAGGAAATGTAAAATCTTTAAGGCTTTTAATTCAAGTGTGTGTGTGTGTGTGTGTGTGTGGTGTGTGAGAGAGAGAGAGAGATAGAGAGAGGGAGAGAGAGACAGAGATTTTAGAAATATTATTTTAAGAAGGACATATCAGGCAGATATAACGTCTATAATCTGCACAGAGATATAAACTTTGTTGTATATGAAAATGCAATAATTTTTTAAACTATAAATAGCAGAAGTAAATAAACAACTGAATTTATTTAGAGCCTTTTCATACAAATAGATACCCATGATATGAAGTTGAAGAAAAGTAGAGCAGAGTGCATTATAACACTGTCGTGTCTTCATTGCTAATATCTGATGCAGCGAGGGTTTCTTACAACGCCCATTTCCTGGTAAGGGAGTACAGACTTCACCACCATTCCATGAACACACTTTCAGTGTCCTCAGCTATTTCTGCAAGTCCTCAGAGAGGATCTCATGATGTTCCTGAATAGATATTCTCAGTCACTACATGTTTCTTCCTCTTTTGGTCCAATTTCTTTTGGAGATGTCTCCAAGAAGATTCATGAAGGTGTATTGCTCTCTCCTTGCCTCTTGGATTGCCTCCTATTGCTTTCTGTTTATCACCACTCTGCCAAGAACTCACTGGACTGAAGTTGTTCTTTCCAAGAAGGAAGGATACCCCCAAACACACATGCATCTGTGTGCCATACCCTGTCAAGAAGATCCCAAATATATGTCAGTTGTATTCCCTGAAACTCACTTAGATCGTGCATAAACCATAAGTTCAGCATCTTCTTGAGCATCTCTCTTCTTTGGGCTTAAGTAGGAGTTCATGAGGGCTGGCCTGGAAGCTATCAGTCTACTCAATACAGGGTTTGCTTTTTATGCTAAACCTTTTCTTGTCTTGAAGTTTAGAGTTTATAAATAATTATTTGATTTTAAACTGTTTAACAATCCTATTAGGTAGAAAAGACAGATATTATATCACCATTTTATAGACTGTAAACCTGAAACTTGAAAGCTGCACTTACTCAGCAAGTACGTTGCAGAGCTGAAACTTAAATCCAAGTTGTATGCGTGCAGATCCAGTGCATTATGCTCAACTGTCTCCACAAAGATAGAGATATGCTGTATGCCAAATACCATCCTCTACTGCTTAACAGCTGCAGTCACAGACATCCCACCCTTAACTCGGAGCAGCTTCCCCTCACTGCTCATAAGCACCTCATCAAAGCCATAATTCCTCCCCCAGAAAAAGGCGCATTAATGGGCAGCCCCATCCACACACACTTCACATCCTTTTGCAAATAGTTACAAGATCTTTAAGGATGTCCTGAACCACAGAGCCATATTTAAAGGGACATCTGCCCTGCGCATGCTGCTCCTGTCCTCTAAGTTCGGCTTTATAAAAGAGGTTTTACTGTGTGTATTTCAGTGCTAGTGCTATATTTTTTCTTTAATTTCAAAATCCTTTATCCAAGGCATATGTCGTTATTAAAAAATAAATAAAAGTGACTGAGTATACATGGTAAAGGAGAAGTTTAATTGAAACACTCAAGAGTTCTATTTTCCTGGAAGTTGTCTTAACAAATTATGGTTTCTTATGATGCTTACAGTAATGAATTGAACTGTTAAATAATATTCAAATTAATATTTGCATTAAATTTTTTTGTAATATGTTATACAAACACATATATTTAATTACTTTTTCAAATTACTTAGAGCAGATTTGAGCAAACACTTCTTGAGCAAACACTTAACAAAGTATTTTTAATAACTTAAAAGTGTGTCTGCATGACCCTTTTGGTCAATTGAGTGATTAACTGACTAGTATCTGATCAATATCAGTAATCTGTATGAACACTGCCAAGGATGGTGGTGGAGGCAGAGGCTCAAACTCAGTGGTTCTCAACCTTGGCTGCACTTTTGAATCACCTGGGGGACCTTTAAAAATTGCTTTATGCTGTGGCTCCAGTTCCAGGAATTTTGATTGAACTGTATGGAGTGTGACCTGAGAATGGGATTTTTTAAAAGCTGCTCAGGTGACCCCAATTTGTATCTAAGGTTAACAATCACTGCCCTAATGCATTGTTTCTCCCCGAATGGGCCAATTCCCAAAAAGCACAAAAAAGAGTATATTCATTATGTATCAAACCAGGACAAATTGAGATTATTTTTGAGGAGAGGAGCTGTATTTGACAAGAGTATAGCTGACCAAAGTGATAAATTTAGCCCACTCTTTCATAAATCCATCTTTTTTCCTTCTTGTAAATCACACACAATAGATAAAATCTGAATTGATCAATATGCAGCTACATACTGACTAGTCTACGTAATTAACCTTTCCTCCAGGCCTGGTGAATCATGATCCATGATTGTATTTAGTCAGAATCGTGGAATGCAGTATCTGCCTCACCTAAGCTGGGTGATGCACCTCCTTACTCTTAACATGTCACAAAATGCCTTGTACACCAGGTTACATTTTTGAATCGTAGTTTAGTAAACCCAATCAAGCATTGTTTTAAAAAAGCCCTGGAAGCTGAATTCCTGCCATCAGAGGAACTCTCAGTTTTTTTTGCACTGTATCTAAAGTGGTTAGGGAGTTGGAATGGTGGTGGAGGGGAGGGAAGGGGAGAGCTTTGGAAGAGCCAAAGGAATATGGGCCAGGTTAATTTTTTAACTCATATTTATAATGATATCTTTCTTGGAAACAACTTCTTGCTGCACCCCCATTTCAGGAAATGTAAAATAAGCAGTTGAAGATATGTGCAGTTATCTGTGAAGCAAGAAGAGTAGAGTCAGAAGGATGATTTCAGAACTGACTCCTGTTAGAAGACCACCTGCCTCTCTCCGCTCTCCTGCATTAGCCAATGCAATAGCTAGCAGAACTGTGCCTGGAAGGACTGGGAGGGAAGAGCTATCTCTGGAGAAGCCTTAGCCTTTAAATGTGGGTGGTTAGATCAGAAACGGAGTGAATGGGAAAAAAGGAAAATGTATCTTCATCGTTTATCATATGCTTCCTGTCTTTTTTTCTCCCCTCCCCATTCTATCCTTTAATGCTAGGTTAACAATGAAATCTTTTTCTTAAAATCTGGTGTTTCACTGTTGGTGGGGATGCAAACTGGTGCAACCATTATGGAAAACAGTATGGAGATTTCTCAAAAAATTAAAAATAGAAATACCATATGAGGCAGCCATCCTACTACTGGGTATCTATCCAAAGAACTTGAAATCAGCCATTCAAAGAGACCCATGCATCCCCATGTTCATTGCAGCATTATTCACAATAGCCAAGACATGGAAGCAACCTGAGTGCCCATCGACTGATGATTGGATAAAGAAGATATGGTACACATATACAATGGAATACTACTCAGCCATAAAAAAGGATAAAATCATCCCGTTCACAACAGCATGGATGGACCTTGAGGGTATTAGGTTAAGTGAAATAAGCAAGATAGAGAAAGACAATCTCTGTATGACTCCACTCATATATGGAAGTTAAACATGTGGACAAAGAGAACAGATTAGTGGTTACCAGGGGAAAAGGGGGGTGGGGGGTGGGCACAAAGGGTGAAGTGGTGCACCTACAATATGACTGACAAACAATAATGTACAATTGAAGTTTCACAAGGTTTTAAACTATCATAACCTCAATAAAAAATAAAATAGAAAAACAAAATCTGGTGTTTCATTTTAAAAATGGAGGGCAACAGATATACTCTTCTCCCACAAATGGTGATATAAATGGATAGAACCTATTGTTATCTCCATTTTACAGATGTGGAAATTGAGGCCCAGAGAGGGAAATAATCTGCCTGACATCAAGGTCGGGATATGAACTCAGGCATTTTGGTCTACGTTGTTAACCAGTATACGATATCACCTATATACAAAATGATTTGAACCAATTGGGAATAAAACGCAAGAAACCACACTTCTGGGAAGACTGGCCCAATATGGCAGCAAGTTAAGTGGAGGAGCCTCTGCAAAATCTCATTCATGTTCCCCATTTAGGAGATCATAAAGGATCTGGCTTGCCAGGAAAAATAGGAATAAAATGCTCCTCACTGCCTTAGATAAGTGAGACTGAAGGCTGGGACTGGGATCACACCCAACCTCGCAGTAGATGAAACAGGAAGACGCAAGAAATAACCTCCTAGGAAAACTGCCTTAGCCAGGACAGCAGCAGTAAACAGCGGAATCGGAGCAGAGGAGAATAATCGCCACATCAAACAAAAGAGATGACCAGTGAACTGATCGTTGATGTAGGAGTTTAAACAAAATAAGGAAGAGTAGAGACAAAATGCCCCAGCCCTGGTGGCCACAGTCTTAGAATCTTTCTCACTCCTGCAGCAGTGGAATGAGTAATCCATCAGCCCATATTCTAGGAAGGGCATCAAATATTGCCCAGGTAAATAGGGATTGAATTAAGGAAAATTCGTGTATATTATTTTTTGAATCTTTTGTTTTTGATTTTATTCTGGCTTAAAAAATTTCTATTGAAGTATAACAAACAAAGAAAATTGCATAAATCAAAAAAACAAAACAACAAACAAAGAAAATTGCATAAATCAAAAAACAAAACAATCACTAAATGATCATAAAGTGAAAATTCCCATGTAACCACTCCATGAGTCAAGGAATGAAACATTAATAACACCACAGAGTGTTCCTTGGACTCTCTCTTGACTTCTAACCATGTATTGGTTTTGCATATTTTTGTATTTTATATAAATGGAACATGATGTATATATTTTTTTGCGACTTGCTTTTTTCTCTTAACATTATGTTTGTGAGGTTCATCATTGTTGCTCATAGCAGTAATTCATTCGCTGTCATTGCTATATATTGGCTGTGGTAGATTGCTATAACGATGACTCCCAATTGTACATACCTCTCTGCAATATGCTGTTGCTATTTCTCCTGTCAAAAGATGGAGGTGATTTCTTCACTGTCTTGAATGTGAGCTGGCCTTATAAATGCTGACATAGATTGTGGTAGAAATGATATTATGCAAGTTCTAAAGCTTAGCCCTAAGAGCCCTTGCAATTTCCTCTCTTGCCTTCTTAGATCCTTTTATTACCATGCTATAAGGAAGCCCACTAAAGATGAAAGGCTCTGCAGGACGAGAGAAGAATAGAGGTATCCCAGTGATAGGCAGCACCGTGTTCCAGAGGCCATCTTGCACCTGCAGATCCAGGCGAGACATCAGATGACTGTAGCTACATGAGCAAATCCAGACAAGCCTAGTAGAAGAAACTCTCAGCCAAAACACACGATCTTTGAAAATAATAAATTGTTATTTTAAGCCATTGAGTTTTAGGGTAGTTTGTTATACAGCAATAGATAACTGAAACAACACGTATGAAAATATTACTATTCATTTATCCATTCTACTGTAATAGACATTTGGGTTGTTTCCAATTTTTGGATCTTGCAAATAGTTTTGCTCTGATGTGTTTTAGGAACCATATGTCTGCATTTCTGTAGAATACATATCTAGAAGTAGAATTGCTAGGGCAGTACTGCCAAAGAGTTTTCCAAAGTGGCTGTACCAATTTATACTCCCATCAGCAATGTAAGAGAGTTCTGATTGCTGCACATCCTCATTAATCCATGGCAATGTTTGTTATTTTCATTTTAGTTGTTCTGTTATGTGGGTAGTAGTATCTTACAGTAGATTTAATTTGAATTTCTTTAATGCCTAAAGAAGTTGATCACTTTTTCATATGTTTCTTGGCCCTTGGGCTATCCTTTTCAAATAAAGTATTTTGTTAAAGTCTGTTCCCCATGTTATTATGGGGCTGTCTATCTTTTTCTTATTGGTTTGTGGAATTTCTTTATATATTCTGGATACAAGCCTTTATCAGTTTCTTTTGTTGAAAATATCATCTCCCACTCTGTGGCTTGTCTTTTCATTCCTTGAAGGTTTGAATCATACCACCACTTAGGCCAACTGAGGTGATAGCTGAGGGTGAGGGGGATTTAGAATGGATACTGAAGAAAGGAGATCATGTGTGATAATATGGCCCTGAGATCAACTGTGTGATGAGGCTGTGGCTCATCCCACTGACTTTCCTCTTTTGGGTCTCTCCTCAGAAAGAAAGGCCTGTGGACATGGCATAAGGGGTGGACTATGGCAGCCATGAGATGTGCTTCACAGACTTCAGCTTCAGGGAGTGTGAGTAATGATGTCAAGCACCTTTTCTTGTTTATTGGCCATTTATGTCTCTTCTTTTGTGTAATATCTGTTCAAATCCTTTGCTCATTTAAAAGGTGGGTGTCTTTTTTTTCTTATTGATGTACACTATATATTCTAAATATGAATCCTCTGTCAGATAAATATATAGAGACTATTTTTCTCCCTGTCTGTGGCTTGTTCTTAATGGTATTTTGGGGGTGAATATTTTCTTTTTAATAAAGTATAATTTAACTGTTTTCTTTTATGATTAGCACTTTTTGCATCCTGTCCAATGAATCATAACCCATCTTAAGTTCTTGAAATTATTCTCTTAAGGGCTT
The DNA here is from genome assembly GCF_021613505.1 of Equus quagga. NCBI lineage: Eukaryota > Metazoa > Chordata > Mammalia > Perissodactyla > Equidae > Equus > Equus quagga. Next base: position 95,676,331 of record NC_060274.1, read on the forward strand.
TAGATTTTGCCTGCACATTAAAGCTATGGTGCATCACAAATTAATTTTTGTGTATAACCTCAGGTAAGTGTCAAGGTTCTCTCAGATAAGTATATGTTTCAGAATAATTTATTGAAAAGACCCCTTTTTTCCCATTTAGTTCTATTGGTAAAAACTGTTGATTTTATGTTTGCAGTTTTTTTATGGACTCTGTTCTTTTCTCTTGACCTATTTATTTTCTCTTGCATCAGTACCGAACTGTCTTATTTACTGTAGCTTTATAGTAAATCTTAAAAGTGGTACTGTAAATCCTCCAACTTTGTTCTTCTTCAAAATTTTCTTCGATTCTCTAAGTCCTTTATATAGCCACATGAGTTTTAGAATCAGCTTTTAAAGTTCCAAAAAAAGCCTACTAGGATGTTGATTGATATTTCATTGAATCTTTAGATCATTTGGGGAGAACTGATCTCTTAACAAATTGAATGCTTCAATATATTTACATGGTAATTGTCAACTCCTGCATTAGAGGCAAAACTGACACAGCAGAAAACCAGCTCATGGTTACTGAGGATGGGCTGGAGTCTCATAGATAAAGAGGCAATTGTCATCTGAAAGATGATACATATGAAAATTTTTTAAAAAGTCCAGCATATGGCAAATTAAATGTTTAAGGAGAGAATGGAGCTAGTGGAACAGAATCAGCATTCAAATTCATAGTAGAACATTTATTAAAGTAAAACAAATCAATGAGGCTAATTATGTTTTAGGAAAAACTAATAGAGGATAACCACATCAAGATAAGGTTTAGCAAAGTTACTGAATTTCAAGGATAAAGGATAGTCTATTAGATTTCTGGTCAATCTGGTATACTAAACTAATGTAGAAAATCCCACTCCTATCTAAAACACATGTTGATAAATTTAACAACAAACTTTCAAAAATACATGTCAATTTGTGAAAACAGCAGGGAAAGGCCCTAGGAGCTAGAAATAAAGAAGGATCGTAAAGCCATAGTTAGAAGTGAGGAAAGCTAAAGCTGAGTGATATTAGAACAGGACATGTGCTGCAGCGGCTACGGTTCCAAGACCTGGACTCAATTCGGAGATGAAATTTAGACCTGTGCTTGGCAGGGAGCTGGAACTCAACTCTTTACAAAAACTTCAGAACCATCAAGTCCTTGAAATACTAGAGGCTAGAAAAACTACTCACAGACTAGACAGTGCCCCAGTGGTGGGAAAAGAACCGCCTATGAGAAATCACAGCTCCAAATCTGAATTGCCAAACTTGAGCGTGGAGTTCAAATTTGTACTTCTTATGCATTTTAGCACTTAGTCCAAAAATAAGCACACGTGAGTCTAAAACTGGTGAAATACATGAGGCTTTAGTAGAAGCATGTGAAAAATCATCCCATGGAGACTTCTCCACAACCCAGCACATGTAGACTCCTAAGGAAATAGTGCCAACGAGAATGATGGCATGATAGATAATTATACATAATAGGAGGAAATGAACCGAGAGTGAGTAGATGCACAAAACGGCTTGATTAACAGGCCAAGAATAATCTGTATGAAATTACCAAAGGATTATGTTCCATATGTTAAAGAGAAAAAAGAAGTAATATAAACTATTAGCCAAAATCAGGATGTTATAGAAAAAGAATAGGGAAATTTAAAAATACTGAAATATAAATCCCAGAAATCAAAAGAAAGATTTTTGAAATTAAAATCATAGTATACATAACAATGAAAAGACTAAATATAGTTGAAAAGTTGAAGAGAGGAAGATATTTGGGATATAACACAGAGAAATGAAGACTTGGAAAATATGAAGAAGAAATTAGAAGATATTAAAATAAGGAGTAAAAAGAACTGTATATGAGTTCCAAAAGGATAGACAGAGAATTGGGGAGAAACAATGTTTGAAAATAAATTTGATGGGCTAGAATTTTGGATAATTTCTGAAAACATGGGTTTTCAGGCTGAAAGAACTATCTGAGTCCGGAGATGGACAAGTACAAATAAATCCACTCCTAAAGCTATTTCTAATCAATAGAGAGAAATAAAGATGTTGATTAATTCAGTAGAAGGGCAGAAAAAGAAGGAAGCAAAGAAAACTCATCGTAAAAATAAAATACAAAAGATGATGGTGGAGATAAGATAAAACATACCAGAAATCATTATAAAAATAGATTAAATTCACATATGTAAAAGAGAGACTCAGATTGTTCAAAAACCCTGTGTAGAAATATTCCATTTATACGAGACACAAAACATTATATAATGAAAGGTAAAATACATTTTTGGAAAAAATGTACCAGGAAATAACAGCCAAATAAAATGCTCGTTGATTAATAAACAAAAAATTATTTAACATGCAAAACATTAATAGAGATGAAAAGGGATATAATATAGAGTTAAAATGAATATTACACCAAGAAGTAGTGAAATTAAATTTTATGTATCATTGCCTCAAAATATTTGAAGCATATTTAAATGTTAAATATCTAAAGAGTGATGGTGATCAAAAAGTGCAAACTTCCAGTTCTAAGATAAATAAGTCCCGGGGATGTGATATACAGCATGGTGACTATAGTTAACAATAGTATATTGTATTTTTGAAAGTTGCTAAGAAAGTAAATCTTACAAGTTCTCATCATAAGAAAAAAAATTATAAAACAAAATATACTTAAAGCAAAAATTGACAGACTTATAAAGAGAATTTGACTAATCCATAGTTATGACAGGAGATTTGCACATGCCTTTTTTTACCAGTAATAAATCAAGCAGACAAAAAAGATTTTTCAAGGATGCAGAAGGTTTGAACAATCCAATTAACAAGCTTGATCTTATAGGCATATATAAGACCTAAAACATATGCATCTTGACTGTAGCAAATAGAGAACCCATTCTTCTGAGGTACTCAGAGATTGATGACCTTGATTTCCAAGTGTGTTAAAATATTTTAAAGGGGATGGATTTCAAAAATAAAATGTTGTATATACAAAGTACAGCGTGAGATTTTATCTGTCATTTGATAAAAATCTGACACGATGCAAATTTAACATGTGTATAAACATTTGTAATAAAGTGTAGAAACCAGCTAAGTTGGATGGTGGTTGTCTCTGTGAAAAGAGGGAGCAGAAGGAGCCCAGAGAGGTGTAGATGGAGACATAAAATCTGGAACGATTAGTTTCTTAGCAATAATAAAAAAGGGATCTAAAGGAAAGATAGCAAAATGTTGTTAGCATATTGTTAATTCTGGGTGTGGTTTCATGAGTATTATGTTATACTGTAATTTTCTATATGTTTAAATATAGCATAATTTTTAAAAAAGAGTGAGAAAAATCTTATGGAAGAATTAACAAGTAGATAAGAACTTGCTTTTGGGATAATATAGCCTAAGTCTTATCTTGATATATTGATATAAGCTTGATATTATGGGCTCTGATAAAATGCAGTATCAAGAAGATCTTTATATCAGCAGCAGAGTTTTAGCAAATTTCTTGGAATTTGTCTTAAAAGTGCTACATAAGTGGCACAATTTAGGGGCAGTTTATTCAAAGTACCATTGAGTCTGCCTTCCCTATCACAAAGACCAAAGCTTGTCACTTTGAATGGATTGCAATGGACCTGAAATATCACACAGCTGTTGCCATAATTAAAGAAGGTAATGTATGCCAGGTATATAATATAAATCAACTACAAAATTATGCTGTAAACATTCGGTATCCCAGCAGAAGAAACATGTCACTCAAAAATGTTAGGAAAAAAAATCAAGCTGGCTTCAATAGTCTCTTGGGGACATCAGATACCAGTAGTCAACCAAGCAATACATAAAGAGTCATAAGGGCAAACTAACATGACCCCAATATTTCACATCAGCCATGTTTCCATTCGTGCGTGAAGGTAACCTAAAAATAAACTTAAATATGCAAGGAATCCTAAAATATATCACCCATATGTTCTCTCTGAGAAACTTCCCTTAACAAGAAATTCTTCGTAAAAAAACGAACTCTCTCTGTTTTGTTTAATGTTCTGTATATTGTGTTCATTTTTGCTCAACATTTGATTGTTCTATTTGTTCTCTTTTTATGTGTACACTTCTGGTTTTCCTTTGCCTACTATTTTATATTCAAGCTATGAATTACCTTGTTTTAGATATCATCTTGTATACAGTGTATCGTTGGGACTTGTTTCTTTTACCTCTTCTCAATACAGCATTTAGGAGTCAATTTCTCAATTTAGGAGTCAATTTGTTTCAAAAAGTGGTTTTATATCTTGGATTCATTTCTATGATAGTTGTTTGGGCTTAATTCTCTGTATTAGTGTTTATTTATGTATGATCCTATTTTTGGCTTTCTTGCTGTGTTCTATTTCCTTTCTGTTGATATAATAACATCAGTTTCCTTTGTGCCCCCTCCCAACTCCTCCATCACATCTCAGAAACTTGAAAGTATACACTGCAGCATATTTTTAGCTCAACTAGTAATTATCTCCATTAATTTAAATACTCTCATTTTGTAGCTTGAAAAATGAAATGATACATACTGATTATATTAATTTATATATATTATAAAGGATGAAGAATTAGCTAATGTCTATTTTTGTTTTCTGTTTTTACTCATCATTTTTGTTACACATTATTAATCATTTTGTCTTTATGTCGTGTAGCTTTTGTTTAAATAATGATAACAATTGCATTCTCATTTGTAGTGAGCTATGGGCTTGACAGAGCAAGAAGATTAAAAAAGTAGACAAAATGAATTTGAACAATTATTATAAATATATTCATTAATAGAATGTACCATACTTAGTGCCCTTCAAACAGAAACCAAATAGTTTTAAGTGCTATGAAATATTTACAAAAGTGATCATACATTAGGCCACAAAGAAAACCTTAATAAATATTTTAGATTGGAGAAAGTACAACTGTATCTTCTGATCAAAGTGCAATAAAAATTAGAAGTCTATGATAGAAAAAGGAATAAACAATGAAAATTATTTTCAAATATTTAAAAAAGTAAATAACAAACATTTAGGAAAATAAACATTTCAAACATTTAGAAAACTAAATAAAAAGATATAAACTTTAAAAAGCTTCTCCAAAACAACTCTTAGGTGAAACAGAAAAACAAAATGTAAATTACCAATATCTAGAAAGTAATGAGAATGAGAGTACTATTTATCAAAATGTGAGATTTCAGCAAACCTGCACTCAGGGAATATTTATAACTTTGGACACCTTCAATACGTAAAAAAGAAATGAAAATAATAAATTAAGCATCCAACTTTGGAAGTTAAAAAAGAGCAAAATAGGGGGCCAGCCCAGTGGCATAGTGGTTATGTTCACTTGCTCCACTTCGGTAGCCTGAGGTTCGAGGGTTTGGATCCTGGGTGTGGACCTACACACTGCTCATTAAGCCATACTGAGACGGCATCCCACATGCAAAATAGAGGAAGATTGGCATAGGTGTTAGCTCAGTGACAACATTGCTCAAACAAAAAGAGGAAGATTGACTACAGATGTTATTTCAGGGCCAATCTTCCTTACCAAAAAAAAGAACAAAATAAATCTAAGGAAAGTAGTATGAAAGAGTTAAAGATAAATGTGGAAATCAATGAATTAAAACTAAGTAGGAGAAAATATTAAGTAAAAAAGAAGCAGATTTTTTTCTTAAGTAGAAAAAAGTAGAATTAAGATTAATAAACTAGGCACAGATCTGGCCTAAAAAATGGAATATGATAAACAAGCAATTAGCTAGAATAATCACCAGTAGAGCTCAAACCCACCAAAAATAAACATATGTAAAAAGCGAGTAGGGAAAAGGAACTGTTGCTAAAGAAGAAATGAGAAGATTTATAAGATAAATTTTTCAATAGTATAATAACAACTTTGAAAATATTAATGAAATATACCAAGAAATGGAAAAATAAAAAGGCCAGGATTGGTTCAAGAAAAGACAGAAGTGATAAAAATATCAATAAACACAGACAATTATGAACATTGTCTAAAACTATTCCTCAGGAATTACAGACTGAGATGATTTTATGGGTGATTTATTTTAAATCTTCACAGAAAAGATAACTCTGATAATATTTGAATCTTTTGAGAGTATTGGAGAATGAGAAAACCTTCTGACCTGTTTTTAAAAACCATCATAATATTGTTGTTTATATTTGACTCAATGCAAAAAAAGAGAATACTATGTCCAATTCCAATCTCACTTGGAATGTTGATGTAAAAATATCTTAAAACATTATCAAATAGAATGCAGTAGATTATTGGAATATACACCATGGATAAGATGCCTTTGCACCATGAATGCAAGTGTAGCTCAATATTAGGAAATCTACTACTGCATTTCATTCTAATAAGAGGGGAAAACATGATTAATTTGGTAGCTCCCCAAAAAGGCACTTGATAAGAGTCAGTCTTGGTTACTGATAAAAATCCTAAGTCACCTAAGAATGGAAGGAAATTTCCTCAGTAGACTAAGGAGTATGAGAAACCAGCAGCCAATGTACTTATCAGTGGACTCCCAGATATATTTTCTTCAAAATCAGGGAAAAGACAAGTTGGAATTCAGTTTACTGCTAAGAAAAGGCCTAAATCCTCTGGGAATAAAGATCCAGGGGTAGCACCAATATGCGTGTCTAGGGAAGGAGCAGAGGGTCTGTAGGAGACATGATCAAATGAATATTTCTGGGGTCAGTTTTTGAGAAGCAACTAGAAGAAAATTTCCCGTAAACCCTCCCAAACACTAGCAAACCTCTGTAATCCAGAATGACGAAGGTTGCTGCATAACAGATTTCCAACAGGTAACTCCAAATTCCTTAGTTTGCAGTAATCACCGCCTGAAATTCCACCACCTAGACATCTTTTGAAGTTAACAAGCATTTACACATATACCTTGGTGGTATAGGAGTAACTAACTCCTAATCACTGACATCACAGTGATGAGTCTTTCAATAGGTTATCACATCACTAATGCATTAAGGGAGGATGATAATGGTAGCTGGTATTTATTGAGTGCTTAACTGTGTTCCAGGCACTGTTCTAATGATTATACAGGTTATCTCATTCAATCTTCACAATAACCATATTACATATGAAGAAGCAGAGGAACAGTGATGAGATATAACTTGTCCGAAGTCACACAGCTAGTAAGTGGTGGGGCTGAGATTCAAACTCAAGCAGCCTAGTGCCTGAGCTGCTGCTCTGAACCACTATGCTGCACCGCCCTGGTCACTGGAAAGCAGATGTTCAATGTATGGATTTCCAACCCTCCAACTAAATTGATTCAAAAAAATTTACTGAGGGCTATCCATGTGCAAAGTGTCATGAAGCCTCTGTAGCTGATAAACACATGAGTATGACACTTTTCTTGCCCTCAGGAAACTCATTCTCTAGGAAAGGAGATGCACACATGAATAACCAATTACACTTCAAGATCGGTGTAGGGTGCTTGGCTGTGGTTGCGGGTTGGTGAGGGCTCCTCAGATTACACTTTGGGGAAATGGAGGCAGTGAACCTTCTTTGGAGTATCCGTGCTTTTGGAATTCTTTATTTTCCCTACATGGGCACAAATCTATGGTGATATTCTCTGAGGTGTATGGTGACTTCTGTACTTTCAGTCTGTCTGAGAGCATGTCATAAAAAGGCAAAGGGACTGTTCTCCCCCCTCCCCCCCCCCCCAGGCATTTTATTACTCATGTTGGCAAGGGAAAGACATTGGGAGAAACTTATTAAATACATAATAAATAAATATGATGAAGTAACATGCAACTTCTGACCCTCTCCCCTTTCAAAGCATGCAATGAGTGATGTCATCATAAAAGGAAAGACTCCTTAATTTATTCTCTCATTTGGATAACCCACTGGGAAAAAATCTTGATAGTCACAGATTGGAGGGTGAGAGAAAATGCTCTTTCACTTGTCAGCACATTTTAATGAAATGCCAATCTTTTCATGCCAAATCCTGAAGGAAACCTCTGGGTACGGATTGATGAAGTGATTTCACTCCCAAATGGAGTCTAAGCTAAAATAAAGCCTCTACCATTTTGCAGAGCACAGCACTCTACAAGTTCAAAAGGTAAGACATACTTTCAGTACGTATAAACTGTGGAGTACATTTGAAAATAAAATTTTTAATTATGTTTGACATCTCAAGCCCAGTGCTGTCATCCTGTAGGAAAGTAACATCTGTTTTGACATCTCTAGTGGTAGAGACTTTAAATCAGTTTCCACATTGCTTATCTGCTGGCTAATCAGAATGGATGAGGCATTTTTGTTACCAGCTCATTCACAGGGAAGAAAGAAAAGATATGCAGAGAAAGTAAGTTTGGGCTCAAACTGATACGATGAATTTAAATGAAAAATCAAAACTCCTTTTCATATATTATATATGTTTTAATTCAATGCAAAATATGAAAATGTTCATTTAATTCCTAAATGTGCAGGTTTTTTTTCTTGTTCCTGATATATGCATTTTGCTTTAACTTAAAAAACTAATAGAACTTTAAAGCATATTTTACTTCTCAAACCATTAGTTTGATCTCAAGTCCAAGGTTTTAATTGGAAAAAATTGATTTGCTATTTTCAATAATAAGTACTATAAAAATGCCTGAAATAGGAAGATCCAAGATGGTGCAGTGAGTAGTCCTCTTTGTCTCTCCCCCTTCGAGTCTACAATTATTTGGACACTCATCGCTTAACAAAGGATATCCAGATAGCATCTCAGGACGTCTGAGAGACCCACGCGACTATACATCGGAAGGCAGACGGACTTCCCTCCGGGAGGAGGTGGAGATAGGTGAAAACTCTCCGACCCCGACTGAACAGCCTAGTACCTGCAAGCGGCTTTCTTCCAACGGACGCCCCCAGAAGATCAACACACACCTAGGGCAGGAGTGAGCACACAGCAGAAGAGCGACGGTGGAAACAGGTGACCAGAACCCTACCTAACCCCCCCCCCCACAATTACTCCTAAACGCAGAGGGAAACTCTAGAGTTACACACCTGAGCCCACGGGGAGATCCTGCCTGGTGTCCACGGTGCCCGGAGGGTCCCAGAGAGAATCACAGAGGGCGTGGCGGCCCCCTGGCTGCCACTGCCTGCACGGCCGGGCAAGGGATTACCAGAGATCTCGGAGAGGACTGGGTCTGGGTGGAGCTCCAGAGGCCGGCTCCGCGGCCCCGGGGGAAGCTCCAGAGTTCCCCCCGGGCAGCAGACAAAACTCTCTGTCTGCCATTAGCAGAGGGGCAACACCCAGCATTCACAACTCCAGGAAAGTCCCGGAGAGAATCCCAGAGGGCACAGCGACCTCCAGCTGCCATTGCCCGCCCTGTGGGGCAAGGGATTGCTGGAGATCTCAGAGAGGACTGGGGCTGGGTGGAGCTCCAGAGGCCAGCTCCGTGGCCCGGGGGGGAAGCTCCAGAGTTCTGCCCGGGCAGCAGACAAAACTCTCTGTCTGCCATTAGCGGAGGGGCTACGCCCAGCATCCACAACACCAGGAGGGTCCCGGAGTGGAGAATATCAGGCAGGGCAGCAGCTGACCAGCTACCACTGAAATCAGGATCTCCAGCTATCCCCCAGTCAGGGCAAAGGGCTCCCCGAGTTCCTGGGGAACAGGACTGGGGCTGGGTGGAGTTCCAGCAACCTGGCTCTGCAGCCTAGGGGGAAACCCTACAGGCTCACAGCAGCCTCAGCGAAAGCCTCTGCACAGCACTAGTAGAGAGCACCCATCCAGCAGCCACAAGGCTGGAAGACCCCGGGACAAAAGTAGCATAACTAGGTGAGCTAACCACAGACTGTAGAAGATGCCAATAGCTCTGCTGCAACCCATAGTGGACAAATGAGATTTTGTGGGTGCTGACAGTGACAGAGTGGCAAATATAAGTGATCCTACCCCTTGCTGCTGGAAAAGCCCATAACACCATTGCAGACCCCAAGGAGGGAGCACATCTAGGTGGGCTGCAACAGTAGGCACCAGCAGCCTGAAGCACCCCCATGATGGCCCCCACGGCAGAAGAGGGAATCCAAAGGACCACTGTGACTACGAGGAGGGGCCCAGGTCCAGTTAGCAACTGCAGATAGGGTTCCTGGTTGGTGCAGTATAAACAGCTGCTCCCCCACCACACCAGCAGAAACAAGTGGAAGGAGCAACTAATCTCTATTTCTATGCAGAGGCACAAATCTGCAACATCAAGCAATATGAAAAAATACATTAAATCTCCAGAACAGAAGGAAAACAACAAATACACAGACAACAATCCCAAAGAAAATGAAATATATAACCTAAATGACGATGACTTCAAAACAGCCATCATTAAAATACTCAATGAGTTAAGAGAGAATTCAGATAGACAACTCAACGAGTTCAGGAGCTATGTCACAAAAGAGTTTGATACGATAAAGAAGAACCAAACAGAAATACTGGAAATGAAGAACACAATAGAGGAGATTAAGAAAAATCTAGATGCACTGAACAGTAGGGCCGATAATATGGAGGAAAGAATTAGCAATTTGGAAGATGGGAATATAGAAATGCTGCAGGCAGAGGAGGAGAGAGAAGTAAGACTAAAAAGAAATGAAGAAACTCTCCGAGAATTATCAGACACAATTAGGAGATGCAATGTAAGGATTATAGGTATACCAGAGGGAGAAGAGAAGGAGAAAGGGGCAGAAAGCCTATTCAAAGAAATAATGGCTGAGAACATCCCAAATCTGGTGAGAGAGATGGATCTTCAGGTGACAAAAGCCAATAGATCTCCAAACTTTATCAATGCAAGAAGACCAACCCCATGGCATATAGTAGTGAAGCTAGCAAAAGTCAACGACAAGGAGAAAATACTAAGGACAGCCAGGCAAAAGAAACTAACCTACAAAGGAACCCCCATCAGGCTATCAGCAGATTTCTCAGCAGAAACTTTACAGGCTAGACGAGAGTGGAATGATATATTCAAAAATCTGAAGGACAAAAATCTACAGCCGAGAATTCTCTACCCAGCGAAAATATCCTTCAAATACGATGGAGAAATAAAAACTTTCCCAGATAAACAAAAATTATGGGAGTTCATTGCCACAAAACCTCCTCTTCAGGAAATCCTCAGGAAAACCCTCATTCCTGAAAAATCAAAAAAAGGAAAGGGGCTACAAAACCAAGAGCAGAGGAGACAAGTAGAAGGACAACAACAGAGAGTAGCAGCTCTTCATCAGAACCGATTAAACCATGGGACGAGAAACAAAGGAAATTGAAGAAAACCGGAAAACAAGACATAAAATGGTAGTGGTAGGCCCCCACATCTCAATAATCACTCTAAATGTAAATGGATTGAACTCCCCAATCAAAAGACACAGAGTGGCAGGATGGATCAAAGAACAAGACCCAACAATATGCTGCCTCCAGGAAACACACCTCAGCCCCAAAGACAAACACAGACTCAGAGTGAAGGGATGGAGAACAATACTCCAAGCTAATAATGAACAAAAGAAAGCAGGTGTCGCTATACTAATATCAGACAAGGTAGACTTCAAAGCAAAACAGATAAAGAAAGACAAAGAGGGACAGTATATAATGATAAAAGGGACTCTCCACCAAGAAGGCATAACACTTATAAATATATACGCACCCAACATAGGAGCACCAAAATTTGTAAAGCAACTCTTAACAGAACTAAAAGAAGACATCAACAACAATACAATAATAGTAGGGGACCTCAACACACCATTAACACCAATGGAGAGAACATCCAGACAGAAAATCAACAAGGAAATAATAGAATTAAATGAAAAATTAGACCAGATGGACTAAATAGATATATAGAGAACACTTCATCCAAAAACAGCAGGTTACACATTCTTCTCAACTGCACACGGAACATTCTCAAGGATTGACCATATTTTGGGAAACAAAGCAAACATCAATAAATACAAGAGAGTTGAAATAATATCAAGCATCTTTTCTGTTCATAATGCTATGAAACTAGAAATCAACTACAAGAAAAAAGCAGAGAAAGGTGCAAAAATGTGGAGACTAAACAACACGATTCTGAACAAACAATGGATTATTGAAGAAATTAAAGAAGAAATCAAATATTATCTGGAGACAAATGAAAATGAGAACACGACATACCAAATCATTTGGGATGCAGCAAAAGCAGTCCTAAGAGGGAAATTCATCGCAATACAGGCTCACCTCACTAAACAAGAAAAAGCTCACATAAGCAACCTCAAACAACACCTAACAGAACTAGAAAAAGAACAAACAAAGCCCAGAGTCAGTAGAAGGAGGTAAATAATAAAAATAAGAGCAGAAATAAATGATATTGAAACAAAAAAGACAGTAGAAAGGATCAATGAAACAAAGAGTTGGTTCTTCGAAAAAATTAACAAAATAGACAAACCTTTAGCCAGACTCACCACGAAAAGAAGAGAGAAATCTCAAATAAATTAAATTAGGAATGAGAGAGGAGAAATCACAACAGATACCAATGAAATACAAGGGATCATAAGAGAATACTATGAAAAACTATATGCCAACAAATTGAACAACCTGGAAGAAATGGACAACTTCCTAGACTCCTACAACCTCCCCAAACTGAATCAGGAAGAAATGGAGAATCTGAATAGGCCAATCACAAGTAAGGAAATAGAAACGGTAATCAAAAATCTCCCCAAAAATAAGAGTCCAGGACCAGACGGCTTCTCTGGAGAATTCTACCAAACATTCAAAGAAGACTTAATACCTATTCTTCTCAAACTATTCCAGAAAATTGAGGAAGATGGAGCACTCCCTAACACATTCTATGAAGCCAACATCACTCTGATCCCCAAACCTGACAAGGACAACACAAAGAAGGAGAACTACAGGCCGATATCACTGATGAACATAGATGCAAAAATCCTCAACAAAATTCTGGCAAACCGAATACAGCAATACATCAAAAAGATTATACACCATGATCAAGTGGGATTTATACCAGGGACACAGGGATGGTTCAACATCCACAAGTCAATCAACGTGATACACTACATCAACAAAATTGAAAAACAAAAAACCACATGATCATCTCAATAGATGCAGAGAAAGCATTCGACAAGATCCAACACCCATTTATGATAAAAACCCTCAATAAAATGGGTATAGAAGGAAAGTACCTCAACATAATAAAGGCCATATATGACAAACCCACAGCCAACATCATACTCAATGGACAAAAACTGAAAGCCATCCCTCTAAGGACAGGAACAAGACAAGGGTGCCCACTTTCACCACTCCTATTCAACATAGTACTGGAGGTGTTGGCCAGAGCAATTCGGCAGGAAAAAGAAATAAAAGGAATCCAAATAGGTAATGAAGAAGTAAAACTCTCACTGTTTGCAGACGACATGATCTTATATATATAGAAAACCCCAAAGAATCCATAGAAAAACTATTAGAAATAATCAACAACTACAGCAAAGTAGCAGGGTATAAAATCAACATTCATAAATCAGTAGCATTTCTATACACTAACAATGAACTAACAGAAAAAGAACTCAAGAACTCAATCCCATTCACAATTGCAACGAAAAGAATAAAATACCTTGGGATAAACTTAACCAAGGAAGTGAAGGATCTATACAATGAAAACTACAAGACTTTCTTGAAAGAAATTGATGACAACATAAAGAGATGGAAAGACATTCCATGCACATGGATTGGAAGAATAAACATAGTTAAAATGTCCATACTACCTAAAGCAATCTACAGATTCAATGCTATCCCAATCAGAATCCCAAGAACATTCTTCACAGAAATTGAACAAAGAATCCTAAAATTCATATGGGGCAACAAAACACCGCGAATTGCTAAAGCAATCCTGAGCAAGAAAACTAAAGCCGGCGGAATCACAATCCCCAATTTCAAAACATACTACAAAGCTACAGTGATCAAAACAGCATGGTACTGGTACAAAAACAGGTCCACAGATCAATGGAACAGAATTGAAAGCCCAGAGATAAAACCACACATCTATGTACAGCTAATCTTCGACAAAGGAGCAGAGGGCCTACAATGGAAAAAAGAAAGTCTCTTCAACAAATGGTGCTGGGAAAACTGGACAGCCACATGCAAAAGATTGAAAATTGACCATTCTTTTTCACCACACACCAAAATAAACTTAAAATGGATCAAAGACCTAAAGATTAGGCCTGAAACAATAAGTCTTCTAGAAGAGAATATAGGCAGTACACTCTTTGACATCAGTTTCAAAAGAATCTTTTCGCACACTATAACTCCTCAGTTGAGGAAAACAATAGAAAGAATAAACAAATGGGACTTCATCAGACTAAAGAGCTTCTTCAAGGCAAGGGAAAACAGAATTGAAACAAAAAAACAGCTCACTAATTGGGAAAAAATATTTACAAGCCACTTATCTGACAAAGGGTTAATCTCCATAATATACAAAGAACTCACACGGCTTAACAACAAAAAAACAAACAACCCGATGAAAAAATGGGCAAAGGACATGAACAGACATTTCTCAAAAGAAGATATAAATATGGCCAATAGACACATGAAAAGATGTTCATCATCGCTACTCATCAGGGAAATGCAAATCAAAACTACACTAAGATATCATCTTACACCCATTAGAATGGCAAAAACATCCAAAACCAAGAGCAACAAATGTTGGAGAGGTTGTGGAGAAAAAGGAACCCTCATACACTGTTGGTGGGAATGCAAACTGGTACAGCCACTATGGAAAACAGTATGGAGATTTCTCAAAAAGTTAAAAATAGAAATACCCTATGACCCAGCCATCCCATTACTGGGTATCTATCCTAAGAACCTGAAATCAGAAATCCCAAGAGTCCCTTGCACCCCTATGTTCATCGTAGCATTATTTACAATAGCCAAGACATGGGACCAACCTACATGCCCAGAAACTGATGATTGGATAAAGAAGATATGGTATATATACACAATGGAATACTACTCAGCCATAAAAAAAGACAAAATTGGCCCATTCGCAGCAACGTGGATGGACCTCGAGGGTATTATGTTAAGTGAAATAAGCCAGTCAGAGAAAGACGAACTCTGTATGACTCCACTCATAGGTGGAAGTTAACATATTGACAAGGAGATCTGATCGGTGGTTACCAGGGAAAAGGGGGGGTGGGGGGAGGGCACAAAGGGGGAAGTGGTGTATCCACAACATGACTAACAATAATGTACAACTGAAATCTCACAAGGTTGTAATCTATCATAACATTAATAAAAAAAAAAAGCTCAAAAAAAAATGCCTGAAATAGATTTTTTTTGTTTCTTTTATGCATCAAATTGCAGGTATTAGAAAGGCATCCTGTTATATTGCTTCTTTGAAGGTTGTATAGTCTTAACATCTCTTGACTCATCACATACATTAGATTTAAAAACATAGTCAATGAAAACAGCTCCCTATAGGAATCATTACTTCCATATCTTCCATGCTTGTGAAACTTCCTTAAAGATATACCAACATAATTTTAGGTATCTCTTATGAAGAAAAATAAATGATTTCTACTTGAATAATCAGGATTTCCCTCAAAACTTTACCTGCATTATTTGAGTAATAATCATATTGCCTGCATTGTCTTTTTCTTTTTATAAGTGTAGGCACAGACTTTATATTTCTAGCTAAGCATCAACTTATTAATTGTAAGCTGTTTGATTAGTTGGATTACAAAACACACATAACCAAATTATTCTGTTCAACTGGCCAACTCATTTCAGGCATTTTATTAGTATACATACAGCTTTAGTTAAGAGAGTAGCTGAGAGAAGCTTACAAAGGATTTTGTTGGTAAATATGTGGGAGGACAATGCTTTACCCAGATTAATGCTAAAAGGGATTTCTGTGTTCTTCAAAGAAAAAGGCAGAATTTAAACTAAGGAAACTAAAGATAATTGGAATAATTTTCATATTAAATATACATTTACTGGAAAATATATTTGAATGGGTGAAGATGTATCATATTTTAAGATCTAATTTACCCAAGAAGCAGACAGAATGATAAAAAATAATTACCAATCACCATTAATAATGAAGCTTTGATTGCTTTTCTTTGCCTTTTGACTCTGTTTATTGGATGCAGTGGTAACACAGGACAGACCTCCCCTTTATTAAGCATTAATAATGCTTACATGAGCCTGCACTTTATTTAATCCTAGAGTAAAGGTCAATAGCAATGGTATTTCGGCAAATCAGATAATAATTTCTAATGGGTGAAAATAGGAAAATGTCGAGACTTTAATTTACAATTATGATCCATTTTTGGATGAGTTATAAACATAATTCCTTCCTTTGCTCTTGTTACCACACCATAGAATTTTATATTGTTTCTTCAAAATACAGAACATATTATATATTCATCCTAATTGCATAGATCTGTATTGCATGCACATACCCATAAGAAAGTGTCTCATCCAAAAATTATTTAGAATTTGGAGCTACATTGAAAGAATCTTATTTTTAAATTATTTATTTTTTCTTCTTAAAAATAAAATATTTATTGACTTAAGGAATGGAAGAACTAGCATTCTTCTATGTACAAATCATTTTATTTTATCCACATAAAATAAAAACAGCTTTTTTTTTGAGGAAGATTAGCCCTGAGCTAACATCTGTTGCCAATCCTCCTCTTTTTGCTGAGGAAGACTGGCCCTGAGCTAACATCCGTGCCCATCTTCCTCTACTTTATATGTGGGACGCCTACCACAGCATGGCCTGCCAAGTGGTGCCATGTCTGCACCTGGGATCCAAACCAGCAAACCCTGGGCCGCCAAAGTGGAACGTGCGCACTTAACTGCTGTGCCACTGGGCTGGCCCTGTAAAAACAGCTTTAATTCTAATTATTGCCAGAAGGGAGTTCCACAGATAAACTTGGAAACAAAAAATTCATTTTTTGTAGATGTTGCACAACTTTAATAACTCTGTTTTGTGAGGTATTTAATTTAATTTCCATTTTATCTTGGAGGACACATTAGGGAGTTACATTGGTGAAGGCTAGATATTTTGTGGGTGTTTTATTGCGTAACTTTTTCATAGCTAAGGTGAGTGTTGGATACTCTTTCTTAAGTATGTTATTACGACCACCACCATTACAGCAACAATAATATTAAATAACTGGGTTTTCCCCAAGAATCAGTCATGACTTGGTCTTCTTTGACCATATTTCCTAATCTACGAAATCTATGTAAGCAATTGATGCAGCGGTCAGGAGAGTTGCTCATATTCTAGGTTATATACTCTATGGAAAATCAAGATTTCCAATCCTCTTTCTCTGACAGTGTTCTGATTGTATTCAAAGACAAAATTAATTTCTCAATAATTCAGAAATAAGTAATTTACTAGGGGATTGAGTTTTTATTGGAATGAATAAAGGAATGATTAAATAATGAATAGTGACAATAGCAGATTTAGCTATTTCTTTCTTTCTCCTAGCCTATAACTATGTTAGTGTGGTTGAGGACTTAACAGTTCCTTGCATTTCAGAAAATTCTCTCCATCTTGAAGTCCAAATTGGACAAAAGTAAGGACCAAAAGAAAAGAAACGTCGAGTGTGAGACTTAGGGCATTTTAGGTGGGAGGGAAGTCTCTTCCATACTTGCTTTTTTCTACCCTTGCTATTTGAATGATAATTTTTGGAGAGTCAAAGCTAAGGAGATGCCCAATAGAATGGACATAGAAAAGGATGTTTAGGCTAGTTTTTGGTTTAGGCCTGGTGAGAAAAGAACCAAGGGATAGTGTTCTTAAGATCTTGAGTGAGAAAAAACTCAGCTTTTCAGATAAGATAGCTTGCAGACATGTGAATATAAAATCTTAATTAGCATTTTCATGGACTGAGGCTGCTGGAGGTTTAGAAGAAGTAGAGAAGCTGTCCATTTCACATTGTGGCCTTGATGAACAGATGCTTTAAGGCCAACAAGTGATGTAGGAATGTATAGCATCTAGTCTTCACAGAGCCTCAGAATTGCTTTTGAGGGTTACCCCATCAGAGTTTTCCTTGAGGGACTGTGATTGTAGATGGTGTTCTATTAATATTTGACTTATGTTAGTTAAAATAGAAGTAAGCAACCTATAACTCTCATGTATAGTATAGTAAAGCATGAATATAAGTTTGGGACACATTTTAGCCATTTAGATATCTTTTTATTAAAAAAGATATGCTATCTCTAGTTTGGATTCAACATGAAATTTTATTTAGTAGGAAAATAGAAATTATGTCTTTCTTTTTAAATGTTTGGTATTTTAATCAGAAAGGAGAACCAGGCTAACATTAGTAGCTTAAAAAAAAGGTCAACAGTGTAATTATTCCTTCAATGTAATTTCAGAGTCTGAGTCAAGCAATCAATTTTTTGTTTTTTAAGACATTTCTCTTTAGGATACATGACTATGTACTTTGAAACAAGTGACATTTCTGATTTTGTATCCATTTATGTCATTTTACACCATAACATGCATTTATACTTAATTTATATAGGCTATATTTGAAATAAATAATACCACAATTCTTTCAAGTTTTTCATGTGTGTATTATGTTTGATATATTCTTACTTTTCTGAATCAATTAAATTTTGTTATATGTGAATATGATGAAGCAGAATTTAGACTGTTGTACTCTGTCCAAATGATTACTATAATTAGTAATTAATAAATTAAATTGATCAATAAATAGTCAAAAGTAGGCTCAAACCTCTGTTCTGACCCTTGAATCATGTGTTTTTCTTACCGATTAGATTTGCCAGGTAATTTTTAAATGTCCACGTTAGGCTATGTATCTTGTATCTCCTGGCTTTCTTATTATATCTTATAAACATTAAAGTGTAGCAAAAATATTTTTTCTGAGTTAGTTGAAATTAGTTTTTTCTCAGAATTTTCTCCCAATATGTTTTAAATTTAATTCCTCGATGGTATTATTTTAGGTTTAATTTTTTTTCAAGGGTAAGTGTTACTTTTAAAACCTCAAATCACTCTTTTCTGTGGAGACAATGATATAAAAATTGCATCAGCATCCATGAGTCCATACTGATATAAATTAATGATTGAATAACTTTTTAAAAAGGGAGAGAATAGAAAAATCTCTGTGTAGAGAATTCCAAATGATTATGTAGATACTTCATCCTCAAAGAGGTGGAGCATGACCTTCCACAGCTTAAACATGAGCTGCCTGTACTGACCTTCTTCCAAAGAGGAAAGAGGGAGAAAGAGTAACTTTGCAGAGGAGAAACCTGACAAACATTATCTCAGCCTGGTGGTCAAGGCTGAAATCAACAGTGATAAGTCATGTTGATAGTATGCACCCTTGATATAACATCCTGAGAATGACAATTTACCTCTGTAGTCTTTTTCCCTAAAACTCATAACCCAAGTTTAATCATAAGAAAAAGCATCATAAAAAATTCCAATGGAGGGAAATTCTGAAAATTATCTGACAAATACTCCTCAAAACTGTCAAGGTCATCAAAAACAAAGAAAACCTGAGAAAATGTCACAGACAAGAGGAAACTAACAAGTGGTGTCAATTTAAATGTAATGTGGTATCCTGGAACAGAAAAAGAACACAAGATAAAAACTAAGGGAATATGAATTAAATTATAGTTTTTAGTTAATTGAAAAAAAAATGCATTTGGTAGGCAATCCCTCCTATTGGTATACCAAAATTTATTCCTAGACTATTTGTAATTTTCTCATTGATTCAACTTAATTCAACACTATGCTAGAACAAAGAAGCTGACATCATGCTCAGATAAAAGACAATTTGTAACAAATAGTACATTTTTCTTTTCCTTAATTTCACATATCAAGAAAAATCAGTCAAAATACTATTTGGTATACTAGAATGAGAAAAGGACTAAGTGTCTGAAGTCTTTGTAATGGGAGATGGCTAAAGTAGAGTTGTTTCTAAATTAAAGAGGGAAATACATACATATATGATAATATCAGACATAATTACTTAGAATATAAGTTACTTGGGATTTTGTATGTGACATCTGCCTTGGAAACAATCTATATTTGAAGATATGTCAAAAAAGATTATGTTTTTATGGAATCGTACAGTTTTGGAAATTGCATCTGCCATGACTGAAGACAGACTATTAGGTGATGCCTCCCATGAGGAAAACTTTTAGCAAACACGGAGGATATAGTTCTAATTTTGCTGTGATTTCCAAGCTTTATTAGAAATTTAATCAAATTTATTCATGACCATGGGATAAATGAAAATGTACACATCTTCCATTTTGTATCACTAGCGGTATCGTCTTAAGAAGAACAGTACCTTCTGGAGAAAGCTTGTGACTGAAGCATAATATTTTTATTCTCTGTAGACTGTAGTGCATATATTAGCAGGCATATTCTCTGGTGAATGGCAGCATAATGTAGAGAAAGAGGACTCTGGAGAACCATGTGGAAGTTCTGTGTTCCCATAGCAACTTAAGCATACCTTGAAAGGATCTGTTTATATGACTATTCTCTATCTACAGTATAATGGACGTAGTACGGGGACTGTGTCTTGTTTTTCTTTCCTCATTGCCTACACAGAGATTAAGGTGAAGCATTCAGACCTTAACTGATTTTAGAGTCAGATGGATGGACTCCAACATAATACATAAATATAATCCCAATTCTACTACTTAGTATTGGTGTGGTAGTAGAAAAACTACATTTCATAATTCGTAAGTGGGATCATCAGTGAGATCATCACAAGTGAGAACATCAGTTTGTAATAGTTTGATGTAGAGCAGCTGCTAAATAAATATTTGGCTTCCTCCAACCTAGTTGAGGTTGTGGATGTTTTTCAATATCATTTCAGGCACTGTTTTCATTTCCATTATTTTTAAAAAATTATTTTGTTTCTACTACCATTGTTAAAATCAAAACAATTTGAAAGAAATGCCTCCATGCAGGACAACTGATGGACTAAATGGCATAGAATATTTTTAATGGTTGACAATTCAGCCCTGGGCATAAAAGGAGAATGGGTTATAATTCTTTGCATGGTTTCTTTCAGGAAATCTAACTGAATTTAGTAAATGGCTTTATTTTCCTAACTTTATAGAAATTTTAGTTCCCATTTTTAAAATTTTCCATTTATTACTGTTTGTAGTAAGTACAAGTAAGAAATATAAAATATACGTAATAAAAGTAAAATATTAAAGTTATGTATGTAATGACAGCCCTCACTTAGATAAAGATGAGCAAAGTGTGAAAGATAAAATTAGTAATAAGATAATAGACTTACATGTATCAATATTTTCTTAATTGTTACTGTGCTATTTTAAGTTAAAACACTTAAAATTTTTGTTTGAAATTTATTTCTAGCAAAGAATTGACATAGAGAAGATCAGTTGTCTCTCCAGTCAATAGCTTTCTGAACTACTGCTCAGCCCTCTACCCTTAATATTACTCTATGTGTATTTACTCATTTTTGTCAGACTGTTTCCCCTGTTATTACTAGACACCATTTTCTCTAGCATTATCACATTGTTCTTGTGGAGTGAGAATCTCACACTCAAATATGAAGAATGAGGGGCTCAGCAGAGAGGGCATCCTATGATACAGGGAGTGATGACCCTGTTATTGGAGTGTGAAAGACCCCATCTAGAAACATTAAAAAGGTATTTCCTCTTCAACATTCTGGTACGTTCTGACGTCCAAAGAACACAAATCTCTGGGCTAATTTGTTTTATCACCTGGTATTTTGCTAGTCCTGCTTTACCTAGAGCATATGTTCTTAACTTGGGGTCTAGAGACAGAATTCATCTTTATTTGGATGGAAAAAAGCCTTTATTATTTTACTCTAACTGAAATTCAGTATTTAATTATGAATGAAGGTAATCAATCACAATGATAGCAATAATTATGACTTTGTCACTATTATAAACCAGAGATGTTTTCATATCACATTACATTTGGTGTAAATATCACAATATGTTTACATTCACTACTACTCCAAAGTGCAGTACTTATTAGACTTAGCATTAGGTCTTATTACTTAATGCCTTACAAAGGAAGATGGAACTTAATAAGGAAGATGGATTGATTAAGACACAATTTTGGCTAAAGAAGCTGGAAATTGAGATCAAGAAGCACTTTCCATTGTATGTGTAATACTCTATTTCTTAAGTTAGATGGTGAGTTCATGGGTGTTCTTTTTATTGCTATGTTTTATAATCTAATTATTATTCTCTACGTATTCTTTTGTATGCAAAAAATTTTATAACTTATGAATCTTTTTGTAGTATCTCTATTAGATGCCGGTATTGCCCACTCTATTCTCCCTTTCTGAAAACTCCCCACCAACTGCCCTTGCTGAGTTGGTAGAGCACCCTGTGACCCTTCCCTGTGGGATAGTTTGTTGGGCTACAGGTGAGCTCCTGACCTATGGAGTAACCTAGGAGTTTCCTCAAAATCTTGAATTTTGAGGATGTGGTTTGAAAAGAAGAGCTGAATGGAACTACCTCTTGATTAAAATCTTGAATTGAAACACAGACAATTTACCAGTTATTATGGATAACTGAACCTAAAGGCATATACCTAATATGAGATACAGCAAGAGGAGCCCATGTTTAGACCTCATGGGTCAGTGAACCCCTAAAATTATGTGCAAAATTTTATGTGTATCCTTCAGGGAGGCTCATGGCTTTCACCTGGAGTTTCTGATCTAACATAGGATAAGAACCATTAGGGCAAAGAGGCTTGTGAGGAACCTGACTAGTGTAGGGGAGGAAGACATTTCCTCTTCCCAAATGTGGGTTCGTCTGGCCGGAGAATGAATTAAATTCACATGAGACAGAATAGCAAGAGAAAATTAAACAAAGCTTTATGAGGAACCATGGCCCAGGGCCTTTCTTCCCGAAGGAAGAAAGGGCACCAAAGAAGTGGGGTGCACGTAGTGGTTACATACCCCCAAACAGGGTGTTTCACATGTGATAGAAATGTCCCTCCCACAATAGTCACAAGATTGCCCTGTCAGCACAGTGCTTGATGGACACAGCAGGTAATGGTCTGCTATCTCGGTGGGTGTAGCAGGAGGCAAGTCAATTGTCTGGAGCTGGGCGGTCACAGGTGAGCGCAGCAATCAGTTCCTAGCCTAAAGAAAGATGCTTAATCCTTAAAGAAATGCCAAAGTTGGGAGGGGGAGGGAAGTCAGTTACAGGAGGTTACCAGACTACCACAATAAAATGCAGATTTAAGTCTTTGCCTTTGGCATTGATTAAGAGCTTCTAGAGAGAAGGTCATCCCCTCTCTTCTTCCTGGTACAGAGAGGGAGGCACCTTTTACAGATAGAGATTTACCTTACAAATGTAAATGTGTCCTAACAAAGGGCAAGTTCCATTCCTCAGAGCCTCCTTCCCTGTCCCAGTTTATCAAAAGCAATCAGCCTCAAATAATCCTGATGCCAAAGAGACATATCTTGGGGTGGCCAATTCCAGGTCCCCACACTAGTTAAGGGGAAACAGAGCAGATAAGTAGGGGGAGACAGAGAAACCAGCAGGGAGAATTGAGACTGAGGTGAATAGGTTGGTGCCCAGAGCTGCCTCTGTTTCTGCCCTTCCTGAGCCATTCTTTGTCTTTTGGGGGGTAATCTTATGAGAAATCTGAACGCTTCAAAAGAAAGATCAATTGATATCTTTTTAATTTTTTGGACTAAAAGAGTCTTGCCTATGAAAATATGGAAATGATACTTTTAATCAATTTTTAATTAATTTTCAAATTTGAAAGTTTTCTTAAACAGCAAATTGGTCTATAGTTTTTCAAAGACTATTTGTTACCATGGAGAATAGTTGGAAGAGTTAATTCATGGCAACCAATGAACACTTGAGCAAGAACTGGAGGGAGATTTTAAATTATAGAAACAGCACAGAGCAAGTCCTTTAAGTCATTCTAGTCATATTAGCTGGGTTAAAATGCTGGTGAGAATTCTTTTTGCTCATCAATTATTCATCTGGGAAACACTGCTAGCCACGTTTCACATTATAATGTGCTTGGCCCTGCCTTACTTTCACAAGGTGATTTGTGGTTCCAAAGAAAACTCAATGCTTCTGATCACACATACTCAAAAACAAAAACCAAAAATCAACAAACAAATCACAACAATGTTGTCCTTTTTGAGTTGCAAGTCTCTAGCTATTCAACCAGAATGGATGCTGTCAAGCAGAAATGGAACCATGTTCTCATTTCTAAAATGTATTTCTCTATTGCACCACCGCTCCTTGCTTATTGTTCTTCTTTTCTCATTTTTTTTAAATCATTCATGCAGAAAGGGAACTAGAACTTGTAAAAATCTTTAAAATATTTCTCTTATTGTGCAAAGAATTTATTGGCTCTGTATCCTCCAACCAATATTTCTAAAGTCCCTTTTGATTGGTATACTTCAATAACCATTCAGAGGAATTATCTTGCTCATGAAAAGTACTTTGCCTTATGATGTTAGGAGAGTTTGCCATTCAATACTTACGGAGTCAGTCATTTTTTTTCCAAGTGGCAAAACCTGAAAGAAAAACACGTGACAATTTGGCAACCGCTTTTAATATAGGGTCAATGTCACTTAGGGCCCTGGACTGCAGACCTCTCCTGAGATTAAGGTAATCTAGTAGCAAACAAACCAGACAGGGAATTAATGCTTTTTTCCTACCTCTTTCTGTGATTTTAGGCACTAACTCTTAATGTGATCGTACAGTGCTATTCGGAAAGTAATTAGTTGTGTACTTCACTATCACATGGTTTGAGGTTAAACAAATGTGATTTCTGAAATTTCATGGAAAGAAGTAAAAATGGTACCTTTTAAGTAGGCGTAAGTACTATGAAGTGTTTTATATCACACATGAACAACTCACTGTGAGTAACATATAAAGGCCATTTTTTATGGTTTTAAGTGTAATATAAATCAAATGAATAGGCGTCCTCAGCTATGCAAGGTTTAATCTGATTTTCCCTATGAGTGAAACTATTCTTCTTTTGATACAGTAATTTAATGTTGCACCTGTGATCCTGACTTCGTTTAGATAGTGTAGTTTTGGTATGTAACCCATGAATTCCATAAGGCTCAGTGGAAAAAGCACCTCAAAGTGGATAGGCCAGGTGAATAAGGTGGCCAAATAATTCTAATCTTCTGAAGAAGTGTCACTGAAAAATTATCACACATGGGAAGCACAGTGGCAAGGAGCATTGCGTGCATATCATGGGAAAGACTTCATTATTATAGGTTACGGATAAAGGCATTCTGAACAATGTCAAAGGAATGCTCAGCATTGATTGCTGTTGCATCTTTAATAAAAAGAAAGAAGAACTCATGATGCTTTACCATTGGAGAGGATATCAGAATTTGGGAATGATTCTCTAATGGGAATTAGCAAAAACAAATAAAACACAAAGAAACAGAAACAGCTTTCACTAGAATTAAAAACTTGGTGAAAATTGTACTTGAGTAATGTTGCAGTTTGAATTTAGTGGTATATACAAAGTCATTACACTTTAAAAATTACAAAATGCCTTTACATACACCATATTTTATTATATGAAAAATTGGTTCAGGCAATATTTTGAAAAGCAATACAACTTTTATTACTGGATATGACTCTATTTATGGGCTGAATTGTGTTCCCTCAAAATTCATATGTTAAGTCCTAACCCCCAGGAACTCAGAACAGGACTTTATTTGGAAAGATCACCTTTAAAGAGGTAATTAAGTTAAAATGAGGCGGTAAAGGTGAGCTCTAATCCAGTCTGACTGCTGTCCTTACAAGAAAAGATTAGGGCACACAGAGACACCAGGGAAGCATGTGCACAGAGAAAGATTATGTAACGAGAAGGTAGTCATGTGCCAAATAGGGAGAGAGGGCCTCAGAAGAAGATAAAGCTGCCCACACCTTGATCTTGGACTTCTAGCTTCCACAGCTGTGAGAAATAAATTTCTGTTGTTTAAGCCACCCAGTTTGTGATTTTTTGTTAGGCCAATTCTAGCAAACAAATACACGTTATCTTACGTAAGATACTGAAAGAGGCTGGTTCTAAAATGGCTGTTGTAAATGTGGAAGAAACCACTGCTCACCTGTGTCAGCTGGTTACGTGAATGGTCACAGAATTGTAAGAAAAGCCTATACCGGCTCATTTTAAGGAGCCTTTAGATATCTAAGAATAAACGAAATCAATTATGGTGCCTCCACCATCGCTTAAATAGAAGCTTATATGTCTGTAAGAGATATTCTGAGGTTAAAATATGCATTTTATAATGCTTTGTGTTAATCCTCATTGTTTTGTAAATATAAGAAGAATAACAAGTTTGACAAAATTTTTAGATGCCACACTGGGAAGTTTTGGAGGAATAAAACCTATTATAGAATGTTAAATGATACCTTCTTTCAGAGTCCAAATCGGTAATCAATCCTTTGCTGTCCTCAGTTTGACTCTGCTTTATGTTAAATGCACAAGAGGCTTTGTTTTTTGTGGTCATATCTTAATTTTAAATAGAAATCTTCCATATAATTAATTTATCAGTTATTTTGGTACTAGAGACATTTAGGTGACCACAGACCACAACTTTAAAGGAAATGTCTTTCATTTTCCACAGCAACAGTGATGTCTGGTGTAGCTTTGTTAACCTAGATTGTGCCTGCTTCATCATTCTAGGCAGCAGTTCAAATGGCTTCAATGGTAGCCTCAGCAAACCTCCCTACCCTAACCCCTCCACTCTGTTTTTGATGAGTGACTGTCAGTTAATCTTACATGTCAAACTGTCTCTATTTATAAAACATGCTTATGGATATCTTCTATCACATTATAATACATTTCTCAAGAAAGACTATAAGATATACAAAAATGTACTGTTCCTACGTGAGAAAAATGATGATCTTTGAAGAGAACATGACACTCAGAAAGAAGTTACTCTAGTAATAAATGAGTTTTAAGTTAATATGTTTCTGTATGATAGTCAATTTTTAATTAGGGCTGATTAACTAGTGTGTGAAGTATTTTGCTTCATTATTTCTCCTTCATGCATTTGTCAGATCAGATATAACCTGTAAGAAATAGTGAGCAAGGGATATTAATAGAAAGAAAATTTTAATCAGCATATTTTCAAAGTTGAGAGTAATTGTGGTAAAGAATGAGTGATTGGAGGTTTTGACTCTTGATTAAAGTTATTTATGAAATAAATGGTCTCTATTGTACCATAGGCATTTACAAACTTTACAAATAAATTCGAATAATTTATACAGCAAATTATTATAGTGCTTTTTATCATCATTTTGTGGAAGGAAAAATAACTGAAACATAGAAATATAAAGTAACGATGATAATTAATTCACTAGGCTTAATCTAGACTTATGTGCAAGTGATCAAAGGGTCCAGGGTTTTGTGTCACTTATGATTCCATCTTCTCTGCCCCTGGAAAAGTATAAAATAATTGCAATCATGCCAACAATTGTGAAAATCCTTCACTACTTTGAGAGCAGCCAAAATTGTCCTCAGAAACTCATGGAAGATAACACAATTCCCTATTCTTTTTATATCAGGCGTAAATAGATTATACATGAAATGCATGTGTATTTCACTGATGATTAACATGCGTAGCAGAATTCACATGGAATGCTTTAGTTATCTTACAATATGCCCTCAAAAGAAAACAAAAACCAAGGTATTGATGGAACCTCCCCACCTCAAATCTGATTGTCAGGCTCTAAATGTGCAGGGGGTTAACGTGTCCATTTCTTCTCTCCCAACCTTCCTATTTATAGACTTAAAGAAAAAAAAATTGGCATGACTGGTATAAGAAGAAAATGTCAAAAGGTTATAAAACACTGCAGAGAAAACATTTTTAATGAGTCTTCTAGAACTCTGAAATAGGAAAGATCAGAAATAAGGTTATTATAGTGAAACCAGATAATGAAACCAGTGTTCAAGACGTGCTTTCTAGTATATTTCCACTGATCTGTACTGGATAATTAGTGGTACGCAAGTTAGGTTGTAAACTGTGAGAAAAACAACATATTTTCCAACTCTGGCTCCCAGCTCTGCTGCTGGCAGCTGGGAATGTTTTCCAGAAATAGAAGATGGCTGTAACAAACAATAAAATATAGGCAGTGAGAGCCACAATGATCTCTTTATCACATCTGTCATCACTGCACATACTGACGGATTTACCAGAATGCTATGTGAGTCTGAAGGCGATGTGTCACAATCTGTGGGTATGCCTGGTCCCAAAGGATTTATTGCTTCATTAGGAAATAAGGAAAGAACTTCAATTAGATAAAAAGTTTTAAAAATGAATTCATAGTCCCTAATAGCCTGGAATGAGATTTTGAATGCTATAATAAACATGTGCTTCAATTACACAAATTTACTTCTGCCTTTACCCAGTTCTCTTTTTTTAAAAAAAATACTCCTTAGTTTCTGATAAATCAGGAACACAAAGATTTGGCTCTTTACACTTAATAGTTTGATGATGTTGAAGACTTCAAATGATGAAACTAGCTGGAGGTTTTTTTTTAGTTGTCTCTTCTTGTCAGGTCAGTCAAGAAAGTAAACCACTTGTCCACATTGTTCAAGCCTGAGGTCTTATTCTGTCATAAGGATTAATTATATAACCTTAGGTCTAAATAGGAGTGTGTCAAAAAAGATGCTGATAAAGGTCAGAAAACCTGGGTTCCAGTTCAGCTCTTAGGAACTGTGTGACGTTAGAGAATCATTATATCTCACCTCAGAGTGTTGTGAGATTAAGTGAAATAAAGTATTGCAAGTCTTTTGTGAAGTAGAAAATGATATTCATTCATTTATTTGCTCAACAGTAGAGTATAGCTGTATATTATTAAGAAAACAAAATATTCCCAATGAGAAATATTGTACTAGAGTCAGAGCACTGGGGCTCTAGATCCAATACTATATGTTCAATAAGTTCTTCCAATTGTATGGGATTTATGTGAATTTGTTTTTGGCAATATAAAACTATTTTGTTAAAGATCTGCTAGTATCCTATTTTTTATTTCTAGAGATTGTGTCTGTGTGACCTTGGGTTAGTCAGTTAACCTCTGTGGAAGACTAGTTTGCTTTGTAGGAATATAAAGGGATTGGAATAGATGATTATTAACGTCCGTTCAAGTCTCACAGTGTTCTACTACGTTCACACTGCTCATTCTTTGTGTTGAAATCTGGGACACCAGGCATAGAAAGGACCTTCAGACTCAGCATTTCCTGTTTGCATGGGGCTGAATGGAACTGAAACTGTCTCCATCTTTGGCTTTCCTGTCCATTTTGTCTTCACCTTACAGCTTCTGTTACAAACAACTCTCTGTTTTGGTCATCAAGATCCTTGCTTGATTTTGCCTGAGGTTTGCAGAGGTATAGGTAAATATTTCATCAGTTAAACTAGCATCTAAACTAAGTCTTTCTTTTTATTTTTTTTCTCTGCTTTCATGAAAGACCTGTCATAGAAATACCTATATACTAATGTTGTCACAGAAACAGATCATCAGCAATTCAAAGTTGAAAACCATAGAAATCTTCCCTGAAGGTAAAAATTAGAAATTTTCTAAGAAATAGCCATTCTGCATTTGAAAGGACTATGATTCCTGAACTATCACAATGCTATTTCCTGTTAATACTATTACTCGTTTTCTATAATGTCTTATGTTGTTGACAGATTAAGCTAATTCATGTTGAATAACATAAAAGTAGTAACAGTGAAAGCACTTTAAGTATAGGTAAACATGTGCATAGAAAATCATAATTTATTTCAGAAAGGCCACAGAGGCTTGATTGTCAATATTTTGTATTTTATTTTCTGCCTCTTCTGATTTGAGATCATGTTAAAACAATCATCCCTTTTACACTTTTATTTCCATTCAGCTTGTATTAGTCAGGGTTCTCCAGAGAAACAGAATCAATAGAATGTGTATATCTATATACATACATAGAGAGAGTGATTTTTTTTTATGGAAGAGGCTCATGCAATTGTGGAAGCTGGTAAGTCCAAAATCTGTGGGGTAGGCTGGCAGACTGGAGAAAGGAAGAGTTACAGTTTGAATCTGAAGGCAGTGTGCTGGCAGAATTCTCTTTTCTCCTGAGGAGGTCAGTTTTTCTTTTTTCCTATTAAGGCCTTCAACTGATTGAATGAGGCTCACCCACATTATGTAAAACAATCATATTTAAATGTTAATCTCATCTAAAAAAATACTTTCGATGGAGAGTAACATCAGCATCATGGTGGAGTAAGTGCTTCCTTTAGTTTATTCCCCCTAAGATACAATGAAGAGGACATTCATAAACCAACAGAGGACATTCACACAACACAATCGACATCTGAGAGATCCACACAGCTATACACCTGAAGGTGGGGGTGCTGGAGCCTCTGGGAGGCAGTGGAAGGAGGTAAGGGGATCTCCTCTCCCTTCCATGTGGCAGCAATTTAGGGTATGGGGACCTCATGTGGCAGCTGGCACACAACCCTGAGAGCAGAAGGGAGAAAAGGAAGTCCTCCACAGGAATGCTTGTGCTCTTGGAGTTGCCTCCCAGCCTGTGGGAATGCTCCACACCAAGGCAGCTGAGCAATCACAGAAGTGTCCACACCAAGCTGAGCAGCCCAGGCAAACAGACAGTGAGTGAAAAGCAGGGCACATGGGGTCATGCATGTGAAAGAAAGCACCCCTCCCCCCACTCACACCTGGTGCACCAGCTCAGCCATTTGGTCAGAGCAGGGGATCCCTGCCAGAGCACCTGTGCCTACATGTGTAAAGTGGCAGTGGCCAGCAGGTAAACAGAGACAGGCCCTGTCAGCACAGCTTCCAGTGGAAAGGCACATCTCCCAGGGGTCACAGAGGGCTCAGAAAGCACAGCTCCTGCCCCCCACCCCTCTGGTGGCAGGTGGAATCTGTGACCAGACACAACCACTATGCGATGGCAAAAGCGTATCCCATCAAATAGCAGGAAGAAGTATATTAACACTCCAGACCAGAAAGAAAATGACAAATATCCAGAAATCAATCCTGAAGTCAGAGAAATTTACAATCTAAATGACAGAGAATTCAAAAGAGCTATCATAAAGAAACTCAACGAGTTACAAGAAAACTCAGAAAGACAACTTAATGATATCAGGAATAAAATTAATGAACAGAGGGAATGCCACACAAAGGAAATTAAAGCTATAAAAAAACACCAATCAGAAATGATGGAGATGAAGAACACAATGAATGAGATGAAGAAAAATCTAGAGTCCTTAAGAAACAGCTCTGATATTATAGAGGACAGAATCAGTAATTTAGAGGACAAAAATATAGAAATGCTACAGATGGAGGAGGAGAGAGAACTGAGACTAAAAACAAGTGAAGAAATTCCCTGAGAAATGTCCAACTCAATTAGGAAATGCAACATAAGGATTACAGGTATTCCAGTGGGAGAAGAGGGTGGAAAAGGAGCAGAGATCTTGTTCAAAGAAATAATAGCTGGGAAATTCCCAAACCTGGGGAAGGAGCTGGAATTATATGTGAATGAAGCTAATAGATCTCCTAATTACATCAATGTAAAAAGATTTTTTCCAAGGCATATAATAGTATAACTGGTAAAAGTCATAGACAAAGAAAAAATATTAAGGGCAGGAAGGCAGAAGAAAGTAACCTACAAAGGAACCTCTATCAAGCTTTCAGTGGATT
This sequence comes from Equus quagga, assembly GCF_021613505.1. Taxonomy (NCBI): domain Eukaryota; kingdom Metazoa; phylum Chordata; class Mammalia; order Perissodactyla; family Equidae; genus Equus; species Equus quagga. The sequence continues at coordinate 95,707,979 of NC_060274.1, forward strand.
TCTCAGCAGAAATCTTACAGGCTAGGGCTGAGTGGAATGATATATTCAAAATTCTGAAAGACAAAACCTTTCATCCAAGAATACACTATCCAACAAAACTATCCTTTGGATATGAAGGAGAAATAAAAACTTTCCCAGATAAACAAAAGTTGAGGAAGTTCATTGCCACAAGTCCCCTGGTACAAGATATGATCAAGAAGGCCTTCATACCTGAAAAAAAAAGAAAGTGTTTACAAAGCCTTGAGCAAGGAGATAAATAGACAGACAAAACCAGAAAATTGCATCTCTCTATCAGAACAGTTTAGCAAACAATTATAACATTAAAGATAAAGGGAAGGAAAACATCAAAAATAACTGTAATCACTTCATTTTAACCACAAACTCACAACACAAAATGGAATAAGTTGTGACAAGAACAACTTACATGGGGAAGAGGAGAGGGATGGAATTTGCTGAGACTAAGGAAATAAGAGGCTATCAGAAAATGGACAATCTCACTTACAAGGTCTTTTATACAAACCTCATGGCAACCACTAAACAAAAAATCAGAACAGGGACACAAATGATAAATAAAGAGAAAACTGAGGAAATCTTCATAGAGAAACATCAAACTGAATTGGTAGTCAGAAATATATGGGACAAGAAACAAGGGAAATACAAAACAACTGGAAAATAAGTGATAAAATGGTAGTATTAAGGCCTCATATATCAATAAAAACTCTAAATGTAAATGGATTGAATTCTCCAATCAAAAGACACAGAGTGGCTGGATGGATTAAAAAACAAGACCCAACAATATGCTGCCTCCAGGAAACACATCTCAGCTTTAAAGACAAACAAGGCCTCAAAGTGAAGGTATGGAAGACAATAATCCAAGCTAATGGCAAACAAAAGAAAGCAAGTGTTGCCATACTTATATCAGACAAAGTAGACTTCAAGGTAAAAAAGGCAATGAGAGACAATGAAGGGCAATATATAATGGTAAAAGGGACACTCCACCAAGAGGACATAACACTTATAAATATATATGCACCTCACATATATATAACAGGAGCACCAAAGTACATAAAGCAACTATTAACAGACCTAAAAGGAGAAATTAACTGCAGCACAGTAATAGCAGGGGACTTGAAGATCCCACTTACATCAATGGGTAGATCATCCAGACAGAAAATCAACAAGGAAATAGTGGAATTAAACAAAAAATTAGACCAGATGGACTTAATAGATATATATATATATACATATATATGGAACACTCCATCCACATTCTTCCCAAGTGCAAGTGGCAAATTCTCAAAGATAGACTGTATGTTGGGAAATAAGGCAAGCCTCAATAAATTTAATAAGACTGAAATCATATCAAGCATCTTTTCTGACCACAATGCTATGAAACTAGAAATTACCTACCAGAAAAAAACTGGGAAAGTGACAAATATGTGGAGACTAAACAACATGCTACTGAACAACCAATGGATCAATGAAGAAATTAAAAGAGAAATGAAAAAATATCTGGAGACAAATGAAAATGAAAATACACCATACTAACTCTTATGGGATGCAGCAAAAACAGTCCTAAGAGGGAAATTCATAGCAATACAGACCCACCTCAAGAAACAAGAAAAATCTCAAATAAGTAATCTTAAACTATACCTAACAGAACTACAAAAAGAACAAAGTCCAAAGTCAGCAGAAGGAGTGAAATAATAAAAATTAGAGTAGAAATAATTGAAATAGAATCCAAAAAACAGTAGAAAGGATTAATGAAACTAAGAGCTAGTTCTTTGAGAAGACAAACAAAATTGGTGATCCCTTAGCCAGACTCACTAAAAAAAGAGAGAAGGCTCAAATAAATAAAATTAGAAATGAAAGAGATGATATTACAATGGATACCACAGAAATACAAAGGATTATAAAAGAATACTATGAAAAATTATATGCCAACAAATTGGACAATCTAGAAGAAATGGATAGATTTGTAGACTCATACAACCTCCCAAAACTGAATCAAGAAGAAATACAGAATCTGAATAGACCAATCACAAGTAAAGAGATTGAAACAGTAATCAAAAACCTCCCAAAAAATAAAAGTCCAGGACCAGACAGCTTCTCAGAATTCTACCAAACATTCAAAGATTGAATACATATCCTTCTCAAACTATTCCAAAAATTGAAAAAGACAGAATACTTCCTAATGTAGTCCATGAGGCCAACATCACCCCAATCCCAAAGCCAGAAAAGGACAACACAAAGAAGGAAAATTACAATGATGAACATAGATGCAAAAATCCTCAACAAAATATGGCAAACCAAATACAGCAGTACATTAAAAGGATCAGATAGTATGATCAAGTGGGATTTATAACCAGTGATGCAGGCATGGTCCAACATCTGCAAATCAATCATTGTGATACACCACATTAACAAAATGAGGAATAAAAACCTCATGATATCAATAAATGCAGAGAAAGCATTTGACAAGATCCAACATCCACTTGTGATAAAAACTCTCAATAAAATGGGTATAGAAGGAAAATGCCTCAACATAATAAAGGCCATATATGACAAACCCACAGCCAACATCATACTCAATGAGGAAAAACTGAAAGCCATCCCTCTGAGAACAGGAACAAGACAAGGGTGCCCAATCTAGCCACTGTTATTCAACACAGTACTGGAGGTTTTGGTGAGAGCAATTAGGAAAGAAATTAGGAAATTAGGAAAGCAATTAGGAAATAAATGGTATCCAAATTGGCTAGGAAGAAGTGAAACTCTTGCTATTTGCAGACAACTTGATCCTATTTATAGAAAACTTTAAAGAATCCGCCAGAAAACTATTAAAAATAATCAACAACTACAGCAAAGTTGCAGGGTACAAAATAAACATAAAAATTGGTTACATTTCTCTACTCTAATAACAATCTAACAGAAAGAGAACCTAAGAATACAATCCCATTTACATTAGCAACAAAAAGAATAAAATATCTAGGAATAAATTTAACCAAGAGGTTGAAAGATCTATACAATGAAAACTATAAGACATTATTGAAAGAAATCAATGATGACATAAAGAAATGGAATGATGTTCCATGCACATGGATTGGAAAAATAAACATAGTTAAAATGTCCTTACTGCCTAAAGCAACCTACAGATTCAGTGAAATCCCAATCAGAATCCCAACGACATTCTTCATGGAAATAGAACAAAGAATCTGAAAATTCTTATGGGGCAAGAAAAGACACTGAATAGATAAAGCAATCCTGAGAAAAAAGAACAAAGCTGGAGGCATCACAATGCCTGACTTCAAAATATACTATAAAGCTATGGTAATCAAAACAGCATGGTACTGGTACAAGAACCAACATACAGATCTATGAAACAGAATTGAAAGCCCAGAAATAAACCCACACATCTACAGACAGCTAATCTTCAACAAAGGGGCCAAGAGCATACAATGGAGAAAGGAAAGTCTCTTCAATAAATGGTGTTGGGAAAACTGGACAGCCACATGCAAATGAATGAAAGTAGACCATTTCTTACACCATACACAAAAATTAACTCAAAATGGATTAAAGACTTTAAGGTAAGACCTGAAACCATAAAACTCCTAGAAGAAAATATAGGCAGTGTACTCTTTGACATTGGTTTCAGAAGCATCTTGTCAAATTCCAGGTCTACTTGGGCAAGGGAAACAAAAGAAAAAATAAACAAGTGGGACGTCATTAGACTAAAGAGCTTCTGTAAAGCAAAAGAAACCATGAACAAAACTAAAAGATGATCCACCAACTGGGAGAAAATATTTGCAAATTGTATATCTTGCAAGGGGTTAGTCCCCCAAATATATAAATAACTCACACAACTCAACAACAAAAAAGCAAACAACCCAATAAAAAATGGGCAGAGGATATGAACAGATATTTTTCTAAAGAAGATATACAGATAGATGGCCATTAGGCACATGAAAAAATGTTCAACATCACTAATATTCAAAGAAATGCAAATCAAAAGTACAATGAGATATCACCTTGCACCTGTTAGAATGGCTACAATCACCAAGACCAAAAATAACAAATGTTGGAGAGGATGTGGAGAAAAGGGAATCCTCATACACTGCTGGTAGGAATGCAAACTGCTGCAACCCCTATGAAAAACTGTAAGGAGATTTCTCAAAAAATTAAAAATTGAAATACCATATGACCCAGCTATCCCACTACTGGGTATTTATCTGAAGAATTTGAAATCAACAATTCAAAGGGACTTGGGCACCTTTGTGTTCATTGCAGCATTATTCATAATAGCCAATATGTGGAAACAACCCAAGTGCCCACTGACTGATGATTGGATAAAGAAGTTGTGGTGTATACACACACACACACACACACACACACACACACACAATGGAATACTACTCAGCCATAAAAAAGACAAAATCATCCCATTTACAAATACATAGATGGACCTTCAGGGTATTATGTCAACTAAAATAAACCAGACAGAGAAAGACAAACACCACATGATTTCACTCATATTTGGAAGATAAAGAAACACATGGACAAAGAGAACAGATTAGTGGTTACCGTGGGGGAGAGGGTTAGGGGAGAGGCATAAGGAGTAGGGGCACATATATGTGGTGACTGACAAATAATAATGTACAGCTGAAATTTCACAATGTTATAAACTATTATGACCTCAATAAAATAAAATTTAAAAAAACCTTTGCAGAAATGTCTAGAATGTTTGATCAAATATCTGCGTACCATGGCCTAGCCGAGTTGACCCATAAAATTAGCCATCACACAGCTCTTCATATGTACTTTATTGTTTTCTCCAGGATACTGTTTTTAGCCTCTCTTGGCTATCTCTAAGGCTAAATCTACTGCATAAAGAATAAGGACTTTTAAATGTCAATCTTCAGTTCTCATCTCTTATAGTTCCCACTGTCTCCTGAATATCTCCCCCCAGTGCCTTTCAGGCCCTTTAGTTCCAGCTTGTTTAAAACAAAAACTCATTATCTTTTCTCCCTTATCTACTGCTTTTATTAATTATGACATTAATCAATCTAGAAATCTCCAAGTCATCATTCACATACTGTCCTAAGCAATGTAAATAACATTGCAATGAGCCAGACAATAAACAAATAATCCCCCAAATAATTGTGATAAATGCTATGAAGAAAAAGTAGAGAGTACTACAAGGTTGTTTAACTGCGGGAACTTATGCAATGTGAGAGGGTCAGGGAAAGTTGGCACCAGACGGAAATGTACAAGTTAGCTGGGCAAAATTAGGGAGTAAGGAGAGGAAGAGTATTCCAGGCAGAGGAACTAGCATGTGCAAAGGCCCTGATGTAGGGCACAATGAGAAGTGATACGATGCTTTGAGTACTAACTCTGAGTCAGAAACTTTTATTCTCACAATGACCCCATGATACAGGTATTATGATGTAGATACCAATTTTGGTACATGTAGGGTCTCAACAAATCTCTATTGCATAAATAAATAAATTCTTATTTTAACTGGAGAAACTGAGGCTCAGAAAGATTAAATAAGGAGTTTAGGTCAGCAGAGTAGGGTTCTGCTCTCTGTAGGAGACTCAGAAAAGAGAGCCACTGCCTCTAATCACCCCATTACGTCCCATCAGCAAGACAAAGACACACCATCCAACTTCTAAATCATTGTTGGTAAATCCTGGTAAAGCAGTGTACAACATTCTGATTTTGCTAGACCAAGAATGTTTTCCAGTGTTTGGTTTGCATAATCTTGATCACTTTGGAATATATTCACATTAAATAACCCTTGAGATTGATTAAATGATTCAGTTTCTCTTCTGCTCTTAATTAATCTTAGCATTGGTTTATTGCTTTCTTTACTAAAAGAAATAATGACTTTTTTTAACCTATCAAAATATTTGCTGTCATCTCATACAAATGAAGTGATTATGAATTTCAAGTTGGCTAGATTTCAGAATAATTTACTACATCTTTTTTTTTGTCTTGCAGGAGGAAGCAGCACTTCTAATTTAGAATACAGTATCTCATGAAAATAGAATCAAATTTAAGTGGACCCCATGAACAGCTCTTTTAATTTGCAATTATAAGCTTCACCAAAGGAAGAATTAGAATTCTTATGAAGAGAATCATTTTGAAATTAAAAAAATTTGTCATAGATTTCCAGTTTTAATATTCACTATGGTGGCATTGGCACCAAGTTAGAAATTGTGAAACGAGTATGAAGCATTCTCTGGACATAAAAGTTTGCTGCCAACAGAGATCGGAAGTCTTCCGATTCTCTGCCTGCGGCTACTTTTCAACTCTTTGTGCTGCAGCTTCTGGCCCCACCACTCCACTGAAATTGTTTTCATCCGGGGGCCCTGTGATCTCCAGGATGTTGAATTCGATAGAAATTTCTCAGTACCATTCAATACAGCAGACCTTTCTTCATTCTTTTCTTAGCTATGATGACATCAGCCACTTGTAGTTTTCCTTTTGTTTCTTGTAGTGACTCTTTCACCATGTTCTTTGCTGATGCTGCACCTTACTACACCTCTAAATGTTGGAAGGTAGACATATTGGTTCCTCCAATGGCAACATGTCGTTCCTAGGTGATCGCATTACTTTAAATATCATCTGTGTGCCAAAGGCTTCCAAAGTATCTTTCCAGTCCAGGTCTTCCTTCAGAGCTCCAGGATCATTTATTCAATAGCATCCTTGATATTTCCACTTGGATTTCTCTTAAGCATCTCAAACTTAACATGTCTAAAACTGAATTGCTAATCACCCCTCACACCCAAATCTGTTCCTTTAATTGTCTTCCCAGTTTAACCACCATCTATGCAAAAAACTAAGTGTCATCCTTGGTTTGGCTCTTTCCTTTCCAGCAAGTCTCATTAATCTTATCTTCAACATACATTAAATATTTTCATTTTTCTTCACTTCACTGCTACCACTCTCATAAAAGCCACCATCGTTTTTTGCCTGGACTTCTTCAATAGCCTTGTAACTGGTCTCTTTGCTTTTACTCTTGCTTTTAGTCTGTTCTCACTACAAGGATCATTGAGAAATATAGGTCATCATTTAATGCCTCTGCTCAAAACTCTTTTCATTGTACTTAGAATAGAATCAAATGTTGCCGTGACTTCCAAGGCCCTGTGCCATCTGGCCCTGTCTACCTCTCCCCCATCATCTTGTGAATCACTCTTCCTTGCTCACTATTCTCCAGTGCTACTGACTAGACTTCTGACTGCTCAAACCTGCCAAGGTCATGTCTGCCTCATTTCTGTTTCTCACACATACACGCTCTTTCCAGCTTTTGGATTTTGTTGTAGACCTGCTTAAAAAAGCTCTTTCCTCTTTTTCTTTTTTATCATAATGGCCGATCTTTTTTTATTCTTTAGGACATTTCCTGAAAATTTCCTTCTCAAGCTGGTATTTCCAGACTACCCTACCTAAGAGCCTCTTTGAGTCCCAGTCATACTCTCATATGGTTCTGTTTAGTTCCTAGCCATCACTTACCCCAATTTCAAATTATCTTGTTTGTTTATTGCCTTTCTCCTATAACTAGATTCTAAGCAGTCTTTCTATTTATCTAAAACTTGTCTTAAATTAAAAGTTTTGGGTTTTTTTAAGGTGATTAAATAAACAAAAATACTTTTAAATGAGTCGATGATCTAAGAAGAAACTTTGGAATTTGCAGAGGTCAAAAATGAAATGAAAACAGGAATTCCTAGATTCACTATGATTGCTGCATTAGGGGAACGATGTCTTTTCTCTTTTCTGGTAAATTATTTTTTATTGGTATGAAATGTTGAGCGTCTGTCTGCTCTGAGCCTCTTGTGCATCTACTTGTCTTGCTGAGTCTTACGAGGCCAAAATTGTAAGGCCTTGATTGAACCACTTCTCAGAATTTTTTATGCTGAAGACCATCTTGAAAAGTGATGTTTTTGCACTACCCCAGGTATCCCTCTGGATGAAGGAGCCTTGCTTAGTTCTTGCTATAAAAAGAGTGGCTTCTCTAAGCTCAGACTTCCTCTCCTGTGGCACATCCTCATGTGTGTGCTGATTTCCTCTAGCCTTCCTTGTTGCTTTGTGGAATTTGGGGCTCAGTGAACTAATGCAACTAGACTGATAATCCTTCTGTTGTTTTTGCTGTAATAAAGTCTTTTCTGTGACCCAGGAGTCCTGTGTATTCTGTTAGCTTCCATAGAACTGTGGAAGGCTTGCATAAATATTTTGGTGGGCATTCTCTGGTTCGAGCTCTCCTCAATACTATCATATTTATTTAAGCAGCACAAAATCCCAACAAAAGAATGCCAATTTCAAATTCCTTCTCCTCAGCAACTCTGATAAAGCACATATTGGCCTTCTTATCATATTCTTCAGGTTTTTTTAACTTCTCTTTTATTTCTTCCATCTCTTTGGTTCCCAGTGTCCCATTATCTCATTTACTAATTTTCTTTTCAGTTCTTTTCATTACGCTTGTTGAAATTATCTGTGAATGTTTATTATCAACAATTATTTTTTTCTGGAAATTCCATTTGTTCTTTTTCAAATATGCCAGACATTAAAAAAAAACTCTTGTTCTTTACTCATGTTTTCAAATTCATCTTTTACTTACTTTAAACATTTTTAAACATGTTTAAAAATTTTGTTTCTGGTTAATTACAGTATCTGAATTCTTTGAGATTTGTAGTGTGTTTTCTCTGCTGTCTCTTCCTCATGGTACCTTATTTCCTGACACATTTTGTAATTTTGGAGTGTAGGTACATGTTCAGTTAGGCCTGATTCAGTGACCTAGCTTGAGATTATTCCTGTAGAAAGCATTTGGATTTGCTTCAGCCAGATACCCTGAAGCACCCCAGCCAAAGACCCTCTAAATTAATTACTGCTAACTAAGGATGAAACTATTGCCAAAATTATCAAGGGTGACTTTCCTGCCAACCCCCTCAATACCCTAGAATCCAAAGTACAGGAGACTGAAAAGTTTTCCTGCTACTTACTTTTGCCTGTGGGTAGATATTTTTCTATGTTCATCATTTCATTGAGCTTGTGGCTTTGAGGGTCTGTACCTTTCCCAAATCATTGTTTCTTGTTCACTTTCAGATTGTTGTACTATAAACTTCTTTCTTTCTTCTATTGTACATATAGGGCTTTCCTCTTTCCCCTATTTTAACAGTCCTAGCTTGGAAGTTTTCCATTCTATTTTTTTGTTGTCATTGTTACCCTTTAATTTTAATATGCGTACTTAACAATATCTCAGTCTCTCTATCCTCATTTAGAATAGCACAAGCACATTAGATCAGTATAACTGTAAATCTTCTCTTCCTATTTTCCATGTAGTTTTATTTAGCATTTTAAGTGCTACCGTTTTTCTTAAACTTTTAGTGAAAGTATAACACACAAAATCTTAAGGTTCTGGCTCAATGAAATTTTACAAAGATTTTACAAGTGGACGCAGCTGTGTAATCACTAGGCAGATCAGAAACAGAATATTTCTGAAATAAAATATTTATAGTACCCCAGAGACCCTTGTATACCTTCCCAGTTATTACCTCTCTGTAAGATAACCATAATTTCAACCATTGATTGATTTGACAAAGTTTTGGTTTTGAACTTTGTATAAACAGAATAAAGCAAATAGTATATACACTTTGTGTCTGATATCTTTCACTTAATGTTATTTGTGAGACTTATCCATAATTTGTATGTAGCAGTGTATTATTTATTTTCATTGTTGTAAAGTATTTCAATGTATGAATATATATTTTTATTTATTCAGTATAATATTGAGGGGTATTTTTTAGCTGATACTAATATCATCTATGCTGGTATGACACTAATGATGCCATGAAAATATTTATGTATGTCTTTGGTTGCATATGTGTGTGTATTTCTGTTGGAGTAGAATTATTATAACATAGGGAAGCATATGTTCAACTTATCAGACACTGCCAAGCAGTTTTCCAAAAGTGATTATTCCAGTTTACACTCTTACAATAAAGTGTTTGAGAATATTAGTTGCTCCACATCCTTGCCAATCTATAGTATTGCCAGTCTTTTTCATCTTAACCATGGTGGGTAATTAGTTGTACTTCGTTGTGCTCTTAATTTGCATGTCCTTGACGAATAATAATATTGAGCACCTTTTCAAGTATCTGTTGGCCATTTGTTTATCCTTTTTGTTTTGAAGTCCATTTTAAAGTACTTTGCCTCTTTTAAACATTGAGTTTTAAAAAAATTATTGATTTAAGTTCTATATATACTCTGGATGCAAGTCCATTTTCAGATAAATATATTGCAAATATATTCTCCTAGTTAGTGGCTTGCCTTTGCATTCTCTTAATGGTATTTTTTTATAACAGAAGTTCTTAATTTAATGTAGTGCATTTTATTATTTTGTCCTATTTACAAAATCTTTGCCTATGCTAAAAGTTTTAATTCCTGGAGGCTGCATTGTTTTACCTTTTACATTTATACCTACAATCCACCTGGAAGTGATTTTTTGTGCATGGTGCACAACATGGGTCAATTTATTTTTCTGATATGGATATCCAGTTAATCTAGCACTATTTGTTGGAAAGTTAATCCTATTCGCCATGGCACTGCAGTACCATCTTTTTCCTTAACCAAATGCCTGTTTAAGCGTAGGCTTGTCTCTGGACTGTTTCTTCTTCTGTTGGTCTTTTTGCCTATACTTTCACAATGCCATCATGCCTTAATTACTATTGTTTTACAGCAAATCTTGATAACTAGTTCATCCTCCAAGTTTGTTCTATGTATTACTTAAGATTGCCTAGTTATTCTTGCTCCTTTGCATTTCTACCTAAATTTGGAATTATCTTTTCAATTAAAGAAAGTCATGCTAGAATTTTGATTGAAATCTCATTAAATTTATAGATCATTTTGAGAAGACTTGAAATCCTTACAAAATTGAGTTTTACAATTTATGACCACGACATATTCTCCAGTTTCTTTAGGCATTATTTATTTTCTCTAAGTAATGTGTTATATACTTCTTTGCATCGTACCACTCTTAACCTTTTGTGCTATTGTTGTCATGCCACCTTGTTGATAGCCTTTCCCTAATTAATCATTTCTATACTTTTTACATAATTATTTATATCTACTAATCTACTTAGTAATTTATTTACTTACCACTGATTTGTGTATTCTACTCTTTCCATCTGGGACTAATTTCCTTCCTACCGAGTAGGTCTTTTAGTTTATTTCAGATTGTGTTCATAATATGTAAACTTTCTCAGTCCATGTTTGTCAAAAATAGTTTTTTATTTTGGCTGTTTTGTGAATGTGTTTTTTCCCTGGATTTATAATTCTAGGTTTGGCACCTATTTTTCTTCTGTATTTTGAAGACATATTTTCACTGTCTTCTGATTTTTTTTGATACTAATGAAAAATTTGTCTGTTACATAGATCTGTTGGAAGCAATCTATCTTTTTCCTGCAGATAGGATCTTTTAACAGTATCCCCTGTATTTAACATTCTTCAGATACTTTATATTCTCTATATTCCATCAAATGCTCTTTATGTTTTGTTTTCATCAGTCCTGCTAAGTGTGTAGTGATTTTCTTCAATCTGAGAATGTACTCTCTTTTTTTAAATTTCATTTTGGAAAATCTTAATCTAGTATCCCTTTAAATAGTGACTCTCCTTAGTTGTGTTCTCTCATTTCAGAATTCCTATTGGACATTGATTCTTTCCTTTTAATTCATCCTCCATGACTTTTAACCTATTTTTTCATATTTTGTATATCTTTAAGTCATTGCGTGGCATTCCAGATAATTTCCTCAGATATAACTTCCACTTACCTTATTTCCTCTTTAGCTGTCTATTCTAGTCACTCACTCGACCATTGAATTCATCCAGTAGACTTTTTCAAAGTTTAAATAACTACATATGCAATTTTTGGAATTTCTATTTGCCTCTTTTTTCAAATCAGTCTGCTGTTTTCTCATAACTGTAATTGCTTCACGGTTTTTGTTGTTTCCTTCATCTTTTAGAAATTTATATATACTAATTAGAATTAAATTTCAGACTGTGTTATTTTATTTTATTCAGTTCTTCAAGTTAGAATTTTTCCATTTGTGTTATTTTCCATCTCTTCCTCTTGCTAGTAGTCATGTAACTTGTACTTTTTGACTTTGAGCTCATCTTGAGCAGTGATTAACTTTAGTGGAGGACTTGTTGCATCCTGGATTGTAGAAGCATGAATCTCTTGGTGTTTCCTTCAATTTTTTGCTCCTGGAAATTAAGAAAATATTTACTTCTTATCTTTCGTTTTCAGCAGAAGACAAGTACCATAGTTTTTGCATACAGCTTTTTTGTGTATAGGCAGGTTTTGGAGAAACTCTGTTTTCACTCATGTCGGGAACCGATAGTAAGTTTTAGTGATGCCCAAAGAACCAGAGGATAGGATTTCTCTAGTTCCTGTTCATTGTTAGGGTTTTCCCCCTAATGGATCTTGGCTTTATATGTGAGCTTAAAGTTCAGCTCTCTACTTTGTATTTTCCTGAGACGTCTGCTGTATGCACATGCAAGCATTAAATTCTCAGCTCCCGCCATTAATATATATATACTCTGATTCTAAGGAACCATTTGACTTTTGCTCCAAATTACTGCTTTGAATACTTTTTGCTTCTGGAACATGAGATTTTCTCTTCTTTCTTTCCTTTATTCTTTCATTCATTTAAATTTGATCCTATATTAAAAATATTTTGAGTACATTTTATTTAACATTTTTATATTTTTGAAGCATGGAAGATCAAACATATTGGTGCGTTGTCTTATCCAAGACTCTTCATATATAGGAAACTAAGTGTTGCAATGGATAACATTCTATCCCTATAATGTATATGGCAATGAGTTGTACATTTCTTGTTCTTATATTCTCATTTCATTAACTAGTTTGTATACTTAGAAACTTATTAAAAGTTCACTTATCTCAGACACTGTGCTGTGTATCCATTTTACATGAGTTGTACTCACTGTCATGGGACTTACTGTCTAGTTGGGGAGAAACACATAAATAAATATTCATATGCAAAGATGATATTGCAGAATGTTTTGAGGACTGATTTTGTATTGGAGAGATTTGCAGAAGAGCCCCCTTGGAAAGTGATATTTAAACTGATAAGAAGGAACTCACCAGCTTAAGGTGGAAGAAAGAACATCTCAGACAAAAAGAACAGTGGATGTTAGGGTAGGAGAAAACTTGATACTTCTGAAGAACTGAAATAAAACCAGTGTCATTGGAGTGTACTGGGAAGGGGGAGACTTCCCATAGGTGAAACTGTAGGAAAAATTGGGAATCAGGTCATCCAAGGCCTTGTCAATTTTGTAAAGAATATGGATTTTGTTCCAAAGGCAATGGAAAACATTTGAAGGATTTTACATAAGTGGTGATGTGACTTTATAAAATATCACTTTGATTGTTGTTTGTAATAGTTTTGAAAGAAACAAAAATAGAAAGAAGGAAGAAGTTAGGAAGTTGTTGCAGGAGTTCAGGCAAGATACAATAGTGACTTGTACTAGAGTGGTGGTGAAGATGCGTAGAGGTTGAAAGTCCAGAATGGCATAATATTAAATAATATAAGAAATTCTACAAGTGATAAGAATAATGACATATTTTACCTTTTTTTGTGAGAAAGATTGGCCCTGAGCTAAGATCTGTTGCCAATCTTCCTCTTTTTGCTCGAGGAAGACTGTTGCTGAGCTGACATCTGTGACAATCTTCCCCTGTTTTCTATGTGGGGTGCCGCCACAGCATGGCTTGATGAGCAAGGCGTAAGTCCATGTAGGGGATCTGAACCTGTGAACCTGGGGCTGCTGAAGTGGAGCATGTGAACTTAACTACTATGCCACCAGGCCAGCCCCAAGAATAATGACATCTAAGTATCAAACTCTCTGAGGTTTGATCTAGGGGTCAATTTTATCTTATACGTTCAGGGGTTCTTAATCTGGGAACTAAATGAACTTCAAAGGGATCAAGACTTCTGAAATTTAGGAACCAGCCCTGTGGTGTAGTGGTTAAGTCCAGTGAGCTCAGCTTTGGTGGTCCAGGTTCTCAGGTTTGGATCTCAGGCATGGACCTACACCACTCATCAAGCCATGTTGTGGTGGATACCCACGTGCAAAAATATAGAGGAAGATTGGCACAGATGTTAGCTCAAGGCTAATCTTCCTCAAGCAAAAAAAAAGAACAAGAGAAAGATTGGCAACAGATGTTAGCTCAGAGCAAATCTTCCTCAACAAAAAAAAATTCTGAAATTTAATTTAAACTTTGAGTCTATGGGCCTATGAGAAGTTTTCCAGGAAGATAGTTGAAAGCTCTTATTAGATTCTCAAAGGATCTGTGTCCCTAAATAACAAGAACTCCTGATTTAGGAGAATTATTTATAAATATTTTTTCTCTAAAGTAGGGTTTTGCCTAGCATTTTCTGATAAGACAATTAAAAATTGTACCCATTGGTAAGAACCTAGAAACAATATATTCCACGTAGGCATTATATAAAAAAAATATTTAACAAGTATTTCAATGGTATAAACCAATCAGAGTATATGGCACAATCAGAATGGATGCTGACCATAATCAATGGCTGTTTCATTACTGGTGCATTGCAGCCCAGATTCTGTATTATCAATTAAGGGAAAGGGTTATTTGTAATCAACCATGAAGAGTACAGCATTAAAATCCATTTATAAAAACTGAGGGAAGATGCCTACATACAGGGTAAAGCCATCACTCTTTATGGTAGTGGGTCATGGTTCCACATTAAGCATCTTGTTTTCTAAAACAATTTTAAATTATAGAATATGAGAACTAGGTAAAAATAGTGTAGATACTAAAAAGATGTACCATTAAAGTCGAACAAGTTATGCCTTGTTTTTTTGGATCTTCACATTCTATAAGATTCCTCCAACAGAATAGAAATTGGACTAACACTCAAATAACTGAAATAATTTGAAAATAATGGGAAATAATTTTAAAAGTTGATTGATGAGAGTAGTTGTTTCCAAGCTTTGTTCCATGGAGATATGAAGTAAGCAGCATTAGAGCACATGAAGAAAAAAGTGATGTTATGCTGGATGTAATTTTTCTGCATCAATTCTAGACTCTTCCACTACCTTGAGAGGTGTTAAGGTCTTAAGTCATGAAAGTAATATAAGGAGGTTTATTTTACAACCCAAGCAAATTGAAAAAACACACAACAGAGAAGCTAAAACCAGACAAATGTATTAAGAGTTGACATTTTGGACTCATAGAAGGAAAGACTACCCTGTATTCATAAAAAGCCTGAATTATAGGCTATTCTTGAAGATATACAGTCTTGTTTTCCTTTAGCACACACAGTTATTTAGACAAGTTGTTCTCAAACCATTCCAAGCAGAGCTCCTATGGGTCCTCATTTAAAGAATTAATGAGACTGACTTGTAATTAAGAACATCTATTTATGTAAACATTTGTTAAAAATCTATAAAAAATGATTCTTAGGTTATTTAGAAATCCAATATCATCTCCTATAATTTTGTCTACACTATTAATTTGACTAACAATTGCTTTTTCATAGCATATACCCCAGGTTTAATTATTGCAAATCTTAAATTGGTGAAGTTGAAATTAATGAGGTTTGACTATATTTAAAAATGAATACTTTTTAAATGAAAACAATCTCCATATACAAAAATTGATGAAACATAGATCTCTAGAAAAGCATATTTTGGCATAATACTTATTATTATAAACTGTCTTGGCTAGGATAGACTTGAGAGTTATATATTCCAGCCATATGGACTTAAGCACACCTTTCCTTCCAAGAATATATTTATATTCATTCATTCATTCAATAAATATTAATAATGTCCCTTGGGTGTCAGGCATTATTCTGAGTACGGAAGATATAGGAGCAGCCAAAATAGACAAACTCTCTGCTCTCATGGAATTTACATTCTCATCTGTCTATAGGATAATAGGGGATAATAAGCAAGATAAATAAATGAAAATAGTATGTTAAATGGTGAAAAGGGCTAATGAGACAAGTAAGATAAGGGAGGAGAACAGCAAGTGTGTTTAGAGGGTTGGAATTTAGATAGGGTCACTAGGAAAGGACTCACCAACAGGTTAATATTTGAATCAAAATTTAAAGGAGATGAGAGAATGAGATGTGCTAATGCTTAGGGAAGAACATTCTAGCATAGGAAATAGCAAGTGCCAAGATCTTGAGACAGGAGCTTACTAGGAATGTTAGGGGCCTAGCTAGGAGTAGGGTGAATAAGAAGAAAAGCATTAGGAACTGAGATCTGAGAGGAAACTGGGCCGGATCTCCTGGGGCTTGTAGAACTTTGTAAGGACCATGGCTTTTGCTCTGTCAGATAGGGAGCCACTGGAGGGTTTTGAGTAGTCCAGTGACATTATCTGACTGTGGTTTTAGAGAAATCACCATTATTGCTATCCTTCAAATGGACTAAAGAGGAACAAGGGCAGACCCAGAGAGATCAGTAGGAAGCTGTTGCGATAATCAGGAGTAAGAGGAAGATGATTTGGTCAGAGTAGAAGCAGTGAAAGGCAGGAGAATTGGTTGGATTCTGATTATATTTTGAAGATAGAATAAACAGGATTTTGCTGATGGGTTAGATGTGGATACGACAGTACAAAAGGAGACCAGGATGATTGCAGTATTTTAAAAATAAGCTTTAAATTTTAGCCTAGTGTTGGAATTACAGAAAAATTACAAAGATAATACAGAGTTCCCATAGATGCCACACCCAGCTTCTCATATTATTATCGTACTGTTTGTATGGTACATTTGTTACAATTAATGAACTAATATTGTACATTATTATTAACTAAAGTCCATACTTTCTTCAGATTTCTTTAATTTTTGCCTAATGTCCTTTTCTGTTCCAGGATCCCACGTTACTTTTAATTGTCATTTCTCCTTAGACTTTTGAATGTGATGGTTTCTCAGGCTTTCCTTGTTTTTGATGACCTTGACAGTCTTAAAGAGTACTGGTCAATTGAAGAATGTCACTCAGTTGGGATTGGTCTGACGTTTTTCTCATGATTAGGTTGGAGTTACATGTTTTCGGGAGGACTACCAGAAGTACAGTGCAATTTTCATCACATCGTTTCAAGGATGCATACAATGAACATGACTTACTACACTTGTTGTTAAGCTTAATCACTTAGCTAGGGTAGTTTTTGTGAAGTTTCTCTGCTGTGAAGTTACTCTTTTTTCTCCCTTTCTGCACTATGCTCTTTGGAAGAAAGCCACAATGTGCAGCCAACACTTAAACAGTGAGGAGTTATGCTCCATCTCCTTAAGGACAGAGTATCTACACAAATAATTTGGAATTCTTCTCTATGGGACATTTGTCTTCTTCCCTATCTATTTATTTATTTAATCATTTATTTATATCAGTATGGACTCATGGATATTTATATTATACTTTGGGTTAAAATACAATACTAGTTTATTTCGTTGCTCAAATTGTTTCAGTTTTAGCCATTGGGAACTCTTTCAGTTGGCTTCCATGTCCTTTTGACATACTGTTGTATATATGTATTTTTGAGTACTTTCTTCATTTTTAGCACTATGAGGTGCTTTAGACTTATCTTTTATAGTTCCTGCTCCAGTCCTAGAATCAGCCATTTCGCCAATGAACTCTGGTTCCCTTTATTGGAGAATGTATTTGCAACCAAAGTCTGGGTTCTAGGTATGCTCATTGCTACTAAGGTATCATTACTTCTAGGTCCTCTCAGATGACAGAGCAATGAAATATATGTGTGCATGCTAACCTGTGTGTGTATATATATATATACATATCTATAAATATTTCTATATGTAGCTCTCTGTATCTATATTAAGCTAAACATGAGTTCATACTAATGTCTCCACCTCTAGTTTCTTACCACATACCACGTGGATCATTCTATCTAGCCATCTCCCATTGTTTATTGGTAATTCCCCACCCCAACAACGAGACACCTGGCTCACACTGTCTACCATCCACTTACAAAATTGTTCAGTTCCAGTATATATGTATAGTGGTTTCAGAATTATTAACTGTATCACAGTGGGGTACAACTTTATTAATAAAGTACAGTGCTTATATGTAGTAGCAGTGCCTTTAATCTTACGGACTCCAGTCATTTCTAAAGTTACTTATGTCAACACCTTTTGTCCCCATCTTTTTCAGTTAGGGTGTTTCATACATTTGTAATATGGTTAAGGTTCTTTTGTCACCTTCTACACTGCATCCTGCAATCCTCTGACCTCCTAAATGTTTTTTTTTAAATTAACATATGTTGAAGTGTTGCAAAAGTTTTATGGGTTTTGACAAATGCGTAGTGTCACATATCCACCATAGTAGTATCATAAAAAAAGTAAAAATCTTCTGGACTTCTTCTATTCAACCCAACCTCTCTCTTCACATCCTAGTAACCACTTGATACAAATTCATGATTTTAAACTGCAGAGTACAAGGCTTTAAATAAACATCTTACTCATTTGTATTTATATTTAAAAGTTACTTTAATAAGAATATAAAGAGGAGGAGTATAGTTATAATTGTTCTGGTTATATATTGCAGCTTAACAAATCACCCAAAACTCAAGTCATGTAAAAGAGCAATCATTTCTTTTTCTTTTCTTTTGTGTACAGCTTAGCGAAGAAGACTTACCTTGATTCCCCTACTATACGATCTAATTTTATCCTTGTGGTGGCTAGTCCATTTGTATAAAGATGTTATCCAATCCTTATTTGGGAAGTATGTTCAATACAACAAATATTTATTGAGTACTCGTTATGTATAAGGCATTCCATGAAGTGAAATGGTGAATACAAAAGGTACAAAGATAAAGAAGATGTGACTCCTATCCCCAAGGAACTTGTAGGACATACTAATTTCGATGGAGATTTAGATGCTATAACAAAGACTCAAATAGCAGTGGCTAAAATAAGATAAAGTAGTATTTATTTTTCAGGTTATAATCTAGTATAAGTATAGTGGCTCAGGGTTGATATGTTGGATCCATAATGTCAAGGACCTGGGTGTCTTCTAGTTGTCTGTCTAGTTGCTTCACCATCCCTAAGACCAAGATATTTCACAAACACCAGCACATTCTGGGCAATAGAATGCTGGAAGAAGGGACAGAAGAACATCCCTCTTTAAGGTGATATGAAACAGAAATTGCTCAGATCACTTCTGCTTGCATCCCCTTGATGAGATTTTTGTCATTATGACCAAACCTACATTCAAGGGAGGATGAGAAAGTTGCATTTAGCTAGGAAGTCCATTCAAAGATTTTGTTACTGAATGTAGATGGGGAGAATATTTCCACAAAGGAAATATAAACCTTTTTGAAAAATGACTATGACATTAGGAAGGATGTGATAGGCATTGTTAGACTGATATAAACAAAGTGGTTTAGGAATTCAGAGGAGCTAGAAATTAATTCTGGATTAATAAACAGGAAAGTGTAGATACACTAATCCAAACATGTAAATATGGGTAAAAATTTGAAAGGCTGAATTCTGATCAGCGTCAGAAAGATACAAATTTGAATTTTGGGTGAGCAGAAACTCCAGTCTAGCTTTAAGTGATGCTTCAAGAGTGAAAGGAGCTGACGATAAAGCTAGAAAGGAAAGTCAGCACCCAGTTGTAGTTGACCTTTCATTTTAGAATATATTCAGGAATGGTTTGTGGATGGGCGTTGCTAAATGTATGGCGCATAATAGGTTATTAATAAATGAATATTAATAAATATCAAATTACCTTCCATAGGGATTTAAATTTAATTCTACGTTTATTGAATGTGTCACTTATTTTTAAACAAAGGAAGTAGCTTACTCAACTTTACGTTGGAGAAGTTGGTTCAAGAGTGGGCCTTGGTCCCTCATGGCCAGTGGGTGTCTCCCAGCAGCTGATGCAGGGCATTTGGCCTGTGCACACTCCTCTCATGCCCCACTGGAAGGATCCTGTGCTCTCCCCACAGAGGACAGATTAATCACTGGGGTTGGCCAGGTGCCATATGACTTCACACACTTATGCAGAACGAAAGAGCATATACTGGGCTTGTAAAGAGGAAAGATATTCCCACACAAGTGGATAAGCGCAGCAGACTGCACAGGCTCTGGCTCTTTATCTCTTTATAAGGAAGTTTTCCAGGCTCGAGGCACTTTATTTTGCAGCTGAGTGGGGTCAAAAGGTTGCATGGTTGAGACAATGGTGCAACACAGATCTTGCAGAAATAGCATATTCTATTATATGTGAATATTACAAATAATTAATAAACATTATATCATATTTATCTTCTTGCTTCTAATAGTAAAGTGCAAGCTTAAGTGCTGTGGCATTGAAAAGAAATTATTTTTATAACACAATATGATTCACTGAGTTTTTCTGTGGTTTTTCTTTTTGGTATTGCATAGATTTCCGCTTGTATCTTTATTTCTTTCCTTACACTTAATTTCATTTTATTTTGTTCTTTCTCAAGGTGAAAACCTAGATTAATTATTTGAGCTATTTGTTCTTTTTCTAATATAAGCATGTAACACTATAAATTTAATGCTTCTATGGCAGCCCACAAATTTTGATATATTGGGTTTCTATTTTCATTATATTTGAAATATTTTTCTCACTTCCCTTGTGATTTTCTGACAGATTATTTACAGGTGTGTTATTTAATTTCTGAATATTTGGGGTTTTGTCTTTTACATATCTTTCTGATCTTTATTTGTAGTTTCATTCCATTGTGATCTGAAAATATACCTGTATGATTTCAATTCTTTTCAATTTGTTAAGGTTTGTTTCATGGTCCAGAATATAGTCTGTCTTGGTGAACATTCCATTGTATTTGAAAATAATGTGCATTCTGTTCTGATTGGAAGAGTGCTCTATAAATATCAGTCAGGTTAACTTGGTTGATAGTGTTTTTCAGGTCTGCTATATCTTTATGAATTTCTGTCTACTTTTTCTGCCAGTTACTGAGAGAGGAATGTTAAGTCTCCAACTGTAACTATGGATTTGTCTATTTTTCCTCAGTTCTATCAGTTATTCCTTCGTGTATTGTGAAGTTTTGTTTTTAGGTACATAGACGTAAGATCGTTATGATCTACGTAACGGTGGTGAATCTATATAATTCAACAATTCTCAATGAATCAATTTCCTTATAATTATGTAAGTCCTGGTAATTTTGCTCTAAAGTCTATTTTATCTGACATTAATGTAGCCACTTCAGCTTTCTTTTGCAAGGTGCTTGCATGACATATCTTTTCCATCTTCTTACTTTTAACTTATGTGTGCCTTTATATTTAAAGTGTTTTCTAATTTCTATAATTGATTCTTATCCTATCATTCCAATCTGACAATCTCTGCCTTTTAATTGGGATTTTCAGATCATTTAAATGTAATGTAGTTATTTTTACTTACGTTGTTTTAAAAACTGTATATCCACCATCTAGTTGTTATCTATTTGTCCCATCTGTTCTTTGCTTTTTTCTTTCTTATTATTTTTATGATTCTTTTTTATTTACACTATTGGATTATTAATAATACACTTAAAAATATTTTTTGGTGACTGCTCTAGGATTGACAGTGTACATCTGTAACTTATCACAGTCAGCCTCCAAATATTTCTATATCACTTCGTGTAGAATTCAAGCAGCTTACAACACTAGTTACATTTGCTTCCTCTCTTTTTTATGTTATCGTTTTCACACATCTTACGTCTGCGTATATTATAAACCCACAATTAGTGTTACTATTTTTGCTTTAGACAGTCCATTATCTTTAAAGTGACTGAAAATAAGAAAAAACAAATCTTTTATGATTACTTTCATTTTGCCATTTCTAGTGCTCCTCATTTCTTTGTGTGCATCCAAATTTGCATCTGGTATCCCATTTCTTCCACTTGAAGAACTTCTTTTAACATTTCCTATTGTATATGTGCACGGGCAATGAATTCATCCTTAGTTTATCTGGAAAAAAAACCAAAAAGACTTTTTTTGCTACTATTTTTGAAGAATACTTACACTGGGAATAGAATTCAAAATCAATAGATTTTTCTCTTTCAGTGCTTAAAGATATCACACTGTTGTATTCTGACTTGCTTAGCTTCTAAGTCTGTGGTAAACCTTCTCTTGTTGTCCTCTATGAAATGTTTCATTTTTCTCAGCCTGCTTTCAAGATCTTCTCTTTATCTTTCACCAGTTTGACGATGGTACGTCCAGTTTTGTTTTGTTTTTGGGAACGTGTATTAGATTAATGTTTTCCCACAGCTCTTGAATTTGTTATTCTGTGTTTTCAAGCACTTTTTTCTGTCTTTATTTCAGTTTGGATGATTTATTTTGCTCTATCTCAAATTTAACGATTCTTTCCTTACCTGTTTCCACTTTGGTAATGAGTACATTGGAAGAGTTTGTCATCTTTGTTATCATTTTTATTTTTATTATTTTTAGCATTTCCATTAGACTCTTGTAGTTTCCATGTATCTGATGAAATTCTGTCTGTTCATCCATATTGTCAGTCTTTTCTTCTAGATCATTTAACGCATTTATTATGGTTATTTTTAAGTCCTTGTCCTTCATAGTTCCAACTTATGGGTCAACTCTAAGTATGATTCTGTTGATTGCTTTCTCTCTTCACAATGAGTCATTGTTCTTGCTTTTTTTTTGTTTGTCTCGTAATTTTTTATTGAATGCTCTCATAATGTATAAAATACTAGAGACTGAGGTTAATAGTATTTATGTCAGAAATGCCTCTTCTTTAGTCAGATCATTAGTATGACTCAATCCAGTCAGGAATTGAATAGTGTTTAGGGTTTTTTGTTGTTATGATTACTTTCAGTGCAACATAGGCTTCAAATTTATCCAGTGGTTGGCAGGAGTTACTTTGTGTTTTTCTCAGCATTCTTGCTCTACTCTCAGCTTTGGAATTTTCTGTACTCCTGAGCTGTAGAGTGGAGTCTTTGTCCATGCTCTTGCCCCTTCTCTAGTAGTAGACTACTGTTGCTTGTTACTTGGTATTAGTCTCACGTAAAGGGTCAGGAGGGGTTTCTCCTTTTACTTCTTTTTGTGTGTCCGTCTTCAGTGTTTGGCAGGCTCTGTGACCCTGGCCTCAAAGGCGAACCTTTGCTTGCATTCCTTACCTTCTTTCCCATGGTAGCCAAACTCTAAATTGTATTTGTGGTTGGTCTAGGGCAGGAATAATTTTTGCCCCTCATCTGGTGCTAGCTAATCTCTGCTTGCTATTGGTGTTGAATCCTGGGGTCAAGAGCCTTTTCTGCCCTTCCCCCTTGGGTATAGGGTTTTTGCTTATACACTTCACCAAACAGCAAAGGATCTTTGCCTGTGTCCTGTTGATGCGGGGTCGGTGAGCCGAGGAGTCGAAAGAAAGATTTCTTGGACTCTCAAGATCTGGCAGTAGTGCTCTTTTATTTAGAGAATAGTGTGGAATAGCATGGGGACAGGACCCATGGGCAGTCAGAGCTGCTGCTGCTGCTGGCATGGGGAAAGGACCCATGGGCAGTCAGAGCTGCTGCGTGGGGACAGGACCCACGGGCAGTCAGAGGTGCTGCTGGCATGGGGAGCTGCTGCTGCTGCCACTGCTGCTGTAAACATGGGTGAAGAATAAGGCTAAATTTAAGGCATAGGTATGTAAGTTATCTCTTTACAAGACAAAGGAAAGAATATGTAAAAAGAGTTGTTAAAATGGTATCAGTGCCGGTAGGATTCTGGTTATTGTGTGGTCCTATAACTTTTAGATAAGAATCAAACCGGATTGAGTAAATGGCAGAAGTCACCGCTTAAATATTATCTTCAGCTAAAGACAAAGGAGGATGTTGAGGGGGGGGTCAGTTACATGAGGTTGCAAGACAGTAAACAACTTAAGTCCTTGCCTTTGGCATTGATTAAGAGTTTCTAGAGATAAGGCCATCTCCCCTTCTTCCTGGCACAGAGAGGGAGGCATGTTTACAGACGGAGGTTTCCCTTACAAATGTAAATGTTTCCCAACAAAGGGCAAGCAAACTGTGCTCATCAGAGTTGCTTTTATTAAAGGTAACCAGCCCCCTTCTCATCTGCAGTTTTAAAAGTAACCAGCCTAAGATAAGCCTCATCACTGTGACTGGGGAGTGTTTCTATCCCAACCCTGATAGCGGCAGGTTTTGATTCTACTCCTGTACCAAAATAGATTTTTACCCACATCTGTGGGGACGAGAAAGTTTGCTACTCTTCTCCAAGTGGCTTAAAGCTTTTGCTTCCTAGAAAGAAGGGTGTAAGGAAACATAAGAGACTTTGTGCAACAGCTGATTATATCCCGAATGCACGTGCCAAGTGGCAAGAGCTCTCTCCAGTCTCCCTTCCTGCACCAGTCCTCCTCAGGGGCACTTGGGAAAAAGCCATGGAAAAGCTTGCAAGTGAATGCAAACTCCTCTTGCTTGTGAGTTCCACAGATATTACAACTGACAACTTCCCCATACTTGTCCTTTAAAAATTTGTTAAAATTTTAGCTTGTTTATTTTTATTGGCTTGTTTCATGGCCACCTCTTTCTCTTGTGCTCTGATGTAGGTAAAATGGTTTGTGTGTCCTGTCTCCACTCTTACAGGCTTGTCACTCTGTCGAAGTCAGTTTCCTTGGTTGTCTGGAGACCTCAGCTCTCTGATGGGCTCTAGAAAAGTTATGATTTTGTAGATTATCTGTCTTTCTCTCAGTATTAGTATGAAAGCAACATTCTCTTATGGCTTTCTACATCTTGTCTCTAAGGGAACTGAACCAATTAAGGCAGATTCTTTTTTATTTTTTCTTTTTTTTTGAGGAAGATTAGCTCTGAGCTAACATCTGCCACCAATCTTCCTCTTTTTTGCTGAGGAATACTGGCCCTGAGCCAACATCCATGCCCATCTTCCTCTACTTTATACATGGGATGCCTACCACAGCATGGCTTGACAAGTGGTGTGTAGGTCCACACCTGGGATCCGAACCAGAGGACCCCAGGCTGAGGAAGCGGAACCTGCGAACTTAACCGCTGTGCCACCCAGATTCTTATTTTCATGTTATCTTAATGAAGCATTAAACATATTTTTTTCTTATTTTATCCAGAATTTTAGTTGTTTTCAATGGAAAGGTCTTCAAGGTGTTTAGTCTTCTATGCCACTGGAATAATACTGATTGTCTTAAAATTGATAGTAAAACTCTACATTTAAATATGAATGCAAAACATTTAAGGATAATCACTAAAGCTTTATAATTAGCATATATAATTTCCAACCCATTAAAGGAAAAAAATATGTACAATTTGACTAATTTAACTAAAAGCAGGGTTTATAATGACCTACTTATCATCAATTTAAAAAAAAAAAGAAAAAGCCCTGCATATGTTATTTCAGAGAATCCTCTTGAATAGGAAATATTCTGTGCATAATATTTTTAACTTTTTTCTAAAATCAGAGTTTTCTAGAAAACAGTGTAAGATTGTCTTTTTTGAGGAAACAAACGGGAATTTTTTATTTCTCTTAATACCTGTGCTGGAGAAATGGACTTGCATTTTGATTAGGTTATTCATTTTTAGTGCTGGTGTTCATCATTAGCCCTCAAGAACATTTATTAAAACTAAAAATACAACATTAAGGGCAGATTATTCTACTGAATGGTGGGATTTTCAGTACTTTTTTTTTTCCTCCTGGGAAAGATATCTTTTCTGAGCTTTACTTTTAGCACTAACAGAAATGTCTTGAATGCAATGAGAATCTATTACACTTTCATGTTTGTGCTATACAGCTCAAAAATGCAATCAGCATCATTTCCCTATTTGAGATCATTTTGTTAGGGAAATAAGGGAGAATTGTGTTGCTATAGTACCCCAAAGTCATCTTGAATAGATTCATCTTTATATGGATGAGCTGGTAATGGTGATAAAGACCTTGAAATACTTAGGGAATTCTCACCGTTTACTTCCAGAGTATTTACATTTATCACTCTTGCACAAGATAATAGTAACATAATTATGCTTGTTTCTTTTTCAAATTCTGGTTTGTCTTAAGAAAAAAAAATATGCTGGAAACTTTCTGTTCTCTCACAGCACCCCTCCAGCTGTAAAAGTCAATGACTCTCTAGTATCAGTTATTAAAAAGCTTAGTATACAGAGAATCTGTCTTAGACCCCATCCCAGGAGATTTTCTAACTGAAGTATCAGTATTTGGCAGTTCCTCAGCATGGAACCAAGAATAGTGAAATAGGATAAAGCTTCACTGTCTTTTGTAGCACACTTCCTGGAAAAAAAGAATCATCTCTTTATTGTGCAGGGTGATGAACAATTTAAAATCGTACTGTTTGCAAGCTCTCTGATTTAGAATTCTAAACTGAATCCATGCCTATAAATTGCCTGTAATACGTAAATGTCTTGAGGAAGCATTTGTAGAACATTCAGTTTAGAGGTTGTGTTTAAATCCATTCCTTAGAATAATACTCTGAGTTAGGTTGAGTTTATTTCCAACCTACAAAGAAAAAAACAGTAGAAAGATTTTTCAGCTACCCTATCATGGACATTAATTAGGTAACAATGAGACTCCATTTACTCACTCATTCACTACATCTTTAAAGAAAATCTGATACCAGCTCAACACAAGGTTGACATAAGGGAAGTCGTATTGTAGAAAAGAAACCCTATTGTAACTTTAAATGACCTCTGACTAACTAGCCCAGACATGCTCTGTAGATTTTGTGGCCCCTCTCAGCTGCTTTAAGATGATAACTTTGTTCTTTTGAGTTCTCTAGGAATGTGATGACCCCGGGTAGAAAGCCTATGCTGATAGCCATCATCAATGACAACTGAAAGATCAGGGGATAAGATTGCTCCATTCTCTGGTGCATATCCGATAAAACAAAGGGCTATCAGGAACTGGGACCAGATTTCTACCCCAAACCAGAGATCAGATGGAGGCCCCACCCAGACCCCAGCCACCTCCCCTACCTGGAGACCAGTCTGGTATATAACTGGCTGGTAGTCTTTGTTCTGTAAGATGGTTCTTTCGGCCATGAATTGGCCATCTTCCCTCTTGCTAGCAAGCTGTAATAAAGAAAACATTTCTCTCCTACCACCTTGCCTCCTGACTATTGGCATGCCTCGTGCAAGCAGAGGGCCCCTCCTTGGGCAGTAACAAATCTTCTTTAATATAAGCACTCTGTCAAATACTGATAACACATAGATGAAACCTACAACTCCTGACCATAAAATGATTATGTAGTCACAATAGGAAAGCAGAAGCTAAAGTAAATAATGAATACTATATAATAATCACTATAATGAGAGTATGGACAAAATGCAATGAGAGCACAGGCAAAGGAGAATTAATTGTATTTGGGAATATTAGGAAAGACATCACTGAAAAATTACACAGAACCCTGGAATAACTCCTTAAAGAAGGAGTAGACATACGCTAGTCACACTTCAGGGGTAAGGATTGGGTAGAGAGCGGAGTTTTTAAGGTGTATGAAATAGCATGTCCAAAATCTGGGAAAATATGGAAATTTGTAACATTTAGGGAACTCCCATTGTTTCTGGACTCATGGAGCAGAGATTGAGTGCAGAAATGGAACAAAAGGAGGCTGGAGATAGGGTCAGGCTCAGTAGTCAAGGATTTTGCATATTTTCTGGAGAGTTTTAGGCTCTACCTTGGAAGTAGGAGGCTACTGGAAAGGTTTAAGCTAAGTCAATAATTTAACTTGCATTTCAGAAATACAACTGTGACTTCACTGTGGAATATAGAACCGAAAGTGGCAAGATTTGTTCATTCTTTCTCTAATCCTCAAACAATGTTAGAGAATGGGCACTAGGTTGAACACTGGGAGCATAATAATAATAGCATAGCCCGTGGAGCTTAGAGTCTAGTGGAGGAGATGCACAGAAGTCAAGCAAATATATACCCTTTGGAAACTAGGAACTGAATGAAGGGAAAGACTTTAGCTAGAACAGTCAAGGAAGGACACTCAGAAGTTTCATTACTGTAAACAACATGCTATTTGCGACAAACCTTACAATGATTACAGCAACTAGGTTGTCACGGCCCTTGAGCTGAGCGCACTGCGGAACTCTCAGGTAATATTCAATGTGGAATTTGTTCTCTTACATCCCCAATCCGGGAAGATTTATAAAACCTTTTTCACTGCAACTGTGCACAGAAAAAGTATTTTTGTCATATGTATTTTTTTAAGATTCGAGTTGGAAAATAGCCAACCCTGAAAGTTTTGCATTTGTATGAGTCTTCAAATAGGAATATAAATACTTGAAACCTGCATTTAAAGATTTAATTTTGAGCTTTTACAAAGCTGCAGAAAGATACTGCACTGTAGTTAGCGTATGTGACCTGATATGACAGAATAACCAGATCTGTGTGACCTGGCAGAGATGGCACTGAGCCACGGACTGGTGTGATATACTGAGGTGGGTCAGGGCATAGCGTAGAAACAGCTATCACAAAGAAGTGTCCATTAGGGAGCAGGCAAGACTTTTTATAAGCTTTTCTGGCCAGTAATGGGATTTGTGATTCAGAACAGAACCACAGCCCACGTTTTTTTAATTTTGTGTTTTTTAATTTTATTATACATGTTTGTATGTGTGCGTATTTAAGTTATATAGTATAAAACTATAAGATATAGATATTGTGATGTAGGTCCTGTTCTTCTCAACTAAAAATTTTTAACATTCCAAGTAATCTTTTACCAATTTACCTGGATTGGTTAGAGTCTACAGCAATTGTATACATGAAGTAAGCAACATTTCTTACCTAGTGATATATGAGCAAGGCCTATTCCTCTGTGGTATATTGGCAAATGGTCAATACTTGTTAAATTAAGATGTTTATGTCTTTTGGGAAGTGTTACATTATATTGATTAAGAGTGTTGACTCA
The DNA here is from genome assembly GCF_021613505.1 of Equus quagga. Taxonomy (NCBI): domain Eukaryota; kingdom Metazoa; phylum Chordata; class Mammalia; order Perissodactyla; family Equidae; genus Equus; species Equus quagga. The sequence goes on from NC_060274.1 coordinate 95,736,896, forward strand.
GGTCTCAGATGGCCTGGGCACCAATCCCGCGTCTGCAATTTGTCGCTAAGTCTCAATTTCTTCACGTTTAGAATAGGGAGAGAAATGCATAGGCTGGTTCTAAGAGTTCAACGAGATAATCCACAGTCTCTGCCCTATGTTAACTGCTCAACGTTTTAACTTCTGATTATTTAGCAAAAAATATACACACAATCTCCCTAAGGAAAAATAATTTACTGGCTGAAATCAAAAGTGAAATTGGAAAAAATGGACTTATTTTGCTCTGAATAAACTAACAAATCTTGGAAATTATAAGGTCATCTCATGATGAAAAGGAGGAGGAAAAAACCCACTAACTTTTATCCACTTCAAGGAGTTTCATTAAAAAGCTTTCAATGATCCAGTTTCCACAATGTGGATATATAGATGACATAGTATTCATATGGTATTCATTTCTAGTGGATTTATCTAGTTGACATATTGGTATGCATTATCATCTGGATGGTCATGAATATCTCGGTTGAAGACGAAAATCTCTTAGCATGTTTTCACTTAAATGATTTCAAGAAATGTTTCAAAAACCAAAGTGTACATTTATAAACTAAAATACTAATAAAAGAGGATAAGCAGTAATATAATAAATGAATTGCTGTTTAGTAAAGTGTTCCCATTAAAATTAATGTCTTGGGGCTGGCCCAGTGGAGCCAGTGGTTCAGTCTGCATGCTTTGCTTTGGTCGCCTGGGGTACCTGGGTTTGCATCCTGGGCTCAGACCTATGCATTCTTTATCAAGCCATGCTGTGGCAGGCATCCCACATATAAAATAGAAGAAGATGGGCACAGATGTTAGCTCAGGGCCAATCTTCCTCAGCAAAAAGAGGAGGATTGGTAGTGGATGTTAGCTCAGGGCTAATCTTCCTCAAAAAAAAAAAAAAAGAAAATATTAATATCTTATTTGGGGAGAAGAGGGGTGAAGAAAAATGAATAAAGTTGAGTAAAAATTCTCCTTGGTTTTTCCAGTAATTTGAAAATGATTTCAAAACACAAAAAATGATGACCACTATTTTATTCCACTTCTAGGGATGTTTGAAATGTATCTCAATATTTATAGGAACACAAAGAAATCTTGCTATTGCCATGTCTAAAATGCTTGGGCATTATAGGTGAAAACACTCTATAATGAAATTAACATTATTATTTTCAATTATCTGTACTTCTCTTATGTCTTTAGAATATTTTAAACACTTTGAGAACAGTGACTTTATCGTACTCATTTTTTATTTCCTTCGGGGCAAGGCACATAAAAGTTTGTTCAGCCATCATACTGTTCATGACATATTTCACTTATACCAAGTTTAGCTCTAAATAGAATGTGGTGTAATTGGACTCCAGTATAAATAGTCACCAAAATATCTCCATTTGGAATTTCACTAAGAAATAGATTTTTCTGTCACTATTAGAGCTTACCAAGAAGACGAAAGTACAGAATATTTTTAGACTGTACTGACAAGGCTTCTAAACTGATATTTATTGACCTTTTGCAGATATACTAGCTATTAGAAAGATTGAAAAAATATATTTCAAAGATTTGCAGTACAGCACGGAAAAGAAAATAAACAACTCAAATTAATTTTTGACAACTATAAAATCACAAAAGCCAAATTTGCTTTGAAACAAGGTATATATTTTTTATTTTGAAAATAATAAAATTGAGCAAATAGACATTTAAAACTTGATCTTCATGTTAGTCTATATTTTTAGTAGAATTGGTGCTGGGGTTGAGTTTTGGGGAAAAATCTTTTGAGTGAGGTATGAGGGTCTATAATTAACCTTTTTTTTTTTTTTTTTGGCTGAGGAAGATTCGCCTTGAGCTAACATCCACGCCAGTCTTCCTTTGTTTTTCAGCATGTGGCTGCCAACACAGCATGGCTACTAAGAGAGCAGTATAGGTCTGCGCCTGGGGACCCAACCTGGGCTGCCAAAGCAGAGTGCACCAAACTTAACGACTAGGCCACTGGGGCTGGCCCTACAGTTAATGTTTTGATTGTGTTACCTGTGTACAGTAGAGAAAAATGTATAGAGTATAATTATTTTGGCCATTGTTTCAAACAGAGAAGTTGAACTCAAAGTTTCTCTTTCAGTGTCCATAATATCTTTATTTTGCAGTTGAAAAAAAGCATCACTAATATTGGGCCAGAATCCCTAACAGAAAGGCTAAGCACTGTTAGTACTATGAAGTTTCATCTAACTCTATCTTCCTCTGAGCTGCCTGCTTTTTTGTTTTTTTGTCTTTTCTTTTTTTTTTAAAGATTTCATTTTTTTCCTTTTTCTTCCCAAAGACCCCCAGTACATAGTTGTATATTCCTCATTGTGGGTCCTTCTAGTTGTGGTATGTGGGACGCTGCCTCAGCGTGGTCTGATGAGCAGTGCCATGTCCGCGCCCAGGATTTGAACCAACGAAACACTGGGCCGCCTGCAGCGGAGCGCGTGAACTTAACCACTCTGCCACCGGGCCAGCCCCTTTTTTTTGTTTTTAAAACTATATCCCAGGAGCCAAGAGTTCATTAAGAAATTATGACTTATGCACTCCTTTTTTTTCAAGATTTTTCTCTTGGCAATGGAGAATAGAATTTTGACTGAATTTTGATTAAGTGGGTATAGAAGTGAATCTAATGTCTTGCCATTTTGTTTTATTTGGAAGCTGTTAAGAGGTAAAAGCTTAATAATACATTCTAAATGGCTTTTATATCTGAAGAGTAAAGGCCTTTAAGCTTGTTCCTAGTATTTTACTTATGCTTTCTCTAGGAAATGTTTGACTCTCTACGCAACTTTAAAGAAAACAATATTGGGTCAAATGCTGAATTTAAAGTAACATTGTTTATCATTGACAAATATTTCAATATTGTCTTTTCTTTGAAAAATGCTAGTGTCGTGTAGAAAGACAATTACATTTTTCACCATTACCAGACTCAATCCTTATATTTCTTCTGGGATCATTACTGTCTCACTTAATTCACTCACAGAAGTAGATATAGCAACTAAGACCATATTATAATTGTACGTCTTGTTGCCATAAGAGAATTTTGTTTTTAAGAAGACATTACTTTCTGCTTCAGGGTAGAAGTAGGTATTTTTTAGTGGCATATTTGTCTTAAATCCAGTTGTGCTACCTAGTTATCTGCTTTTCATTATTTTCAGTGAGGAGAGTACTGTCCTAAACTCAAATAAGGACATGTGAGTACATTTGATTGATGTTACACTCAACACTTATGCTTATTATTAGTTGTGACTTTACACAGCTTGGAGTCCATATAATTTTCCACTTCTCAAATCTGAACTCAAGTTCACAAAATGGTTCTTTAAACAGGGACACAGAAAATCACCATTCCAAAATGATTATTTTAACCAAATACAACTGGAACTCTGCAGTTTTGAAATGTGTCATTTTTCCTCCAAAGGAACTTCTGGGAACGTTGCCCAAATCAGACTTTTATCTTCTGAAAGAAAACTTGAAATTTAGCAAAGATTAATTTCTTATCATACATACATATCATTATATGAAAAATATTAAGGACATCACGTCATCCCCACAGTGCCTAGATTGGTTGATTTACTATTCAATTTTACATGAGAAAAGAAAATTTTATTCAAATTGGGAGTTTCTCCCCAAAGACTTAGTTATAAAGTATTCTAAAGCTAAAGGAAAAATGTCATTAGATAACAGAGGTTTTTTTTCCGAGAAAGAGATATTCTTGATCATTATTTCTTAACCTTACCAGAGTCTCTTGGTTTTTATCCAAGTTTAGTTAAGCAAAGATAAAAAGTAAATGGATAGTTTACTCCTTTCGTTTGTAAGGAACATTCTGTGTACACATCCATATTTATATCTATTTATCTGTCTTTATCCTCATTAATCTTAGTTTCAGTCAATACACTCTTGAGCAACTTGTAATGATTCCATAAAACCACTGTGGATACTTTCAATACCTTTGAGTACAAGTATCTTTGGTCATATGTAATCTGGGAACTCATAGGTAAGAATATCATTAAAATGAATAATTTGTAAACTTAACATTTGTGGATGAATTCCAGGGAAGGCTCAATTTATACTAATTCTGCTGCATGGAGGCTATTGAAAAGTATTATATGTAAGATCCAGCATTTGTGATTCTTTTAGGCTATTACTGACTCATTAGGGACAAAGACTGACATGTACAAAGATCCTAATGAAAGTGGTAGGTTACATTCTTGTGGATTCTGTGATTTAAAAATAATTCTCACTATTTGTAATACATATCAACGTAAATTAATAGCCTTAAAATACTACTTTTATCATGCTATACCTCTTTTCAGAAAATAATTTGCTAACTCTCAAGATTGTACAGAAAAAATTATTGCCCTAGTATTGAAGGAATTTATTTTACCATATGCTCCAATCTGTCTTTACTATTTAATCTTTGACCATGTTTCTACATAAATTCTCATAAATAGTAATAGTTTTTTATTTGTTAACTTCTGAACATTCAACCTCTTCATTCCTGGTTCTCCAGGTCATCATCCCTGGTGAATCAGATGTTGAGATGAGAAATTCAGCACCACGGATAGTTTCATATTTTTGAAGTCATTGGCCTCCTTCATAATGGAGTCAGCCTTTATAACTTTACTCTTGAAGCCTTGCAAAAAGCTGAGTCCAGCAACTCCCAGGGATGCTTATGGTCATTACTGTGGAATGTAGATAATGTTAACATTCTTGAGAAAGATGTGGGTCTATTTATAGTGTCCTTGAGTTCCCATTCATTGAAGTCTTTCTTTGAGGCTTTGGACCCCAGGAAATAAGTGTGGACATACATGAGGATTCAAGTCCCTTAATTTCTAAAAATGGTTCCATTCACTACACCATACTAATTTAATGTGTTTTTTTTTTTTAATCGTTCTTATACCTAAACCAGAGACTCAAAATAAGATGAGAATGGAGATGGGTGAAGCTTCTTTGATAACTTAGAATTATAACCATTTGCCACTTCTCTCTGCTTCTTCCATAGCAGTGAGTTGTAAATATCATCACACTCTGAATCACATGGAAAGAAGAATCATAAATTACAAACTAAAAATGCATGAACAAGATTGGAAAATTGCATACTTATGTAATTTAAGCATATATTCTAAAGTATGTATTCTAAAGTAAATTTTAGATTATTTTTAGTTCTGCATAGTTCTGTCTAGACTCTCAAGGGTAAGCAATTTCAGTCCAGAATTTTTGTGGATCCCTAAAACTCCAATTTATTTTCTTATCTTTACCATGATTTTAATCCATGAATGTCAAGAAAAGCCTATTCTGCTAGATGTTTGCACTCCAAGTAGTCCTAACAGTAATGCTTCCCATTTACACACATAATGTCTTCATCATCATTACAATCTCTGACATTTTTTACAGAGATCTATTGTTTAGAAAGCTTTGTTAACTTATTGGGAGTGTTCAACTACCTATATGGATGTTAGACATAACTGGATCCATTTTCCCTGTTTCAAGATGAATAATTTACCTACACAGTATTTCACAACTTTTCAGTCTGTATTTACATCTAACCTGGCTGTATCCATTTTTGTAGTCAATTCTGGTTGACTAAACTACTCTTTATTTCTTTCTTTTCTCCTGACATACCTATTCTCCTTTTCTTCCCTGTTGTTTATTTGATCCCTTTCACTGGGACATGGATTCAACCTGGTATCCACTTATTTTCTCTTTTCCCCTGTCACCCCCCTAATTATCACAAATTAGCGATTAGTAACACATTTTGACATTAAAAATTACCATGCTCTTCCTAAGCCAAAGTTGAATAAAGAAAATAAAGATTTAAAAATTTCATACATTTTAAACTGATTTTACATTAGTAATATTAGAAATATGAAAGAAATATAAGGCACATGATTTATTGTTGAGTAACTTTCAAACCAACCAGAAATATAAGGAAGCAAGCACTTTGATTTAGACAAACAACAACATAAAGCAGAATAAGGACTGGATATTATTAAGAATAATAATCCTGGGTAAGACCTTGTTGGTGATGGAAATTTGTAGTTTCCTTGCTGAAATTTCTGATGTCTGTCTTCACCTACGTGGAATTGATTAAATTAAGCAGACAATGTTTAGGCTTTAAAACCAAAGCCTCTATATAGGATTTCAGCAGTGAAAGGGGAAGAGTGCATTTCTGTCCCCCCATCTTCCCCTGCCTGTATCACCCCATCTCCTTGATGGTAGTCCCATAGGACACCTCAAGATCAGGGCTTTTGGTCATGTGAACCCAACAGATGGGGACAGCGTATGTAGGGAGAGGTTTAGTTCTTCTCAGACTGATATGAGATGCTTACCCTATGGGCTATGAGTTGATGCAGTGTGAAAAGGTCTCCTTGGATAGTCAGAGGCTTCTGGATAGGATCCTTGTATATGGGATCCTCTCATCAGGTTACAGGGGGAGTTTTCTGCTTGAGTGCTCTGTTCTTTATGTCAGAGGTACTCATGTAGCATGGATATATTTGAAAATTGTCTATCTTTTACCTTCTCTAAGTTTGTCTATGGAATCCATCTGCTACATGTTTACCCACTCTTAGGCAACTGAATTATGTTGTATCTGGACAGAACAGGGCCTCTGAACACCCTGCTCAGGCAAGACATTACACGATAGTTGATGGTTCATCCTTATTATCACTAACCAGTTTATGCTTATCACTAAAACATCTTGTGGTTTTCAGTTTTCAAACAAGCCTTATACTGGGAAAATATTGATAAAAATAGTGAGGTATACCTTTAAAGGTGAACTTTTTGAAAATATCTTGGTACTGAACAGGTGAGGTGATGGAAAGCATTAAACTTAGAGTCAGCAGATATAAAATTAGCTCTGCACAGTAGCTCATCTTCCCTTGAATGTCATATGAGTGACATAATGTATAAGTGGTTTTAAACTATAGAGTACCATAAAATGTAAAACACAGAAAGTATTGTTGGTCATTGATAGTAATATGTTTTTATTCCAGACAAGGCTATTTAGAGCAAAGTGTAGTGTAGAGCAAATCTCCTAGAGATTTAGAAGTCCCATTGTGGAAATGGGTCTTGATATAGGCTGCAAAGGAAAATAAGAGTTGGATAAACTGTGGAGAAGGGAAAGATATTAAATGTAGAGGAAACAGGATGATCACAGCCTCAGGCTAAACTGAGGAGATTGCATTTGGGGAACAGTGAGATGAATGGTCAGCTGATATGAAGAGTGTGTTCAGAGAAGGGAGAAGACATACGTACATGTGATTGAAGAGATCTTTTCTCTAAAGAGACTAGAAAGCTACGTTAGATTGTTATGGCCAAAGATAAAAGAGGGAAATTTCAAATATGCATTAAATTGTTCCTAATATCAAATATTAGTTAACATTTTAAAACTGCTTTCCAAAGGCAAGTGAGGCTGTTTTCATTTATTGCCTCATGTAGCACTTTTAACAGCCCTAGAATGTAAGATATATTATTTTCCCAGTTTTACATATAGACTGAAGCTTTAAAACATTAGTTAACTTACTTAATGTCACAAATATGGTAAGGTATACAGCTGGGATTTGAATTCAAGCATTTTTAGTTTGGAGTACAGATTCTGAATCATAAATTTATACTACCTTTCTCGGCCAAAAGACTAAATGATAGTTAGCAAGAATAATGAATAATTAGGCCCCCCAAAACGAATACAGCTTTAATCATTCCTAGGATAAAATATTTCAAAAGAATATAGAATATTTTAACAATCATTCCCACACGCAGGCTAAAGAAATTTTAATATTGGACTACATTTATTTTACATCATTAAACTAAAGAAATATGATAGTTGTAGTTAAGACCTTCTGGGAATCCCTCATTATCCTAATTCCCTCACTTCCCAGAAGCAAAAACTACCAAGAATTCATATTTATTATTCCCATGCAAGATTATTTTCTTTTTTAAAATAAATGTATTATAAAACTATTATCTAAAAATAACATATGATAATTTTTGCAAGTTTTAAATGTTACATGAATGGCACGCTGAATTCAAAATACTTTTGAGATTTATCCATGATTATACACACAGCTCTTGTTCACTCATTCTAACTTTTAGAGAGTCTTCTATTTTACGAGTAGACCATAATTTTCCTACCCACTCACCTCTGATGGATAACTAAGCTGATTCCAATTTTTCTGCTTTATAAACAATACTGTCACACATTGAAGGAACCCAGCCAAGAGCATTTTTTACTGTCAACATTTGCGAGAGCTTCATGTATGTATATACCAAGAAGCAGAGTCCCTGGATCCTGGAATATGAGCATCTTCAGCTTTACCACATGTTGCCAGATTACTCTCTAAAGTGAATGGACCTATTTACACTCCCACCAGCAGTGTACGAGTGTTTCCATTTCTCTATACTTTAGTCAACACTTCCTACTTGAGACTTCTATTTTTTAACCCAATGTATTGGGTATATTATATCACTCAATTTGCATTTTTCCATTGACTAATGAACCAGCACAAAAATGCTGACACTGTTATTTAAGTCATTTTCTAAACTGTCTTTCTGTTCTTTCCATGGTGGTCCAACAGAAAGGATACAGAATCCTATGAGGATAAAGGGAAACTTTTATTTAATTACTGTTTCTGTTAATTAAGAACTTAAAGGCAAAGGGAAAGTAAGAAATGCAGTATCTCTATATGGCCATTTGAAAAGGCTAACAGAAACTGGGGGCTTATAGTGGTTTATCATCAACTATATTCAATTGTAGCTCCCAGTGCCCTGGTGTTTTAGACATTGTGACTGTAACTTTATCTATTGCACAGACTGATGTCACTTGTTATGCAGTCTTGGATGTGGCCAAAGCTTTTATTTTCTATCCCATTAGCACCTGAGGACCTAGACCAATTCATGTTCATGTGGCAAGACCTCAAATATATGTTTTCGGTACTCCCTGGGTGTATCTAAATTCCCCTGCAATTTGCCACCAGTGGATAGTTTAGGGTTAGTCTCTGGCTTTATGCATGCTGCTCCATACCAATCACAGGAATGGAACTTCTTGTAAACTCTTCTTGTTTTTGAATTCTAAGGCTTATGAGTTTGCAGATCTTGTCTCATACATTGTTTTCTGTTCTGTGTCTTGACCACAGAAGCATTTATATTTGATTTTATCTCAGTTATGTATTTTCTAATTTTCTCCTTTTATAACTTGCCCATCACTGCTATGTGCTTATAGCAGAAGGGAACATCAAGGCATAAACTTACTATATCATCTTGACTGGAAGCTACACCACCTATATTTTTTATACAAGGGAGATGTGGTTGAAATAACGACAGTCAATTCTGAAGATAAAGGTAAAGAAATTACAGGATGGGAGTCTGAGGGGCTTTGTGACCATTAATTTAAAGTCCATAAACATGTCTAGCACAGCACCTAAAATACAGAAGGTATTGGTCACTTTTGGTAATTTTCTCTTATTCTCTTGCCCTTCATTCCTGCCTTTCTTACAATTAGCTGTAATGACAAGGGGTAGGGGAAGTGAGTATGGCTAATTGGAAATATATTAAACCCAAGACTCTGAAAATCAGGGTTCTTTGTTCAGTGTCTGTCTTTCTGGGTTACTTGCCACCTGTCTGTTTATATCTCAGTTGTGAATCTGTAACAGACTTGGTGGAAGGGATATTTTTGTAAAGGAGGTCTCCAAGACTGTAAGGAAGAATATATTGCAAGAAATCCCATTAACAAATACATTAGTCAGGAGTGTATGACAGATAACAAATGACTTAGAGAAATGGGCACATGCACAGATTCAAGAAATAAATTGGTAGCTTAAATATACATTGAGATGCTGAAACAGTACAGAGGAAAGTTTATGTTGGGGAACTTATGTAGGACTTTTGACTCCTGGACTCAGGTTCCATATGCTGGACCAAACGAACATCCCATATTCTTCTGCCTCATTGATATATTCCCTAAGAAATTAGCCTGCTTTTTTTAGCCTCTTGATTTCTATCATCTACTTTTCGTCTTGGGAAGACCTCTTTCTGTAAGCTTGGCTATGGAGTGATACCTAAGCTTCAAAAAAACATTTCTTATTGTAACCAAAACAAGGGTCATGTGTTCTGGTTTCCAAGGGCCTTTGCTACTAATAATTATAGGGAAACAGATGGGCTAAGGAAAATAATAAACATGAGGAAGTTACTAAAAAATCTTACAGCAGCAATTCTTTATATTTAGTCCTTATTTATTCACTTTATTTGAAAACCCTGGCTCCTCTGCTTATTATCTCTGTGATCTTCCTCAAAATAAGCTTCATTTTCGCATCTATTAAATGGAGATACAATACCTATTTCATAGGATTGTGGTAAGGATTAAATAACATAATGTATGTATATAATAACTGTTATTAATTTTATTTATTTTGAAGAAGATCAGCCCTGAGCTAACATCTGCTGCCAATCTTCTTTTTGCTGAGAAAGACTGGCCCTGAGCTAACATCTGTGCCCATCTTGCTCTACTTTATATGTGGGACACCTGCCACAGCATGGCTTGATGAGCGGTGCCATGTCCACACCCAGGATCCGAACCAGTGAACCCCAGGCCACCAAAGTGAAATGTGCACTTAACTGCAGTGCCACCGGGCTGGCCCCAATTATTACTAATTTTAATTTTTATTTCTGATGTTAACCCTTTCCCCTCCATTGTCAATCACATCTGATTGTATTTCAACAAAGGCCAGGAGGGTCTCTTCCCTTACAAGGCCATTCATATTTGAATTGTGAATATAGGTCAAATTGTAGGTGTTCCCTTCGTCTCTGAGGACCTCTCAATTGGGTTACCCCACTGCTTTCCTGTTCTGCGTGTGAGGAGCTAGGAAGTCACCACTCTATCCTAACAAGGAGTAAAAAGCGGAACAGACTGAAAAATCAGCAACTCTTCTTGGATCCGTAAAAGAGGGGAGGGCACAGGGCAAGCCACTCCCCCAAAGACTGGAGAGGCAGACAAGCAGATACAGGGAATCATGGATTCCGAAGTGGACACAGAGACCCACGAGTGAAAACTGCTGTGGGAACCTGTGCCAGGGTAGGAAAACCTGAACTGAAATTGACAGGTTGTTAGAGGGGCAGTGTGGACAGTCTGAGAGTTAAAAACTCCGGGGGAACCTGTCTTGGGGTGGGAGTAGGGGGACATAAAACTATTGTGAGTTTTACCTCCAGGAGCTTGACCAAGTTTTCACAGTAATTATTAGAGAAAACTCCTCTCATGCTTCTAGCAGGGGAAGGAGAAAAGGAACCATTTTTAAATACCTCACAGCACCCTGAAGAAGGCCTACCTCAGGAGAAAGTAATTAATCCTGAGCCTAGCCTGCTGGGGTTTCATCAGAGCCTAACTGACTTGGCTGGCAGGAGGGAAATCTCAACTCTAGTCAGCTCTAGATTCCATGTGAGAGAAGAGAAATGTCTAACTTTAGCCCACTGTAGCCATCCTGTCCCACCTGAGGCAGGCAGAGGAGAGGACTGAGAAGCATGTGTGAAATTCAGTCAGGGGCACCAGCTCCCTGAAAGACTGAGCCCTAATTATAGGACTATAGAACACTTCCCCTCCTGCCCCAGCTTACCGCTGTGTTATTAAAGGCCTATTTACAGCAGTTCTTTTTACCCAGTATATCATGTCCAGCTATCAAGAAAAAACTACAAGGCACACTAAAGGCAAAACCCCCCACAATTTGAAGAGACAGAGAAAGCATTAGGACCAGACATGGAAGGGATATTGGAATTATCAGACTGGGAATTTAAAACAACTATGACTAATAAGCTAAGAACTCTAATGGATAAAGTAGACAGCACGCAAGAACAGATGGGCAATGTAAACAGAGGGAAATCCTAAGAAAGAACCAAAAAGAAATGCTAGAGATCAAAAACACTGTAACGGAAATGAAGAATGCCTTTGGTGAGCTTATTAGTAGACTGGGTTACTCCTATATTTATTTGGTATTTATAATGACCTGCTACAAGGACCTGGACGTTTCCTTGTTGACAAGATGTAACACAGGAATGAGACAGTGGGTGCCAAATGTGTCTTACAGAGACTTACGCTTGAACATCGGTATATATTAAGATGACTTTTTAGTCCAACGTCAGCACTGTACTGTAGGTGTGGCTAATTAAATGCATCATGTTTTTAAAAGCCCTTCTTTAAAGTTCTTCAGGTAGCAAAAAGAACATTTGAAGTTATGGGCAGTAAGACACTTAACTTTTATTCATTGTACTTTTGGGGTAATTCATCTCCCAGAGAACTTCTAAAGCTGATCATTCTAAGAATTGGTGCACTTCTATTGGATTTGACCTTGATAGCTTGATTTCAAAACCATGCTGTTAGTTCGTGAAGAATGAATGGAAGTAAAGCAGTGAAGTCTTGAGTCTTTCTCATCACTCGTTTGTTGCACTTCTGTCTGACCTGGTCCAGGTGAGGTTGATAGCTGGCTTTCTAAGCTTTGGGTTATTACATATAATCAATGGCAGTAACCTTATCTCCTCAACTGACCTTGACACTTAGTGGAAATTTTTATATGCTCATCCTTGTCATTTCAAACTTTGTTGCTTAAAAATTGCTTAATTGCTTTACTAAGATTTGGCCTGATTTTCCTTACTCGTTGAGATCTGAAGACCTGCCAAGTTAGAATTTTATGGCTTTAGAAGATTTTCTATATATGCATAAAATATACATATGTATATATATATTTTTCTCTGCATGCTGGCAAAAAAGGCAAGTGTTCTTTCCCAAGCTCATATTTTATAGGTAGTTAAGTAGTTTGATTTTTAAGGTATAGATAAACACAGGTTGAAACCACAAAACAAATTCTGGAATAATTACAGCCAATTTCTGAAAAAAACAAATCTGAGAATCAAGCTTTTGAGCTTTCACTGTTATCATCTACTTTCCATATTGCATAATAATTGGGTAGGGGGAAGCCTTCTACAATAAGAAAACAATTGGATTCAATTTTATAATGTGGCCTCAAGAAGATACTATGAATAATTTTTTTTTATTTTGCTTAGCATAGGTGTGTTCATAAACAGTTGTATAATATTGAAGTGATTCGCTTTCTTTTATACTTCTCCATGAATGTAACCAGTGATGTGCTGGTCATGTATAACATCTGGCTTTTGGGGTGGGGAGGGAACTCTGATTTTGTAGAATTTGCCAATTTCCATGGTGTAAATACTTCCACCATGGCTGATGTCAACCAGTTTGCAAAAGTTCTCAAATTTAACAATCAGTTCTCAGAAGCTAAGCACACTGTTAAATGTAACTTGGTCTACTTCCATGAGGTAAGGTAAGTTTATGAAGACATCTTACTTGATAATTTTATTTTTAATAACTACATGTTTATATATCAAAAATAAATTTGAAGTATTGAGAGCTTTAAAATGAGATAACTGAAACTCAAAATTAAACCTCAATTATATCTCAGTCTATCATCTTATTTTTTTTGTTCAATAAAGACAAAGAGAGATGTTTCCTTTTTGCCTTACAATGGAATTATTTTATTCTGAAAATAATTTTAATGTTGAGGTCAACTTTTAAAAACTTAAGATACTTAATTTTTAAAAGAAATTTGGTAGTTTCTATATAATTTTGTGATTCAAAATATTAGCAAAGTAAAGAAGACTCATTCTTTCTTTTTTGAGAGCTAACAAGGTTTGGCACAAGACTCAGACTAATCTAACTGTTGGTTGGTGGGCTGGCTCAGTGATTCTCTAGGGGTTCCAGTGTTTTAATGGAATGAATCAGCTCATTGTTTTCAATGTGTTTGTAGGTAGTCTGTATCTCTCAATTTTTGCGTTAGAATTGAGAGAACACTAACAGGACTTGATTCCTTTGGTTAGTAGGTGATTGCAAATGTGGCTCTGTTGCCATCCTTTAGTATTTGCCCAAGCTTGGATCCTTTCCTAAACAGTTATAGTCTGTTTTCTTTTATTTCTTGAACCAATGAAGATTACTTCAGCAGTAAAGAGCCCCAGCTACGCTAGCCAGTGGGATAAGGAAGAGTTGGGTGTTCTCTACATCCCTGGTATGGTTATTTAGTTTTATTTATTTTTAATATATCAGGTAATAAACCCCTGAATATCATGAAAGACTGGCTGGCTCCCTTTTGTGAAGTCTTCTAGGTTCTGGAAGTTTCCTGATTTTACCATGCCTCTAGGATTTTGCATATTCTGTTCCTTCTTTCTGATACAATTATCTTTTTTCCTTGATTGGTTTATCTTCAATCATCATTTAATTCTCAACTTAGGGATTTAAAAAAATTTCTAAGGTAGCTCCTTTAATTCTATATTCCAAGTTAAATGCACATTCTGTATGTTCCCATTATTTCTTGCATCTGCTGGCATTGTTATTGCCTATTTGTTTGTCTTTCCCAACCCAACTCATCTGTGTTGGAGCAGAAACCATATCAGTCTTAGTTTTGTTGTTCACCCAATATCTTGCAAGGTGTCTGGCACATCATGATGTCAAAAGCTTACTTTTGAAAGTAAGCTTCAAAAAGAATCTGCTGAATAAATGAATGGAGGACTGGATAAACTATCTTGGGTATTACTTTGAGAGTGATGTCGTTTTCTTGATGAGCTATGAAAACTTATTTCCTTCTAATTCTCATTCCCTCTAAATGAGTTATACCAAATGAAGAGCCTGTTGTTGAGGAGTCCTTATAGTTAGACTGTAGTTAATCCAGAACTTAGAGATTTATCTTAATTTTATCAGAAGAGCCTATTTGGGGAGTCAATTAACTATTATTTTCTAATTGAGAGCTGGTGACTTTTTTAACATTGGTTTGTGTAAGAAGGAACAATATTAAATGGTGAAGTCAGAGAATAGCAGCCGTAGGTTTTGCCATTTCCTTTTGATGTGTCAATAAATAGAAAAGAGAAACTTGACAGACAGACTCAACTTGACAAGATTTTCTGAGATAATGTTACCTAGAATGAACTTTCCAATTTAAAATACATTGAGGAACATAGTCTTGCAATTTTCATAGCCAAAGTGTTTTAGAAAAACAACAAAAGTAAACTGTAAGGTGGCCTAATCTGTGTGGAAGTCCCTGGTCTAGAGAGTCACAAATTTTCTTGAGTGGAAGATTTTAAATAAAATAATATTCAGTATATCTACTATATTGTCTGGATACAATTGTTACTTGGGATGGCTTATGTGACTACGCTGCCAAATCTCGTTTGAAACTATTGTAAAAATAGAAAATTGTGTGTGTATGTGTTTATGTAAAACTTTTAAATTTAATTCAATCTTGGTAAGAAAGTGTAATTGCAGCAAACCTACAAGCTTCAGTTAATGGTTAATGCAGAGTCTCGAAACAATAGAAGTCTGTGTACTTAGGGACTTGGAAAAGATAAGACGTGATTAAGGCACTGCATCTTATCATCTAAGAATAGACTATTCTAGAAAATATAGAAAACATATTCTGTAATTCACGCTTCTCCTTGCTCAAGCCATTTATTCCACTAGAGTGCCTTACTCCTCAATTACCCAAGCCAAAATATCTTTACTCTTAGTCTCTTTAACAACTTTTTCAGATGCCTTTACAGAACAACACAGCCCACAGTTATTCTTTTATCTTTCTGAACTATAAAATACTTATTTTATTTATTATTTTAGCAATTGATTGTGAATTAAATTCAATGCATAACTCAACAAATATTTATAAAAACCAAACATGTGTAAGACATTACGCTCTAAAATTGTTCACAATTATTTTTATGACATCACTTTATTGACCTCTATTGTTACTATTTTTCATTATTACTGCATTGACCACTCTAGTAAAACTTGTAGTTTCCTCCCCAGAATGTATTCCAGCCTTCTGCTTTTGTACGGTATCCTTGGGATATGGGTGATATTAACTCCCTCCCCAGCTCCAGTGGTTGACCCAGATTAATATTTGCCAGTGAGGATAATCTCATTGATTGGTTCAAAGATGGACAGTAACTGAAGCCTGAGCAGATCAGTACATGACGTTCTCATAGCCACAGTGATTTTTTTGATTTGGTCAAATCACATCTAAATAGGACTTTGTTTGATAGTGGATATACAGGAGACCTCTTTCTTGTGGTGTGAAGATATGAACCTGGAACCACTGCAGCCATTTTACCACTATGAAGAAAGGCAGTATGGGAATTAAGCCAACCTAGATCCCTGATCAAAATTGAAATCTGTTTGCCTTTATGTTCTCCATTGAAGTTACTCAATAAATTATCTTAATTTTTAAGCCATTTTGAGTTTTCTAATTCATACAAATGAAAACAGCCTAGTTAATACAATTCCCAAATGGACAGCAAGTAGAACAAGATCTGTGTCTTATACTTCTTTATGTCCCTAGCAGCTAGGAAATTATCTGCTTACAAGAGTTATCCAATAAATATATTGATTTGAGCTGTTGAGAATATTGGTGGTGAACTTCAGGCCTCATTTCTAACTTCATCATAGCTAACATCATTCAGGAAGTCATCAATTTCTAGAGGCTAATTTCAAAAATATCCTAACTGAAAAGTTTGCCACATTGCCTGGGGCATATGTGTTACCACCTGAGAGTTGAGAGAACCTATACCTAAACTAATTCTGGGAATATTCATTTCATGTTATTCATCATAGGATTGACAAAAAGAAAAAAGTTGCCATGATTCAACCTTAATATATAACTTTCTTGTCATGAAATTACAACATATATTTAGTAAAAATTTGTAAGACGTGTGGCCTTTAAGAAGGAACTAATCTTGCCACTTCTTATGAACATTTCTGCTTCACCGGATGGATTTTGACATGCTCTCCTTCTTGAAACCCTTTTAAGGTGTTTTAGTTACCTTAGTTTGGGAGTAGCAGGCTAGGACTAGCTTATCTTCTTGAGAGAATGATTTAAAAAGAGTAAACCATATCAAATGACTTATATTTTTAAGACTAATATTTAGAAACTATGATGTAACATTTTCATTGTAAATGTAATACATCCATATTAAAAAAATAGAAAATAAGGAAAAAGAAACCCTAATGCAACTAGCATTATTTGCATATTTTCTAGTTTTTTCTACTGAATATGCTTTTATTGCTTTCTTGTCATCATTGTCATCAGAGACAAGATACAAAATTTTAGGTTATATTTTTGATCTAATCATTCATGTAAATGAACTGTGGTACTGGCAAATTCTTTAGGCCTTCAGACTGCAGATTTTAAGCATGATGGCCTTAGGGGTGAAATCTGGGAATGAGGTCTGTTTGGATGTACAAAGACCTTATTTGCCTTGAGCAAATTTATGGGGCTGTGGAGGTTGAAAAAAAATGGATGTCTGGAAAATAAAACACAGAGCAACTCCTTATATGGGTTGCAACAAAGGAAGAAGGAAGAGAAGGCTTTAAATCCCCAATAGTCTCATTTATTTTTAAACAAAACATCATTTTCTATCTCTTGCCCAAATTTAAATTAAAATTGGCATGTAAAATTATTTTTATTAACTATATTTTTGTACAGTAATAATTTATATTTGGAAAACTATGCTTAGGTGGTGGATATATTCCTCCACTTCAGACTGTATAATTTTATAAGACATAGTAATACTATGTGGTGTTACTATGTACTTTGTATACTACGTGTATATACATGTTTATACATAGAATATACTACTATGTACTATATATATTACATGGTAATACTACTTTTATCCCTAAGAATTCTAGATAAATCTTTAGAATGAAATTATAATACTTTATTTGACTGTAATGTGTGCTCTTTTGATCTGAACTTTGAAAAAGCACACACACACACACACACAAACACACACACACACACACACACCAAGAATAAAGATTTAGTAATGCTAATACAGTCAGCTCCACATCTGCAAGTTCCACATCTGAGGAATCCAAAGGCCTAGATGGTTGCATCTGTACTAAACATGCACAGAGTCTTTTTCTTGTCTTCATTCCCTAAGCAATATAGCATAAGAACTATTTACATTGCATTTACGTTGTATTAGGTATTATAAGTAATCTAGAGATGATTTAAAGTATACGGGAGGATGTGCATAGATTATATGCAAACACTACGCCATTTTACATATAGGACTTGAACATTCACGGATTTTGATATCCATGGGCGTCTTGCAACCAATCCACAGTGGATACCAAAGGTTGACTGTATTGTTAATGAAGTAGTAACCTTTAGGACTAAATTCGATTGTTCTTTCAACTTAATCAGAACTGGATATTGTTCTTTCCTAATATTTCTAAGAAAAAATTAAGGCTATATATCTCTAGATTTTTTTTTTTTTTGGAATGTTAAATCAACGTTTCAAAGATTCCATGATTAGTTTTTCAGTATTTTCAGAGATCCCTCTTGACTTTTGCTGGTTAGTTGGTTACTTCATGAAATTACTGGTAGGTTCAACTGACTAAAAGAATATAAAAGTAAGATCAGCATAAAAATTTGGGTTCTCAGTGGGAATGATAAGTAAGTTGTGTGGTATATTTGCAATTACTCTCCCCTCCTGAGCTCCTGGCAGACAATGATTATCAGTTACAGAGCATTTTCCACCTGGGCTTGAATATTGAAACATTTCTGTTGGCACTTGAGTCAAAACATATTTGCTGGCTTGATGTGAACCACAAATTGCATTTCCAACCCGGTCAGCTTCCTTGCTGGGGAAAGAAAGTACAGCTGGGGCTAATACAAGTGTATTGCCTCTACTAGAAAATCAATTCTGAGAGCATACACTGCTGATATACAATCAGATCTGCAGCTGTGTATATAATGGACACGAGGTTATTAATGACCTGTAAACTGAGGGGCCTAAATTGGGGCCAACATATATGCATGAGCCTAACTCACAGAGGACCCAGCCAACCTCACCCCTAGCTCTGGCAAAATGTTAAAGGAACTCCAGGGAGCAGGATTCCTTTCTTTATCAAATGATTGCGTTGAGATTTGAGGCAAGTTATTGAAGTAGAAGAATGGAGAATCGCTATGGTGACTAAGGTCAGTGCCTGAATTCTTTTTATAACTAGAAAATTCAGCTCAATACTATACCGGATCCCCTTATTAACAAGTAATATCGTATACTAATGGTAACTAATGTAATATCCTTACACTAATGGTGACTAGTATAATACCATACCCAGTAGACATTTTTAACTACTTTTACTTTTAGAAATGAAAGCTCAGGACCAATAATTTCTGTGACTTAGATACTTTGTGGCTCTTATTCAATGTCCTTTCTGTTAAAAACTGAAATTTTACATATTCTGACCAGATGCTAGTACACTCTGGGTATTTAATCAATGTTCACACATGGGACTTGAAAGGAGAAATGATATCACCATACTCATGTTCAGTGCCTTTTGGCTTTGTGCTTTCCTTTTCATAAAGTTTTAGCACATTCTCCTAGAGCAACTAACCAGGAGAACTGCATTATCTATAATCATTAGGTTTTCTCTGATTCACTGCTTATAATTGACATCACTACATTTACTTAAATTAAATTTGAAAAAAATGTAGTGATTGAAAATAGCCGCTTAAGTGAACCAGCCAGGATGAAGAGTGATTAGTAATGAAAAAAGATAATGATATGCATTGCGATAATTATTGCAATGCTTTCCTATCAAATGATCCTTTTAATTTCTTTCTCCCTCTTTTAAAAAAAGTAATTGGCAGGCTCTTTCTGTAAGTATTTTTAGAATCAAGTGTTTATTTTAAAACTGGTTGAGTCAAACTGGTTGTGACAGTCGTTTTTATTGATCTTGACTATGAATGGAGACAAAATGGGTTAAGGAACTGTATTCTAAAGGATCTAGTTCTCCTCCAACCCCAGTCATAGTTTCCACTCCTTCTGTGAAGTTCCCTGATCACTAAACATCACCTGGCAGGCTTGACATTGGCTCACAGCAAAACTTTCCACAACTGATCCATCCCACCTTCCAATGAAATATTAATAACAGAGCATAAAGCTGACTCAATAGAGTATGTCCTTCCAGAAAATGAACTTTTTTGTTGTTTTTCATTTTTCAATGTCATTATCAATGCCATGGATGAGGCATACCGTAGAGCTGTTTGTGATATCAGAATATAGCATTCTTCTCACATCACCTATGAAAAAATAACTTGTCTTTATTATTCAATCTAATTTTCAGTTTCTGACCTTGAGTCCATCTAACAATTGGGCTACTATATTAGGCACTGTAATATTAAAAATATTTTCACCCTTTTTGTTTAATTTTTCTCACTGTATTTCTGTAAGGGTTAGCAGCTTTGGGATTGCATGGTCATTTTGGCATTTTAATTTGGCGGCACTGGCTATGTCCCACAAGATCAAGACAGCCTACTAGTAAAACAAATAAATAATTGAAATTTGAAAACTAGTCCAAAGACATAGATTTCCCTCTGGAGTTTTACAGTTACTTGATATGTGACCTTGGATTAGATTCTTTGTGCCTCAGTTTATTTAGGTTTAGTAATATACGTTAAGAATGTGGTTATTGGAATCACTCGAAATAATGTAGGTAAAAGTGTTTTGTAAAGCATTATCTTTAGCAGCTTGGTTGATTCTCCTGTATTTCACATGCATATGCTCATCTGAAGTAAAAGAATTCCCAATAATTGATCTATAATTCTTTCAGGGTTGCAGTTCTTCTAATGGTGCTATACTGATTTAAAATTTTGGATTTTTCCCCCCTCTTTCTAAAAATTGGTTTCCATGTGAATTCCACATTTATTCTAAATGTCCTAATTATTTCTGCATTTCTTTCTAGTAAGGACCAGGGACAAAAGGAGGGGCCATTTTCTAGGGTAAATACTTGCAAAAGAGTTCACATGGCTAAGCCTGTCCTGAATTTACTCTCCCAAACTGTACTTTTTGACCAGGATCATGTAGTTCAATTGAGATGCTCTTTGCTTAACTGGTACCTTAGAATGTTGATTGTGGAAAGAACCTTAAAGATCAATTATTCCTTTAGCTATAGGAGAGAGGTGATTCTCCTCTTGCAGAAATGTAAGGGCGTTCCTCTGTGGGGCAGCAGTAAATTTGCTGTAAAAGTAAAGTTGTAAAAGTTTAATACACTGATGTACTTAAAATAGTGGGAAAAACCCAGAAAAATGGAGTAGCCCTTCAGAATATTACTACTGATTTTTTGTCTATTCCCTGCAGTTAGTTCCGGTCATGATTACCAATTTGACCACACAATTTTAGAGTTGTTACTCATTTTGAGAAATACATTTGCTTCTCTTCATAGACAACCTTTTATTCCTCTAACCAGTAGCAATGAATTATCTCATCTTTGTTCACTTGTATCAACATTCTAACATTTTCCAATGCTGCCCTAAAAAATATCCCCATACCTTCAAGAAGAGATTTTAAAATCTCTTCTCTTTTTCATTGACTAAACTCAAAGCGCTTCAGGATTGAATGCTGTCTGCTCTTGTGACTGTGATACCTTTCCTGCTATACATGTTCAAAGGGCTTTTCCATACATATTTAAAACATTGTTATCTCAGCTGTAAGAGGGTACACAATATTTTACTGTCGTTGCAATGAATGCAAGTCTTCTTTGAAGAACTACCAGCCTCTGCTCCTTTGCCAAGACATATTTATGCATTTACTCTGCTCATGAGAGGCTGTTACACTAGTTTTAAAGAAATAAGTGGTCATATACAAAGACTTTTATTTTTTCCCCAATGGATCAAGAAATTTTGCCCTCATTTTAAAGGAAAATCTTTTATTACTATTAGAGGTGGAGAGAGGAATAGGCCATTGGAAAGTTACCCTTTCAAAGGCCGGACAGTGTCTTTGTTTCTCCTATTTCTTCTTCAAAATGGAGGGAAATGGTACAAATTGGATGTTTATTTATATGACTGATAGAGATGGTCTAAGCATTTATTAAATTAAGTTAGATAAAACCAATTTATCTATCATGGTATCTCTAGTTATTTTGTCACAAATATTAAACTCTATAATGTTTTCCTAGAAATGTGACAGCAAAATTCATTCTTTTATTAAAAAATGCCAAATATGGTTGTGTAAGTTTCCTGTGGCTGTTGTAACAAATTACTATAAATTTAGTGGCTTAAAGGAACACACACTGACTCTCTTACATTTCCGGGTGTCGGAAGCCTAAAATGGATTGGCAAGATTCTGTTCCTCCTTGAGGCTCTAAAGGAAAATCTGTGTTCTCGCCTTTTACAACTTCTAGAGGCTGCCTGCATTCCTTGATGTGGACCCGCATCAGTCCAACCTCTATTGCTATTGTCTCATCTTCTTCTCTGACTTATCCCTCTGTCTCTCTTTTATAAGAACCCTGTGATTACATTGGGATAACCCAGGACGATCTCCCCATATCAAGGTCTTTAATTACATCTGCAAAGTTGTTTTTACCATGCAAGGTAACATATCCACTGGTTCCAGGGATTAGCATGTGGACATTTTGGGAGGCTGTTATTTTGTCTATCACAATGGTAATTTAAAAATACATGTCTTTAGGGGCCCGCCTGGTGGTGCAGTGGTTAAGTTCGCACATTCTGCTTCAGCCGCCTGGGGTTCATGGGTTCAAATCCCACATGCAGAACTATGCACCACTTGTCAAGCCATGCTGTGGCAAGCCTCCCATATAAAATAGAGGAAGATGGGCAGGAATATTAGCTTAGGGCCAGTCTTCCTCAGCAAAAAGAGGAGGATTGGTGGCATATGATAGCTCAAGGTTAATCTTCTTCAGAAAAAAACAGTGTCTATAAAAGATAAAAACTAAATCCAAGAGGGAAATTACTCTTTTAAATTATCACCATTAGTATTGTATATCAAGAGCAATAGTCAGATGTAAAAACCTTTTTTTGGTGTCTGAGATCATTGTAGTAATCATTTTAGGCAAAGGCAATTTTACTTAAATCAACCTTGATGAGTTAAACTAGGGAAGAAGAGACCTAATCATGGCTTATTCCAGACTTTGTAAATCATAAAGAGAATAATTTGTCATTTATTTTAACAATGAGTAGAAGCAAAGGACGTTTGTACAGGATATCTAATTTCCAGATGAAAGGAAGATGAGTGTGATTGGGGTTACAAGATTTGTTTTTTCTGAGTTAACAGAGACCCAGGAACATGAACCTCCCATTTTCACGGCAGGATTGTGTTCACCTGACTGACCACTAAGGAAACACTTGCCTCAGGTAATTATATGAACAAGAAAACACATTCAGTTCTCTGAAAATATCCCAAATAGCATTTTTTGGATGATTCAACTATGTCTTGTAATTGGTATTTTCAAAAACCTTGAGTATTTCTCTGCCACTATGGCAACTCATTTTGGCATTCTGCAGAACCTGATTAATGAGTTTTACTTTCTTCCTTTCTCTGGACTGAATATAGTTCATAGTTTTAAATGAATTTTTCACATAAACGTGTAGAATGATTATTCTATTGTCACTGTTCAGTTTTGAAACGATATTGGAAAGGAATGAACTAAAATAATTCAATGATTTGGGAACCAAATCTGAGCATTTGATCATATCCCTATGAGGTCAATGCCAAAGAAGGGCATTCATTCTAAAAGACTAAGTTTAAACAGACTGGTTAGATCTTCATCATAATTTTTGTGCAGAGGAGGGAAAAAAATTTCTGACACTTGAACTACTTTTTTGGGAGAGATTTCTGTAGAAACCTAGGACAATATAAGTGCAGTGATAACAACCTGAGATTGATGTATAGAGGGTGTGAGGTCCACCCTGTTGGAGTCAGTTATGGGCAAGATGGTCAGAGGGAGTAAGCGTTTCTTGAATGTATATAGTAACCCTCACTCTAGAGCTATTTTCCATTGATAGAATGTTCTTGACGCATGATCAGCAGTTAATAAATATTTCTGAAAATAAAAGAAGGAAGGAATATAATGTTAGGGAATGGGATTACTAGTGCTAAGATCACTCTCAGCTTTATTTTTCAATCAATGGTTCATAAATATAAGTGAATTAAGCTGAAGCCTGAGAATAAGCATGTTTAATTTGTCCAAAAATAATTAAATTGCTAAAATCATGTAACTTAGGACTAATCATTTATTCCTGGTTTCTAAATCTGTACATGAAAGAGAGAAGTAACACTAGAGGCTAGAAGATCAAAGACAAATTTAAAAATAAATTTAGTATGACTTTTTATTTTTTATTCTTAAATGATGTTACTGGATATTCTTCTTAGAACATAGCCAATCAGAATTGATGAATATAAATGAAATATATCTGCTTGTCATCCTGATATTGGGTACATGGGTGTTTGTATAACTCAAATTTGTAGCAGGTGAGTTAGTAATACTACAGATACTGAGCTGTATGGGGGTCACTCAGATGACTGCCAAGGGGTTCTGACCCTTAAAATCCAAATGAAATATGCATGAATCCCAAGGAGGTGTTTACCTTTTTCCTAGACATCTTTGGCTGCAAACTTTTTTTTCCTAGAAAATTAGTCTGTTTCTGGGTCACTTTGAAATCTCACATTCACTTTCCTTTTTCTGCTCCCTGACATGAGCAGAAAGATCACCATCCCCTTCCTTAAATCACACGCCTTCACAAAGTCTCATTACATCAAGTTTTCAGGTGTGAAGAGTGAAACGATGTTTTGGAGTGATGGAAAGGGTTTTAAACCAAGGGCATGGAACTTGTAATTGAATACAAGACATCTACATTCTTAAAAAACTGTGTTTTAGGGGGCTGGCCTGGTGGCATAGTGGTTAAGTTTGCACGCTCTGCCTTGGCAGCCTGGTGTGCATGGGTTCAGATCCCGGGCATAGATCTACACAGCGCTCAACAAGCCATGCTATGGTGGCATCCCACATAAAAAATAGAGGAAGATTGGCATAGATGTTAGCTCAGGGCCAATCCTCCTCATCAAAAAAAAACGTGTTTTGGGGCCGGCCTGGTGGCGCAGTGGTTAAGTGTGCACGTTCCGCTTTGGTGGCCCAGGGTTCGCCAGTTCCGATCCTGAGTGTGGACACGGCACCACTTGGCAAGCCATGCTGTGATAGGCATCCCACATATAAAGTAGAGGAAGATTGGCATAGATGTTAGCTCAGCTACAATCTTCCTCACACAAAAAGAGGAAGATTGACAACAGATGTTAACTCAGGGCCAATCTTCCTCATCAAAAAAAGCATGTTTTAGTCATTTTTGCCCACTTAGTCTCTAGCCTCATTAATTCTTATCAGAGCACCTCAGAGCCCTCTAGCTCAGTCTCCAAGCTCAGTTTTGGACTTCTCTTTTATGTCCAAAGATTTGCTGAAATGCTCTATTAAACAATGGCCCTTCCGCCCTGAATCTCGCCTTTTCTATCTTTCCCACTCATCGCTACAAAGAAAAAGGAGCATTTAGAGGTTTGTTTTCCCATTGATATGAATTATGTTTTTTCCTAAAAAAAGACAGAATCACTACAGGCAGATTATGGATTGAAATAACATTTTTGTCTGTATTAATTAGTATTAGTTGAAGTTATGATACTGCTGTCATTGTTAGATTATAACCAGTAAAGATAACAGAAAAAGCCTGGGAAATTCAATCAAATGGTTCAGAGCTTGTGACACATGACAGTTCCTTCCATGTTCCTTAAATAGTCAAAGTAAAGGTTAAAGGAAAATGATTCTGTTTGGAACCCTTGGAAAATTGAATAATAGAACATATGTGCAAGACTAATGGAGACTCAAGTTAGGGATGTGGCTAGGAACTCTTAGAAAACTTGATTGCACATGTTCCTCCAACCATATGTATAAGAGGGTTGCCTTGTACAGAGAGCTTAGCTATGTCCTGGCTAGTAAAAGAAATACCACTGAGACTCAGCTTTCTGCTCACAAATACATTGCTTTGGGGTTCATGGTTACCAAGGCAGCGATGAGCTGTGAACTTTCTATGGATCCATGAAAAAATCTGCCATTGGAAGTTGATAGTGTTTGAGAATTTTACAAGCTTCTCCCCAGAAAGCGGTTAATATGGTATAGATATACAATAAATCAAGTATTAGATTCTCTGTTCAAATACTCCTAAAGAGAGGTAAGGTAAGTTACTTCTCCAGTGTATTCACATATTAAATGATACTCGTTAGGTCTTGAAGGAGTTAATGCAACCTTCACAGGAATAGAAATTGAAATCCAGATAGTTGCTAACTGAAGTGAGCAGCTTTCCTCAAGTGATTGTCCATTTGTAGCTTAGAAAATGTCTTTTCTATATGCAGTAATTTGCAGTATGCAAATATGCAGTAATTTGACTCAATCAAACAGCCAGTTTGAAATTATATAGACAAGACTATTTAATTAGTTGAATATTTATTTTTCAGTGCATTGTTTTGGTGTCACGTGAGGTTAACCCAAGCCAGAAATTTAACCCATAGTCAAAATTAGTGAAAATAGAATAGCACAGTGGTCGCTGTACCAGACTGGGGATCCAGACAGCTTGGGTTCGGATCCTTCCTCTGTCATCCACTAGCTGTATGACTTTGGGAAAATCGCTGAACCTCTTTTCTCACTTTTTCGTCTTGAAAGTGGAGATTGTAACAGGTTCCCCCTCTGATGGTTGTTGCAAAGGATAAATGAGTTAATAAGTAAAGTGCCTGGCAAATAGAGGCTTTAAAAATATTTTCTATAGCCTGTTTATGTAGTATTTTATCTATGAAACAAACGTGCGAAAACATGTATGGAAAACATGCTAATCTTAAACCATTTAGATTTCAAAATGCTCATTTTCTTTTAAAAATGAGAAAATTAGTGTTAATATGGAATTTTAATTAGACTATAAATTGAGTGAATTTTTACTTTTTGTTTCTATTTCTAGTGGAATAGCATGTAAAATACTTATTCATTTTAGCAAGCATTATAGTATAATAAACATTGAGTATAGAAAATCCATCTGCTAATTATCCAGGGCTGAATAAATTCACATAGCAGAGAGTAGCGTTCAGCCTTAAGTTGTTTTCTTGATATTTACACTGTGTAATAAAGTGTTGCTCATAGTCTGTATTTTTATTGGGAAAAATATTAATTTAAGAAATAGAAGAATGAAAGTTTTTAATGGCAGCAAGTAATAAGGAAATTGGTTTTGCAATCTTTGTAGAAGTGAAGCTATTTTTCCTCTTTGCTTTTAAAGTCTTACTATATTAACAGAAAAAAACAGCTATATTTAAGGGATAGTTATTAAAATCTTAAAGAGCCTTGAACTGTTGAGATAAAAATGACTACTACAAAGGTCCTAGGAAGGTTATTTATCTTAGAAGATTAACCTTATGACAACCATTATAAAATTTCAAATCTATTAATATTTTCACTGTTTAAACTGAAATAAAACGTAGTATGTCTTAAAGAGAATTTACTTAATAAAAGGGCAAATGAAAGAGTTAAATCAATTAAACAGTGTAGTTATTTATTACTGCTGAATCATTCTAAAGAAGGACAGGCCAATCCTACGAACTGATTTCTGGTTTACGTCTCGTCTTTGTCAGAGGGCAGGAAGTTCTGTTCCTGTACTGCTTTCACGTCCGTCACCTGCTGGATTCTTGCTACCAGTCTCTACACTTCTCTGAGACTTTCTCATCATATTCTTGCACCTTAAATTTCTTTTTTTTTCTACCTATCCATTTTTATTTTTCGGCTTTAAAAGTTGCTCAGGACTTTTTGGCAATCTTCAGAAATATGTTTGTAATTTTGTCTATACCTCAAGCTACCAAGACAACGCCTTCTTTTTTTTTCCTTAATGGGCCTTCTACCCACTTTGCCTCTATTTTCTCACCTCTCCTTTGTTTCTTACCATGGTGTTATTGATTGTCCCTCCATCACTGTCCTTCCACTCTTCTCACAATATTAAATTAGGTGGTCTCTTATAATCTGAAATATACTAATTCTTTCTACTGCATTGGACAAATTTTTTTAAAAAATTGAGATACCATTGACATATAACATGTGTAAGTTTAGGGTGTACAACGTGTTGATTTAATACATTTATACGTTGCAGTATGATTACCACCGTAGCATTAGCTAACACCTGTATTCTATTACTTAATGATTATTTCTCTTTTTGTGGTAAGGACATTTAAGATCTAGTCTCAGTAACTTTGAAGTACATCATACAGGATTGTTGACTGTAATCACTATGCTGTGGGTTGGATCTCCAGAAGTGAATCATCTTCTATTTGCAAGTTTGTGCCCTTTCACAACATTTACCTAGTTCCCCTGCCCCCGACTCCTGGTAACCACCGCTCTACTCTCTGTTTCTATGAGTTTGGCTTTTTTTAGATACCACGTATTACGGGAAAACTTTTTACATGGTTTCTCTGCTAAGATCTAGTATGCCTATCTTACCTCTGTCAACAATTTCAGTGTCCATCATTCCTCCTATTGTCCTTAAAATGTTAATTTTCCCTAGGAATTTACCTGCATGTCTTAGAGCAAACATAGACTTTATTTAGCTCAAACTAAAGTCACTTCTTTCCCTTGCCCCACTTGTTTCTCTCATGTTTCCCTATCCCATTGTGAGCACACAACCTATGCTATTGTCTAAGCCAGCAGCCTCAGCGTCACTGTTGTACACTCACTTCTAGTTGGTCATGAATGTTAGGATTCAGCTCTTCTCTTTATTCTCTGAACGCTTCAACTTTAATAGCAGTCTTCCAAAATCTGCTCTAGATCTGCATTAGCACAGATGAAATTCAGAAGATTTTTACAACCCTTCCAAGGAATCTTCCAACATTTTGGCTGGTTATCTGATTTATTCGTTTTTCTTTGATTGCTGACTTTGCCCTCTAAAGGACTTTCAAAGTCAATATTCAGAATTTTTCTTGCATCTCTAGACATCAACAGAGAGAAAGTAAGGTCAAGGCTTAAATTTTGTGCCTGCTGAGCCAGTGAGAAAGTAATGGGGCTATTATTTAAACCCACGTCTGTCTGACTCTCCCAAAGATACTGCCTCTCTGAAAGCAAATTCACTTTATTTTCATTGAATAAAAATTGGGGCTAGTGAAAAATTCTCTCCATCTTTGTAAAGATTACATATGTTTGAACCTGTGAAGTTTCTAAAGGTATGTTGTTTGACTCTTTAGAATAAAAATGTTCAAGTCACTTGTTTAGATACAGGACATCCTCTGCTAGAGAAGAACTAAGTCAATGTGTTAATTTTGCATAGTGGTGGTAGGGTGATCTACTCTTTCTTCTTGAGAATGAGAAGAAAAGATAATACTTTCTGCTTGAAAATATTATTTTCCTTAGTTCTTCACTTTTTTTGATCCTTTCAAGTTAATTATTAATTTGTGTTATCTTCTGAATATATTAACATAAGTAAATAATTACCTGACAAAGTATTGTATACAGGAAAATTACAAAGGTACTTTTAAAATTGCAGAGTAGTTGCTGCTAAACATGCATAAAACCTTGTTCTTTTAGATAACTTTAGAACATCACCTTCCTGTCTGATTCCTAGGTCTGATTTCTATTCATCTGATTGCTTTCTTTATGAAAATATCAGAGTTTTTAATAATATTAGGAAGCAATAGAAAGAGCCATTCTGATTATCACAGGGGACAAAGACTACTTCAACTTTTATCTCCACCTTGCAAAAAAGAAATTTTAAAGATTTTATTCTCTTCCTTTAGAACTTAGAACTCAGACAACTTCATTTATAACTGTCTGTATTTCTAGGGACCAGTTTTAAAATGCAGTAAACATATTTTCTGCATGAAACATGCCTACCATACTTACAATTTTTGTGACTACATAGGGCCAGTTAAAGATTTTCTGTTACC
Organism: Equus quagga; assembly: GCF_021613505.1. Classification (NCBI taxonomy): domain Eukaryota; kingdom Metazoa; phylum Chordata; class Mammalia; order Perissodactyla; family Equidae; genus Equus; species Equus quagga. Next base: position 95,766,698 of record NC_060274.1, read on the forward strand.
CTCTGGAAACTTATAATTATATAAATACGTGTAATTTATAATTAAACACAGACTGTAAAATTTTAAAATAGATTTATTCATCTAACAAACATTTCATTTTATAAGAAACATAATATAGAGAAAAAAGTTTTTAACTAAGAAAAGTCTATTCATAGGCAAGAAGTGTCTCTCCATACCCTGCATGCCCTTAGGTGGTCATGAGGTGCAGCAGCAGTTACAACGTTGAACTCATTACATTTAAGTTATTGATTCATTTATTAATATATTTATTCCTGCCAACTTTGGACAACTGAAATGTCCAAGAGAATCTCATTCTCTTATATGAAGCTAGCATATATTTTTCATAATATAAACTTACAATTTTTTGTTTTACTTTTTGGGTTCATATTTATCAATTCATTTATACAAATATATATGTATACTGAATATATATTAAATTCCAGGAGCTGTTCTAAGCACTGGGGACACAATATTGCAACGGAAAGACATGCTCCCTGACCTCAGAGTCTGAAAGGAATAATGTAGGGGTCATCACAGGGAATGTTTTTCAAGCTCTTTGTAGGCAGTAATATCTAGGCAAAGAGAGAGAAAGTTTTACACACAAAGGGAATAGAATATGCAAGGAACTAGAGAAAAGAAAGTATGGTGAACTGATAATAGTTCATCATGGTTGAATATGTAAGTTGGGGGCTGAAGAAGCAAAAAGGGATAAATCTTGACAGATTTCAAACTATATCTTAATGGAAATAGCGGATCATTACAGGAGAATAGCATTAAGAAGAGAACATAATCATATTTACATTTAATAAAGCTCAAACTAACTTCAGTGGGTGAAAAAATTAGTTGGATGTTAGAGAAGAGAGAGAGTAGCCAATTAGGATTCATTGAGATACAGCCAAGGAATGGTGGGAACTAATCTTAGAGGAGCAGTAGTGGAATGTAAGGAAAATGGAACATGCCTGGGGAGTACAATCAATAGGACAATGTGAGGAAGTAAGGAAATACAAGGCAGCAATGTGTACTGTGCAGCTGGAGAGACTGCCCTTCACATAGACTGTGATGGCAGGCAACAGAGTGGACCCGCATAGATGATACCCACGATTCTAGTTTGAATACCTGGGTAGTTGGTAATTCTATTCACTGAGTTAGGGAGAATAGGAAGAGATATAGTATCTGGGAGGAGGGTGTGGGAGCTGAGTTCAGTTTTGGACATACTGATTTTGAGCCATCTTTGGGATGTCAAAAGTTTCCTGACCAATAGGTAATGGGATGTATGAGTGTGGAGCTCATGGAAATTTTCTTGGCATTAGCTGTGGATCTGACAATATCAGCATATATATAATAATTAAAGATATAGGAATAGACTAACATTTTCAGGGAGAATATGTAGAGTGAGAAAAGTTGTGTGGCAGGACACCCCAGTTAAAGCATGGAAAGGGAAAATAAGAAAAGGCCCTGCTACTGAGGTAGGAGGAAACTCCATATAGGCTGATGCCATAGAATAAAGGGGAAGAGAGGTTTTTAAAAGGAAGGAGTAGTTAACTCTCCCAACTGCTGCCAAGAGGCCAAGTATAGTAAAAATTAAAACCTAATTATGGCAATTATAAGTGAAATAATAATTAATGAGCTTAGTAAAAGCCTTTCTTGTAGAAACTGCTGAGAGTGGGGACCAAAATGGGATAGGTTGAAGAGAGAATGGGAGGTGAGGAATGACAGGGAGTGTAGAACATGCTTTGTAGCATTTGGAGTGTCAAGGAATTTGGAGTGTGAAGTGGAGGGGAGAGAGAAAGGCAGTAGGTGAGAGGAATATGAATTCAGGAAGGATTTTTCTTTTTTAAGCATGGAACTTCAGCATGTTCAAATATTGATGGGAACGAATATGCAGAGATGGAAGGATGGAAGATGATTAAGTTCCTAAGGAGGAAAAAGAGAAGACTTTCTAGAGAACTGGTGGAAAGATTAGACTTCAGTAAGAGGAGGAAGCAAGACTGGAAGAAAGTAAGAAAAATGGACATCGATACAAGTTACTTTTTTGGTTTAGTGGCAGAATATTGGCGGAATTTCAGAATAGCAAAGTTGGGAGCAGAGTCATCTGTTAAGGAAAGATGTGGGAGGATGGAGCGAGGAATGAGAAGTTTGAGAGAAATAATGATATTAGACGTTTATTGAGCTGCATGTTTCAGGCTATTTGCGGTGTAATTTTATATTAACTAATTCAGTTAACCCTCAAAGCAATCCTATGGTTTAGAGATGAGGATGGGAAAGAGGGAAAGAGGCTTGAACTTTTCTTTGAGAAGAATGGGAAAACAAGCCGACATGGTCCTGTTAAGGTTAGAGACCATGAAATTACAATGGCACTAAGCAAATGTTTCTCACATCCTCTTGACAGCCTGAACACAAACTTTCAAAACAGCTATCATGAACATGTCTTGAAAAGAATTCTTACTATATTATGTTAAAATATCTGCTTATGTGTCTGTTTTTCCCATAGGAGAGAAGTGTGTGGGTCTTAATCATTGTAGTACCCCTGCACATAGTGCAGGATCTCAGGCTCATAGTAAGCACTTAAAAGGTTTGTATTGAATAAATTTACACTTGTTTCCATCCTTCCTTGCTTTCCAGACTCACCAAATGCTTTGTTTTCTTGACTTAATATTCCAAATTCCTCCAACTGCTCCGCATATGATTTTGTTGCGTCTCTTCATGTTCCTGCTAATACTCTGCTGCATAAGCTTAACTGTGTTTATGTTTATGTCTTTAGCATGTAGTGTCCACAAGTGAATGTAACACTTCAGCTATAGTAGAGAAGAAAAAGTCTAACATCAAAGTTATAGATCTGATAACCCTCTTTTTGTAAATTAAGAGAAAAATAGCAGAGGCCTTGGAAGATAATGATTACAGTTCAAGTATATTACTCTCAGGCACAAAGGTTTTTATCAGTCTCTTCCACTGAGGTGATATGGTGGTTAGCCCTTCTCTATGGAGGGATTAAGCCAACCATCCTAGTGAATGTTTAGCCCAAGTCTGGCTCCTTCTGAAGTTCAGCAAACATCGCTACTTCTTCTCCATCCCTGGTTAGTTGATATTCGTTTATAGAAAGAAAAATGTTTCCATATTAGCATAACCAAAACAGAAAAAACCAGCCCTGCTGACAGCTTGACTTAAGCCCAGTGAGACCCATGTCAGACTTTGGACCTCCAAAACTACAAAGTGATAAATTTTTGTTGTTTAAGTCACCTGGTTTTAGTAATTTGCTATAGCAGCAAAAGGAGACTAATATAGGGAACTACATGTTGAAGTTATAAACGGGGACAGAATTAAGGACACGTATTAAAACTCCTTAGCAAAGATGATATTCCACTTCCAGTGAATGGGTAACTAAAGCAGCTTCTTCAACTTTAACCTTCAGAGACCCACTTTTCCCTGAGCTATTGAGTTGACTTTACTGTTTATAGCAAATTATCAGCACAAATTATCAGCACATTTGCGTACACTTAGTAGTGAAAACACGAGCTCAGGAAAAATGGCACTTGATCTGCTTACAAAATCAGGGTGCTGGCCACTACACAGCCACACAATTAAATTTAGCTATCCCACAAAACACTGCAACTTACATGTCAATTTGTAAGGACATTTTCTTTATTGATAACACAATGATGACATTCATCATTCATGCCGTGCCACACACTGCAATAAGAATTTTATATATATTATTTCATTTCATGCCACAACATCGACATGTAAGAGACGTTATCCTCATTTTATGGATGAAATTTAAGCAAACTGGCCTCTATGACAGTGGTGGTAAGAATATCTGACCCTAAGGTCTGTATTCTTTCTCTATGAAAGTTTTAGGAAGATAGATTGGTAGCATCAGGCCTCTTCTCTTAATATTTAAAATAATTGGGTTAACTGCAGTCCTGGTTTTGCATATCTGTGCTTCTGCATAAGAATCACTCACACTTAATTTTTGCTTCACTTTGCTTTGCAGAACATAAACTATTCTAGGAACAAGTGTCCTTTTTGAAGTTTGCGCTGTGGACATTGACTTAAAAGGGAAGATGTGGAACAAAATGGTACTCTGGGACCTAGATTCTATCACAGGAGGCTACCTTTAAGAGTTTAAAATTTGGCAGTAAAATTTGCTTTAGGCCTTACCATGTTGTGTACAAATTTATCTACAGGACAGATACTTAAAAATTAGTTTATGAGCTGGCCTTGATGGTCTAGTGGTTAAAGTTCAGCGCTCTCACTGCTTTGGTGGCCTGGGTTTGTTTCCCAGTCATGGAATGGCACTACCCTTCTGTCAGTTGCCATGCTGTGGTAGTGGCTCACAGAAGAACTAGAAGGACTTCAACTAGGATATATAACCATGCACTGGGGCTTTGGAGAGGAAAAACAAAAAGAGGAAGATTGGCAACAGATGTTAGCTCAGGGTGAATATTTCTCCACAAAAACAAAAAAAAAGAAAATTAACTTATAAAATCATTTGTTTGACTTCTATTGAACTCAAATCAAAATGTAACAAGATAGGTCATAGTTTTAAATATCTGATATAGCAGATCAGAAGTTAAACCATTGGCAAACTACTCAATTTAATTTTTGACTGACCAATTTGAAATTAGGTAAAAGAGAATGAGTTTCCTGTCTGATCAAACAGTGCTGACTATTTTAGTTGTCACTGAAGTTTTAAAGGTGATGGGATTGAAGAGACTAAAAAATTGAACTCTTGATTTTCCCTTGATGTTACTTTATATTAAAGGCGACAAATCCATCTGACACAGGTAGAAACAGGAAATGTAGTTGTGCATTGATTAACAGCAGGAATACGGTCTGTGAAATGTGTCACGAGGCAATTTCGTTGTTGTGCGAACATCATAGAGTGGGCTTACACAAACCAAGGTGCTATAGCCTACTACACACCTAGGCTATACGGCATTAATCTTCTGGGGTTTTTATTGAGGAAGATTAGCCCTGAGCTAACATCCACTGCCAAACCTCCTCTTTTTGCTGAGGAAGACTGGCCCTGAGCTAACATCTGTGCCCATCTTCCTTTATTTTATGTGGAACACCTGCCACAGCATGGCTTGACAAGTGGCTTATAGGTCTGTACCCAGGATCCGAACTGGCGAACCCCGGGCCGCCGAGAAGCGAAACGTGAGAACTTAACTGCTGCACCACTGGGCCGGCCCCTAAACTGATTTACTTTTTAAATGTTAGTCAAAATAATTAGATTTAAGAAAATTGGCATTTGGGTATTTCCCTAATATTACTCTATAATTTTCTCAAAACTTGGTACCTAAAACTCTTCTCTAAAATTGAGGGGAATATATGACTTATCCTCTTTGATGACTTGACATTCCCCATGAGACAGCTACTTGTACCCTCTAATCTCTGGATATATCTTCCTTACTGCCTTTCTCCTGTTAAGGTTAATGACTTCCATTTTGAAAATACTGATAAGAACTTATTCAATCTCTTTATCCAGAATATATATGTATATTTCTTAAGCACACACTCAGTATAGGTGAAAGAAAGAGGAAATGCAAGATTCTGTCTTTTAGAAGGCCCGTTTGTTAGGAGGAACAGACAAGAGTAAAGAAAATTATAACAAGTAGGGGTAAGAGCCATGACACAGGTCTCTACAAAGTTTTATGGGTGTGCAGAGAAACCATGCTTTCCATGAAACATTCCAGAATTTACTCTATACCAATGATAATGATAATAGCAAACATTTATTGAACATCTACTGTGTGTAAGGGTCCCAGGTAAAGGTACTGTACAGAGTGCCATATGTGCATTATTTCATTTAAATCTTACAATAACCTGGGCATTAGAAACTGTTTTTACTCTTCCTTCAATAGATGAGGAGTCTGGAGCTGAAGGAGGTCAGAACAGTTTCCCTAGGTTATGTAGTCAGCTAGTGAGATAAGTTTGAGAAAAGCAGAGGTTGCAAGTCTGTCACCCCCAAAGGCTGTCGTCTTATCCCAGGGCAGAATTGCTTCAAGGCAGTGCTCTTTAGTCCTACAGCCAGCAAAGAAATTGCTCTGCTCAGTGCATGACACTTGATAGTGGGTTTTCTGTACATTTCTTTGTGTATCTTTCTTTCATTACGTTCTGCTTCTTCTATTCAATAGTGAACTTCTTGAGGATATCACATATTTATTTGGATTAACAGTGTCTCTTCCCAATGCTTATTTGTGATAGAGGGCCATCCATATGGATTTTGATCAATTAAGTTTGATTACTAATTAAACCTGGGACAGAGGATAAAAAAAGGAAAAGAGATCAATTTTTGGTAAAGCTGATTAAACAAATGAGAAAAATGTAAAGAAAAGTTATTAAAGTTAGAAATTTTAGAACATAAAAATGATTCCCATTCTGAATTAGAGTTATGTTTTATCCGGCCTCAAGTTTGTTTTTAACACAGGCACAAAGGGCCACATTATGGTTAGAAAAAGAGTATTCTTGTTTTTTATTTTAATCTCAAAGATTAGAAACATTTACAAAACCTTAACTTTATGATATTTGTGCATTAGGATTTTGTGGTAGGCAGAATTCTGTTACAACCCCTAAGACTGTTAGTACCCTGCTATATATACACTTTCTTTCAGTTATTCAGTTAAACACTAATCTAGGTGCTGCTGGGGGGGATTTTGCAGAAGTAATTAAAATCTCAAATCTTAAAATGTTCATATGATTGGGAGATTATGAATAGCGCGTATAATCACATGAGCCCTTAAAAAAGGACTGGGCTCTTCTTGGAAAGAAACTAGAAGTGTGAGAAGGATTTGATGCAAGAGAGAGTCCCTGTTGTTGGTTTTGAGGATGGAGGGGGCTATGTGGCAGGGAATGGTGGGTGGTCTCTAGGAGCTGAGAGTCACTGCTAGACTATAGCTAGCAAGAAGATGGGGACTTCAGTCCTACAATTGCAAGCAACTGTATTTGCCAAGAATCTGATGAGCATGAAAGCAGATTCTCCTCCACAGCCTGATAAAAATCACAGCCTGGTTAACACCGTGAGTATGAGTCCTGAACAGCAAGCCCAGCCAAGCTGCTCCTGGACTTATGACCCACAGAACTGGGAACAATAAATGGGTATTGTTTTAAGCTGCCAAGTTTGTAGTAATTTGTTACACAGCAATAGAAAACTAATATAGATTTAAAAAAAGAAACTCAGTTTGTGCTGCTTATTGTGATGATTTTTTAAAGTTTACTCCACACTAAAGAAAATAATGTTAGCTATTTTCTATCCAAAACGTAGATCTTATTTTCAATTCATGTGGTCACTACAGATGACTTACAGATTTGGTAAATGAATTATTCATAGCACTTAATATATTTGTTAAACCTTTGTATTTCTAGGCCCAAGAATCCTAGTCACTTTGGTTCATTTGTGTACAGCAGTACATCCATCTCCTTGATTATTTTAGCTGGTCTTTTAAAAATATATTTTCCTGAAGAGCAGTGATTATACCTGAACAGGAATGCATGTGGTAGATAAATTAGGATTTTGTACAAAGGCAAGATAGTCTTTATGAAGAAAAGAAGGAAATAGAGGTTTAGGAGGTTATATGTAGCATAAGTGGCAGACCACTTCCTACCAAAAACACATTTACCACAAAACATATATATTTCACATATACATATGTTTTGCATTTACCATTGTGCTTTTGGTAGGCAAAGGTCTATATAAATAGGCTTTATTCATTAGCCTGTAGAGTGAATATTTCAAATCTAAAGACTATTATTAATGGCAGATTCTGAAAACCAGAATGGAAACCTTAAGAGGACACTTCCTTACTCCATGTCTTAAAACAAAAGTCTGATCTGTGTCAAGAACCTCCCATTTGTTCATTTTGGAAAGCTGTGAAGGAATTACAATGGAGCTTGCATTGGATCCTGGATGCTCTTGGCTTTTGCGAATTCTTCTCTTCTACAGGATTTCTTTCTTCACCATTTCTACCATATGACTTTGTGGGGAAGTACTTCCTGACAAGTGGATGCCTCTGGGGAAGAAGTCCTGTAGCAGAATGCAGGCCGCTTCAGTTTGAAAACATCTGAGGTCTTAAAGGAGAGTTGCAAAATAAATAAAGCTCAGAAGCTCATTTATGGTCTAGCACAGCCCACTAGGGTGCAAGCACAATGTTTGGCACATAAAAGACATTCAGTAAGAGTTCTATGAGTGCCTGGATCAGGGGCCCCCAAGACCCCTCCCAACAGAGGTTAGATGATTTGCTAAGAGGACTCACAGGACTCAGCTTATAGTCATACTCATAGCTGTTATTTTTTACAATGAAAGAATGCAAAGCAAAATTAGCAAAGGGAAAAGGTACATGGGGTAAGTGGGGAGAAAACCAGGCACAAGGTTCCAAAGTCTGCTCCCAGTGGAATCACACAGGACATGCTTAATTGCCCCAGGAATGAGTTGTGACAATGCATGCAAAATATTGTATACTGGAGAAGCTCATGAGAAACTCAATTTCCAGGGTTTTTATTGGGGCTTGGTCACTTAGGCAGCCTTTGCCAGGCATTCCAGACTGCCAGAAGGAAAGCGGGTGTTTTGCATAAACCACATTGTTTGCACAATCAGTTTAGGCACAGTGAGCCACTCTTATCAGTTAGGTGATGAGAACTCTCTCTAAATCTAACTTCGCAGATGCCGGTTGAAGGTCAGCCTTGCAAGCAGGCCTTTCTAAGGATAACAGTCTTAGGCCTGCTATGTTAACTCTTTTTTGCACAGTGCCAAAGTAGAGACTTGAAGCTAAGACCTATCCAGTGTATATTTGGTCAATACCCTTAGGAAAAGAGCATGTCGATTGGTAGCCAGCAAAGCATTTAAATGTTTTTATATTTTAGCCACTTACAGCTAATCCAAGGACAAATAAATCTATCTCAAAGGAAAATATGGACTATGGAAGATTAAAATAAGATGTATGCATGATATAGAGTGTCCCTTAAAGCTCTGAATAAGCTTTTTCAACTGTTTTTAAAGAATGCCTACTATGTGTTAAGTAGTTCTTGGTACAAAATTATGACTTGAGCAAGAGAAAAAAAGTCCCTGCTCTCTGGACCTCGTATTACAGTGAAGGGAGACAGACAAATACAAACTAATAGATAAGTGATAAGTACTAGGAATAAAAATAAAGCAGAAAAGAAGGATGTGATACTGTAAGATGGTAGGGGGTAAATTTTTAAATAGTTTATTTTGGGAAGACCTCATTAATAAGGTGACATTAAGCAAAGGCTTGAAGGATGTGAGAGAGTAAGCCAGGTAGTATACAGGGGAAAAGCTTTCCACATAGAAGGAACCACAAATGCAAGTGCAAAGATTTTGAGGCTTGGTGTAAATAGTGTGTTCAAAGAACAAAGAGGCAATATAGCTTAAGTAGACTGAGCCAGGGAGGTAAGAAATGAGGGAAGGGCCAGAGGGTGTAGAGCCTTTAGGGGTAACTATAAGGACTTTGATTTTTACCTTTAGTAAGATGGGAGATAATTAGAGGGTTTTAAGTAGAGAAGTGACAAGACCAAACTTTGTTTAAAAGAATACTCTGGCTGCTGTGTTGAGGATATATTGTCGGGGGCAATGGCAGAAACATAGAGATGGGTTCAGAAGCTAGTGCACTGAGATGATGATGACTTGGATCAAAGTGATCATTTGGACATAGTGAGATGTGGTCAGATTTTGGATATGTTTTGAAGATAAGGTTAAAATTCGCTGATGAACTGAATATGAAGTACAAGAAAAAGAAGAGTTAAGTATGATGCTGTGGTTTCTGGTGTGGACAATTGGAAGAACGAAGTTGCCATTTACTAGATGGAGGAAGGGTGCCAGTGCAGCACATTTTAGGAGAACACTTTGGAATTTAATTTTGAATAGAATGAGATGCTTTTTAGATATATATATGTGGAAGTACCAAATAGGCAGTTGGAAATAGAAACCTGGGATTCAGGGAAACTATCTGGGCAGAAGGTATAATTTTGGGAATTTTGAGCCAAGAGATGGTATTTAAATCCATGATGTTAGATGAGATCACCAAGTGAGTGAGTGTAGACATTGAAAAAGACCAAGGATCCAACCTTGGATATTCCTTGTTTAAAAGCCAGATAGACTGGCAGTGGAGACTGAGAAAGAGCCAGCTGTGAGAGAGGAGGACAGCCAAGAGAGTGTGGTGTCTTGGAAGACAAGTGAAGGAAATACTTGCAGGAGTAAGAATGCTCAACCCTGTTGAATGCTGATAGGTGAAACAAAACAAAGATAGAACAACCGTTGAATTTTTCAAACTAGAGGTAATGGTGACCTTGAGACGAGCAGTTTTGGTGGGTGGCTGTCAGTTTTATGTAGTTGCTGGAAACACACTTTAGCTGTTTAAAATTATCAGGAACAGGAGCAGCTCCACATGGGCCTCAAAGAACTTCATCTTTCTTATGTCATGTATACATATATATATATGTATATATATTTAGATTTATATCTATCTCTCTCTATATATAATCTATCTATATTTTGAATGTTTCTTTAGTCTTTCTTGTGTTGTACCAAATTACTTTTTAGTCAATTTTTTATAGCACTTATCTTCTAAATTTAAGGACTACGTTAAAAGAAGAAAAAAATATATACATGACTTTTACAGAGAGTAAGATCAGATGCCTGTTTCCTTCATTCTATATGAAATACAGAGCCTGGCATGGGCAATTAGCTGAAATCACTTTTAAATGATTGTGTAATTCAGTTAGTGATTAGAACAGACTTAAAGGCTTTTTATCTAATGTGAAATCATAATAAAATTTTTTAATGTTTTAAGAAGCTGTTTAGAAAGAGTTCTTTTATTAGTTACATTTGTAAACATTAGCTTTAATTATCTAGACTACTTTTTACACCTTCATTATTGGATTTTAACTTATATCGTAAGTCATCTTCTAAATTGTAACCTTTAATCATCACTGGAACATTGATTTCTTGAAGCCTTTGGGCTATACTTGACCTTTACATTTAAAAGAGAAATTTCTTTACCTTCTAAGAAGCTGGTAGAGAAGAATATTAAACTACAAGAGAGAAACTTCAATTTCAAGTTCCTATATCAAATATACATGCAGAAAGTGTGAAGTTAGTTGTGATGCTACATCATATATCTCATTCTTGTTCTATACAATAGCCTGCTATTTATTTTGCTTACTAAAGTTCAAAGAAAAGGAAGGCCTTAAATATGGATATTGTCTAACACTGATTTTGTTTTTGTTTTCTCCTGCTGAAAGATTATTTAGTTTTAAGGAAAAGATTCAATTATTTTAACTATTAACATTGATGTTTTGCTTAGAGTAGCTCTTTCTATGCTGTCTAAATAAAGGAGTAGGTGGAATCATTATCTAGTCAATTAGAAAAGATATGCAGTCTATGTGAATTACCTAAATCGTCGAATGAATGTGACTCCCTCCATTTAAAGATTGATGACACACTTTTGCACCCTTCAACAGACTAAATCCTAGACTTGAGGAGGGTATCACCTGTGTGAATATTTATAAAGGGGACAGACAAGTCACCCTTACAGAATTATAGAACCCAAGACTTTCGGTCTGGAAAGGGTCTTTTGAGAGCATCTACTTACTCAACCTCCTCATTTTGTGGGGTGAAGAAAGATGTCCCAAAGAGGTTCTGTGATTTCCTGATCTTATATATCCAGTGACAGAGAAAGCCCCCAAGCCTGATCTCATGATTGTCAGTCCAGCACTCTGTTTACTACAGAGGAAGGCTGTTGTTGAGGCTGGAAAGAGGAGCTTTAGGTCAAATTTTAAAAAGTATTTTTTAACAGAGAGTATTCACTTGCTTTTGCATAAATGTATGCAGACACAGATTAAGAAAAAGAAATGTATACATTAATGTAAATAAAATAGAAAAGTATAAATTTAAAATGTAAGATTGAAAATTAAACACTAACTGCATATTCACTGATATTATGGAATTAACGTTAAGTATCGTAATGGTATTGTGGTTTTGAATAGAAAGAGCCCTTATAGAGATACATACTGAAGTATTCACAGATAAAATGAAGAATAAATATGAACAGATTCATAAAGGGTTTAAGAGAAAGTTTTGCAGGAGAAAAGCATAATGCTCAACTGAGAACTTGGCAGTTAAGAGCTGTGCGCCTGCTGCATAGGTGGGGCCTCAAGGAAACCACTACCTTGGTGGGCTCAGCAAGGGGCCAGGATCTGGTTCTCATTATCCATGTTCAGAACATTATTTTTATATATAAGACTCTGGGGAATTGATTGAAACTATCCAAGCTTACCATTTATTAATTTGTAGTGAGGAACTTCATTTCCAATGGTGGAAATAATGATATCTGCTACTCAGGGCATTACCTTTGCAATAGCAGAGTACCTGGGAAACTGAACTGGAAATCAGAAAGTTTCCTAATGAGCATGATGCTGGAGCCAAAGGAGTTGAATAGATGGTGGAATGTTTCATTCGTAAGTGGAACTGCCTGGAGAATTCTTTTGTTTCACTCTATATCATTCTTTTCTAAAAAAGGATTCCTTTTGTGATGGTGTTTTCCCCTTAACAGGCCCTTGAATATATTGAAATGATTATTCTTCAACTTCTTATTGTTGATCATCAAGAATGTCATGATCCCATGCTAGACATGAATAAACTTAATGCAAAATTTTCAAGGTTATGTTTGACTGGTCTACCTAAATTTAATCCTTGGTAATGTAAACTGGATTTGATGGATACCTCAGTCTCATCATTAACGCCTCTACAAAATTATCTTACTCACCATCATCTCTCCAATGCCTGACATGCAGGAGACCAGAGGTCAGCAAACTATGGCCAGATACCCACTTTGCACAGCCTGTGGGCCAAGAATGGTTTTTCTACATTTAAATAGTTGAAAAGATCAAAAGAAGAAAAATACTTTATGATGTGAAAATTACATGAAGTTTAAATTTCTGTGTCTATAAATAAAATTTTATTGGAATACAATCATTTATGGCAGAGTTGAGTAGTTGCAACAGAGACCGTATGGTCTGCAAAGTTTAAATATTTACTGTATGGCCCTTTATAGAAAAAGCTTGCTGATCCTGCAGTAAACAATTAATATTTATTTAATAAATTAAAACATCTTTTGGAGTGGGCTGCTCTTGCAAATGGCTAACCTCATTTAGATGTTGGTTCACAATTTCTAATTATAGAGAATAGATGTTCTTATTTACAATATCTGGAGGATGTGATTTGTTTTACTCATTCATTCACTTAATCTTTCCACGTTCATTATATGCTTACTACATGCAATTATGGTTTATTATCTCAACTAGAGAAATTAGAATGGTCAAATTCAGGCTTAAGTTTTAGGAGTCAGTGTCATAAAGGAAAGTATTCCCTTTGTAAATTGTGCTGAGTAGGACTGTGACAAGCAGCATTAGGCAGAATGAACTGTAGGTTTAACTTGGTTTGGTTTAAGTTTTAGCTGGTTGCTCCCAAAATCATGAATAAGTTACATAGATCTGTTGTGCTAACAACACCTGCTCCTTCATTTTTCATTGGCTAGATTAGTAACTAGGTAAGGTTAAAGGGAAATTGGAAACAAATAGTCGTGTCTGAACCTCTGGCAGAGCACAGTTATCTGTCAGTCAGGTCCGTAAATGCTCTTACAGAACCCCATCAACGTGGAGAACCAGTTGACACATGTTTAGTGCTCCTGGATGTAACTGGAATAGTTTATCATTGCATTTGGTTTAATATAGTCAAATAAACTTTTAATTTTAATTAAATTCTCTATACTTTTATCTTAGAAGATCAAATGCAAAGTAAATTTTCTTTAGGGAAAAATTCCAATCTCACATTTATTCTCAATTCTCTAAACTCCCCCTTGCCTAATCTATACCTCTTAAATCTGGACTCTTTGAAACCACTTATGTTTTCCAAAGTGAAGATTGAAAGGTTGGCTCCGTGACTGTGGACCACTCTTAACCCCATCCAATTTATCTTCCTTAGAGCTACTGGACTTTTAAAAAATTTTTTGACTGAAACCAGGTCATGTTTTTCCTTTGGTTAAAACTTGTCAATGCTTTTTCAATGCTCTTGCAATAAAATCTTCAACTCTCAACCTTGGCCAACAAGGTACAGCATGACCTGGTCCCTGCCTGCCCATCAGTCTCACACCACTCTCTCCCTACTCCCCTGTCATTGTCACCCTGGTCTTCTGTGAACAGGACAAACTCTTTCCAGCCTCAGGGCTTTGATGCTCCCTGCTCCATCTGCCTGAAGTGCTCTTCCCTGATCCTACACATTGCTGCTGCTTTCATTATTTAGGTCAAAGCTTAAATGCCATCTCTTCATGGATGCTTTTCCTTCATTTTACCTAAAGTAGGGCAGAGTTTCCCTCTCCCTATTGTCAAAGGAAAATTGCACCAGACAAGTTAAACAGGCAAGGAAGACTTATTGAAGACTATTGAATAGAGGAGAAAGATGGAACTCAACTCCTCTGAAACAAAAAGCAAGAGAAATGTTTAAGCGCTAGTGGAAAAATCCTGGAGGATATTAAGGGGGAGGTTGTCAATTAGGTCAGCTGTGTTGGCTTGTTGGTAAAGTTAGGCTTCTACCCTCCCACAGAGATTAGAAGGAAATAGGGCCCCTATCTTTCTTTCTTGTTGAACACATTTCAAAGGGATGGTCCAGGTGCTTGGTAAAGACTTTCCTGGGTTGTAAAATTGGCAAGAGGCAGGAAGAAGATTGACATCTAATTGGGCAGAGAAAGTGTTTGCAATTGCAAGTTTTCTAAAGTAAATTCTCTAAGAAAAGGCCATTTTTGGGCCTATATTCAGGAAGAAACCTGTCTAAAGTTTGGTTAAGCTGAGGGGAATGTTAAGGTCATATTGGTCACTATTATGCTCTGTCACAGCAATCCAGTTATTTCCTTCACAGAATTTATAGAAGTAGATATTAGTTAGTGAACTTATTGAATTCTTTTTCTGTCTGCCCCACTAAAGAGGCATAAGAGCAGACACTTTGTTATATCCACAATCCCTAGGAAAGTGCCTAGAATATAGTAGGTACTCAAGAAATGTTAACTGAATGTGGGGTCTTGTGAAGATGTTCTGAGCATATCAATGATAGTAATAACTGGGTCAGAGTCTGGACTTATTCTGGAAGTGCCTATGTAGGTATAAGACACTGAAATTGTAATCGGTGACTACTAATTTAAAGCTTGCTTAAATGAAAATCAGTGAATAAGTATTAAACCACGGTCAATGTGAAGAGTAACACAACAGTACATTTAATTAGTTCATATCATTCCTTTGTGTGCTGCTCCATATTTTTCTATGGCAGCTTTGCTGCTAAAGTGAGACTTTGTACTTTTTTTGTTTTTCTTATTCCTGGTAAACATGTGTCCATTCCAAGGCTCAGAAAATATTAACATAATCAAATACAATTAAGAAATTTTCACTCTACAAGGGTTTTTTTTTCTTATATCAGAGGTAAGACCCCTAAAAAACTCAGCTTCATTCCAGATTCATAAGATCACCAAGGCATCATTGTGACTGTCATAATTAACTAAATCACAACATCCAAGTTGTAAATATATTCATTTTATGCAAATAAATCAGTAAAGAGCAAAATGCTACAGTACTGGAAAATCATGTTTTTCATGAAAAACAAGGATGACTCATTAGGCATGCATCCCACAAAGTCTGTTTTGTATTCAGAGAGCCAAGAAAATATAGATCAGATCTGATTTCTGAAAAATTTATTTTATTAGAAACACTGGTTCTGGATGATTTGTTCTTGAAAGCTGAGATAATCAATCAGAAAATGATGACATCCTTTTCTTAAGGTTAATTGTTCTCTCAATTGCCTTTAAAAGATTATGATTTTATAGTGATGAGATAAAGCTAACATTTAAAAATTCAGATCACTTACAGTGAAGGTTTTAACATGAAGTATAATGCCAGTAAAGAATAATATGTTCTTCCTTTTTTTTTTTTTTTGGTGAGGAAGACTATCCCTGACCTAACATCTGTTGCCAATCTTGCTCTTTTTGCTTGAGGAAGATTGGCCCTGAGCTAACATCTGTACCAGTCCTCCTCCATTTTGTATGTGGGACACAACCACAGCACAGTCTCATGAGCGGTGTGTAGGTCTGTGCCCAGGATCCAAACCTGTGAACCCCAGGCCACCAAAGTGGAGCATGCAAACTTAACCACTACACCACTGGGCCAGCCCCAATGTGTTCTTTTAAATTAAATAACTCTCATGCATCATATTTTGTTTTCTTAAATACACAGTATATTTGATTGGAAAGTGGAGCACAACCTTTAAGACCTCAAAATCATTAAATTAAAAAAAAGTTAGAGTCACATAGTTGTTTAAGAATATACAAAGTGCCTTACTAGTAATGGAAAATGTACAGAATTTTTTTGAAGTATATTCAATCACATTTTTGAGCTGTAATGATTTTTTTCTAAATATCCAAACACTCATCAATGACCTGGCTATTCTAGACTCTACTCTTTTTTCTTTCTTTTGTTTTCTTTATATACCTACTTGCGAGTGAATCTCACCATCTCCCTTAGTTTGGGGAACCATCTGGACATATATTTTTTGTTTATATTCTTATGGGAATAAAAATCTCACTATTAGAAAAACAGATCAAAATATGAAGGATAGGAATTCTGGCACTAGGGAGTAAAGCTATGTGTTCTGAGGGTCTCCTTAGGATGCGGTATGAAGAAGCTGAGCTGAATGGATGGAATATCTGAGAAGTTAGGCAGCAGACACTGTATAAGAATCAAACCAGGCAACTGATATAGAAAAAGTAGGGCCGGGTTGGGGTGCAGCAGGCAGGGTGTAGAGGCAGTTACCTACTCATGGGCACTAGCAATATGGTCAGGATTCTCATCCTCATTCAACAAATATACATGAAGCACTCTGTAAGGTACTGAGTTGTCATCATATGCTCTACCTCTGAGTAACTCTCAGATTCAATTACATCTTATGATGGTCACCCCAAATGTCCTATGCAGCTCAGACCTCCTCTCTGCTCCAGACTAGCCTATGCAACTGTTTACTTGACAGCTGCTCTTGGATATCTCATTCACTTGTAAATCATTGTAATGGAACTCTTGACTTCTTTCCCCTCCACCCTCCCCAACCTGTATCCATCTGTTTCTCTAACTACCACAAAACATCTTCTCCATCTCCACATTCTAAGCAGTTTCTCAAGCCTGAGAGTCATCCTAGATTTCTTACTCTGTCAATGCTTACATTCAGTTCTTCAGTACATTCTGGGAAGTAAATGGCTAAAATATTGCCTTCATCTTGGTCTGAGTCTTCAACATCTATCATTTTGGATCATTTATATACATAGCTTCAAAGTCCTTCCTCCATACCAATACATTCCCCATGCAAAAATGCTCTTCTCAAAATCCACATTGGGTAATATCACTTTCTTGCTTCTAACACTGCAGTGGTCTTCCATTGTACTTAGAATAAAATCCAAATTCCTTACTATGGTTTCCAAAACTGTCTACTTCCCTACCTCATCCCATGCCATGCTGCCTTCACTCACTGCATTCACACCCACACTAGCCTTTTAAAATTATATAAGCATACCAAGTATTTCCTGATTCTGAGCTTCTGCAACTACTCTTTCTTCTGTAGAGATGTCCCCCATCACAAATGCACACACAACTTTTGCATAGATAGTATTTCTCTTCTTTCAAATCTCATCTTTTAATTCTCTCCTCTCAGGAGACTTGCCTTGATTATCCTACCTGAAGAAGGCCCTCCTCTGCTTTTCCCTATTTCTTCCTCATTTTTTATCATAGAAATTATTAACTTAAAACAATTCAATGTTTTTCTAACTTTTTCCTTTTTTAATCCCTTTTAGAATGTAGTTTCCAGAAGGCCAGAGATCTTGTTGGTCTTGTTCACCATTCTACCGTCAGTACTTAGCATAGGGTCTGGCACATAATAGCTGTTCTATAAATATTTTATGAATAATTGACTCCTGGGGTTACAGAGAAGAATCCGACAGGCACCTGTACTCAAGCTATCACTGATGGTGAGAGAGTACTTCTAGAGAAACAGCCCTCCCACGCTTTATTAGTGCTGGATAGAGGCTTACACAAAGTTTTGTGGGTGCCAAAGGAACCCAAAATGTATAGAGGGAGGGAACATATCGAGAAATATAGAGAAATTAGGAATGTTTCACAATGAACTGATACTTAAACAGAGAAGTAAGTTCTCTTTGAGTAAGATTCAGTCTTTAAGAGGAGTATGAGTGATTTCCTGCCCTTCTCCTCTGCCCACCTCTCCCTCCACCCTGGGAATATATGTGTGTAGAGAGTGAAATCTATAGGGATGGAGACCCAGGCAAGTCACTGCAGGTTCAGTCTTTCTTCTGTAATTCTTCTCTAATCCTCTTTGTCTTTAGAAACTTTCCTAATGAGTGGGCAGCAGTTATTTCTAATTTAATTTATTTATTCCCTTTGAAAACTTCATGTTGGTTATCCTTCCTGTCTCAGAGAGAACATTCTTTCCAGTGT
Organism: Equus quagga; assembly: GCF_021613505.1. Lineage (NCBI taxonomy): Eukaryota > Metazoa > Chordata > Mammalia > Perissodactyla > Equidae > Equus > Equus quagga. Next base: position 95,785,247 of record NC_060274.1, read on the forward strand.
TTTCAGTTCCAGTAATTGCAGACTCATATTTTTTTCTTCTACTTATCAGGCGTAAAAACTCAGTCTCTGCTTAGAGAGTTTGTCTTCTATGTATTGTCTCTCCCTTCCTCTGATGCCTTTGTAGGGCATAGTTATTGATGCTGTTGACTTCTTTCTACCTATCTATCTGCATGCGTTGATGGAGCAATACCTGACTGTATAAGACAGCGTAATGCTAGGTGCTGTTAGCAATTAAACCCTAAATTGAGAGTTTTAATGTGATAAAAGTTTATTTCTCACAACTTAACAGTTCTACATGAATGTCCCAAGTGGGCGGAAAGTTTCCTCCATGTGGTAATTCCAAAACCCAGGCTCCTTCCATCTTGTGGCTTTGACATCCCATGGGGGCTCTTAGGTCAAAAGACAAGAGACAATGGAGAATTAACATCTGCTTTTAAAAACTCCAGTGTGAAAATGACAAACATCAAATCAACCCACATTCACTGGTGAGAGCAAAACACATGGCTCTTGGATGCAAGGGGAGTCTGGGAAATGTAGTTCTTGAGTAAGTCAATAGCCCATAAAGTTGAATCTTCCATGTGGAAGGGGAGCATAAAATTTTGTTGGACATTAGCCATCTGTGCCACATTGACCAATAGTGTCATAGAAATATTCACTTCCTCATTCTAATGTGATCTCTGCATAACAAAATTATCCATATTTAGTTTATTTTATTAAATGTCAACAATTGACTTTATTGCCAGTTCTCCAATAACCTTATATTGTGTCTTATTTATATCTCATATTATTTCTTTACAGGACTGTTGAGTACTTTGCTTTTATTCCCTTGTAAAGGAATGGCAAGGAATGGTAGGCAGATTGGTTGAATCTGCTTTTGGCACAGATAGAGATGAAGTGCTCACTGTTAATGAATAATGTATTGGGTACATCAGACCCACTTTAGCTCACTTCCTCTGGGTAAAATAGGCCAACTGGGTAAGACCACACACTGCTGGAACGTTCTCTTCCACAAGAACATCCCTGATGTATTTCTTTTTGCTGCCTTCCAGTTATGTAAGCATTTACCCTAAGAATGTGAATTGTGCCCATAGAAATATTATGTCTTTCTGTGGTCTCCTAGAAAGCTATTGAATGATATAAAATATCACATGTACATTTTGATGAAACGTATATTATAATTTATTTTTTTTCTGAATTATATTTTTATTACAACAAAATCTAATAGATTTTTTTTTTTTGAGAAATATTATCCCTGACTAACATCTGTTGCAAATCTTCCTCTTTTTGCTGAGGAAGATTGGCTCTAAGCTAACATCTGTGCCCATCTTCCTCTATTTTATATGTGGGACTCCTGCCACAGCATGTCTTGATAAGCAGTGCATAAGCCCACCCCTGGGATCCGAACCGGTGAACCCTGGGTTGCTGAAGTGGAGCGTGCGAACTTAACTGATACACCACCAGGCTGGCCCCAATCTAATGAGATTTTAAGCATAAAATCATGACTTTATATGAGAATTTAAGTATAAAATGTAAGGCAAAATATAAAACAGAAGAGATTTTCAGCGTCATTATTTTCAGATGTGATGTAGACAAAGGGAAAGAATAATATTTCACGAATGACAGCATCATATTTTTATCTGGTCTCAGACCTCTTACTTCATCTTGTTAGGAAATAAAAAGCATAATGCAGAGTCTTTTTCCCAGTCTCAGAGAGGAGAATGAGATTACCCCATCCTTCTTCCTTTAAATATTATTAGTATAACAGAATATCAATACATAAATTTGTTCTTTCAAAGCTGCTAGTCATTTCCTAAATTCCTAAAACATTTTATTCCCAAATTCTTTGCATGCATACCTATTACCAAATCATTTTAAAAGGTGAAAAGTGTAATTCAAAAAGTGAGCAGTCACTTCCATCCTCTGTCAAAAAAAAAAAAAAAAAGACAGAAACTCATATAAACTTGATATTCATCAAGACATTTGTATGTCTTTCTGAAAAACATTACAATTTCATAGTCCCAAAGCCTGGCTAGATATATGGCACTTATGGTTAAGATCACCTTCCTAATGGCATTTTAAATTTCACTGAATGAACATCATAGAGGATCAGACAATACCTTCAGTTTTTCTGAATTGGTCATCCAGTCCTGGATGGTAAACAAACAGAAACATGTAACCTGAGGGTTTGCTTCTTTGTTTCCTGATGTCAACTCTTAAAAGTTCTTGGCTATGTTTCCTCCCCCACTATTACCAGTGAGCTTGATGAGCTTGGATCTAGTGGGGTGGCTACTTTTAGGGGAGTAGTTCGGCTCTGTAAAATTACATGAAATAAAACCTCTTTTGGCAATAGTGAGGAATGCAATTGCTCCACAGTAAACTTGCCTAAGCCCGAACAGACGGAAGAAAAGTAGAGCAGACGGATACACAGATGATGATAAGCAACAGTTAGACCCAAAGATGAGTGGCTTGATCTGAGGAGAATTAAAGAAGCCATTTGCATCAGATGTTGGAACAGTTAAGCCACATTTGAAGTCAGTGAATGTCACTGGAAGCTGCTTTAAAGAAAGTGATGCAACACAGATATTTTATGTATTTGCAAAGCCAGATAGGATGAGGAGTGAGAATTTTAGAGAGAACAAACTGGCAAGAAACACTTTTATAGATGTCACTCTGAACTGATGCATTATGGAGATGTGAGCTAATGGGCTTAGGAAAGAAAGAAATATCATCAATATTAAACCGAAATCTCAGATTTCATCAGGACTTTTTAGTTTATGTGCATTTTATTTTCTACACTAAAGCAGAACACACTTCCCACCCCTGCCATCTCATGCTTACTGAGAAAGCTAACATGGATGTGTGCTTTTGTGTATGTGTGAATGTTTGTATGTCTCTGTCTCTGTCTCTAGATACAGATATAAAGAGGTATATAGATATATACCAGAACTGAACTTCTTACATCACTCTAGATATTTTAAGTATCTTGAATTAACAAACTTATAAATTAGCTGAGTTACTAGTTCATTTTTAAATAAATTTTTTTTCAAAATAATTTTAGCTTTATAGAAGAGTTGCAAAGATAGCAGAGTGTTTCTTTATACCCTTCACCCAGCTTCCTCTAATGTTAACTTATTACATAACCTCTATGTATTTATCAAAACTAAGAAATGAATGTTGGCTTGGTACTCCTAACCAAACTATAGCCTTTGTTCGAATTCGTTCTTCTACTAATGTTCTTTTTCTGGATAGCCAGGACACCACATTGCATTTAGGCATCATGTCTCCTAGTCTCTTCTGATCTGTGACTATTTCTTGGTCTTTCCTTGTCTTTCATGACATTGATACTTTTGAAGAGCACTGGATAATTATTTTGCAGGTCGTCCCTCAGTTTGGGTTTGCCTGATGTTTTCTCATAATAGATTTAAGTTGTAGAGTTTGGGGAAGAATATCACAGAGGTGATGTGTTCTTGTCATCACACCATATTAGGGGCATATGATATCAGAATAACGTATGGTTAAGGTGATGTCTGCTGGGTGTCTCCACTGTAAAGTTACTATCACCCATCTACTTTAAAATCTGCATATCTTTTATGCAAGAGTTACATATAGGATACAGTAATTATTACTGAGCTACCTTAAATTATTAGTCATGCTAGATGAATAGGAAGAGATTAATTTTAATGACACTGGAAAAAATCACATAATGTCCAGACAGTATCCTGTATGCCTCCCAAACATACAAATAATAGAATATATAGATAATCCCTAGATTAGCATTTTACAGATGTTACATAGAAATAACATTCAACATTGCCTATGTGTATATAGCAATATTAAGAAGTGACAAATGAGTCCTTTCTCTATTACTCTCTTCACTTGTTCAGTTTGACTCCTTTGTTTCCTCTTTTAAACACATAGCCATTTAATCAGTTCATTTTGGCACAGGTAAACAAGCTATCCAAACAACTGATAATGTTTGTCCTTTAATCTGTCACTTTTTTTGGTGCGTGTAGACACAGACTCTATTATAGTCTCTTGACACTCTAAAGAGAAATACTAGGATGTTGTAAATGTGCAGAGGCCACGCTAGTCAGATTGCCAAGGTGAACACAAACAAGAATGAAAAAGTATAAGCATTTCTATAATTCTGACATTTAGTTATTTTAAAGCATTTGCAATGCACATTGACAATAAAGAAGAAACATACATATATTACTGTGACACACAGTTAACTTTCCTTATAAATGCCATGGTTTAAACAGTTCTACAGTGGCGCTGGGGTAAAGTGAAGCATTTTGAAAGCTTTGGTTCTAGGCAACTTCCTCTTCCCACCATTTTACCTAAGCTCAAGTTGCTAAAGGTACTGAAGACTTGATCTGTGGGTTTGTTTGAGGAGGATTTGTTGGCAGTTATCAAGAGACTTTAGGAAGAAAAACTCTCCTCAAAGTAGACCAAAGGAAGCATATAACTGGGGAAAAATGAAAAAGAATAAAAGGAAGTAATTAAAAAAATCTGTGAGATGGGGCTGGCCCCGTGGCGGAGTGGTTAAGTTTGCACGCTCCGCTGCAGGAGGCCCAGTGTTTCGTTGGTTCGAATCCTGGGCGCGTACATGGCACTGCTCATCAAGCCACGCTGAGGCAGAGTCCCACATGCCACAACTAGAAGGACCCATAATGAAGAGTATACAACTATGTACCGGAGGGCTTTGGGGAGAAAAAGGAAAAAAATTTTAAAATCTTAAAAAAAATCTGTGGGAAAGGTATACATCAGCAGATTACTCTTTCATTTGTCCAAGAAGCTCACATAGCTTCAAGCCCCACCAGTCAGCACCTCACAGTTAAGGATCCACTTTAACCTCGAGGAGGGCAGCATGCCCCATGCTCCCAGTTCTCAGAGGAAGTTAGTTCCCCTGGGAGAGGCAAAGGCGTGAGGAGGAAGACAATTAGCCACTCTAGCCTATCATCCAAGATCCTAGCAATAGTGTAAGTCAAATATCATCTTGTATTTCTGGACTAATTTCAAGGGGTTGAAAACATTCTGCACAGATGATATTTTATTTTTATTTATTCTCTCATCTTCACCTGCATTCTAATGAGATACTGATACTAACGTGAAAATTACAAAAACAGTGATTAGCTACTAATCACTAACCCATGATTTTAAACACAGATTGCTCATCACATGGCTCTCTTTAGACTGTGGGGCTATTAGCCATGAACTGAAATTATAGAGCAGTTGTTTATGAAGACCATCTGTGTTTCTCAGGTGTAGAGTTTTAACCCTGACTTAGTACTGTTTTTATCCTGATCATGTTTATTTTTGGACCTATCTCTACTTTTTGGAGGAAGCACGTAAAAGCCAGTACCCTGAAACATAGACAATCGGAAAGAAAGGGAAAAAAAGAGTAAGGGGGATAGAGGGAGAGAGGGGCTAAAGAATGAAAAACAGTTTCCTTCTTTCCAAAACTAGAAATTTAGGGACTTAGGATAAGTAAAAGACTTGATCTCCAGCTTTTGTTCTGCCCTCTTCTGCGCTTACCTGTTGACAAATCTATTGAAGTTGGGCTCACAGCTTGACTCTTTGCTGTATTAATTCAATGTCTGGACATTTTTAAAGTCCCATTTAGAGGAAGGATCTCTGGGGAGCTCTGAAAGGCACAGAGGACTTTCTTTAGGACTTACCTAAAGAAAGAGAAAGAGAAGCAGTGAACAGTTGGAGGTGAGAATAGCACCTGCTCTTGGATCCCAGCCTAATACATTGTGTGTCTTAGAGAGGAAATTACATTTGAGAAGTAAGAAAGAAGAGCTGCTTTACTAAAATCACACTAAGACAGAGAAAGCATAAGGCAATAAATCTTACTTGTCGATTATGTCACAAAGGTTTACTTCAAGATGGGAGAAGGGGAAATGTTGGAGGACAGATGACAGATGTCTGAACAGGAAGCCATGCTTATCTACATTTGGAATTGGGAGACAATCAGAGCAAGGAGCCCTGGCACAAATCATGATACCTTTGGTTCTAGCTTCAGGATCCTCAACAGCAGACATTGCTCCAGGAAGCAGGGCCTGAGCAGGAGGCGATGAAAATGTTCCCTGTCTGGCAGTTGCTGAAAACAAAGGTGAGGCATGACTTCCAGAATTATTTAGAAGGGATTTGAGAGGGCTGGAGTTTTTTTAATCAAGCAAATAGGAGCAGAACTAGAGAAATATTGTTTTTGCCAATGTTATTATGACCCTATTTTATTGTCCATTGCCTAGGCAAACAAAGGGTATATGACATTTAATTTATATGCAATCTTGAATACTTTATTTGTGTTCATGAACAATGCAGATCCTATTTTACCTCTTTGGAGTTAGAGATTGAAGTTCACTTCACAAAGATACATGGCACAATATCTAAATAAGGCTTTAAGCATTTAGAGAAAAATATTAACAGTAATACTCCTGAAGGGACATGAGAGTTTTAAAACTATAGGTGTAAATTTATATGACCCAGATTTCCTCTTCTCCTACAAATTAGAATGATTTTTTGTAAATTGGTTTTAGTCATAATGGTAAGAAAGAAGGAAGGGAGGGAGGCAAGTAGTGAAGGTGGAAGACCAAGTTAGCTGTCTGATTGACTTGGATAGTTTTGGACCACTTCAAATATTTTTTAATAGACTTGGAAAGTAAGTCAAAGGAGTCAAATCACTTTGTTAGTCCAAATGGCCGCAGAGGGTATGACTTAATACCCCTAGTGTGAATGGTAGAGTTTGAATATATATCTAGGGGTAGGGAGTGGGTGGGGAAGCTTGCACTGAGACTGGTATGGGAGAGACGAAATTCTGCAACCTCAGAACATCCACGAGTTCTTCTGTGCTGCTGAAGAGTGAGACCCAGATCAGAGGACCCTTACTTTAGTAGGATTTGCAGACATCTAGTGTCAGGTCTTGGACAGAGTAGGGAATGGTGAACTAAATTGCTGTGCATAACAAATGGGGGGAGGTCTGAAAAGTGAGAGAGCTTTCCAGAAGAGAGGAGGCTGAACAGTGTCTAACTAAATATGTTAATTATCTGTATTAAAATGTTAAAGTGCCAAATTAAGTAAAACAAAACATCCTGAAACTCCAGACCTTTAGTGCTAGATGTGATTACCTTGAGCTGGGAGAAGTCAGAGAAAAGACCTGAATTCTATATCTGAGCCTTCCCAGAGCAGAAGGTTGAGAATGGCTTTGAGATAAAAGTCTTCGAATCCACAGGAACCTGAAGAAATTCAGAGTGGGAAGTTGCAATGAAAATTTAAGCCCCCAAAGTTCTCAGAAACATAGAGAAGGCATTACATTTAACCTTGAGGTTATTTTACTTACACCTCAAAGGACAGGATGACCTCAGCTGCCATTTTGGTCTTTCAGACAGCACATCACTGGCAGTAGTGGAATGAGGTAGGCAGCCAACACCCAGTGAGACAGTAGCCATTTGGCCCTGCTGCTAATCATTTAATTGCATAAAGATGACAAAAGAATTTAGCCAGTGATGCAGCTTGAATCATTTCCCGATTGTGTGTCACTCAGAATATTTTCCTGAAAGTGTTTTGGCCCCAGAGAAGAGAAAGAGCAATCATAGCATGTACCCTATGACTCTTGAGGGAAATCTAGGGTGACTGGAGTCACATGACATCTATTTTTCCCTGTAAAGAGCAATGAGATATCTTGGTTGTGAAGATAAATGCGATCAGCCACATTGTATCATTTCTATCATGTTACATTGTTTTTTTTAACAAGCCACATGGACCTGTTAAAAATTGGGATTTAAACACACCTGCAGGTAAATAATTATCTTAAGGTGAATTACTTGAGGGAAATTGCAGGTTGATGTTGGGGCAGGGTATTTTCTGAGTGTAGAGCCACAGAAAGATTCTGCCCTGAACAAATGAAGCATTTACTTGCCAATTCTATTATGTATTTGATGTTACTGATCCCAGCAAGGTTAAGAATAAAAATTGAGCATTTATATACACTAATTTGGAGAAAGAGGCCTTTAAATTACCTTTCAGACTGGGAATTTAATTGAACCTCTCCCATATATTTCAGTCTAACAACAGCGGTTTGCTGGGTGATGTCACCATTCTTTGAAAGCTACTTTATTCTTCCTAATAGCACAGGACCTGCGTTCTTCATCTTTAGAGAGTCTCCCCAACAATAAGTAACCTGTAATAAGCAAGTAACAAGTAATAAGCTTGCCTGTAAATTGGAATGCACCAGAGTCCTATTGAAGGCCAGCCTCAGTGACAGGCTGGCAGGATGGAAGAGGAGAATGTATGTTTTATGTTCATACAGCTTCTTGAGGAAATGGACTATATACAGTCAAGTTATGATTATGGTGATGCTCATTTATTTGTCAAGTGCCAAGGAATACACTTGACAAAGCAAAAAACAGGAAGATCAAGACAATATGCCTGTCTCATAGATGATGTTACTACAGGAAAATAAAGCTTCTATGAATCCTTAAGGAGGATATATGCCATTATTTTTCTATCAGTTGAGTATTACGTGAAGTTGTTTTCATATTTTTGGGGACATAAAGATTTTCCCTATGGAAATCATTTATTGTCTTTATCAGCTCAGTATAAAATATAGTGGATGTTTACTCTTCAGAGAGGATGCATCCTGTCAAAACTCGCAGAATCACAAAGCAGTATTATTTATCCACTCCTGGCTTTCCTGAAAGTCATATTTCCATCAAGGATGCATGCCTCCTGTGCAAACTGTCTTTTCAAATGTTGCTAAGAATTTCTTTCTCACTTGATGACCTATCTCTGATCTGGTTGGAACATGTCCTGAAACAGTCATACTAATCCTATCCGAATTTATTTAAGCGAACACTGTTATAGTACTGTTGTAAACCCTTTGTAAATATTAACTAATTTCAACCCTCATAATAACCCTTTGAGAGATAGACTATAATAACCTCACTTTACAGATGAGAAAACTGAGGCAGGCGCTGCTGAGAATTGATCAGAAATCAATTTGATTAAAATGTAAGAAGTCTGGTTCCAGAGTTCATATGTGTAACCATTATACTATGCTCTTCTGTATGGGGCATAAACGGAGTTTCTTCTTATCAGTGATATAGCATTCTTGAATTTCAAAATTCTGTTTTCTTGCAAAGATCCCTGTATTTCTTTGACTTTTTCTTTACTTCTATCACCAGTTCTAAAAGCTAACTTCTGGATGGTACAGGATACACTGCATACAATTTATTGCTCATGCATAATGATGGTCACGTCTCCACTGCCAGGCCACTGCCCAACTGCCCTCACGGACTGCAGGACTCCCTCTGACATCTCGCCCTTTCAACATATGTAATTCAAATTGTGCCTCATCAAAATTACAGATTACCTCATGCAGGGGACCCAGTCACTCTACAATAGTCAAAACCATGAATGTCAAATCTGTAAGTGCCAAGATTTTATTATAGTCGGTGCTTAAGGCTAGTGGAGTGTTTCATTTTCTTAAATGTTTTCTGGCCATCCCACCCCAAGGGCACACACGTATTATTTTCCTTTGTGTAATTCCACTATGGAAAAATATTTCTAGAGGACTGTTTTATCCTTGGAAAATGTTACTCTGCAGCCTCTTACAGGTAGATGTGAAGTACATGTTTCCAAGAAAACTTACTCACCTCCTTTCATCTATATCTCTATCTCCTTTTGTCTCTTTTCCCCTCACACTGTTTTGTTTGTTTGTTTTTGTTTGTGCACAGTATTTATATTTATCTTAACTGGGGCTAAGTATTCATGTTATCTTAACTCTAGATGTAATCTGATGAATTTTCCCAATTAAAAATTAATTATTTTCTCAGCTAGGATTCCAGATTAAAAATTCAGGAAACAAACTTTGAAAATACACAATGTTTGAAAGACATTCATGTGGAGTCATGATTTACACAGAGCAAAACCTACAAACTGTGTAGGGGAGATGATCTCTGTTATACGTGATCAATGATCAATTGCTTTTTTATTTCTTTAGTAACTTTCCATTCTCATTTCCTTTTTTCTTCTCACTGAGATATTTTATACTCAAATGCATATGTTTTTAACCATATCTTGTAGAGAGGGTTGCCTTACTTTATATTTGTACTTTAGTTAGATTGTTTAGACTCTTGCTACACTGGACGCTTCTCATCTAGTGCTTTTGCAAAAATCTTGAGTGGCTTTCTTTTTTTTTTTTTTTAACTTTAATCTTTTCCTTTTTTGACTCCAAGAGGAGCTGAATGAGAGTTATAAATTAGCCTCCAGTAATTCCCTAGTGTGTAATTTACTCAGGAGCCTATTAAAAATGCAGATTGCTGGTTCCCGCCTTGGAAAGTCTGTTTCAAGAGGTTTAGTCTGGGACCTGGAAATCGGCACTTTAATAACCATTTCAGTAATCCTAATATTGTTGCTCCACAAGACACATCTTTCAAAAGAGGAAACACTGCTTTGCAGTGACTGGTGCTGAGTCTCCTCCGCAAGGTTATCTCCTAAAGAGGTTCCAGTGCATGATATGTCAGTTGACATGTAGACTAAGTTACATAGGAGTAAGGAAAGAACAGATTGGCTTAATTTGTAATTATCTTTCGCCGATAATCAAGAAATGACTGCATCTGTAGATTTTTATCTCTTCCCGATTTCTGAATGTAAAAGGAACAGGATAGAATAAAGGAAAGCATGAGCATTGGTATTAATATTCCCCCTCCAAATTATTCTATATGATTCTTGCATTTTTGAGAATTTAAGATCTTGTTAAACAAATCAGAAAGTTATGTTGTGGTTTTAAAGTATTTCTTGAAAACACAGCATATCCTATCTGCAATTCAACCATTTTGACCCTTGCCTCCCCGAATTACACAGGTGTATATCTAACCACGACTCCAGACAACTGAAGACGTGTGACACAAACCTCCAAATGAAGGTTTAATAAGAATTTAATTCAGCCTCCTGATAGCACTCATAATCCACAGTGGTTAATGTGACAGCAGTGACCCATGTTAACGAATGGCAAGTATAAAGGGAAGATTAGGAAAGGAAAAGATATTTTCTCTCTGCTTGTTCAGTGATTCAATCTGAGTCCTTTAACACTGATTTAACTTTTCTGCCTCGGTTCCTCTATTTCCTTAGCACTTAACTATTTTCCTAGAGTCTTCACTGGATTAGGAGTCAAAAGTAATGAAATAAAATGTTTGTTTTAAAAACATGTGCAGCATAAATGCAATTTTGACTTGATCACTTCAGTCATCATAAAATATTTATAAGACAATTCATGATTTATTAATTGCTTTAAAAGTATTCATGTCCTTCACCAAGAAAGCGTTGTGTAATAAAAATACATTAAAACATTTTAAAATTTAGCAACAACAAACAGCACTACCAAAACCAGAACAAAAACCCAACACCTGTTAGGACTATAGGCCCAGGCCTGTCTGGATGGATGGGTTTTCCTGGACCTACTTACCTGGTGCTCTGTTGATTGCTTCCCAGCAAGCCAGGTCTCTATTTAAACCAGTTGTTTAGAGAATCTTACTGTAGGGATTCAAAACAGTTGGCCAGTTCTAGATCTTATGCAATTGCTGACTCTTACATAATTAATTGAATATTAAAAAAAAACATACTCTGTAGGTCATGAATGAAACTGGGATTTTGCGGGTGGATCAAAGCAAATCTACCATTGTTATTGGAATCGCAACTCAAAGTGTGAGTCCCGATGATGGTAGATTAGTAACATCCTCCTTGCATATGAGGATAATACAGCACCAAGGGCCCTCCCTCATGGTCACTGGGTGTGATTCATCCATCTTTTGTCACTAACCAGCTCTATGACCTTGGACAAATCACTGAACTCCCCTATATGAGGGCTAAGAGAAACTTGGGTAATCACATGAAAGGACTTTCAAAAGCTCTATAAAAATGCCCCCATTGCCTTCTGGAAAAGGTATCAGTTTATTATGGTCTAGACACATAGAAAATTGCTAGGAATTCTGGACCAGGAAAAAACATGAAGAGCATGGGAAAAATAGCAAGGAAGTTGTAAAGCAAGGAAACTCAGTAAAATCATAATTGTAGAAACCTTGTAAAATTCTCCTTTAAAGTTTATTAGATTTCCACTGAGCCACAGAAATCTTTAACTAAAGTAAAGAAATAATACATGTTTACATAATGTCCACAATGTGCTTGACACTCTTCTAGTTATTGATGTTTAATAAAAGCTAAGTCTCAACTTTTGAGAAGGTTAGTTACTTTTCTATTTTGCCTAGTATCTAGTACTGGAGAGATGACCTCCTAGATGTGTGATTTCAGGGTTAACAAGACTAACATAAAAAATTTTAGCTCCTGCTCGTTCCTGCTGGTGTTACATAATCCACAGTAGAACTTTAGTTTTCTATTTTAAGACTTTAATCTCTGGAAAAATTCAAATACTCTCAGGATTTAGCATGCTTCAGTTTCTGATGCTTCCTGAGAAAAGTCTATAGTAGGAAGAAAGCAAGAAGCCCCTCCCTGAGAGTGTCTAGTATAGAAGAAAGCGACCATTGATTTGAATGGGGGTCAATCAGAATTCCAAATTGAAGAGAAAGAATACAAAGTGCTGACTACTTGAAATGAGAAAGGCAAATGGTATGAGTGGGATACGTGATGTACATAGGAATAAAAAACCGAGGCTCAAAGACCAACTGCCTATTTTATAAAGTTTCCTAAGGCCCTCTGCCTTCATGCCATAAAAAGAATAACCTCCTAAGTATGACTGCTCAACTTACATACATTTCTCAGTTTTGTCCCATTCTGAGTTTTCTGTGTTAAGGAATGAAAGGAAAAGCAATAGAGGTGGTAGAAGGTAAACTAAAACTATGAATTAGCTAGATAGAACAGAATAGTATTCTATGATGGGCATAATGTTAAATATAATATTAATGTATTAAACACATACTTATCAATTGCTTATATACAAGTGAGAAAGACAAGCAATAAACAAATGCAAAAGTAAACATATTGCATATAAATAAGTTGGAAATGAGTACAGGGAGAAAAATACAGAAGGAGGATAAGGGAGTTCAGAGAGCTGGGGCATGGTTGATGCTGGTGGAGTTATTTTATGTCGGGTGACCAGAGAGAGTTCTAAAATAAATTGATATTGAAGCAAAGACTCAAACAAAGTGAAGGAGGGAGCTGTTCAGATAGGTGAGTGAAGAGCTTGCCAGGCAGAGAGAACTAAGTACAAGCTTAGAGTGCTCAAGGAATAAAAAGGCGGCCGGTGTAGATGGAGTGAAGTGGTAGAGGATGTAAATTGGAGGAAATGAGGTTCATGAGGCAACGGAGTCCTTATCATTCCTGCCACAAGGATGTTGTAAAGACTTTGAGCTTTACTTTGAAAGTGATGAGAAACCATTGGAGGGTATTCAGTATCAATCTGGCTGTTTTTCTGAGAATAGACTGTGGAAAGGCAGATGGATACACAGAAATGAACTTGGAGGCAATGATGGTTTGGATCAGGGTGGAGCAATGGAGGCGGTGAGAACTGGTAAAAATGTTGATGAATACATTTGGTCAATAATTCATTCATTAAAACAAACATTAGTGAACAGGTAGATGAATGAAACAGAATGTTCTATGTTGGAGAAATAATGAACAGGACAAAGTCCATGCCTACAGTCAGTAAACTCATCGCTTAATGGAGGCAGACATGTAAACACTTGCTTTAACGTCTTGTATGATAATTGAATCTAACGCAAAATAGTGATTAGTTTTGCTTAGGGAAGGGGAAGCGTCAGCAAAGACTACCCAGAAGAAACAATGCTTGAGCTAGATCGTGAAGGAGGAGCACAGGTTCAGCAGGAGATAAAGGAAGGTAAGGAGAAGGCCTTCCAGACAGAGGGAACAGCATAGACAAGGGCACAAGGGCATGAACAGCATGGCATGTTCAAGGGCTGTGAGTAGTTTCATATGACTGTTGCATTTATTCAAGCCAGGAGTGGTAGTAGATAAAGCTGAGGAAATGTGGAGCAAGGAGGGAGAAGACAATGAGAGGATTTGTGTATTGTAACAAGGGGTTTGCATATTGTCAGCAAGATTATGGGGAATCACTAAAGGATTTTACACAAGAAAGTAAAATCAGCTTTATAGTCTAGAAATTTCAAAAGTCTTCATCGATAGAAACATTTTCATTCAACTTTAATTATACAATTACATTTTGGGAACAGCAGTATATAGTAAAAATATTGTATGTCTTCCTTTTCAAACAAGATAATAAGCAACCACTTGTTGAGCACTTACTGTGTCAGGTATGGGGCAGAGGGCTTTGCTCACATTGACTCATCAGATCTTCACTAATGACTAGTGAGGTAATTATTATCATTATGACTCCTTTGTGGAGATAGGAAAACCAGTGCTTCGAGAGGTTCAGCAACTCACCCAAATTCACACATGGCTAGTAATAGGCAGTGGCTGGGCTGGGCTTGCAATCCAGCATCACAGGCTGTGCTCTAAACTATCTAGATACTGCTTTGATGCTCTTAAAAGGGCAACAGGGGTTACTAGGAGCAGGTCTCTTCTGAAGACTGATTACATTAAATCAAGTCTCTATACAATAGACGCACCTAAATTATAATTTCTTAATTTAATTATATATGGTGCAAAGAATAAAGGGAAATGAATAATGTTCCAGATTTTGGGAATGAATTTATTCAGTGTCTATAATGAATTTACGTATAGCTTTGTTGAGTAGCACAATTTTCATTAGAGCTTCCTGGCGTCAATTTTGACTTGCAAAGATAGGCATGCAATTCCACCTGGCTGTGTCCACTTAAGCCAACAAAGATTTCTTGAATGATATTTTTCCATTCCTTTACCAACTGTTCTGTTGATAGTCTGTAGAATTTGGCTGCCTTCTAAGATATCTAGTCCCTGCTGCTCAATACAATGGAACTTTCCAGTCTATAGAAATTCCAGGGATAAAGGACTGGTGCTGGAGGAAAGGAGAGAAAGGGATTCTCAGAAGTTTGAATCCCCTTTGGAAGAATTTGTTAGGGGCTGAGATGTAATTACTGATACATTGGATTTGCTATTAGCAATCCTTTCAAATATATTCTTTATTGGCTGAAAAAAAAGAAAAAAGAAAAAAAATCAAGACTCAGAATTTCTCCGAGAATTACCCAGTTCTCTGGAGAATGTCCAGACATGTAAAATCAAAGATCAAGTTTAAATGTCCCGAGTTTATACTTTCTAAAAAGCAGATCAGTTGGATTCGATGGTGATTTTCATGCTGGAAGATAAAATTCCTAATCCACCAGCAAAAATCTCTGTAAACAAATCTCCCGAACAAGTTCCTCTGTGTATTAAAAAGAATAATAAATACAAGAAAATCAACTAGATTGCTTTGAAAACTTTGTTGAAAAAAATATTGAAAATGGGGAGAGCAATCATGAAAAAGTGGAGTTAAAGGATTAATTTGGTTTAATTTTTTTTATATTTCAGGAAGATAGAGAAAAGGAAGACAAGCTAATTTCAAAATGTTATTTAGACCTTAACAACAAGTTAAAATTTACAGTACCATGTCTAAGACAAGATGCATTCTTGATAATCAGATAAGTTTTGACAATACCCCAATCTCTTCATATTTACTGGTATATGTTGCTGTCTAAACTTTAATATAGGATATACTACAATTAAATTACTTATAAACTCTCATTCTTCTGTCTTACATTAGTCTGGCAGTATTTAGCTTGGTCCTTTGAAGGTTTCAGCTGGTTCAGCAAATCTGTCCATGGATCAAAGTCTTCAGTCCTCTGAAAAGGGAAAGTTTTTACCTGGCTCAATGCCCTGTGTTATTCAGACATCAGCAGCAGTTTGCTATGTCACTGCTCATTGCTCTGAGGTTAAAACTGCTTTTGTGGAGGTGGTTGGCCTGCGTCTCTTGTAATTGTTCTCTTCTCTGTTGTTATGGAGATGGAGCTCATACGGTTTCTTCTCTGCTTACTTTATCATGCTTCATATCCAACAGCACAGTAAACAACTGATTAGGTGACCTACTTAGGTCTGCCAGCATGAATTCACAGACTTCTATCATTTGCGATATGTGATAGCTTGAATCTTCCTGTGTGGTCTAGCTTTTTATTTCTATTATCCTTACATTTTAAGTATGTTCTTTTAAAGTGGATTTGTTTGGCCTAAATGCTTTGTTCAATGCTTTCTGTTAAGCAAGAAGCAGTAGATTGGGTACCTAGGCTGAGAATGTGAATTTTAGATTTATCGCTATTGACACAATACCAAAATCCATATTAATTCAAGGACACAAAATAGTGCAGCATGCCAAAACAGTGCCCTGATATTGTCAGGGACACTGAACACCACCTCTTACAAATCTGAGCAGCTGAAGAAACAAAGGGTCAGGAGAAAATTAATCTGGTAGTTTATTGTTTTACCTTGCTTACTATAAGGATTAGAGGGAAGAAAGCATAAGAGGTTGAGTTATGGTGTATGGAGTAGGAATAAAAAAGGTAAGACCTGGACAACATTACGTTCTGAAAAGAAGCTATATAGGAGGCTGGAGATCTGAATTCAAATTTTGGTTCTATGGAAAATC
Organism: Equus quagga; assembly: GCF_021613505.1. Taxonomy (NCBI): domain Eukaryota; kingdom Metazoa; phylum Chordata; class Mammalia; order Perissodactyla; family Equidae; genus Equus; species Equus quagga. Next base: position 95,801,835 of record NC_060274.1, read on the forward strand.
CTGTTGGTGCCTGGCCCAGAATCCTATTTCTGGACTGGTGCACCACCCTTCAGTTTCAGAGTTGGCTGAAAATGGCTTACAGAAGGCCCCCGAGAGCTGCCTCATCCAAGAAGTTATGCCTATTTCCCACCTCCAGGCAGCCCCCATCTAAGGGCCAATGTATACAAAAGTCCAACCACTTTGAGTTGGGATCAGTTCTGCAGTGTGCTTAATGCTCCGATACCCTCATGGATCAGGCCAAGCTTAGACTTACCTGTGCCATCTCCTTGCTGGGCTCTTTCCCCTTCCCTGCATCGTTCATTCAGCTCCAGGTGTCTCCTGGGAGCGCTCCCTCAGTAAATTCCATGCATCTGAATCTCTGTCTCAGGCTCTGCTTCTAGGAAGGCCGACCTAAATTTGACTTGATTATCAATTAGCTTTGCAGTATATAAACCAGGGTCTCTTTCTCTGCTAGCCTCAGTGTCCTCCCTGGTGAAATGAGAGGATTAGTGATCATCTTTGTTTCTTTCCAGCTCTAAAGGTCTGTTTTCAGGGAAGGCAAAACATTGGGTCTTTTCTATCAGCAAGACCTTCCTGGTCCAAGTGTTCTGTGGATTCTTTAATGCTAGGCATCTTTGATATTTGAAGCTGATTGATAATAACTAAGCTGTCATTCAATCCAATTTTCTTCTTTAGCTGTTTTTTCTTCTGCCTTTGAGTGTACTCACCCTGGAGTGGGGAGGCCCATTGCTTAAAGCAATGTGGCCATGAATGTATTGATGATTCCAGACTCCAGGAGTTTGCCAATAATATTGGCTCTGTTACTGGGGAGGAGGTAATTGTTCCCATCTTGCTTACTCTTTAACTCTGGAAAATTATTGAAGAAACATTCACTTTCTTTTTTCATCCTGTGCAATCATTAAATAATGCACAAAGGGAACTTCCCATAATGGAAAGCTGTCTAGCAAATCATCTGAGTGAGCATCCACATAGAGGCTTGTAAAATATTAGAAGAATATTCTTAGAATTAGGAGAATAGATAATCTTCTGGATGCCTTCTTGCCAAGAAAAGTTCTAAACCATCCAGTTAAATCATAGTGTAATATACAACCATATAATTCTTTCCAAATCCTTATCAACCAGAACCCTCCTAGTGAAAATTGTAAACATATGTCAATTGACATCATCTTTGCTTTTCAATAGCCTCCAAATAAGAGTTTTGAGAGTGGAATTATGACAGCTCCAAGCCTAATCTCAGGCAACACAGCAACCTCGAAGTCTAGAGGGAAATGAGCAGAGATCTCTGTCTGGCACAGGGTCATCAGCTCTACAGCTTCTTGTTAGATAAAAGAGTGAGGCACAGTTGTATGCACCTGGCCCTCCCCGAAGTGCTTGAGGTCAGGAATAAAGATCAACAAGCAATGTCTGAAATGACTCACTTGAACAGAACAGCAATTCCTTCAAACCCTCAAGACAATATAATAGGTACAGATACCTACACGATTAAAAAAAATACATGATCTGTACATGCACACAAACCCTTCTTTGGGGTAGTAGGTTAAAAATGTCTCAATTGCTTTGAAGTTTCATAGGCATTTCAATTTTTAATGAATAGAAGAATATCTTATTGACTTCGTACTAGTCATAACATATTTACATATTTGGTTCTTGTTAACTCTTACTGCTATAATTGCTTCTGAACTAAAAGCTTGATAAAATATGAATGAAATAGTCTTATAGAGTGTGCTGGTTTTTCTCTATTTGCCTCTCTCTCCTACCTCTGATCCACTTTCTCCTCTTCTCTGTGCCTGAGGATGTTGAACTCTGTAGAGTAAGTTAGCAGGGCTCCTTGCCCTCTGGGTTCCAGGTGAATTGGGCCAATGGGAGGCACTGACAGAAGACAGGAGGGTAGGAGGAGAGAGAGGCTGGTCATTACTTCCCCTGCTCCCTCTCCTCTGGGTCTCCAACCTGGCAGAGGCCACCTAACCTATGACTACAGCCCATGGGGAGCAACACCTCTTGCATGGCCTCAGCTCCTACAAGACTCTTGTAATGTCATTTTCTACCTTTACCCTTCAGGTGGTGGTTTTCTGTTGTTGCTAGCTGCTGGGTGCCCACTCTTCTATAAATACTCGCTTACTTAAATCCTCTTAGAATCCTTCTTGAGTGTACCTTGTTCCTTGCCAGGCCCTTGACTAATGCATTAATTCTCATTCTATTCAGACTCTGCCAAACTAAAATTAGGAGCCCTAAGTCTTTCTCAAATGTCTACTTATAAAGTCAGGGGTCAAGGTGCAGAGTATAGAAGACTTATTTTCTCATAAGTAACTATGTTTGAGAAGGGCATCATCCTACCCCGTCCACCATACACATCTCACTCATACCTCCCCAGCCTTCTCACTTCCTCCCTCTTTCTCCAATACACTGAGCACTCCCTTGCCTCAGGTCTCCGTACTTGCTATTTCCTCTGGGTGGTTCTCTGAAGTATCTGGTAGAAGAGTGTTTGATTTGCCTCCTTACTTCTTCATACTCCGAAGTCACATTTTCCTTGGGGCTTTCTTTGCTCATCTCTATTAAAATTGCAACCCCTGACTCTCTATCCCTGCACCCTGCTTCTTTTTAATCACTGGACTTATTTCCAGCTGACACTATTTCTTTGTGTGTTTCTGATCTGTCTCTTCTCATTAGAATATTTTTTTCATGGTATTTTCATCATGTAGCACAGTTTCTGGCACATATTAGTTTAATATTTTTTTCTGAATGAGCAAATAATGAGAAAAAAGCACAGAACAAGACCAAATGAAACATCTACACTCTCCTTTCTATGGGGACATGATGAGGACTAATTCATCTACGAGGTACTTAGAACTCTTTAAAGAGAAGAGACAAAAATATCTCAATTGCAATTAAAGTTTCCCCGTCATATCTTATGAAAGCTACTTTAATTTATAGGCGAAGCAAACTATAGGTTAAGTTCTTCAAACAATTTTTAAAATATTATTTCCTGGGGCCAGCCTGATGGTGTAGTGGTTAAGTTTATGGTTATGTTTTAAGTTCATAAAACAGAGGAAGATTGGCACAGATGTTAGGTCAGTGACAATCTTCCTCACAAAAGAAAAAAGAAGAAAAAATATATTTATATTATTTCTTTATATTTCTATACATTCTACTAGATAAGTATGAGGAACAACAAGAGCAAAACTCACTAGTTCTCGGTCAGGGTTAAAATGTACTGAGGGTAATGGCACGAAGTGCAGAGGGAAGGACATAACTCAGAATCCTGATTCAGACTTAACAAGTAGAATTTCGTCTTTTCTTTTCTTCTCTTTTTTTTTGAGGAAGATTAGCCCTGAGCTAACATCTGCTGCCAATCCTCTTCTTCTTCTTCTTCTTTTTTTTTTTTTTTGCTGAGGAAGACTGGCCATGAGCTAACATCTGTGCCCCTCTTCCTCTACTTTACACGTAGGATGCCTGCCACAGCATGGCTTGACAAGCGGTGCATAGGTTTGCACCCAGGATCCGAATCAGCGAGCCCCAGGCCACTGAAGCCGAACGTGCAAACTTAACCACTGTGCCACCTCACCAATCCTTTTTCTTTTCTTAATTATCAAGAGGCAGCAGTAGATAATTGGAGAATTTGGAGCTGAGGAGCAGAAACCACATCAAAATCATAGGATAGTAAAACTGTAACATACTGTGGCTCCATCAGACAAGTGGAAGTCTATTTGATTTTTAAACCTTCTAGTGCAGGGCAGTCATAGTTTTCAGTATTTTTTAATTTAACAGCTGAAGATTCTTACTTCCAAAATGCTTTTCCTTAGCACTTGCCTACATTCCCCATGACACACACTCTGCTCGTTTCATCCCATGTTCAGGAGGTGGATGTAAATGTCGGTCACTACCCTTGGTAAAGTAATCCTATCCAGTGAGATCATTTATTTACCTTATTTACCTTCATTCATCATCCAACCAAAATAGAACGTGCTGCACTCAGTAGGGTGCAACTAATCATTTGCTGAATTGAGTTCAATTTCATATCTTCACAATTGTTTCTTCCACAATTCCTTTACTTTTGATTTGGTTTTAATGTTTCACTTTTTAACACATATATTTTTGTTTTAATCTCTGAGCCTCTCAGAATGTCCTGTCTTCTTTTCAAATTTAGGAAACCTGATATTTGGTTGAAATCTGACAAGATTTGAATACATTTGCCATTCTCAAAAGTTTTAAGAAAGTGGTTCTCAAATCCAGTTACACTTTTAGCATCACTTGGAAAGCTTTTAAAAAAGAATACTGACGCCCAGACCCCAAACCCAGAGAGACTTATTTAATTTGTTTTCAATAGCGCCTGGACATCAGCATTTAAAAAGCTTTTCCCTGTAGTTCTTTTGTGCAACAGAGGACTGTACCACTGCCTTAGAGGCCCCAGGTTTGTGGATTTATTTTTGCTTTAACTTGCAGCAAACTTGTTTAATCTACAAGGACCCTAAAAGGACCCCTGATGATAAAATGACCCAACAGGCAGACAGTATTACAGATGGCCGGATGCTTGTCCAGATATCTTGAATCTCTGTATGTCATATGGGTGCAGCCTTATGTTATCATCCAACAAAGAGGATTAGCTGGGAAAAATATGAACATATTTATCTCTATCAGAGTGGGAGGAATTACACAATTGCTGGAGTTTATCTTTGACTCTCTGAAGAACAGGTCACACAGTTTTAAGCCAGCCTTCCAGCAGAGTGGAAACATCAGACAAACTGCTTATCTGACATACCCATAATAATTTAACATGTCGTGCCTTTCCCCACTCTGTTGTTCATTTGCACTGCCAAGCATGATAAGCAAACGAAGATGGACACACTGTTAGCATGTAAATATGACAGTGCCTCTCTGTCTTTATCATCTGTTTTCTTTCCACCCATCTCTCTTCCTTTCTTTTCTCCATCCTTGCCTCTTTTTGTATCTTTCCCTCCTCCATCTTAAAGAGCTTTTACAATAATAAGGGTTATTTTTTATTATGAGCAAGTGACACTGTGATAAATTCCTCTCATGATGTATGTAGCGGCACATTGCCTTACTCACATGATTGATTAAAATTGATCATAAAAGAATACTAATTTACTGAGATGTCTTGAATACCTTTGAATCCTCTGCTATGAAGGAAAATCCCAAGGATGTGCGGCAGCAGTGGCATCAGTCTTTGAGCAAGGAATCTTTTGAGTTATGGACAGCTACAAGCTTCTCTGAAGTTCAATGCTTTTGAAAGAAGCAGCAGAATGTCCTTCGGGGACGCCCCTGACAGATTTCATAGGATTGTTTCATTTTGTGTTGGGAAATATAGCAAATGCATCCAAGGGAATTGAGGGTAGACATAAAAATGTATCATTCTAATTATGTCGATATGGATGGAAGATTTATTTTAGCTCTTTGAAAATTTAAGTGTGTATTTCTAGTGTTATTTAACAATTACGTGACACTTTATGAAATGGTACTGTCTTCTAATGGATCCCAGGAGACAAGAGAAAAACTGCTCAGGACAGGATTTCAGGCCTTGCAGATCTCATCTTTATCTGTCATCAACCCTCCTGTTCTCACCAATCAAACTGGAATCCAGCCATTAATATCCTCCTGTAATAAAAACCACAAAGTGATTGCTGTGAAAAAAATAGAAAAAGTAAAGAAATGTAAACTACTGAGAGCAAGGATGAAACCTGGCTGAATTTCCTAAATTCTCATGTTAGGCATTTTAAATGTAATAAATAGAAGGGCGGTGATCCTAGTATTATTAATTTACACAGAGGAGAGAAGCCTGGAATCCTCATAACCTTTAGGCTCTGCCTCCTAAGTGAGACAAAAAGTTTCAGTAAATTCAGGGGGAAAGTCATTTTTACTGATTATGAAGCCGTTCAATACAAATGGATGGTCTTGTGTTCTATTTAGATATACCCTGAAGATCTGACACAGAGACAGAGAACAATCAAGGGCTCCTGTGTTTTGGGTACATCAAAGTCATAATCCTCATCAAGCATTAATTGATGTTTGGGCGTGGTGGTAATCACTGTGTTACGAATGCTAATGAAGACGTATTAGAAATATCGGAACAACAGTGTGAATAGGAGGTTGAAATTTTATTCTCCAACAGGGAAGAAACAAATATTCAAAAAAGTATAAAAGACAATGCTGTAAGGTTGCAAGAATTCTATGTAGTGTCACTGAATTCGTAGACAAAGCTAGGACACGCTTGGATCAGAATTAAATCTACCGGCTAAGCGCCGGAGTGGAACTACATTTGCCTGCGGTGCCCAAAGTACCACTTGGGTCACATTTTACAAGAAAGACATAATACACATTTTTAAGTACATGAGGTCATGGGAAAGTATTTTAATTTTCACGTACTTATAATTTGGAGAAGGAAAGGACTCATGCTTTTTCTGAAGCGCAAGAGAAAATCAAGGATGAACATAGCATTTGGATCCCTTTGTCATTTGAACACCTGGGAAAGTGTCTGCAAGTATAAGAGAATATCTCTAGAAACAGAAACAAAATCCTAGGACTAATAACTAATAGTTATTTAGTGCTTACTTTGTGCAAGATGCTGTTCTAAACACATTGCATAAATTAGTTCGTTTAATCCTTATCATGATCTAGGTATGTACTGTTATTGTCACCATTGTACAGAAGAACTAAACCAGAGAGGTTAAACAACTAGGCCAAAGTCATAGAGCTGGTAAGTGGCAGAGCTAGCATTGGAACCTGAGAATTCTGGGTCCAGATTCTGTGGACAAAACTGTCACACTGGAGTACCTGGATATGTTAGGGTGATTTTTTAAAATCTTCCTTGCCTCTGACTAGGATTCTATCACAACCTTATAAAGTTAGTTACTTTTTATTATGTGCATTTCAGATCATTAAAAGTTCAATGACTACAGTGAAAAGGTCAGCCTATGTCAAAAAATAATAAGAGATGATCATCAACCGTCGGAGGGCACATTTGCATATGGTCCTGAAACCTCTGGAGGGAACAGGCAGGGTGTGGGCAGAGGAGCTAAGGACACACAGCCCACCTGAGTTTTCCTGGGCTCTAATACCAGGTTGAACCATAGTGGAAGTGTCCACCAGCCTGCAAGCTTCACCAATCAATGATAAAATTTCCTGTGGAAAATCTTCCATGTATATCTAGGGGGAAAGGCTTTATTGGCTTGTCTGGGGCAGCAGGGCCCTCAGGCTACACAGGGGATAGGTACATTTCAAGGACCAACAGGGGATTGAATAAATGGGGCCAGTGTTTGGCTTCTAATATGTTTACTCACTATGGCAGGATAACGTTTCCTCCAGGCTGTGATCTGATCCAAGAGATGGAGGAAGGGGCCCTCATGCTAAGGACCATCATGAAACAGACGATTGTGTCATACATACAGTGATGCTAAAGGGTGAATTCCTGGTCTACATCTCTTCAATATAACTAGTCAATGCTTTTGAAATTATTGACGGGAAAGTTGCTGTAATTTGTCCAGATTAACATCCTCTAAAACCCTCTGGAGAGGAGACAATACAGTTTCCCTTCTCTCATAAGTTTTAGATCAAAAGTTAATTGTTCTCTCTTGTGTTCAGCCAATAACCCTTTTCATAACAAACATTTTGTAACCCTCCTTTTTTTATCCTAAAATAAAATTTTAGATACCATATCCTGTGTATAATATTAAAAAATCCATTTAATGATCTGGTTGATTATAAAAGAAAAATAAGTGAAATAAATTTAAATGAAATAGTATTCATTTTAATCTGAAAATACGCAGTCATGACTATAAAGAAAATAAAATGAAGTGGTGAGATGCTTGCATCTGTACACAGAATTCTAGAAATGGGACTGTTCCAAATGCAGACTGACGCGGGTGTGTTGCATTGGTTGTAATGGTGACACAAACCTTGCAAGTGACTGATGTCCTGGACGTGAGTTTTACAAAATTATAAGCAACTCTTGGTTAAAGTCCAGATAAAGCAAAATAAAATCTTCCCACAATTTGCTTAGTAATGGCATTCCTGGAAAAATTACCTTCGGGAAAACCATGCAAAAATGAACTGTGTTTATTGTAAAATGTAGTCAGATTCTAGTATCAGATTCTAAACAGATTTTTCATCTATGTAAGTGACCAGCAGGACATTTGAAAGTCACGTGGGTTGGGGACTGCTCTGCACACTGAAGAACATGCAGCATCTTTGGCTGTCTTTCATGAAGAACAAGTAACGTCCATCCTCGATGTGACAACCCAAAATGCCCGACGCTATTTCAAAATGCTCCTTACATGGGGGTAGCACATGGAGAACCATTGGCCTGGCTCACACTGCTTCAGTAGAATTTGTCTTTTTTTTTCTCTCTCTCTTTTCTTAAGTGGAAATAACATAACTATTCATCTGCGCTCGAGTACCAATGACTACAGACTGAACGTGCTTCACATGGAGGGTATCATCAAGCGCATCTTTAACCTTATGAAATGCCAAGGAAGACATTAAACCAAAATCTCTCTGTAAAATTGAAGTTACTTTAAGAATGATTCAGCCATGGCAACAGTGAAAGTCAGTTCTTAAAAAGAAAGTGTTCTTCAGTCAAAGTAAATTCCAGAAGAGAAAAAGAAAAAAAAAAAGTGCTACATAGACCATCACGGTCATTTTGAAGGGCAAAGAAATTTAAACTATGGGTTTTATTCAAAACATAAGTGCAAATGCAAAGCAGGTTTTCAGAGGGTCAGTGGCTCTTACACAAGATTATACAGTCAAGTCCATTTAGTGTGACTCCAGCCACACTAATCAATGTTACATATGTCCTGTCAGAATGCCCCACACATAAATCTCTTAAGTGCCAGACATATTGATAAATCCACCAAGCACTAATGTTCTCTGACTGTTTCACAGATAAGGTGCTACATTTTTTGTTGCATCCATAGATTATTTTAGACAGGAACAAATTCCTAGAGGAAAAGAGGATAAGAAAGAAAAGATAAAGTATATGCTATTAAATACATTGAGATTTCTTTTTTATGTATTGTTTGAAAAAGCACAAACTTAGCAACCTTGTGTTTTGTCAAAGTAGCTCTAAAACTTACTTTATCCATGAAAGCAAAATAGAGAACACATAGGGATATCAGGAAGCCTGTATACTCCAATGACTGCATTGGTACAATATCAGGACAATGCCCAAATGGATAAAGACTTGGTTAGACACAAACAGGACAGATTTTCATGCTTTTTAACTTCTTGGCAAGCACTGCTATCATTAAGAAATCTCAGAGCATAGTAAGGTTAAAGGTTTGAGATACAGACCTCTCAGTATGTCATATATAGACATAGAGTGACTGTGTATATTTAGTTCACTAAATGTAGTGTGTCCTCAAATTCATAGACCTTGGATTATTTTTAGATTTATCATATATTGGCAAGAATTTTAAAAAGCGAGCCTCTTGCACAACAGTGTGAATATACTTAACACTACTGAACTGTTAAGAAAAAAGTGAATAATTAAGATTTTAAAAAAGTGAAACTCTGCAGTCAAAACCCTGCACCTCCTAATAATTTTCCTAGCCCTGTGTGGTACCTCATAACCGGTGTGGTACAATATCCATAAGAAAGTAAGCTGTGAGTTCAGGGATGTGATTTCTCTTGTTCACAGCTATATCCACAGAGTCTAGAATGTGCCTCTCATAACAGAAGTTCACAATACTTGTTGAATAAACGTTGAATTTATTATTAAATATCGGTTGCTGCCGTGAACCCCAGTGTCTTTAAGTGCATAATACAATCAATAAAATATACTTATTTATCACACCTACTGATGTGTCCACCCAGTTGCTTAAGTCAGAAATTTGGGAGTCATCCTTAATTTACTTTTCCTAATGCGCTACCTTCCCCCAGCCAATCCATCAACAGATTCTTTGAGTCTTTCTTCCTTCAAAATATCCTCAAATCTCTATTTCTCTATATCTTCCCTGCCAGCACTCTGGTACAATATACCCTCCTTTCTTCCTTAGAAGATACCAGTAGTGTCCAGCTGGACTTCCTCCTTTCGCAGTATATTTAGTTGCCAAGGAGAACAATTTGACTTTAAATCATGTCAATCCCCTTTTATGCTCTTCTACTGCACTTAGAATCTAATCTAAACCCCTTGATATTTCTTATCTGGTTCTGATGATCTGACTGCTCTTTTTAATAACCTTATTTCGTGTCTCTCCTTGATTCCCTCCTCTGTGACAGCTGCTGTGGCATACTCTCTGATTTTTGAACAAACAGATCTCTTTTTTTTGGTCTCAGGACCTTTACACAAGCTTTTGTCTGCCCTAACACCACTTTAAATGGCTGGATCCTTCTCACCGCTGAGTCCTCAGCACATGCCTCTCTCCTAAGAAAAGCACTCTTATCTCTTTATCTAAATCAGCCCCATTCCTTGTTGTTAAGCATCACTGTACAGTGTTTTCTCCATAAAAACAGCTCTGATTTGGAATGACGTATTTGCTTGTTTGCTTATGTGAGGCCTGTCCCCCTAACTGTAGTCCAGTTCTCTGAGGGCAGAAACTTGTCTAATTTGCTGTCACATTCTTCTTGCCTAGAGGAGAACCTGGAATCTGAGAACTGAGCTTCCTAGACACGTCCTTTCTTTCAGAGCACTTGCTTCAGTTTGTAATTATATAATCCTTAGTGTGATCATTTCAATCGTGTCTGTCTCCTCCACAGATCTGAAAGCTCCATGAGGTCAGGAGCCATGTCTGATTTTGGCCTCTTGGTGCCTAGCACAGGGCCTGTGTATAATAAATAGTCAATGCATACTTGTTGGATTTTATTGACTGAAAAGTAACTTTAGATTATATAGAAGGAAATTCTTACCAGATCAATAACCTTAGATTAAAAGCAGCGGATTCTAACCTGATCATCTTATACATATGATTGTACTGTGTTTTTCTATTTGCTCTTAGAATGGGACATTTCACCTGGTTTCCATTGTCTTAAATCTTCATAAAATGGTATTTTGAAAAATTATCTTTAAAAAAATCTTTAAATATAAGAAACTTTCCATAAAGAATTCTGACAACTCCCTGTTTTCATAAAACAATAGTGTGTAAACCTCTGCTGAACAGTGAATATCATTCCAAACTAGACAGTTATATGACTTTGACAGTTATGCTTACTTGTACTGCCTAAAGAAAATATGAACTATTATGGTTAGTGTCTATGTTTCATTCTGAATTGTAGAGCACTTTTCGAGAGCAGTCTCCTTTCATGAGAAAAAAAAGAAGGTGGATATTTTATTTATCCCTCAAGTCTGGGACTTTATTACGGAGGTGGTAGCACTGCAGATGCAGATACTGTGGACTCTGTTATAGAATTCGATAACTTTAAAAACGGAATTTGTCAAGCTTATGCTTAAGTAGTTCAGTGAAGGATTAAAAACCAAATTGCTGACCCAAGGTCCTATGAAAAATGCCACCTCTTATATTCCAAGGGACTTAGAATTTGAAGTTACAATCCAGCATTAGTTATGCACTTTGCTTTATTCTACAGAGATAAAACCTCAGAACTTCTTTTGCTGTAAAGGTCCACTGACTTCATTGTAACATCATTGTTTTAAACCCATGCTCTGTGAATTACCATGTTACAGGCAAGATTATGTTATAACAAAGTCTTCATAGCATTTCTGGTCACTGAACTTTGCTAAATAATAAACTGTGAAGGGATCCTTGAAGAATTGGTGACATTTGCATAGGTGACAGAAGAGGAAGGAAAGAAGCTTAGAGGTCGCAATGAGCATAATATGTTTGCAGGTCAGTGAAAATACTGACCTATGTTGCTCAGAGGGCTACGTGGGAGGGAAGAAGAAATAAAACTGGCTAAGTAGGGAGACCAGTGAAGACCTTGAAACGCAGGCAGAATTATTCAGACTTGACTCAGTTGTAGATGGGGAGCCATGGACGGTTATTAAGCAAGTAAGTAAGTAAGCAAGTAAGGTGCTCCAAAGTCATTTAGAGCCCTCTTTGTGTTTTTCATGATATCATATTTTGCTTTGAAAATGGTCAAGGTTATGGATCTGATAAACACAAGTGGGAAACAATCCTTACTAAAAGAGATATGTGTGTACAGAGTCCTTTGCAAATAACAGCTCCTCATTACATGTTAACTTCCAGCCCTCCTTTCTAAGGGTTTGGTGCCTTTAGGCTAGTTAGTTTTGCTCCAGCACATGGTCATCTTCTCCAAAGTAAAACAGCTGTAACCTAATACTTGCCATTTGTTTGTCTTACAAAAGCCTTTAGTAAGAGAGAACATCCAAATATGAATATGATCATCAAGTTTCTGGAAGCAATATGGCCAAGAGAGATTATGTTGCGTACAGCTCTTAACTTTATACCAACAGATGACTGGTAATTCTATACCCAACACATTTTAAGAATAAAGTTGAATAATTGATGAAAATACAAGCATAATTCAGAGTTAGTTAGATATCCAATTATGGTTCAAGTATACTTGGGAATCATTAAGGCAAATGAAATTTTCAGTTGTAAATAACTGTCTACCAAAGCCCCTGTTCCAAGTCTTGCATTTGGGATTCTTACCCTAGAACAGTCTTAAAAGAATAACCTGATGTGGAAATCTCAGAGGTTTTTAGGCATAATATCCATCCAGACTGAGACTTTAAAACTCTCAACTCTATTCTCAGCCTGCTTAGAGATGACAGTGTGGCCTTGCAGACAAGGGTGTTTCCTGGGCAGATAGTGACCTGACTGAGACCTGGAGGTCCAGGTATGGACAGGTACATAATTGCTACCAGGGGATGGTGACTAAGCAAACATGGGTCATTTCAACTTAGAGTCCCACCCAGCTGCTCTCTTAAATGTCTCTTTCAACTATGTACAGTTGTTGTTTTCTTTCTGCCACAATACATCCGAGCCATAAGACGACCCCCTGAACCCAGGAGCATCTGTTCTTTGCAGTCATTCACACTCAGTCTGGGGAATAGGGTTTGTCAAGGCAAGCTTCCCTAGAGAAGATGGAATCAGAGGAATCTAGTGTGTGAGCCCACCTGCCAGCTCTCCCTCCCTTATGAGTATCAACAAGGTCTGACTCTAATATTGCCACCTATGTGGGGCCCAACTTCTCTCTCCAAAGTCCTGAGGGGGTCTGACTTCTGCTAGTCTGCTTTTAGATTGCCTGCTGATAACTATGGGATGACTTCCGCTGCTGGTCTGTTCTGACAGCCAGCTTAACCCTCCAATTCTGGAAATGCTTCTTTCTCAACTTTTCAACATTATGACTGACAAAGCTAGCCACTGCTATGTGTAAAATGGCTTAGGGGCACCGCCATTAAAATAAAGCTACACCATAAACTATGCTGCTGCTTTGGCTCATACCGAATGGCATATGTATGTTCTCAAATTACCCACTGATTCCACATACACTAATTGACCATCTACTATATGCCATCAGGGCTGGTTAATCTATGGTGTACCAGTATGCCTAGTGCTTAGGCCTTCTAGCTCCTCAAAGGCCATGGACAATATTTAAGAACTGCTAAAAAAAAAAAAAAAAAAAAAGAACTGATTCCAAAATATAAAAAGAAAATAACCCTGAAAAATTAAAAGTAATAAATGTCTACAAAAACTAACATTGCTCCAACCTCATTAATTGTTAAGGTTGATGTCCATTAAAATTTCATGACCATTGAAAACAATTTGTAGTTTAGATTATTTCACTTTGCAAGAATTCCTGGGTGTGCATTATGAGACTGAGACTGTGGGGAAGTTAGAGCCAATCATAAAGGTTTTGGCTCATGGCCAACTTTAAAAAAAAATATTTGCAAACATCTTTAAAATTTTATCGTAAAAATAATCTTTTAATGAGCCATAATGTGACTACTAAAATTTGGCGTGCTTCCAGTGATGTGGAGCAGGGCCTCTAAAAAATGTCTTTGTCCTACAATGGCCCTGAGGCAGCGCTGCTGTGTGTGGTACTAACACAAAGTTGAATAAAATGTACCTGCTTTCAAGGAACTCACAGTTGAATGAGAGTCACAACCACTGAAACAAACATTTAAATACAATGTGACAAGTGTTAAAATGAATAATCTGGCCAGGCAAAATAAGTGTTGTTAAAACATGGTTCTGTAAGAGACGCTGCTTACTTAGTTTGCCCAAGCTCAGCTTCAGAATTTCTGGGGTCTCTTGTGATGTTATCTCTGTATATGGTCACTTGACCTGGAATTTTGTGAAGACCAAAAGAGGACACATTGAGAATGGTGAATCCACACTTCAAAATGAAGCACTGCATATGTTACTATACCTTAACTTGAACATAAATCCAAATACCTGTAAGCTATATATTGTGTATTAAAATTTCCCATTCTCCTCAGTAAACAACTAATTTTGACTAAGACCTAACAGAACTTAGAGGATAGCCTTCTCTCCCCACCCACATGCAGACTGAGATCCTCTTTTCCCAAGTTTTATTAACATCTTTCTGTGTTCCACATCATTCTTACCCCACAGTGTTCGATCAGTAAAATGTCACTTCTTTGTGTTAGGGTCTTCATTTCTATCAAAATATATTTCTAAGTCTCTGTTATATTTCTTAAGGTTTGCTTCAATAATAGTAAAGTAACAGGCCATCTTTTATCGACTGCTTACCGTATGTGGCCCTGTGCTATACACATACATTTCGTCTCGTTCTGATAATCTTTTCAAGGTGGATATGATTCTCTCTGTTTTACGGATGAAGAAAAATAGTCTCTGATGTTGTATAACTGTTCATGGCCACGTAGCAAATATCTCCACCAAGATTCGGCTCCCTCGTGTTAACTCCCACAATCTTTTCACTACAGGATATCTCCTCTCAAATCTTTCTCAATTGTTTCCTATGGGATTGGCTTTTCAGTCCATTCTTTACAGCGCCGGCTCCATGTTGGAACCTCCAATAACTGTATGACAGGTCACCTTCCACTCCTTGTCTCTGCCTGCTGCATTTTGGCCATGATGAGAGTTCTTTCTCACCATGAATTTCTCTGTTATGGTTTTAATACAGGGAAAGTTAACTGGATCTCCTCTGGACAAGAGTAGTTATTTACTTGCTGGAGTCTCAGCTAGAGACAAATTTTCTCCCACTGCACAGTATCAGAGCACTTTCTGTTTAATGCCATTGAATTACTTCTCATTAACAGCAGCTCATAAGTCCTATTGTTATATTATTTCCTTTCCAATCCTAGATATACTGCTGAATAATAGAGGCAAGCCCGGAATGCTATGGGCACAAAAGGAAGGGACACCAATCCATGTGGTTTCTTTGTTGCGGGAGTCCTTACTACCACTTACAGATTATTCTAATTACTTGCTAATATAATTGCTCAGAGTTTGCTTTCAGTTAAATCTTTATCAGTTGATTTCTACAGCAGTCATAATGCACTTTGCAAAAGGCCTGCTGCTATTTACTTAGTATGAAGGAGGGAATGGCTTCTTTCTAATCTGTATGCTCTGTTCTATGTCTGTTTTTCCTCTTTCTGTATAATCAGCAATCTGTTTGCTGTTTACTACAGCAGTGGAAAGGGTTATAATTTGTTCCCTTTAGTGGGAAGAGAAACTTGCTGATTGGGATCACAGTTGAATATGAATCTTTTATGGGGCAGAAATGTGCACAACATGTTTAGTGATTAAACATTCCTCAGAGGATGGTCTCGTTTACCCATTTTGTATTCAAAATCATGTGCATATACAAAACTAGTTCAAAATTAGGAAAATAATTAGTATACCACTTCCTACCAGTAGGTCAGAAAAGAAAAAACAATTTGCTAATTTCAACAAAATCAGAAAAAAATCTAGAAAAAATTAATACTCATATCTTATTTTAAAAATAACTTTCCAAGCTCACATATAAAATTTCATTAACATATGTTGTTTCTGTAACAATATTCATCTCAAATCAGTGGATGGCTTCATTCTTAATAGTATCCAATTAAAATCAGGTGGAAAACAAAAACGCCTGTTATTATCATTGTTATCTAATTGTTCTGGAAGCACTAATCAAAGCCATAAGATATGAAACTGAAATAAGAGGTATAATTATTAGAAAGGAAATGCAAAATTATCCTTATTTGCAGATGGTATAATTATGTACCAAAAAACACAGAAAAGAATGAACTAAAAAACTCTAAGAATTAATAAGAAACTAAACTAAAATGTGCTGATGCAAGATGAATACACAATCCCCTTCCCTTTCCATAAATGACCCACTACGACAGGCTTTTTACTATTATTATTACTATGATTCTTAAAGGTGGTCTCTTAGGGGGCTCCCTGCCAGTGATGCTCCTGGTGCTGATGAACACGGTGAAGACAGAACATGTCCTGAGCATTAAGCCACAGCACAAACTCAAATTCTGAGGTCCCTTCATCAAAGTTGTCATCGTGACCCTAAAACTTGGCAATCTCATAGACCAAATGCATATTTTAAAGTGAAGATCCTGGCAGCACGTTGATGCAGAAGCGGGGCTGGAAGGTTGGTGAATCTGTGATGTTATAGCCTTCCAATTTTGATCCCAATGAGAAAAGTAAACACATGTTTACAGTCCAATCTGTGTCTCTTCCCAATGACACTTCTGATTACAAGGGAAGCAGCATGACCAGAGGAAAAACCAGAAGATGCAGATCCAAGACTTAGGTGTGTTTGAATGGCCAGCAGAAAATAATAAACCACATGTTGTAGAAATCAATAAAACACATCCACAACTGTGTCAAATACAGAAACACCAGCCATTCTAAATCTTTGAGTTCTTCTACTTGGGAGGACACTGAAGTTAAGACATGGATGATGGTAAGAGGCTGCTGGTAAAGTTCAGAGGCTGTGAGAAGAGAACAAACCGTTAAAGGAAGATGAGCCTCTATATTAGTCAGCTCAGGCTGTTCTAACAAAATACCACGGACTGGGCAGCTTAAACAACAGGCATTTATTTTCTAACAGTTCTGGAGACTAGAAGTCCAGGATCAAGGTGCCAGCAAATTTGGTTTGTGGTGAGGGTGCTCTTCTTGGCCGTCTGTAGATGGCCACCTTCTTGCTGTGTGCTCACGTGGCCTTTCCTTTGTGCTCACATGGGGAGAGAATTACATCTCTGGCGTCTCTTCTTCTTCTTATAAGGAGACCAATCTTATCAGACTGGAGTCCTGCCTTCATAACCTTATTGAACCTTAATTACCTGTCTCCAAATACAGACGCATTGGGGGTTAGGGCTTCCGTATATGAATTTGGGAGGAACACAGTTCAGTCCATAACAGCTTCATATGAGGAAGAGAGTACAGAGCAATAACTCATCTTCTGCTTTAGTCACAACTCCTTGCTCTGGGGGTTTCTTTCTTTACCATTGTGGTAATTATAAGGAAAATCTCCTTGTAGAGGTAGCATGCAAAGGATGGAACATCAGAGTGATGAATGTACTATATCTTGAGGTTTACATTTATCTTAACCATGTTTAAAAATCAATTAATGATTGATGACATCTCACAGTTCTTGCCTTCAAATTACCCCTCCCTGTGCACATACAGACCATACACACACCCCCCCCCCCAATAATGTTTTAGACAGTTAGAGATGTGCAGTAAATTATTTGGGCAGGGGGTGATGAATGATCTTTATTAAATGACAAGGGGAACTGTAAATAATACCACAATGAAGTATTGCAAAGGTAATTTTCATCATTTCTAGGCCTTGGTACATATTGCTGGATTACTAGTGCATTCTTCCTTTCATTGTTGGTGCTGGCCCTTGGGAAGCTGGAGTCCAGCACGATGGGGACTATGATCACCTCCACAGAGAAATCCGCAAAATGACTCATTAACTTCCAGAGTTTTCTTTTCCATGTCTTCAATGCTATCCAAGCCATCAGTTTCATGAGACTGATGAACAGATTCAGAAGCCAAAAAGAATTCCATTGTACAACAATACTACATGAGATGTGCTGGTCATGAATGAAAGGCACATAGTGACTGCCTCACCCAGCACATTGAAATCAGTTGCTGCTTTGTTCTCTTAGAGGGGCCAAGCTAATTACTGTTGGTTCACTTAGTGAAATTGAACTGTGGTTCAGAGATGTTTACTGCATGGTTAATTTCTTTAGTGTGTCTCATCTCACGTTTTCTTATTGTCACAAGATTATAATTAATGCTGTGGCTTAAACTCACGTGTGCTAATGAATGCCAGTGGGTTAAGCTGGCATTGCTGCTGAGAGCTATGCTGGCCTCTTATTGCTACATTATTGTGGAAGTTGTGATTTATTTAAATGTTGGAAAACAGCTGTAAGGAAATGTTTTCCTCTGTTGATAAATAACATCTATCATAGGAAGGTACATTCTCAGTGAAAGCACTCAAGTCTAGGTTATCCTTTTAATGGAGAAGAGTCAGCAGGAAGCTGATCCTAACATAAAGTCCATATTGTTTTTCCACAACGCCTCACCAGCACTCATACTTCCAAAACACTTACCCTCGGTGTAGCCCCTACTTTTCTCAATTTGGCCCTGGTTTGGAATCATGACAAAATGAGCAGATGCCCTGAAATAGACATTTTCCCAAAGAAGACATTCAGATGGCCACAGACAGCTGAAAAGATGCGCAGCATCACTAATCTTCAGGGAAATGCAAATCAAAACCACAATGAGATATCACCTCACACCTGTCAGAATGGCTATTATCAAAAAGAAAACAAGTAAATGTCGGCAAGAATGTGGAGAAAAGGGAACCCTTGTACACTGTTGGTGGGAGTGTAAATTGCTGCACCCAATATGGAAAACAGTATGGAGTTTCCTCAAAAAATTAAAACTATTGGATAGAACTACCATACAATCCAGCAATTCAAATTCTGGGTATTTATCTGAAAAAAATAAAAAGAATAGTTCAAAAAGATATATGCACCCCTATGTTCATTGCAGCATTATTTGCAATAGCTAAGATATGGAAGCTACCTGAGTGTCTGTTGATAGATGAATGGATGAAGAAGATGTAATGTGTATGTGTGTATATGTATAGATACACACACACACACAGGAATATTACTTAGTCACAAAAAAGAATGAAATCTTGCTATTTGTGACAACATGGATGTACCTAGAGGGTATTATGCTAAGTGAAATTAGTCAGACAGAGAAAACAAATATGGTATGATTTCACTTATATGTAGAATCTAAAAAACAAAACAAATGAACAAAAAAGCAAAATAGAAACAAACTCATAGATACAAAGAACAAACTGGTAGTTGCCAGAGGGGAGGGAGGAGAGGCAATGGGGAAAATAGGTGAAGGGGATTAAAAGGTACAAACTGCCAGTTATAAAATAAATAACTCATGAGGGTATAATGTACAGCATAGGGAATATAGTCAATAATACTGTAATAACTTTGCACGATGACAGAAGGTTACTAGACTTGTCATCATGATCATTTTGTAACGTAGGAATGTTAAATCACACCTGCAACTAATATAATATTGTATATCTACTATACTTCAATTTAAAAAAAAGAGTGAATTAGGCTGCAGAATGGTTAGGAGAGAGGGCAACCAGCTTTGGGTAGGGGAAGTAAGGAAGAGGACTTTCCAGATAATCCAGAAAGTAAGTAATCATTGAGAATTTAACTATGAACTTTTTTATGCTATAAAAAACCAATCCAATCCTGTTTAATTATGTAGCATCTTAAGATGGGAAAAAAAATTAAAATAAACCTCCACAATTGAGTTCTTCCATTTTGTCACATTTGCTAAATTAGAGCAGTTATTGGTTGTTGTTGTTGTTATTATTTGTCATCAGAAAGTTGATTTTAAAATAAGCTTCATCTGTGAGAGATATATTTAATAATTTAACTGTATTTTCTTTGGTTGACTCAAGAGGCAGCCAAGAGTATGGCATTCTAGAATTTAAGAAAATAATGGTTTTTAGAAAGAGATATTGATTCGTTCTCAAGTAAATGAATATAGAGAATTGGATTTGATGCTGTAGAGGTGATGAGTGGCATTGACTAGAGCAGATTTGGTACAGTAGGATGAATGAGCAACGTATTGTAGTGGGTTCAAGAGAGAAAGGAAGGTGGAAATTGAACATAGACAACTATTTTGAATAGATTTGCAATAAAAAGGAGCAACCAACAGGTGGTGGAGAGATTTTTATCTTCCTTTTTTTCAAGAAAGAAATTATTACAGCATGTTTTTTGTGTTGATGGAAATGATCCAGTAGAGAAGGAAAAATTAATGATGCAAGAGAGAGAAGAGATAATTGTGGGGACAAGGTCTTTGAACATGCTGAGTGTGGATGTGATGCTAGGCAAAAGTACGACTATCTTAAACCCACAACAAGGGATTATGGTTATATGATAAAATTAAAATAAGGTAAAAATAGAATAAAACAATGAAGATAATATAAATTAATGTGTACAATTCTTTTTTCAGTAATATATGTGTTAATGAGAAAAAAATGCACATGTGTCAAATATCTCATGGACAACTGAAAAAATAAATTATGGTAAATTCATTATAATAGTATTCAATATTTAAAATAATGAGTACAGATATGTTACCATGACCAGAACATACCATTCCTAAATATGCATGACTAAGGTTAGGGAACAAAAAGCACATCTCAGAGCACTATATTCATAGGACTGTCTCACTTATTTAAAAGGAACAAGGAAAGAGTATGACATTTTTGTATCTATACACAGAAAATATTTGGAAAAATACACAGCAAACTTAATAATGGTCACATGGAGGGAGTGAGAGAATGTCTATATTTTAGTTTGCATCCTTCTGTGCTATTTGAATTTTTTAACTGAAACAGCTGTTGAATTTATAATAAAACATGCTAAACAAATCAAAAAGGGATATACTCTTAGATTTTATCCATATAAATAAAATATTTCTTAGAAAACAAAATAGAAGGGAAAACTAAGTGGAAACTAACACACACACACACATAAAGACACTAATAGTTAAAATGAACAAATTGCATGAGTAGTAATTCACACATTCAACATTAAAATATATATGTTCATTAGTTGGTTACTACATATCAAACATTTTTAGATCATGTATATGCAAATGTGAGTACAGAACACTGTTCTCAAGGAGCTTCCAATCTAGTGGAAGAGACAGAGAAGTAAACATGAAATTATAATTTAATATAATACTACCTACGATAGGGAAAGGATGGGTTCCATGGGCATACATAGAGAACACACATACGTTGAATTTCCAAAAGTAATGATATCTAAGCTGAGGCCCAACAGGCAAGTTGGAGTGATCCAGAGAAGAAAGAACATTCCAGATAGCAATAATAGCATGTGCAAAGGCCCAGAACAAGGGAAAGCACATGTGCTGAGGCAACTGCAAATTAGTTTCATTAATGTGTTCCCAATACATACCACAATGCCTGACACATAATATTTAATATTTAACTGAATGAGTTTGGCTGGGTATAGGGTCAGGGGTGGGGGAAAAGGAGAGGTAGCAAATATTTCATACAAATGACTCACAAATTCAAGAAAAATGTATCAATTAAAATAAACTAGATATCATTTAATTTACCAAATTTGAAACAGTAAAACAAAAACACCAGTGTGGTGGAGAGTGACGTTGAACTGCCAACACTGTTGTGCCTTTCCAATGGCAGGTAAATTGAAAACTTGAGGAAAGAAAATTTTGCAAAATAAATCAGGAGCTTTAAAAATGCAGATGCTTCTAATCTAAGAATTTCTCTGTTGGGTAACTCTCCTGAAGAACTACTTTTAGTTACAGAGAAAAATACCCAAATCTGTGTACAAAAATACCAATTTCCACAATACTTATGATAAGTCAGAACTAGAAATAGCTTGTCATAATATTGAAGAATATTCAAGTAAATTATCCATTCTGCATCATTACAAAAGGTACTTAAGGAAAGTTTAAAGTTCTCAGGAAAGAACTTTGTTGTGATGTAAAAATAGGAAGCATAAAAATGAGAAAGACATGTTTTAAATGAGGTGCTGTCGACTAGAAGAAATGCAGTCAAATGTTGACTGTGGTGATGTTAGATGGGAGTACTGCATATGATACTTTTTCTTCCTTCTACCTCTCTCAGTTTACTATACATAACAAAACCACCACACAAACTAAAAATTTCTTAAAATATTTACTGGTTAACCTAAGTTGAAAATATCTAGACTTCTGTGATGCCATTTAGAAGTAACGTCCTAAAGCCTGAAATATGTGGTAGTGGCTTTGAAAGCTCTGTTTTCTTCGTGTTAGTTTTGTCAGCTTCCCAAAAGTAATTCAAAGGTAACCCTTTAAAATTCAAATAGGATTGCCCCAAATTGCTTATTCATGGGGAGAAAGAAGAGAGAACTAGGTAGGATGGGTCTGGCTTTGTAGTCAGCCATACTAGAAAGGAAATTTCTGATGCCAGTGAGTGATCTGTATTGAGCTCCTTGAGGCCTGTGGAAAGAGAGAAAGGACAGCTGGTATGTGGATTCTGTGATACTGCAATACAGTAAAAGGGAGAATGATTCACGATCTAGGCTTAACTAATATATTGTAGATTAAAATCTTCCAGTAAACCGATTTTTCAATAATGACTATGTCAATTAGGTGCAAGTTTTTTATACGAGGTTGAATTTTTGACCACTTTGTTTTATTTTCTCCTTTTTTCCTGTTGTAAAATTCTAGTCATGAGGGCACAATTCAGGTGAATAAATTGTGAAATTCTTGTTGTGTACTTCTCATTGTATAGTTCTTTTTGTCTAATAAAAAATAAACTTTTTCTTGGTACTGAGAGTTCTTTGTATATCAAGGAAATTAGCCCCTTGTTTGGCAAATATATTGCTTATATTTTTGCTCTGACTTCATAATTTATCTTTTGACTTTGTTTATATACTTTTTTGCCATGCAGAAATTTTTAATATATCGTTTTCATAAGCTATACTCATGTGTGCAAAAAAATTAAAAATATTGACCTTTTCCTTCTTTTCTGAATATGTGAATTTCACTTCTATTTCCAGCACTCCCTCGATTTCCCTCCTGTTCCATCTGATAACAGATGAATTTTATTCACTTCAGTATGAATCTAGTCATTTCAAGTTTGAACTATGGCAACTCAGGACTCCCTCTGCTTCCTACCTCTACTTGTCCTTGGAGAGGCATGTAAGTTCTGGGGGCCTTCTAGAGTGTCATGGTGTTGGGGGAATGTGTTTAGTCCCTCAGCTAGGCTCTGTCCCTGTTTGCATCTGCTGAGATGGCTGTTAACACCCACTGATGGTTGGCCTCACAAAAATGGCTCCGATCCCCAACTGTGCAGTAGTCCATGCTGCCATCTGCTGGTGTTTCCTCTTGTTACAACCGTGAGACCTCTTCAGGTCCCCTGGATTGCTCTTGAAACTTACAGCTGCATGCTTTTCAGGGTAATTCCATCTTCTCTCCTGATACTGTCTGAGGCTACAGAAAGTTGGTGGGATTGCCTCAGCTCCTTCATACAGGCATCCCAGCTGCTCCCATTCTGCTGTGATGATGCCGATGGGGACTCCTGTGAAGAACCCTCTTGTTCAGAGTTTCAGACAGGAAGCGAAGTACGTCTCCTCTAGTCTTAAATCCAAAACTCCTTCTCTTACCCTTGAGAAAATTTTTATTTCCTTTTGGGCAGACAAAAATTGGTTTAACATTGTTCTCCCGTATTTTTATGCCTTAAAAATGGGCCATAGAAAAATTCTGTTTGACTACCATGAGGTTGTCTTTCCTCTTTGCATTAGTGAAGACCTTATGTTCAGTTCTGATGCTTAGATTAACACTGTAGCACAGTCAAAGGGAGTATAGGAAATAATTCACCAGCTCGAATTTAATGATGTCATCCTGTGCCAATTTTTATGTAGTGAAATTGATCCATCCTCCTGCTCTTGTTTCTGGGCTTATATTATGTTTATTCTAAGGCCTATTTCATCTCAAGATTTTGCAAAATTTCATCTATATTTTCTTCTAGTACTTTTGTAGACTGAACATTTTAAACATTTAAATCTTGGACTTATCTGGTATTTATTTTGATGTACACAGTGAAATACGAATCCAGTTTACTAATTTCTAAAAATGACACTATAGCAACATAGTGGTTTGGATTTCTTGGAGGAAGATTTAGCCTGAAGTGCTCCAAGATGTCAGAAATAATCACTAATTTCATGACAGTGAACCTGTCTTTAGCATTACAGTAGTGTTGCCAACTTTGACTGCCTATCAGAACACTTAGGAGGATTTAAAAATACTGATAAGTGGGGCCCCAGCCCCTCATGACTGTAAACATTTTCCAGGATGATTCCAATACAGTCAGATTTATGAACTGTTAACTTATAAGCCTGTCTTTAGGGCAACAGAGAGTATGAGTGAGACCTCTGTGACACTTATTTTCCTATAGAACAGCCTGGAATGTGCATCCCATCCACCTGGAGGGCTTGTTGAAACCCAGATTGCTGGGTGCCTCTTTCAGAGTTTCAAATTCAGAAGGTCTGGAGTGGTGACTAAGAATTTGCCTTTCTAATAAGTTCCTGTTCATACTGATGTTGCTGGTCCAAGGACCACACTTTGAGAGGAGCTGTGACAGGGTATAGAAAGGACTTCTGGGAGAAAATAACTCTAGTCCTTTTATTTGGGCAGAAGTAATCAGCATCCACACTTATACCAGTACTTCTCATTTCCCTAGTCAAAATTTTTTAAAAGATTGTAAATAAAAAATATTTTATACGCAGAATTTATGTATACTCATTCTTATTTAGGAAATGATTTAAGGTGCAATAACAGTAAAATATAAAAAATGGAAAGAAGATGAGAAAACCAGAATATGAGGAAAATGCTGTTTGAAAAGATAAAATTAAAAGGGTAATGTACATATGTATGTATACTGATATCAGACCATAAACTTGGCTAAGCTTTCTAGCAGTGAACAGTAGCCAGGGAAACAAAATCATGGCAGGATTTATAGTGCTTCTGAGATGAAAACAGCCAGGTGCTTCAGATAAAAACACTTATCCCTGTCCTAACATCAGAGGAAAATTTCCTCCACGTTTGCTTTCAAAGATGATGCTATGCAACATTGGCAATAACATCTTCTCTCATCATTATCATTACAATGAAGGCAGATCTTCTGTTGATCAAAGTTTGGGCTCAACTAGTGACACAAATATACTGCATCGTTTGGTCACTAGGTCATTTGAAGTTTCTTTTTTTTCCAATGAGTTTCAGAGTGTATATACTTAGGTGGGTCCTTGCTCTTCTGTGTGAATCATTGATGTCCACCAAAATATAGTAGAAGCGATGATGCAATGGGCAAATATGATACTGTTTAACCCTGACATTCTCAATTTGTTGAGTTTGAGTCAGAGATGAACTTAAAATTATTCTGGGTCTTGATTCTTAGTTTGGTTATTCTGAGAGGTCACAGACTGTTTTTGAGGATCTAGTGATAACAGAATTTTCTTCCTGGAAAATAATATATAGATCATCCTTATTCACAACTACCAACTTTATGAATTTGCCTACTCACTAAAGGTATTTGCAACCCCAAAGTCAATAGTTGAAGACCTTTCCTAGCCATTCTTGGATGTGTACCTGTGAAGAGCAGTGAAAAATTTGAGTTGCTCAATGTGCACATTCCCATCTGAGATGTAGTAAGGCAATGCTGTGCCCTTTTGTTTCATACTTCTCATACTGTAAACAAGTATCATTTTCACAGCATATTTAGTGCCATGTTGTTCACATTTTTGTACTTTTTCTTATGACTTCAGTGTTTAAAATGGCCCCAAGCATAGTGCTGAAGTACTTTCCTAAGCACAAGAAAGCTGCGATGTGCCTTATGGATAAAATGTGTATTCGATATGCTTAATTCAGGCATGAATTGTAGTGACATTGACCACTAGTTCAGTGTTAATGAATTTACAATATATATTTAATAAGGTGTCTTCAGACAGAAACACACATAAAGCAATGTTATGTGTTAATTGGTTGACAAAAATATTGTGACCTCAGGCTTGCAGAAAACTCTCTCTGTATTTCCCAAGGAAAGTAACCCTTCATTTCCCCCGGGAGCAGTGATTCAGTAGTCACTAATTCTGTGTTTGCAGTAGCATTATAAAACATAACTACTGCAAGAATTAAGAATTGACTGTACTGTATATGCCCCAAATTTTCCTTCAATTCAGGGATTTTACAAGGTATTGAGGCCTTTCCATGTATGTTGGATAAGACCCCTTGATGAAGAATGGATGTACTGAGTATATTCAGAGCTATCTTGCACAAGTAATTTTTTCTCTCAATGAGCTTTTGACAAGGGTTATTGTCTCTAAAGCCAGACTTCTGGGGTTCAAACCATGTCGCTTACTAGCTGTGTGATCTTGGGAAAATTTCTTAGCCCAAGCTTCTTCATCTGTAAAATAAAGGAATTAAGGAAAGGAATTGGAGCATCAAACAGATCATATGATATTACTAGTATTATAAATTGATTGAAGGAATATTGACCAGAGAAAAACAGGAATAATTAGAATTTTCATTACCCAGCAGGAAGGGAGTTAGATAGAGAACAGTAGGCTCCAGATATTAAAAAGTAAACCATTCTATTTTTATACCTCAATGAGTATAAGACTTCTCATTTAAACTGTTTACCATTCAGCTCCACATGGTTCCGTTCGCAAATGGGTTTGGTGGGAACTAGTAACTGAAAGAATAGCCCACAGGGAAGCAAACCTCTCATTCCTCAACTTTGTGTTGAAAATAATCATGCGGCAAAATAGCCCAGCTTAAAAATAAAGAAAAATGGCTTAGCAGCCAATGGGATTAAAAATATTAAAAGGAGAGTTAAAAGATTAAGATAAAAGGCTAAAGAAAGGCAAGAAGCTTAGAGATTATGAGAGAAAAAAAGAAAAAGGAAAAGCAGATAAGGCATTTGTGCCGAAGACAAAGCTGAAGCTGTGTCTAGTTTCCTGAAGGGTTGGGTCCTCCATTGGTGTCGACTACTCTCTGATAAATAGTTCTTCAGAGATCTGTAGTAACAAGATGCAGGACCACTCAGTTCAAACGACTGGAAGGTTTTAGGCTAAGCAGCAAGTTATCTCAGCTAAATAGAACACAGTGAGGCAATAAACACGATAGTGAAATAATTCTGCTATTCTGTACAGTCACACACTGCATGACGACATTTTGGTCCGCCACAGATTACATACACAGCTGTGGTCCCACAGGATTAGTACCATACAGCCTAGGTGTGTAGTGGACTATACCATTTAGGTTTGTGTAAGTGCACTCATGATGTTCACACAACAACGAAATCGCTTAATGGCACTTTTCTCAGAACGTGTCCCAGTGGTTAAGTGGCAAATGACTGTACTAAAAAAGTTGAAGTTTAGTGACCTCCAGCTTTGTTCTTTTTTAGCATTGCCTTGGTTATTTTTGACCTTTTGCATTTTAACATAAAATTTAAAGAATTTACTTATTGATTTCCACTGGGAATGTTTGGAATTTAATCTATAGATTGCATTTAATTGATGATAATTGACCTTTCTACAATACAAGTCTTTAAATATGTGAACGTGATATATTCCTCCATTTATTTAGTATTTTAAATTCTCTCCAAAATATTTTGTAGTTTTTTGATGTAAAAACAGTCTTACATATGTTTTATTAGATTTATTTCTAGGTATTAGATGTTATTTAAGCTTTTATAAATAGTATTGTTTTGAAATTTCATTTTATATTTGCTTATTGCTCATATAGAGTGAAAACAATTGGCTTTTTAAATATTAAGCTTGTATTCAGTGACCTGGCTAAATCCACTCATTGTCTCATAGTTAGCATATTGTTTTGGACCTTCCAACACATTATTATTTCTGTCCATAGATTATAACAGCTTTAATTTTTCCCTTTTAATTCTTATAATTCTAACTTTTATTTCCCTCCCCCTCTCCCCTTTTATCTCCCTCTCGCCTTTCTCCTCTTCCTTTTCCTCTTTCCCTCTCCTCCTTCTTTTTTCCTTCCTCCTAATCTGCCTCCTCCTCCTACTGTTCTTCTTTCTATTTCTCCTCCTTCTTCTTGCCTTTTGGACTGGCTACAAACTTCAGTTCAATGATGACTAGAAAAGGTAATAGTAAGCATCTTTGTCATGTTTCCAGTTCCAGGGGAAAGCTTTCAATATACAGCCGCTAGGCACACTTGCATATTAACATTATGGATGTATGTACATCAAAAGACATCATTAAGGGAGGGAAAGTGCAATGACAGAATGGAAGAAATTTATAATACATACCTCTAACATAGGACTCCTATTAAGAATATATAAAGAACTCCTACAAATTCATAAAAGACAGATAACAATTGAAAAAATGAGCACCATTTGAACAAGTACTTCACAAAAGAGGATATCCAAGAAGCCAAAAACATATGAAAAACTGGGTAAATTTATGTCATCAAGGAAATAGAAATTAAGACCACAAAGTAACATCACTACATATCCACAGGAAGGACTAAAGTGAAAATGACAACATCAAGTGTTAGCAAGTGTATAGAGAAGCTAGAAATCTCATGCACAGCTGGTGGGAGTAGAAAATGGTAAAGCCACTTTAGAAAAGTGACATCTATTAAAGCTCAACATACACATATTCTCTGACCCAATAGTTATAATCTCAACAGAAATACTTACCTATGATTATTAAAGTACATGCACAAGAGTGTTCTTAGAAGCATTATTTGTTATAACTGAAAGCTAGGAAGTGGCTCAAATGTCTATCAACAGTAGAATGAATAAATGTATAAATGTTATATGTATATCTATACAGTATGCTATAAAGTAATGAGAAGAAGCAGCTATTACCACACAAACAACTTAGGACTCAGTGGAATATATACTGCAGGCTTCTTTTTACATAAAATTCAAAAACAGACAAAACTAGTCTACAATCTTAGAAGTCAAGGTAGAGAATAGTACCTAGGAGAAGGCATGAGGGATTTTCTGGAGTTCTTGTAATATCAAATATCTTGATCTGGAGGCTGCTTACATAAGTGTGTATGAAAGTTCATTGAGCTGTATTTGTGGTTTATGCACTTTCCTGCACATATGTTATATTTTGGTAAAAACAATAATGAAAACAAACATAAAACCTGAGGGATCAAATAAGGCTATTTGACTAAAAATGACTGAAAGCTACTGTAAATGTCTAGTGTGCTTCAGAGAAAAAAGTAATGCCTATATAAGATGTTTAAAATTTATAGGCTGAAAAGCTTAGACCTCCATCAAAGATCTGTAAGGGAAGACTTTGAAAAGCACCCGCTGCTCCTCATGCCTCAAAACAGACAACATGTACTCTATGCCTGGGGGGAGAAGCAACTGGTAGTAGACAGTAGCATCTGCATTCTCACACCATCAACCATCTCCAAACAGAGTCCATGTTAATCCCCTCACCCCGAATATTTTAGCAGGACAGTTTCCACGTTGAATTCCCCAATTCCATTTGTCCCATGGCATTCTTTTCATGATATATGGTCAATTATTGGGTCTTAATTTAGAACTAAAGCTCTTTCTGTCAGCTGCAAACACATGGCCAAATGAATCATCCACTGGCTGATGAACTTGATTACTTTTATTATTTTTACTTCTTTTCAAATGAGGAAGAACAAACCTCCCCAGACAAAAGGTACCAAGATTTCTGAGTTCAAGGTCAGTGTGATTACAGAATTTTTACTGTCTCTTTCTCAGACTGATAATGCAGTGACCAACAAAATATGAAAATAAGAGCAAACATGTAGCACCTCTGAAAACTAGGAAAGTTCCATGAAGATATCAGAAATTTCCAGGAATTTCTGATAGAAAATAGCAGACAGGTTCAGACTAGAGGCCGTGATTAAAGGTTGACTCATCACCTCACTATGAGAAAATGAGTCAATATTCCCAAGATGAGAATGGGGAACACCTTGGAGAACACTACCAACGTTGCCTAATCGGAAGAGGTGAGTTTTAGAAACAAAGATGAAACACACGGGCAATAAAGATGCACAGTACTTGTACTTCTCTTTATTGAATTGGATCAACCACGTTTGAAAGCAGAGTACCTGACGAATGGCAAGGGTCTTGCAGCAACCAGAGAGATTACGCAGAGTATTGGGCAAAGCTGCCCTCTCTCCCCACTAGAATTTATAATTGTTCTGGATTTTCTGATAGTTTCCACTAGACAATCAATCAATCAACCAATTAATCAATCAATATAAAAGGCATCATTTTCAGGAAGAAAATAAATTTATTATTGTTTATAGACAATGCTTATTTGCCTAGAACATAAAAACTGATAGCAATTTTGATAATTCAGTAGTGACTGATTACACAATAAATATGCTATAATGCTACATTATAACAACAATGACAAAGTAGAAAATTAAAAAAACTCAAATAGCAACAACATATATAAAACAAGTAGGAAAACTTCACAATGAGAATGGAGAACGCTGGAGTTATGCAATTATTGTGAACATAGTAATTCTTCTTAAATTAACTTAAGAGAATAAAGCAACTCAAAGCAAACCCAACGGGATCCTTTTCTTTTTGGAATTTGATGGAATTAATCTAAGTGTCAACTGGAAGAATAATTCAAGGGTTTTTTCTCTCAAAATTAAGAAAACATTGTGTTCAGTGAAATGCACAGATCTTAAATTTATGATCAATGATGTTTGGCATAATAATAAAGATTTTTTAAAACCCAAAATTTCCTTCACTCCCAGAAAATTGTTTTAGACCTCCTACTAACCAAAATTTCCACTTCGAAACTACCCCACCTTCCCAAATGCCACCATAGAAAAATATTGTGCTGAATTTTTTTTTTTACTACAGATGACTTGTGTTAGTTTTTGAACTTTAGATAATCAAATAATATTTAATCTTTTGTACTGAGCTTCTTTTTATGAAATAAAGTTTTTTTAACATTTATCTATATTCTTGCATGTATTAGTAGTTTATTGTTTTTCATTGCTGAGAGTTTTACGTTGTATTAAAATAACATTCCACTTTTATCCATTCTCCTGTTGTTTTTCAGTGCTTCTATTGGTGGTTAATTGGATTGTTCCCAATTTTCAAGGATGTTTGTATAGCAAATAGCCTTGGAAAATAAAGATGGTGTCTCCCTCTGGAACAAGGGGTAGGCATGCTTACTAACTCTTGTAAAAGACTTGAGTTCCCTAAGCTCAGTGCTTCTTTCCTGTAACGTAACCCACTGCCTGTGCAGCTTTCCATATGAGTCCATCAGAATCATTCTGAAGGACTTGGAGACAAAGGAAACTGACCCAAATCTGCTGATTATAGATAGTCTCCTATCTTCTGCCAGAATCCAATAAACTGGCAGACTTAACTTGTTAGTTGAAAATAGGACAAATTCTGTGACACTTAACAGTTCTTGACAGTATCTATGATTGGAGGGATATTGATGTGTAATTTTCTTTTTTATAATGTTCTTGTCAAGTTATGGTATCACGATTGTGTTTAGCTCATAAAACAAGTTAGGCGTGATCTCTTCTCCTTCCATTTTCTGTAAGTATTTAGGTAAAATTAAGATTAGTTCTTCCTTAAATGTTTGGTAAAATTCATTTGAGAAATTACCTGGTCCAAGAGGTCTCTTTCATAGGAAGATTTTTTAATTTCACATTCAATTTTCGTAATAGATAAAAAGATAATCAGATTTTTAATTTTTTCTTGCGTCTGTTTAGGTCATTTGTGTTTTCCAAGAAATATGTTCATTTCATCTAAGTTGTCATGTTTATTATCAAAGTCTTTTTTAATATTCCCAAAGTATTCTTTTAATATCTGTAGTATCTGTAGTGTATTACTTTTTAAATCTTTCTTTTGATAACTGTGTTTTCTTTTTTGTTAATCAATCTTGCTAGAAGTTTGTCCATTTTATTAATCATTTCAAAGCACTAGCTTTGGTTTCATTAATTTTGTCTCTTTGTTTCTATTTCATAGGTTTATGCATTTATCTTTATTATTTCTTCTTATTTTGGTTTTAATTTACTGTTCTTTTAAATTTTATATAATTGAGTTCAAACCTCTTTTCATTTCTAATTTAAGCCTCTAAAGCTATACATTCTCAACTATTGAGTGCTTTAGCTGCATCTTTCTATTTTTGTTTCAGTGCTCTTCATTTTTTCCTATAAATATGAGTTTCTGTATAATATAATTTTCCTTCAGCCTCAAGAATTTCTTTTAACATTTTCTCTAGTACATTCATCTGGTGATGCATTTTTCTCAGCTATTTTAAACCTAAAAACATCACCACTTCATGTCTCATTTTTAATGGTTGTTTTAGTTGGGTGGAGTACATTTAGTACCTCACAGTCGGCTTTACCATTGTCTCTGGCTGCCATTGTTCCTGATAAGAAGTCATCATCTATTCTTATTTTTGTTTCCTTAAATATAACATGTCTTTGTTTTCAGCTTTATTGAGATATAATTGACATACAACATTGTATAAGCTTAAAGTGTACAACTTGATGATTTGATATACGTATATGTTGCAAACTGATTACCACAATAAGATTAGTTAATATAATGTATGTTTTGAAGTCTAGTTGCTTTTCAGATTTTTTTCCCTGTATCTTTTGTTTTCAGCAATTTGACTATAATATGTCTAGATGTGGTTTTACTTGTCTTTATCAAACTTGGGGTTTGCTGAGCGTTTTAGATAATTTCACCAAATATTGGAAATTTTTAGCTACTATATTTTTAAATAATCTGTTTTTTTCCTATTCTCTGTCCCTGCTCTTCATCTGTGACTTGAATCACGTTTCTTAGACTGATTGCTATCACCCCATTGTCCACTGAAGCCCTGTTTTGTGGTTTTCTTCCCCCTCAATCTTTTTTCTTTTTTTTCTGTCCTTCAGCTTGGAAATTTTTATTTATTTGTCTTAAGTTTCATTGACCCTTTCTTCTTCTGTACCCAAACTCCTGTTAAAGTAACTCAGCGGATTTTTCATTTCATGTATTGTTCGCCTCTAGAAATTTATATGGTTATTTTTGTATGTTTATAACTTTTTTCTGAAAGACTCCATCTGTTTATTTATTCTGTCTATCCATTCCTTTGTATCCTTAATCCTATTTATAATAGTGATTTTAAAGTCCTTCTCTGATGATTTCAATGTCTAGATCATCTAGGGTTTTCTTTTTGTTGACTACATTTTATCTAATTATGTTTCATATTTCTCTGCTTCTTTGCAGTTACGATAATTTTAGATTGTATGCTGGACGTTGTGGATGACAGATTGTAGGGATTCTTAATATTAATTATTATTATATATTTTAATATAATATAAATTAATATTATAAATATTAATATATATTATATATAATTTATATATATAATTATATAATATATAATTATTATAATATTGCTTTCTTTTAAAGGATATTGAGTTTTGTCCCTGGCAAGCAAGAAGATCAATAGGTCTTCTTCCATCTGTAACTCTTAGCCTTTTGTTTTAAGCAGGTTTATTTTTGTTTTATCTTTAATCTTAAGGTATGGTCCTATTTCTAGTAGTTGATTCTTACCTCTGTATTTTACCATTTCTGGGGTCCCAGTTGAATGCTTGAAATGTTCAATGGGATCTCTTCACTTTGACTCAGCCAGTACTCCAATATATCCCAGTAGCAAAATTTCAGATGTCTTCTTTTTTCATCTCTTAGTTCTGAAGCAGCTTCTTTCTACTAGGCCTTTGGAAATCTTTCTCTGTAGGTGTATAGCATAGACCTCGGTCAAAGATGCAAAAGTAATTCCCATGACTTCTGGGGCTTACATCTGCGTATTTCCCTCCTTTCTGATGCTCTGTCCTAAAAATTTCACCTCCTTTAAGAACCCCAATATCTGCCTCATAAGCTCAGCAAGACTGCTTCTCTGCTTCGGCCCCATATCTTTAGCCATACTAGGCAATACGTTTCAGGTATGGAACCTAAGTTATTATGGTGTTTACCTCACTTTGTCTGTTTCCCGTCTCTCAAGTTCTGACCTGCCTATTGTGCAATGCCTAGAAACAGTTGCCTTGTATATTTTGTTAAGTTCATAGTCATATAGAATGTGTATATAAGGGATAAATACAGTATCAGTTTTTCCATCATTATTTGAAACAGAAGTTAATCAGCAGATTTTTATAGAAAAACAAAAAGATGAAGAGTGTTACAATTCATGATGCTAAGACATTTTATGATATTACAATAATTAAAACAGTGTTGCAATTAACCCAGGATAAAGAGGTCATTTTAAAACAAGAATTTCTTGTACTCAAATAAGCTTTCAATACCTTATTCAACAAATATTACAAAGCATCTAGTATATACCCTATCTCTTGAAGTGCTCACTACCTTGATTTATATCATTTTTATGTTATTTCTTCTTCCAAGAGTGTTCTCAATGTGGCAAAATATCTGAGACCTTGTATGCCTGAGAATATAGAGTTCTTCTCCTTCAATATTTTAAATATCTATTCCACTGTCTTTTTGCCTCCACCGGTGCTGTTGAGAAATCTGATGTCAATCGGACTTTTGTTTGTAGGTTGTCTACTCTTTCTCTTCATATACTTTAATAATTTTAATATTGTCTTTGTTATTCTTTAATTCCACAATCACTGAGATGTAATTCCCCTGAATTTTTGTGGGTTCTCTTCTTACCTTGTGGCCTGCAAGTGTCTTGTCAGTGTAGATAGAGTTTCTGCTTCTTCCTGCTGACTAGGTTCAATTATCATATCATCAATGGTGTGGACCAATATGATAGAAAAGGTGAAAGAAGGAACAGGTGAGCAAGTTCCTTCCCTGTGGACTAGATTATGACATAGGTCTGGTGAGTTTACATACCCCTGACGTAAGGCAATGAAGGTGTGTTACTGACCTTGCCAACTGAAAGAAACCTCCTTCAAATGGCCTTTACAAGCCATCAGAATAAGTATAGAGCAAAAAGCCTTGACCAGATCAATAGTTGCGTACTAGGTGTCAGAGGATGTATTGATTTGTTCAAGCAATGAAACCATATTTTATTTTCTCCTTTATAATAAATATATTTTCCTCATAACATAAAATAATCCATGCAGGCATACCTCGGAGATATTGCAGGTTCAGTTCCAGATCAAATATCACAATAAAGGAAGTCACATGAATTTTTTTGTTTCCTAGTGCATATATATGTTAAGTTTACACTATACTGTAGTCTGTTAAGTGTGCAATATCATCATGTCTAAAAAACACCAATGTAGCTACCTTAATTAAAAGATACTTTCTGGCTAAAAGGTGGAACCATCATCTGAGCCTTGAGCAAGTCGTAATCTTGCTTGATACTGGTTTGCCACAAAACTTCAATTTGTAAAAAGATTCAGTATGGGTGAAGCACAATAAAACAAGATATGCCTGGATCTTCTTAACATGTTTATGCCATTTGATGAAATTTAGAACAATTTATGAATGTATTATACAAACTAATAAGAGATATTTATAAAGATTTACTGCAGGGGCCAGCCCAGTGGCACAGCAGTTAAGATTGCACGTTCCACTTCAGTGGCCCAGGGTTCATCAGTTCGGCTCCCAGGTGCAGACCTATGCACTGCTTGTCAAGCCATGCTGTGGCAGGCCTCCCACATATAAAGCAGAGGAAGATGGGCATGGATGTTAGCTCAGGGCCAGTCTTCCTCAGGAAAAAGAGGAGGACTGGCAGCAGATGTTAGCTCAGAGCTAATCTTCCTCAAAAAAAAAAGAAGATTTATTGCAGAAAGAATTGGAACCATCCTGTTAAAAATAAGAAACAATAATAATATATCTATAAAGCAAAACCATTTAAACTATTAAAATTAGTTTTACAAATATTTAGTGATAAAATATTTGATATGTTTTCAGGTTTAAAAAAGCAGATTAAATATAATCTATTTTGATTTTGTAAAATATTATATGCATTCATACAGTAAAGAAAAGTATGCTAGGAGGATACACCAAATGTTCTCAGTGGTTGTCTCTCCATGGCTATATGGTAGGAGAATGGTTTGCTTTTGTTTTCTTCTTTATGCTCATCTGAATTTTCCAATGTGGTTTTCAAAGTACACATATTACATGTTTTTAAAAAGATTATATGTTTTAAAAGTGCTTTTTCTCCTTCCAAACATTCCTTTCTAAAAAACTTAGCCTAGAGAAGAGCTCTAGACAAGAAAAGATAATGGAAAGAAATATGAAAAAAAATTGAGTAGTTAACTAGAAAATAACAGGAAATAGGAACACAGGAAAAGTAGAAACAAATGAAATGTGATGAAGCCTAAATAAATGTAGACACAATGTTTTGCCACTTATTTTAATTACAAGAGTCTATTACATTCAAATTGTCTCCCAAATATTTTACTAGTATCTGATATTTGTATAGAAACTTGAGGTTTTCAAGAGTTTTTTTCTAAAAGCTATTTAAGAAGTGTTTTCTTTTTTCAAGAAACAATCAGCTACTGAGATTTAAGTAATAAATATAAGTAATTAAAAAGTATGTCATATTGATTTTTGTGTTTTTTTGATATTTGCTCAGTGAAGGAAAAGAGGCTTACAACTCAATTAAAAAGATTTTCAATAATGATATTAACCTGGTTATTTTCAGGGCAGATTGACACTGTATGATGTGGTAATTGCATGTTTCATCTTCAAATATCTGAGCAAACACTGTCTATAGTAAGCGTAATGTTCCAAATTGTTACAGAGGCTCCTAATCAAAAACTTTACATGAAAAATTGTTGAAAGTTTTTGAAAAAAATATTGCGTATTTAATTTATTTGTGCTACTTTTAAGAAAAGTCATTTAATTTATGTCCGTCCTTCAGAATGTAAACCTTTCATTGGACCCTTATAGAAACTTATTTAAAATACATGTAAATATTTTGTTCTTTTAAATATTTCATCTCATCCCATCCAGAAACCTTGCCTCCTTGTTACCTATCGAACAACGTCTAAACATCTTACCCCGGGATTCAAAACTCTCTAGAGTTAAGTCTCGATACACTTTTAAAGTCTTATATATACATTTTCTTTCCTCCACCCCAAATGGCCTACATTCTTTCCATAGCAGCATACTCTATTTTCCACATCAATTTCTTAGCCCAGAATATCCTTCCTCTGTGTCTCCACCTGTCAAAATTTTACCCATCTTCCGCGAGCTATCTCATGTCATCTGCTCCACAAAGCTGTCCCTAATTTTAGATTATGCTCATTATTCAGGTATTTCAAGGTATTTAAAAAATATTTTTCGTGGAGAGGGTGGATTTTTCTAGTAAGAAGTAGACGACAGTTACCTCAATGTTTATGGCATCTCTTCAGGTAAGTGATTCTCTTAAAAAACAAAAGCAAGAACAGTAACTAACATGACATTCAGTTTTCTTCCCTTTGGTAAAAACTTGCCACTTTGTCGCATTGGTGATTTTCAAGAGCATGTAGGAAACATTTTTAAGCCACTAGGATATGTGTCTTGTAACAAGGAAAAGAGAAAGAAATCCGGTTAGATGGCTAATCAACATAAGACCTGGTCTTCTTCTGAAGTAGAAGAGGAATTTTGGCTCCAAACCAGAAACCTTTGCACGGATATGATGTACCACTCTTCTAAGTATTTGCAAGGAAGATTTGGCATGAGATCTAGCTATCAAAATCACTCATACTACTCTTGCTATGTTAGGAGTATAGCAACACATAGTTTTTGGGATAAAGTGCATCTCCATTCTTCGTGTCAGAGATAGGAATATTTTTTTTTCATTCTGTCCTGGCAGACCTCTACAACTGGAGGCAGCCTGAAATGCCTACCAGATCCCAGGCGTCCTCGGGTTGGAAGATCAGGTCTATGGCTTTCCAAGATGACTTATAAAGGCTGTATGATTGTGAGGTTTTAAAGACTTTCTTCAGTAGGTGGAAGTCAGGGGGATCGTGGTTTTCACAGGTTTTCCAGAATTGATCTAACTCTAGTCCCACCTCCAGGCCATTCCAGGCAGTTAGCTCTGCAACGGAAGAAACGCCAAGGACAAGGGAAGGCATGATTCTTTTAATCTGAGCGTTTTTATTGTCCAGTCACTTCATAAACTTACGATTTAGCATTAATTAATAATTGCTAAATATTTTATCATCAATAGAAACTTTCTAGATAGTTCATCTTATTTTGAATTTTGTTTTTGAAATAATAGGCATTTTTAAATACAAAGCAATAAACTAACATTTGAGGTTACTAACAACATTATCTGCTACAGTATGGATGAATAATTAGATTTATGGTGTTAAGATATATTACTTATAAATAAATAGTGCATTTTTCCGACAATCATAAAGGGATCCATCCTATCCAAATTACCAATTTTTAGCCATATATTTTTTAACTCAAATTTTGAATCTTACAAATCTACTAATGGTTATGTATTCATCTAAAAACTCTTAAAGCAAAGAATGTATTTTAGTAACCGGAATGTTTTAAAAACAAGAAAACAAAATGGCAAGCAGAAAAACCTATTAAAAAGGCATTTGACTAGGAAAATATGGTTGATTTTTTAAATTTTTATAAAATTACTGTTTTCCTAACAGTATGATATTAAATCAGAATAAATACACACCCCATACAATATTATTTTCATGGTGATACTTTAAGTCTATATTAGGCATTGTTTTGAGTTTATCGTTTTATTCGTTTTCTAGGATATATAGACAATGCTTAGCAATTTAAAGAGAGAATCACACAATTTACTAGTATAAAATTTGCAGTTCCTGTGTATGCAGAAACAATACATGATGATGTTATTTACTCTTCTTTGGGCATTGTTAGCTGACAGTTGTAGGAAACCCTGAAACAACTCATACACTGTGATTTGTGATTAAAATTATCTTTCTCTGAAGAAAGAGAATTCTACAAGTGATGAGTCTTACTGATGTTGTTAGGGATATAAAGCAAAAGATACACCATTAAATTCCAATCTATTGTGAGTCCTTTGGTTCCAGCGGGGAAGATTGATTTTCAAATTCCCATTATTTTTTTTCCTTGATCTTTTTCATAATCTTCATCAACATATACTTTATGAATATATACCTTGTGAAAGTCAAAAATTAGGAAATAAGGATGCAAATTCCCAGTTCCATGAGCCCCTCATCTGTGTCCCTTTATCGAGTCCTTATTTTCTTGGTAAGATTGATGACAGTGGGCTCAGGCAATCATTTCTCTTGAAAATTGAAATTGCTTTAGTGTGGTGTCTTGCTGTATCACTATTTACAGTCAAAGATGACCTTAAAAACTTCCTAGAAATTTTGTGCCAGAATTTCCTGGCCAAAAGAAAAAGAAAGATAATTTTGTTTTGGTATACTTTACTTACAGATTTTCTACAGCTAAATAAATTGAGCACTATTTAGCGTTATGTTCTTCAACTCCTCAAAATTTTTTATTAAATAATAAACCAAGACATATTTATCCATGATTGATTATATCAAATTCAGTTTAGATGAATATTGAAGATATCCCACTTGAGAATGCCTGGGGAAACCTTACAAATTTGAAGAGAAGTACCTGGAATGAAAATCCTCGGTTAAATTCCTCGATCTGGGTTGAACAAGTATTTTCAGGCAGATAGTAGAGTAAGTTTATATTTTACCTTAGAGATAAATTGAGCCAAGTTATCACATTCTCTGAAGCTTGGTTTATATTTTATTAAATTTTTAATACTCAGGTTTGTAAGATTCTAATGCTTGATGTGACCACATACAGATCATTCTGACAACCATATTGATTTCTTTAGTGGTCTAGGAAAAAAATCAAAAGCTACAAATCTGGAGCTTAAATCATTTCTCTGGATATGATCTTCTTTCAAATGACTAGTCTCAATAAGTCAGGCATAGTATTCTAAGATCAAAAACTCTTCAAGAAAAGATCCTTTACAGCATCAAGTAGTTTTTGATAATTAATTATGTCATGTTCTTTAGGACTCAGTGCTCAGTACAACTGGGGATTACTATTCTGCATTTGATCATTCATTTATTCAATGAATATTTATTATGTATGTTTTTATGCCAAGTAAAGTGCAAGGCTTTGGGATGAATAAGAGTGCTCTTTGCCCTTGAGCTGCTTGCAAGTGAAGTCAGACATAAAGAAATTTCAGTTATATATAATCTCTACAGTAGATATGTGAAAAGATGCTACGAAATAATTGAATAAGGAGCAGTGAGGGGTACCTTTCAATAAATGAGATGAAGCAAAAGTTCAGGCATGTGATCACTAAAAAATGCTTGTTTCCATCAGAGAAAGTCTTACTTAGAAATAGTAATTACAATAGGTAACATTTATTAGGTACTCACTAATTTAGGTGCTAAGTGCCAAACGTTGTTCTAAAAATGTTATAAATAATATTAATCCCTCTATTCTTATCCAATTTACATTACTGGGCTAAAAGAACATAGCCTTCTGTGCCTGTGGTTCTCAAACTGTGCACCAAGGTGCCCTGGGGCTCTGCAGCTAACTCACAGGGGCAACGTGGGACACGTTAACTTTTTAAGGGAAACACAGTGATACCCAATAACTATCAGACATCTCATGAAATACTAACTTGAGGTACTTCACAATTTCTACATTAGATTGCACTAAATTCTTTTTAATTAAAATCAGATGTTTGCAAAGTTGGGTTTCATCAGTTGCTGTGATAAAAAGCACATACTATGCCAAAGTCAATATGGAGCACAAAAAGAGGTGACTGGCCATATCCAATCTGATTGCATGGTTTGAGAAATTGTGCAGGACTCAACAGGTATATACATCTCACTAGTAAGTAACTGTAGTTATTTAAAGATAAAATTTTAAAAATTTCTTTCAGCTCTTTCAGCTTTTTTGCATTACTTCTTCAAGTAACAACATTTTTTCAGGGTATAAAAATTTAAGTTGTTGTACCTAACTGCTTAATAAAAAGAAGAGTTTGGTTTTTTCTTTTTAAATTGTTGTTTTGTTTTGTTTCTTTGTTTTGGCCTTGATGACTTGTTTAAAAAAAGTTATTGCGACTCAAAAAGTACTTTGAACTAAGAAAGTTTAGGAACCTCAGATCTACATCATTTCCATTTAGAATATGCCCCCCAAATGCCTATTTTAAAGTTTATGTAAAAAAAAAAGCAATTTAAGTAGATAGACTTAATTAAATATACTTTGCTTGGTTCCTTGCCTTCTGTTGGGAACGCAATCATTCCAGGGCTGCCTTGAGGGGCCACAGAGATACAAGTTACAGTCGTATGTCACTTAAAGACAGGGATACATTCTGAGAAATGTGTCATGAGGCGATTTTGTTGTTGTGCTGACAGCATAGAGTGTACTTACACAGACCAAGATGGTGTACCCTTACACACCTAGGCTATACAGTACTAACCTTATGAGACTGCAGCCGCGCATGCAGTCTGCTGTTAACCGAAACCTCCTTATGCAGTACGTGACTGTAAAGCAATAACTGTTTTCCTTTATTAAACAATAGGAGTAGAATCTGTTTCAATGAACCATAATCAAGCTGACTGTGCATGTATGCGTGGCAGCATCGCAAAATTATTCACGTCCCACTCATGTAAATGATCTAGATGACAAGAAAACAAAAACAAAACTCATGTAGTCCAATTCAGTTTACATTTAGTCCAAGGTAGCCATTTAAGTGATACCTTTAGTTTTCATATTTTCACTCATATAATTGCTCAATCTTCCACAAACCTCTATTTCTTTCCCTTATTCATCTCTAGGGAAAGTGGGGGACTGACTGTGTCCTTGCTGCGGCAGGGGGGACAGGTGCTTTCCATGGAGTCCTCTGGTCTTTCTGGACCATGCAAATGTTCCTCATCTGCCTGTGCTCTGATCAGCCTGCCAGCACTCAGACTGAGCTTGGGGATCAGTATACACATCTGGTCTGGCCCCTCTTGGCATGACTGGAGCTTGGCAGCCTTCCCTCTTCTCACTTGGCTCCCACCATTGCCTTGCACCCACTGAACCTCTGCCATGTCCTCCATCCTGCCAGTGGCCTAGTAAACCCCATGGCAGATCTGCTGGCTCACAAAGCAGCTGCTTTCAGCTGCTCCTTCTAAGATTGGAGAACTTCTGGGTCCTGTCCTCAACACAAGCAAACTAAGAGCAGTGCAGAAAAGCTAAACTCTGTCCTCCTTAATAAGAGCATGTGTATATTATTTCCTGTCTCTCTTCCCTCTTTCTCTGTTCTTCTCTTAATGCATTTGGCCCAGAAGAGGAGGACATGCTTTTCCCTTATTTCCGTGGCGGCAGTGTCCTGTTACCATCTTAGGCCTCTTGGTGAAGTAATGAAAATCAGGGTGTGGGAGAGAGAGAGGGGCTTACAGATAAGGGACCTTAAATTGAGAGTATTGTAAAGATAATTAACCACATACTCATAAAATAAGGAATTAAACTCTAAAGACAAATGTTTAGATCCCAGGTTTTTGTGTTTTAGATCTTTGCAAAATGAACAAGTTGGGAATGGTTACCTTACAAAAGGTTTTGCCTAAAAACTATCCCTCCATATAGTAGGGCATAGAGAACTGAAACACAATTTGAAGGACACATGCTTTCAGGGAAAGAAGCTTAAAAATATGTGGATAACACTGATAGCTCTATGCGAAGTAGTAAGATAGTTTTATTCAACATCCTCTGATTCTTCTTTTATGCCATTCAACCTTGGGTACCCAAGGCCTTATTCTGCTGACTGAATTGCCCCCTTCCTCCAGCCCACTACCCCCAGCTCCCGATTGTGGCTACCAACCTGTGTTTAAGCTCCATGGACACCATGTTCCACAATCAGAACTTTTTCCCTGCATTCTTGACACTATGAAATGGGTCCTATCTAGGTACCATATTTCCAGGTATGGTCTCTAGTGGGAGATAAATAAATTTTCGTATTAACTAGAATCTCTTCTGATTATGGCTTAATCTTTAACAGTGACTGTAATGATGGTATATTCATATACCACAACAGACGTGGAGAATAAATTTTTGGACTGTGAGCTCTCAAAACCCCGTTATATAGAAAACTGCACATTTAACTTAAGCTAACTTTATCTCCTAATTCATTTTTTCTCAAAGTATCAGTATACATGAAAATGTGGCTTCAGGGTGGAGATTAGAGATCCAGGAAAGCAAGCATTGCATTTCATTGTCTGCCAAGTAACTTGTACAAGAGAGGCAATGAAGTGTGATAGAAAGAACACTGGTCACAGAATTAGATGGCCTTTTATACAACCTTGCATGCACTTGGATAAATCCATTCTTTTGGAGTGGCATTTTCCTTATT
Source organism: Equus quagga (assembly GCF_021613505.1). NCBI lineage: Eukaryota > Metazoa > Chordata > Mammalia > Perissodactyla > Equidae > Equus > Equus quagga. Next base: position 95,845,129 of record NC_060274.1, read on the forward strand.
TGCAGAAGACAAAGTTCAACCAGATAATGTTTCTTCTTGAAATAGCTATTTTCTAACGATAATTATTTTTACCATATTTTAACATTTTTTTCAAGAAAATAATCTTCAGGAAATCATTACAAGAAACTATTATTGAATAGTGCATTTAAATTATGTGACATATATTGAATACTTCTTAATAGATAAAGAGAAGGCATCACCTGAATTCTATCTTTCATGGTCACTAAACATGATAAAGACCATTGAGCAATACAGTTCTTACCATTCGATCAAACAAATTAAACATGGAAACTGAGAGGTCTTGTTTTTATCATTTTTAAATGCAGCTATAAAATAAATCTATCCTTTATGTATCTTGCTCTGATTGCATTGTGGTCCCTGCAAATAGTGCATTGGTGCATGTAAACAAAATAGTTCCACTTAGCAGAGCACATAGCTCAGAGCCTTCTGTCCTGTTTTCAGTGACCTGGAAAGTACAAAGAGAGCAGTGTCACAAAAATGGCTTTACTAGTATATTTGTGGACAGACAGAACCTTCATTATCACCATAAATTTAAGATCTATTCACTTCCTTCAAGAAAACTATTACAGGAGAAGTAAAAGTATTGAGTTCTGTTTCATAAAAATTTCATTTGAGAGGTTGTGAAAAATCAGAGGGAAAATGGATTGGGAACATCTTTACCCTGATGTGAAATAATAATAAATTAAGAACTTAAAAGAGGAAGAAAATTCTACCAGTAGCTTATTGAAAAGAATTCTATTCACAATCATACCACTTTTGTAAACAATATTTTACTTATTTGATGTACCTACAAATTAACTTTTCTGCATTAAGCTCATTTAATCGCTGGCATTGGTGCCTTTAGTCTTCACAAGTAGAAAAACAAATATATAAACCCAAATGCTTTAGACAGTTTTATTGCTTACTAAATAGATAATGGAGAAAGAGCTTATTGCAACATATTTGTATGTTAAAAACAGATTTATGGTCATCACTTTCAGTGAAATAACTTTTTTATTTTATGTACACATCAAAGATATAATCCAACTATATAAATATCCATTTTTTAAGGAATTCATGAAGGTGGTTTAATATTTCTTAGTGGAAGAAAGTTAAACTGATTTGGAAATGCATTCTTACAGCATCACATTTCAGTTTTGTTTTGTTTAATTTTTAGTTTAAATTTCTATTGTGTTTCCCCCAGCAACATCAGACATGTTGGAATATGCTTATGTTAAAAAAATATATCTATTCTAGATTCAGGGGATTAATAAATGAGGTTTAACTGTAGATGACTATTTAAAAAATCTAGGTGTTGATGAGGACCCAGCTGCCTCTATCTGGTTTGGCAAAGAAAAAGAAGAAATCTCAATAGAAGCTCTAAAGCCAATCAATTCTTCTAACTTTGAGGTTTTAAAGCTTCATTTATACCTAATACTGTAGTTTGTACATTTGAAGACGTTATGTAAACACGCAAGACATTCATCTTTAATGTTCCTATTTGTGCAAAGCAAGAAGGCTTTACATATTTCATTTATATACACAAATTTCTGACACTTGAAATAGACTTGAATTTTTATGTGCTTCCCTTTTAGATGCCACTTTAAGAAGTTAGAATTCATGTCCCTCTACTAACTAATTAACAGTTCACTTATTAATATTTCATTTTTAGGGGCTGGCCCTGTGGCGTAGCAGTTTAGTGTAGTGCACTCTGCTTCAGTGGCCTGGGTTCACAGGTTCAGATCCTGGGCGTGGACCTACACCACTCGTCAGCCATGCTGTGGCGGCAACCCACATACAAAATAGAGGAAGACTCGCACAGATGTTGGCTCAGGGTTAATCTTCCTCAAGCTAAAAAAGAAGATAATTGGCAACAGATGTTAGCTTAGGGCGAATCTTTTTCAGCAAAAAATAAAAAAAAGAAATTTCATTTTTATAAGTAGGACTTTATCATTGTCTTGATCAGTAAACCTTATTTTCTATGTTTAAGCTAGAAAATTTTTTAAATGTTTTATTTCAGTTACTACCAAGTGATTGATTTAATTCTCTCATGTTGTTAGGGCTCTCTGTTCTGTATTTCTATTTTAGTAAATGTTAGTGTTTGTCCCTTATTAAATTAAGCTGTAGTTCTGTTCTCAAATGAATGTCTCACTAGTATTTAGAAACCTGGTGAGGACCCTTTTCCTTCCCACTTTTGTCAACCAAGCTTGTTTTTTCCCTTTAATATTGAACCTTTATAAATATTTATCTGTATTTTAAATATACTTGTGGTTATCATGAAGGATAGACTATTTAGCAAGTCAGTCAATGTAAGCACATCACTCATTTTAATTGTATTAATTTGCTTCCTTAGAGAAAGAAGACGAAGCTTCCATCTGTCTCTGTCAATCTTGTTTCTTTCCAAGGAGATGACAAAGACATTTTTACCATATAGATGTGAAATGCACAAATATGGTAACACAAGTTCACTCCCATGCTTACTTATTTTCCCATAAAACATTTACCAACAAGTGAAGAGCTGAAGGATAAGTGATGCTAGTGGGCTCAGAATCCTTACTTTCAGTCCCTATTTAAAAAGCAGCAATCCCCAGCCAGAAAGCTTCAGTGAGACCCTTATCCTTCTCCACTGCTACAGGACTCAGAGCTGCACGATTAGTGATGACCTGCCCCGCTGGGATATTGCATAGCCTCTTCATGCATGAAATTAATTCCTCAGTAAAGGCCAAATAAAGTCTCATGAAGCCCCCTCACTGTAATTTCCAAAGAACCAAGACAGGAAATATTTGAGGAAGAAAATGTTTTATGCGAGATATAAAACATAGGTTTATAGATTTGACTAGTCATGAAAAAAATAAAGATTTAAGAAATGTTTTTTATGGGATTGTGGTAACATGTTAAATTAGTAAAATTGTCCAAGGGTGACATACTTTTCAACTTAAAAGGTAATAGAATCCTTTGGTTACACAGACTCTCTGACTGGGGCAGCAGGACACAATGACATTGCCTTGCTTTGTGGCAGAGAGAAAAACTCCCCTCCTTCTGACTGTTTTCCTACAGTGTACACAATTATTCCTAATTTTTTTCCATACAAAACCCTGACCTTCAGCTCTCCATTTCAAAACGATTCTCTTGATTACCACAGCTACACTTTTAGCGGCTTGACAATCCAAAATATGTTTCTACCACTTATGTCGGCACAGAGAGAGTCCAATAGCCAGAGAATTCACAGAGTAGAAATGCGTGGAGAAAAATCACTTTACCTACGCTTGCCCTGGCCACATCTTTCATTAACTTTAAAGTATGTGGAACAAGGAAGCAGGACCATCCCCAGTCAAACAAATAGGCTGTCAGCTTGTTTGTAAAGCATTGGTTGATAGCGGGCTACCAGAAGCAATCCTTTTTTTCAATCAAGGAAGGGATTTTGTGCAGAGGAAATGTAAAAATTATGGAAGACTTGAATGTTAGCTTAGAAATAAGCTTAGAAATAAAACATTTGTGTCCATCCCTATGATTTTTTGTGTGTGTGAGGAAGATTGGCCCTGAGCTAACATCTGTTGCCAATCTTCCTCTTTTTGCTTGAGGAAGATTGTCGCTGAGTTAACATCTGTGCCAATCTTCCTTTATTTTATGTAGGATGCCGCCATACTGTGACTTAACGAGTGGTGCTAGATCTGCACCTGGGATCCAAACCTGCGAAGCCCGGGTCCCGAAGTGGTGCACACTCAACCACTACGCCAACCCCACCCTTATGATTTTGCTTAAGAAAAAGTTAAGACTCAGCATATTTATGTAACAGAGCTCTCACTCTTAATGGCTAAAGCAGAATCCCATTTCTTTCTATTCTAATCACTGAGAAACACTCAATTTGCACATATAATTACCTACTTGTACTTATTATCATAACTAGTACTTGCAGTGTCAAGCCAAGTAGGATGATAAACATTAAATGTGCAGTAAGAATGAGTATTAAGAATGCTTCCTATAGGCCAGCTGGTGGAAATTACAATGGCCACACATTGAGGGGCATGGTGGTTGGAAATGTAAGTGAGGTAAAAACAGTATTTCTGTGGTGTTTTACATGCAACGCTTCCCTTAAATTAATTTAGAATATGAACACTAACTTTTATCACAACTTGCTTTCTTTTATTTTTTAACTAATCAACTTTATTCTTTAGAGCAGTTTGAAGTTCACAGAAAAATCGAACAGAAAGTACAGAGAATTTCCATATAGCCCCTATCCTCACACATGTACACTTCGTCCACTGCTGACACGCCTCACCACAGTGGCACATTTGTTGCAATTGATGAACCCACATTGACACATCATTATTAACCAAAGTCCACAGTTTACATTAGGATTCACTCCTGGAATTGTACATTCTATGGATTTGGACAAATGCATAAGGACATATATCCTAAACAAGTTACTATTGTAGTGTCATATATACATGCATAGTTCCACTCCTCCAAAAATCCTCTATGTTCTTCCTCTTCACCCCTCCCTCCCCTCAACCCTTGTCAACCACAAATCTCTTTACTGTCTCCATGGTTTTGCCTTTTCCAGAATGTCATATAATTGGAGTCACACAGTATGCAGCCTTTTTAGATTGGCTTCTTTCATTTAGTAAATGCATTTAAAGTTCTTCCAGGTTGTCTTTTTATTTTATTCCCTAAGTTGTGGCAATATGATTTTCTTATACTCTCTTTCCTACTGCTACTGAAGTATAAAATCATTGAGAGATGAGAGAGTTAGGGTTAGTAGGGTACAATTAAGCATACGACTAAAGCACCTCTTCCTGAGTCTCAAAGTTACCTTCAAATTTTAAGAGAATTCATAGGAATAGTCTAGTCACAGGGAAACAGCACATCTGGGGAAATGTAATTAAATAGCTGTACTAAAGAGTTGTTTATAAGAAATGTTATAAAACATCTCAAAAGAAAATTCCAGGGCCAGCCCCAGTGACCTAGTGGTTAATTTGGCATCCTCTGCTTTGGTGGCCCAGGTTTAATTCCCAAATCTGGACCTATATCATTCATCGATCAGTAGCCATGCTGTGGTGGTGGCTCATGTACAAAAAGAGGAGAATTGGCAGTGGATGTTAGCTCAGAGCAAGTCTTCCTCAGCAAAAAAAAAAAGAAAGAAAGAAAGAAAAGAATTCCAACAGGTATTGTGGCATCATCCAAAATAACGTACTGCAGAATCACAGGTGGCATACACAGAAGTGCAAGTCTTAAAGACTTCCAGAAAGAACATTCAACAACCTAAAACTTAGGAGCCATCAAAAATTACTATTTAGGAAACTCAGCAATCAAATTAAGGAATTTTCTCCACAACAGGGACAGGGAAAGTACAGAGCACTTTCCATCTAAATTGTCCATTTTTGCTCTTGCCTGGATGATTACACTTACATGGGAGGATTGTCACAAAATCAGAGGTTTGTCCTTCTGTTATTCTGAGAAGGAATTTCAATTGTCAAAACAAAATCCTAGTAATTAGAGGGGCTGGCCTGGTGGTGCAGTGGTTATGTTCATACGTTCTACTTCAGCGGCTTGGGGTTTGCCAGTTCAGATCCTGGGTGTGGACCTATGCACCACTTGTCAAGCCATGCTGTGACAGGCATCCCACATATAAAGTAGAGGAAGATGGGCATGGATGTTAGCTCAGGGCCAGTCTTCCTCAGCAAAAAGAGGAGGATTGGCAGCAGATGTTAGCTCAGGGCTAATCTTCCTCAAAAAGAAAAAAATCCTAGTAATTAGAGAAGCAATGTGGAAATGAAATTCCAAAGAGGCTATATTGGAGCTCATCAGACTAAAATATTATAAACATTATATTCTCAAAAACAGATAAATCCAATGTTGAAGTTGCAGCCTGAGTGGAAGATTTTAGCACTCAGTTTCCTAAATTTTACAAAAGAGGTCATTGAAACCTCTTTTGAAGTGATGTTTATCACGCTTAATTTTGCCAACTTTATAAACCAAAATCAACTCTAAAAGTTATAGAATTCAGGCCTCTGTTTCTTTCCTCTTTTAATTTTTTTCCAAAGTAATGCTTGCATATGGTTAAAAATATCAAATTGTGCAAAAGAGATTATACTGAAGAGCAACTGTCCACCATCCACCTCAGTCCACCAATTTACACTGCTACTTGTCCTGCCTCCCAGAACACAAGAAACAACAACAAAAAATCTCTTCTTAACATTTATAACAGTTGTTACCAAGCAACTAAATATTAGACATAATCTTATTGACATCAATTTAAGATTCTGTTTATTGATTCAACATTACGAAAGTTGAAGATTTATTTTAATAAAATCCTCTCTATTTTCACAGGTATTATTTAGTTTTTCATTTTTCTGTTGGATACTTTTGTAATGTTAAACTCTATTTCTGTACTTCCAGTTTCTGGTTCCACATGTAAGGATCTTGGAAGTTGCCACTCTGTCCTAAAGACAAATAAAAAGCTGAACAGTCTGAAAAATCAACTGCTCTTCTTGGACCCATAAGACAGAGGAGGACACAGGCTAACACACTGCCCCCAAGACTGGAGAGATAGACAGGCCAATACAGGGAGTCATGGCTTCCCAGAGCAGAGACTCACGAGTGGAAACCGCCAGAGGAGCCAGTGCCAAGGTAGCAAAACTGTAATTGATAAATTGCTGGAGGCTCAGTGTGAACAACTCTGAGAATGAAAAACTTCAAGGGGACCCAGTCAAATGGGAGCCCCTATACTTTAGTGAGTTTGACTTCTTAGAGCTCAGCCAGATTCTTACAGCAAATATTGGAGAAAAATCCCCTCGTGCTTCCAATAGGGAGAGGGGAAAATGAATCATTTTGAAATATGCCAAAGCATTCTGTTCTTAACAAGGCCTCCCCTCAGGAGAAACAAGTTAATCAGAGCCTAACCTGCTGGGATATTTTCAGAGCATAACTGACCTGGAGGAAGGGCAATACCCAACTCCAGCCCACTCTAGCCACACAGGGAGAGAAAAAAATGAGAAACACTTGTGCAGTCCACACAGTGTAGAGTTATAGTTGTACTAAAAGACAGACCTACTCATAGGACTGTAGAATACTTTGCCTCCCCTCACACCTTACCACTCTATTACTAAGGCCTATTTACAGCAGTCCTTTTACTTGTACATCACATCCAAATATCAAGAAAAAATTACAATGCATACTAAAAGGCAAAAAATACCAGTTGAAGAGAAAAAGCAACATCAGAACCAGCTGTGGCAGAGATGTTGAAATTATCAGACTGGAAATTTAAAACAACTATGATTAATATGCTAAGGGCTTTAACGGTTAAAGTAGACAGCATGCAAGTATAGATGGGCAATGCAAACAGAAAGACGGAAATCCTAAGAAACAATCAAAAAGAAATGCTAGAGATCAAAAACATTGTAAGGGAAATTAAGAATGCCTTTGATGAGCTTATTGTAGCCTGAATATGACTAAGGGAAGAATCTCCAAGCTAAAGGATATATCAACAGAATCCTTGAAAGCCAAAGGAAAAAGAACAAAGACTGAAGAAAAACAGAACAGAATATCCAAGGCCTATGGAACAACTACAAAAGATATAACATACGCGAAATGAGAATACCAGAAGGAAAAGAAGGAGAGAAAGGAATATGGAACATTAATGACTAAGAATTTTCCCAAATTAATGTCAGATACCAAACCACAGATCTAGATAACACCAGACAGGACAGATTCCAAATAAACTACAACTAGGCATGTCATTTTCAAACTATAGGAAATCAGGGGTAAAGAAAAATACCCTGAAAGAAGACAGAGGAAAAGAGCACCTGACCTATAGAGGAATAAGATAAGAATGACATCTGTCCTCTCAGAAGCACAAGCAAGAAGAGAGTGGACTAGAATATTTAAAGTGTTGAGAGAATAAATCACCAACCTAGAATTCTGTACTTTGTGAAATTTTTCTTCAAAAGTGAAGGAGAAACAAAGACTTCCTCAGACAAACAAAAATGGAGAAAATTTGTTGTCAGAAGATCTACCTTGCAAAATATATTAAAAGAAGTTCTTTAAAAACAAGGAAAATAATATAGGTCAGAAACTCAGATCCACATAAAGTAAGGAAGAGCTTCAAAGAAGGAATAGTTTGTTCAAATTAATAATACCAACAATATATTTGATTATGTATACTTATGTATATATCTTCTGTATATATGTGCTTATATATGTTTATGTAAGTGAAATGAATGGCAGTAGTGATACAAGGACAGGAAGGAGGAATTAGGACGATTTTGTTATTATAAAGTACTCACACACTTGTGAAGCAGTAGTGTTATTTGAAAGTGGGCTTGGATTAGTTATAAATGTATATTGCAAGCTCTGGAGCAACCACTAAAAAAAGTTTAAAAAAAAGTATAACTGATATGCGAAAGAGAACGGAATCGTATAAATGTTCAACTAAAACCACAAAAGGCAGAAAAACAGTGGGAGACAAAAATAGGAGCAAAGAACAAGGGCAACAAATAGAAAAAAGTAAAAGTATGGTAGTTATTAATCCAATTATATCAATTGACCACTCACTGGCCACCCCCACACACACAATTGTTGAGTTAGAATCCCTCTGTTCTCTCCACTTCACCCTTCCATCATGCCTCCTAATTCCTATCAGCTGTTCCTCTACTTCCACAGATTTAAGCCTGAAAACATTAATAACGATCTGTTTTGTAAGTATATTGAAATCTTATATCAATTTATTAGCCACTATGGACTCTATTATGGTCTTCTTCTTAATAGAGAGAGTGTCATCATAATAAAACTAACAAAAAGAGTGGGCAACTTCTACTGTCTCAAATTTCAGGTTTTTTAAGCTTAAAAGATTTTCTTTCTTGATAAATTGTTAAGCTGAAGCTATTGAGACCAATATTTTACGAGAGGGGCAGATGATGATTTAGACTCTGTTAGTGTTTTTTATCATCTCTGGGACAAATTTGTCAGGAATAGCATGGGGTTGTGTGCAGCTGTTATTGATTCTTTCATGGCCTTTGACTCCAAGTCCATAATCAGTTATAGGTCTAACCAAATGAACTCAGTGCAGGCCAGCAGCTTTTGATATAACCTGCACTTCGATACAGTCTCCTGATGAGTCAGATAATAATTTCCAGCGGATAAAACAGGGATGTGTACTGGCTTTCCTGCTCTTCAACTAGTTATTTAATAACTTGATACTTTTTTTGAGTGAGTTTGGCATAGACACCCACTGGCTCTCCAACTAGAGAGAACAGAAAACAATCTCCTTTGTGTGTTTTGGGAACATTGTTTTGCTGCCACAAATTAGGAGTGGTGTCAGCAGTGGTATCTAATTAATGTCAGATAGTATGGCTAATCATCAACTACTGCAAGAAGAGAGTAATCGTTTTGGGTAATGAGCATCCAGTCTTCATCCAGTTTGTAGTGAACAGGCTTTCAGCGTTCCCTAAATCTGGATGCATCAGAGTCATTTAGGAGGCGTTTTAGGCATACTGTCTCCTGTGACCCACCCACAGAGATTCTCAGTCAGTGCGTGTGTTGGAAGGGGGCCTGAGGATTTGTGATTTTCTAAAGTGATGCCAAAGCAAAGCCAGGTTCTGTAACTACTGTATTCAGCAAGCCAGCTTGCTCATTATTTACAGACGCATTGTACAATCAGTTTACATTAGAGGGCCGTCAGGAAGTCATGCAGTTTAAATATAAACAATCTTTAGAAGGATTTAGAAAATTGTCTTCATATGTATAGCAGGTGTTTAGTAGTACTTGCTTAATTTTTTTTCCTTTTTAGAATTATCATGACCATGCTCTAGATGTATTTTTTGGAAACTTGGTTATCCATGTGTTTACAAGCTGGAATGGCGCAAACTCGTTTCCTGAGGATAGTACCGCAGAATCATTTCCACTAAAGTGAGCTTCCTTTTATGCCTCTGCTCATCTCTTTGAAGAGCTAGTATGTCCTTCTTTTCAGGCACATATTTTTCACGTGTTAGGTTCTGTTAACCTAAATTTCTACCTAAAATTTTCATTGTCAATGCATATAAATCAATGATTAACTGGTAATATAAAATAATTACACTCCAGATACTTATCAAATAATGTAACCTTGAACTCTCTGTTGTCTGATACTTACAAAAACTCTGTTAAAATAAATAACACTCTTGAAGGACTATGTAAAATGTGGGTACTTCGACCCTTAATAAAATTTATTCTTGGATCAAGTCAGACCTGCAGAGAGCTGAGTAATATTCTGCATTGTTTTGACCCCCAGTGCACTGCTTTTATTAGAAGGAGACCACTAGCCTCCATTGAGAAAACAAAAATCTATATAAAAGTCATAATTATAGTTACTAGTAGGATCTTAATTATCCAGTCTTTAAATTAATGGAAAACTTTGAAAAGCACTGAGTATTACCTTCAAAAGATGAAGGAGAATATATTACTATCTCTCAGTTTATGGAATATAACCGTAAGTGTAGCAATTAATTGTAGACTCATATTTTGTCTTAAAAGCTCACTGATTCTTTTCTGCTACTGCATATCAGTGTTGATTTTGCAAATAATGATTCTTATTCTCATCTAAATTTTCAAATAAAGTTCATTCCACAGAGAAGAACTGTGTTTATCCTAGGGTCTAATTAGCATGAGGCATTTGGCATGACTCTCAGAGGTAAGCACACCCCAGTTTAAAAACCAAAGTCAGTGTCCTCTTCTGAGAATCCATGGCGGAAAATTTTTTCATGTCCTATAATAATGGTAAGCTGGGCTTCTGATGAACAACTCTTTGGTTTCTATCTTATAGACACTGAACATTGTAACTGATTCTGTTTCTGCCTTTATCCTCTGGAAAGCTTCAGATCAAATTGTCAACCATCTTGAACATATGTTCAGAACCATTCAGCATCTAATATTTTTTGTTCTAATCTCTTATTGGATTCTGTTTAATTTTTATACATTTTTATTCTTCTGTAACAAATCTTGATCCATTTCATTGTTTAGGAAAACTCCCACTTCAAAACTCCAAATTCTAATATTCTGCTTTCAGACTACAAGCTTCTATACTTCCACCACTTCCATCACTTCATCTGCTGGTACATCTACTCTTTGACCTCGTGAAACCCTTCATTTTATTTCTTTGCTATTTGATAGACTCTTCTCATTTTGGTAAAATAACATCAAGATCCATCTGGTCACCCAAGACATAAACCTGGGAACAATCCTAACTCTCTCTTTCCACAGTCCCCTACCACCAGATGTCATTAAATTCTTTCATTTCTGCCTCTTTAAAATCTTGAGAATTTGTCTCTTTCCTTCTTTATTTCTATAGCCATCACCTTAGTTCAGATCCTCAACATTTCTTGCCTATACTATTACAATAGTTCCCTAGTTGGGCCTCTTACTTCAAGTCTTTTTTTTTTTTTTTTGAGGAAGATTAGCCCTGAGCTAACTGCCGCCAATCCTCCTCTTTTTGCTGAGGAAGACTGGCCCTAAGCTAATATCCATGCCCATCTTCCTTCTACTTTATATGTGGGACACCTACCACAACATGGTGTGCCAAGCGGTGCCATGTCTGTAAACCCTGGGCCAACAAAGTGGAACATGCGCACTTAACCGCTGCAGCACCGGGCCAGCCCCTTACTTCAAGTCTTATCCTCACCAATTCTTTCCCATACTGTTACCAGTTATCTTTTCAAAACATGAATCATCACAAATCATATCATATCATTCATCTACTTAGAATTCTTCAGTGTCTTCCCACTGTCTATAGGATAATGCCCAAATTTCAGCATGCCATACACAGCCCTTCCTGATTGACTGATCCCTAACTACTCTGTAGAATATTTCCCCCCACACCCCACAATACCCTCTACTCTAGCCTTGCTGAGTACTTCAATTTTGCAAGAGCACCATACTGCTCCTCAGCTCTGGGATTTTATACGTGTATATCTTTTCTCTGGAATATCTTGCCCAATTCCCCTACCACATCAGTTCTACATGTTAAATTTCTAAATCTTTATTAAAATATTATTTATACTGGCAAGGCTTGTATTCTCCTGACATTTGTATCCTCAATACTTAATAAAACTTCTTTCTCTCTCTCTAGCCTCCTCTCCTGTCATTCTCTTTTGTGTCTATGTTTCAACCATCTCTGGGGCCTTGGCCTTTCTTTTACCATGTAAGACCTTCACATATGCTATTTCTCTTTATTGGAATGTTCTCTTGCCTTTCTTTCGTCTAAACTATTCACTCTCATTTTTTAGATATGTGTCACGATAAGCAAAGAACTCCATTGTGACCAAATCACATGGAAACTTTTCTGCTCTCAGCAATATTTAGTAAAATATACAATTCCATTATTTTTAAGACACTCTCTCCTTTCCTGCAGATATATACTCTATTTTCCTCCTGTGTCATTGACTATTCCTCCTGACTTCTTTTTCTGGTTCTCTCTTTGCTAGCCCAAATCTACTTGCTGGATTTTCTCAGGATTGAGTCTTTTGTCCCATTTTATTCTCTTGTTGTGGTCTCTCCCTGCGTGATTTCATCAAGTTCCATGACATAAAATACCACGAGGATCTTCATCCCTAGACATCTATGCTAAGATCCAGGGTTGTAAGTACAATATCTTACACGGCATCTGTACTTGGATGTGTCAGAGACATCTCAAAGTTAAAGTGTTCAAAATAATTATTTTCGTTCTCTCTTCCAGAAGACCTGGTATCCCCCACTCTCTTCGTTCAAATGACACCACTTATCTACCCAGTTACTAAGGCAGAAGACTGGAAAGTTCATTATTCTAATGCCAAACATATTTCAAACTCTTCTACTTCTCTTCTTCTCATTTACTATGGTCTTTTCCTCTGATTTCTTGAACATCCTCCCTGATCTGCTCTTGGCTCCCTCCTATCCATTCTCCATGCAGAAACCAAAGTGACCTTATTAAAACCTAAATCACATTGTCAAGCCTCTTAAAATCTTTCAAAAGTTTCCCAATTAGAGTAAAATATACACTTCTTACTATGACCTACGTAGGAGAAAAACCTCTCCAGCTTCATCTAAGGACACTCTCGCCATCACTTGCTCACTAGTCTAGTAATGCTGGTGTTCTCTCAGTTCCTGGGACCGGCCCAGCTCTTCCTTGCCTCAGGGCCTCAGCCCTTGCTACTCCTATTGCCAGAACTCTCTTTCTCCAAACCCAAAAATGTTTAGGTCCTTATTCTTCAGTTCACAGCTTGGATTTTGCTCTTTCAAGAATATTCTTCTGACCACCCTTAGCAAGTCTCGTTTTCCTGATATTTTGCTTATTCACTACCTATCATTTCTTTTCCTTTTATTGTTGAGGTAACATTGGCTTTTAACATTATACAAATTTCAGGTGTACATCATTGTATTTCAATTTCTGTGTAGACTACATCATGTTCACTACCCCAAGACTAACTACCATCCATCACCTTACACATGTGCCCTAGCACCCCTTTTCCCTCCTCCTTCTTTCTACCATTTTGGTAACCACCACTCTAATCTCTGTATCTATGTGTTTGTTTGTTGTTGTTTTTATCTTCCATTTATGAGTGAAATCATACAATATTTGGCTTTCTACAGCTGCCTTATTTTACTTAGCATAATATCCTCAGGTTCCTTCCATGTTGTCTTAGATGGCAAGATTTCTTCTTTTTTTATAGCTGAGTACCTATCACTTCTCATAGTTGCTAACATAATTTATTTGCTTACGTGTTCTGTCATTCCCACCAAATTTTAAGTTTCATGAAGGTAGAGACTACATCTGTTTTGTTTATTGTTGTGTCTCCAATTCCAGCATGGTGCCAGAGTAGGTGCTTAATACATATTTGGTTAAGTGAATGACTCTCTCAGCTTAAACATCATTCCTTCCACCATAGGAAGCCTATGATCTTCAAATCAGAGTAGATCCACTTATTATATGACCCTGTAGCTCTCTACACTTCTTCATAATACTTTGCCTATTTATAATTACTGTTTATCTTCCTGTTAGTAATGACATGGAACCTTACACATTTTTTTCACTTCAGTATCCTCAACACCTTGCATGCTGGCTGTGATGTAGCAAATGCTTCACAAATGTTGGGGTAGTAAAGGAATATCTGGTGCACTTTAGAAGCTTATTAACTTTTTGTTGACTCAATGACTGTTGAATCAAAATTGCTGATGGTGACTTACAGCCTTTTTTTAAATGATAGAAATGGGTTAAATGTTAACAAGATAATAGGAGAGCTCATGTTGAGTTGGAGCTTAGAGAAGATTGTGATTTGATCATTACAATCCAAATAATGTTTTCTCTGTCTCTACAAATAGACATAACCATATGAATCTAAAAAGTTATTTGATAATTTGCATAAGAGAAGAGCATCGGAAGTAAGACAGAATGCCTGATTAAGCAAAAACTCTTTTTATTTGTAGTGAGTCAAAAGGGCATATGCAAAGCTTAGCACCATAGACAGCTGATTCTCCTTGAACAGCAGAATATTAGATCTAAACCATTAATCAAGAACAGAAAATACAGACTGGTAAATAAAAATTTATTACAACAAAAAATTAACAACATGGAAATATAAAATCCCAGAACAAGAAACTCTGAAGTGTGTTCTGCTGCTGAAATGGAGTGGGGAGTGAGGGCAGGGACAGAGTTCCCGGGTGACATAAGTATGAGAAACACTGGCTCAAACACAATCATAACTGTGTTTCTCCTGAAAATTTCTCAAAGCCTCTAATATTCTACATTGCTTTGGGGCCCATCAAGGGAAGTATATTGAATGCTTTTTTCCTAGAAATATTTGGCCATGGAATCGTTTTTGCACAGACTGTCTAGTGGGATTAATCTGGGAAGAATTAGTCTTGGTCCTGGAAGTGCCCTTCTGTTAGCAGAGATTTAGTTCAGTTTTGTTGGATGAGAACTATAATAGTCATCCTTAGATTATTAGAAGGGGACTTTCTCATCTAGGCAATTATTTGACTGTATTGCCTGTAGTTATTCAAGGACAGCTAGTCATGTTTCCCTCTATGTGAACAGAACGCAGTCATTTTACAAGGGAGTATCAAGGGGAAAATGGAAACTAGATTGTTGGAAAGGAAGGAGGAAATGAGAATGGTGGAAACAGTGTATGGATATACCTTAAATGCTAAAAAATAAAAAGAGCAAAGCTGTAGTAATCTTAGTCTAATCCTTGACAGAGCCTAATTCATACACTTCAGTCATTAAAGGGGTCAATATAAGGTAAGTTAATGGAGGCGTCATGATCTATTGACCTTATTACATCATTAAAAGATCAAAATTTGGCCTGAAAATTGCAGATTCCTTCCCAATGATTCACATTACCCAGAAGCCTGGGGTTTACTGGAATTCTTAATAAAAATTACAAATCTCCCTGCAATGAATTTCAAATGCCGGTTCTTGATAACGTTAAGTACAGTTTGCCATTAAACTTGTCCATTATCAATTATTACTTGCCTTTCATTTTGTTTTGCTTTTTAATCTTTTTCCTCATGATTTCTAGGCAGTGCAGAACCTTCCATTCCCAGTTTGTCCATGGTAACCCGGGAAGTTGATTTTAGTTTTTGGCATTAAAAGCCCATGTGGTCCTTTTAACCGTGGCTTATTCACACTGAGAGTGCTTCATTGTGCGGCTTCCTCAGACAGAGACCCAACCCTCAGCAATACGTGAAGCGCTCCTCTGGAGGGGAACTGCCCTCCTCAGCTCAAACTAGACTGTCGACTTCCTTTCCCTGGGCTCATTTCACTGTTTTCTTTGTGTTTTCACTTCAAAGGCGTGAAAAAGTAGGACAAAGGCTAACTCTGATACTTTCCTCCTTGTAACTATATTGTTTAAAGATTACCGCTATTTTTCTAGATAAAATGATACATGCTTATCTTAAACTTAGATGCAAAAATATAGAGAAGCAGAAAGAAGAGACAATTTATCCAAAATTTCACCAACCCTGAAATGACCAGTGTTACAAATGGGAAGCATTTCTTCAGATATATCTCT
Organism: Equus quagga; assembly: GCF_021613505.1. Lineage (NCBI taxonomy): Eukaryota > Metazoa > Chordata > Mammalia > Perissodactyla > Equidae > Equus > Equus quagga. Next base: position 95,861,148 of record NC_060274.1, read on the forward strand.
GTACGTGTACACAGAGGGGAAGAGAAAGTGAACCAAATGTAATTTTATAATAATTGCGTGATAGACAACACGCTCTTTAAAAATAAAATGTATTAAATTTAATTCTACTTGAGTCTAACAGAGCAAGAAACAAGGAATTGTTAAACTTGAAATAAATATTTCTTTTTACCAAAAGATTATCAAGACTTCTTTGTACTGATAGAAGGAGACATCTTCCAAGTCTAAGGAAGCCTATGATAGGTATGGAACCTTTTAAACTGTGTATCTAGACTTCGTCTGGGTGGGCCAATAGCTCTCTATGGAGTGAAGGGGTGAACTCTTTTACACTTGCTTCCCTCTCCTATAACTTCCTCATTGTCCATATGTTATTTAGTACCTCAGTGTCCTAACTGACAACTGGGTTGAGTATAATACTGTTGTGTCATACTTTCTTTCTTTCGGAATGTATAGACTTTGCTCCATTATATTCTGGGATTGAGTATTTGGGAAAACTCAGGCCAGCCTGCTTCTCCCTGCTGTAGAAAACTTGCTTTATTTTCTCAGGATACTCTAGAAAATTCTTTACCTTTGAAGTTCAATTATTTAACTAGCATACACTTTGCTACTGATTGTTATTTGTCAGCTTTTCCTAAATCTGAAGATTTAGTCCATGGAAGTATTCTTTATCATATCTCTAAGTACTTTTTCTGTTCAATTTGTTGAGTTTTCTACAAATCACAATTATCTTTATGTTGTATTGTTTTTGTCCTTCAAGTCTATCATTGTTTATTTGATTGCTTTCTTTTTTTTTTTTTCCCTTCTGCGTTTACTGTGGTTATCTCAAGATATCAGTTCAAATGCCAGGTAAGTCTGTTTTGCCCCTTAATTTTTCTAACTGAGTTATTAGTTCTATAATGGTATTTTTTGGTTGTTCATTTGCAGTTGTTCTCAATTTACTTCCTGTCGTCTGCAGCTTCCTTGTCTAGTCCTTTCTATTGGTTTATTTTCTTACCTTTGAGCTCTTAACTCCTATCTAAGATTTTCTATGGCAAAGGCATTAATGAGGACTCTGCTTCAGTTTGTAAGGTTATGTTTTCATCCACACTGGGTTCTTGCTTTATCCAAGAACCCATATTATCTATATTATTCATAATATGTTGCTTTCTTTCTTCTACTCCTTCCTTCCTCCCATCTTTCCTTTTGCTTTAGTGTCTTAGTACTTATTGCAATCTAACATCTTATATATGGGTGAGCTCTAATCCAGTATGACTGATGTCCTTATAAGAAGAGGAGATTAGGACACAGACAATGCAGACTGAGGACTCAGTGAGAAGGCAAGCCAAGGAGAGAGGCCTCAGAAGAAACCAAACCTGTCAACAGCTTGATCTTGGACTTCCAGCCTCTAGAACTGAGAAAATGAATTGCTATTGTTTAAGTCACCCAGTCTGCCATTTTGTTATGGCAGCCCAACCAATAAAGGCATGTATTATCAACCTGACTTACCGCTGGTGATGTTACCATGACTTCTAGCCCAGGTAGTTTCTTCCAGTTTCTCCACTGTAAGTCACTTTTTCCTCCTCTATTCTTTGGAAGCAAGTTACTAATTTAGCCCACACAGGAGGGGCCAGGTAGCTGACTGAGGGAGAGTTTGGCTTCGCCCTGTGGAGAGGAAGTATCGTTCTGTAAGAAAGGATTCTTCTCCATTTATTTATTTATTCAACTGTTTATTTATATCAATATGAATTCCTGTATTTTCATTTTATACTTTGGGTTATAATCCAATACTAATTTATTTATTTTTTGCTCAAATTGTTCTGGCTTTGACCACTGGGAGCTCTTTCAGTTGGTTATTATATCCTTTTGACATGCATCCATCATGTGTTTTCATTTTTTTTTTTAGCACTTCTTTATTTTCTGCCCTTATATGATAATCCAGGGTCATCTTGTATTTTTATTGCCCCCGCCCTAGAATTAGGCATTTTTCCAGGAAGCCTTGCTTCATTTTATTGGAGAAAACAAGATCGGGTGCTGGATGGAACAAATTATTTTAAATATAGTCTTACAGAGCTTTTCTAAAAGTGTTCTCCATGCGCTGATTACAATTTCTTTGTTGTATTTTCCCTCAGTCATTCAGAGAAAAGTCCTACTTTTCTCTCCTTGATGTAACAGATAAACTTCCCTGATGTTTGCTTTTTCTTTCTTATTCACTGAAACAGTGTTTCCGGCGCAATATGTGTTCTATGGAACACAAGTTCTCTAAGAGGCTCTGCAGGAAGAAAGATTAATTTTATTATCAAATAATTTTTAGAGCATGGGTTATCACATGGCTTCTGGAAATTCACATGTTACATTGCAAATGATAGAGAGCTTTCTTAAAATATTTGTTCAGTAAAAAAATTTAGTTAAGCTAGTTTAACCTAGATTTTTTCCAAACTTCCTTGACTACAGATACCACCTCTTTTGGAATGTGTACTGGCATCTTATAGAACTTGTATTCCTTGGAATTCATGAGGTCAGGCCAAACATGATACCAGGGCTCAGAAGCCACCTGCAGCTATACTGTACAACAGTTGGGAAAAGTGCTTTCTTTTCAATGCACCAAGGCTAGAATGAAAATTATCCTTTTGAGGTGCCTTAGGTTGAATGGACTTTTCATCAGAGTGCTCTTTCTAGATCTTTCTTTCATTTTCTTGAGCACCAATCCCTGCAGCTCTGCCAAGCTCAGGCTCAGTGTGGGTACTTTATCCAGTAGTGGTGCATGTGGAGTCGAGAATAATTTTCTCATCTATCTCACTGAACAGATACACAGTTAACCCAGACCATTTCTCCAATGCTCTGACACCGTGATTTCCAGATACTGGTTTCTTCATACATGTCTAAGAGATGTATTCTGAAAGAGAATGCACACTAGCCATTAAGTAAGTGACGGATAATTTCTATGAATTCACTGAAATTAGGGACAATAAATTCAGTAAAATCTTGATCAATAAAAATGCAACTGGTTAGAACAACCAATTACCTAGAATTTGCCCCCCACAATACTTAGAGGAGTTAGAGACAGAAGACAATAAAATAAACTGACATCAGGCAAATCAGCTTCAAATTAATTTTCAGATCAGACACATTAATTTTTAAAAATTTTTTACCTATGTAACAGTGACATAAAATTATAATAGAATCATTTTTGTTAATGATAATATAATAAACAGCATTTTAAGTTACTATTTTTTAGCTTGTAATTAGAAAATATCTTGTGGTGAGATACTTTAAGGCTATGTAATATCTTGTTTCCCATTAAACTTTCACCTCTATTTTTAGCATCCGTTGATGATTTTTGCTTGACTCAGTTATTGTATTGATGATTGTCAAATGATGATTTTCTAATTCTATTATTCCTTCTACATATAATGGCTGGCATTCTACTATAAGAGAGAGCATGTCTTTCTTATTGGTTAATTGGCTGATTGATATCAACATGTACTTATGGATTCTTATTTTATTTAGTTGGTTACAATTTGTCATGATCATTATTTTGATTTTCAAATTGTCCCAGATTTAACTAGTAGGAATGCTTTCAAGCTGGCTCTTGTGATCTTTTGACATGTTTCCATTATTATTTAAGCACTTCCTTACTGTCCTGCACTACAAGATGTTCCACTCACAGGCTTCACAGATTGTAGCACAGAACTCCTTGGTCTTTGACGTTGCCCACTTGTGATGCCCTTTGTCTGACATTTTGTCTCTACCTGGACATCAGAAAGCTTATTTGGCTTTATCTCCACCAGCTTCTTGAGCCTCCTCTATGCTTCCAGAACCCTTGCTTGGTTTTGTCCTAGCTCATCTATTTTGAAACCCGTCAGATATTATCTTTGCTTTCTACCACTCCATGGCATTCTGTACAATGCTGCACCCTGTGGGCTTTTGGTAATTATTGGTTGATTGATGGTCATACACAGACAAGCTTGCTTCACTGTAAACCTCATGAAGAACAGCAAGCTAAAAAAATGACTTAATCTTTCCAATTGTTAGCACCACAAGAACCTGCAAGACACATGATTTTGGATGAGGATCCTAGGATCATTAAGTGTCAGATTAGCCTAATTGTTGACAGGACACCTGTAGTGAGGAAAACGTGCTTGTACTTACTCAACACAAGACTAATGTAGCAAAAAAAGTATCTAATGTTGAATTATAGCTTAATCAGATTTTTTATATTTTCTATTATATTCTGTTTATATTAGATATCACTGCTATTTCTCTCCCCTGCCATTCCCACTTTGGTAGCCTACATTCTTATCATCCCCATATTGCTCAGTCATCTTTGGCTCAAAGTTGGCCAGAGTTCAGAGGGTGGTGGTTTCCATCTTCAGGTAAGAGAATGAAGAGAAAAGAGACGAGGAGGAAAATACAAAAACAGTAGAGAAAGTGTTTAAAGGGTGTGAAGCTAAGCATCTGAGGGTACAGTTGCTGCTTAGCAAAGCAATATCCATGCAAAAGAGGAATGATGTGTTTGGGAACTTCAACACTAAAGATGGCCTGGTGTCAGCAGACGCATAAAGATAATTTTATTGATACTTTTTTCATTTTCTCTATAATATAATAGGTTCTTTACTAAGAGAAAATACCTTTCATGTGTCATGCTGGGCTTTCTACAACACAAAGCAGGGAAAGATTTTTTTTTTCTTTTTAAATGTTCACTGAGTTTTTTTTTTCTAACTTTTTATTAAGATTATGATAGTTTACAACCTTGTGAAATTTTAGTTGTACATTATTATTAGTCATGTTGTAGGTGCACCACTTCACCCTTTGTGCTCTCCCCCCCTTTTCCCTGGTAACCACCAATCAGTTCTCTTTGTCTATATGTTTAACTTCCACCTATGGGTAGAGTCATACAGAGTTCGTCTTTCTCTATCTGGCTTATTTCACTTAACATAATACCCTCAAGGTCCATCCATGTTGTTGTGAATGGGATGATTTTATCCTTTTTTATGGCTAAGTAGTCTTCCATTGTATATATATATATACCATATCTTCTTTATCCAATCATCACTTGATGGGCACTTAGGTTGCTTCCCGTCTTGGCTATTGTAAATAATGTGTAGGGGTGCATGGGACTTTTGGAATTGCTGATTTCAAGTTCTTTGGATAGATACCCAGTAGTGGGATGGCTGGGTCATATGGTATTTCTTTTTATAATTTTTTGAGAAATCTCCGTACTGTTTTCCATAGTGGCTGCACCAGTTTGCATTCCCACCAACAGTGTATGAGGGTTCCTTTTTCTCCACAACCTCTCCAACATTTGTCACTTTTTGTTTTGGTCATTTTTGCCATTCTAACAGGTGTAAGGTGATATCTTAGTGTAGTTTTGATTTGCATTTCCCTGATAATTAGTGATGATGAGCATCTTTTCATGTGTCTATTGGCCATCCATATATCTTCTTTGGAGAAATGTCTGTTCATGTCCCCTGCCCATTTTTTGATCTGATTGTTTGATTTTGTTGTTGTTGAGCTGTGTGAGTTCTTTATATATTATGGAGATTAACCCTTTGTCAGATATATAACTTGTAAATATTTTTTCCCAACTAGTGGTTTTTTTTTGTTTGAATCCTGTTTTCCCTTGCCTTGAAGAAGCTCTTTAGTCTGATGAAGTCCTATTTGTTTATTCTTTCTATTGTTTCCCTCGTCTGAGGAGTTATGGTGTCTGAAAAGATCCTTTTGATACTGATGTCAAAGAGTGTACTGCCTATATTCTCTTCTAGAAGACTTATTGCTTCAGGTCTAATCTTTAGGTCTTTGATCCATTTTGAGTTTATTTTTGTGAATGGTGAAAAAGAATGGTAATTTTCATTCTTTTACATGTGGCTGTCCAGTTTTCCAAGCACCATTTGTTGAAGAGACTTTCTTTTATCCATTGTAGGCCCTCAGCTCCTTTGTCGAAGATTGGCTGTCCGTAGATGTGTGGTTTTATTTCTGGGCTTTCAATTCTGTTCCATTGATCTGTGCACCTGTTTTTGTACCAGTACCATGCTCTTTTGATTACTGTAGCAGTGTAGTATGCTTTGAAGTCAGGGATTGTGATGCCTGAAGCTTTGTTCTTTTTTCTCAAGATTGTTTTAGTAATTCAGGGTCTTTTGTTGCCCCATATGAATTTTAGGATTCTTTGTTCTATTTCTGAAAAGAATGTCATTGGGATTCTGATTGGGATAGCGTTGAATCTGCAGATTGCTTTAGGTAGTAAGGGCAAGATATATTTTAATGTAAAGAGTGCACACACTGAAATCAGTAGGAGTTGCTATTTCTACCCATTAACTTTGAGACCATGGGCAAGACCATGAATATCAATTTCCTCATAGTAAAATGGGGATAATACTATCTATTTAACATCTATATAATAATATCTACATATGTATCTTTTTATTATATAATATGTAATAATATCTATTTTATTGTGTTGTCATAAGGCATAGAGACTGTAGCAGCATAAAACTTAGAGTAGAGTGCCTAACACATCGTAGGTACTTAACAAATGTTGCTACTAGAGAATGCCATGCTGGTAAGAATCCTCTAAGGGTGTTATTTTAAAAACAAAATAAGACAAACAAGTCTGCAGGCCTTTCCTTGGAGATTCTGATTCACTCAGTCTGGGAAGAGATCTGAGAATATCTTCTTTTCTGAACTTATTTTAATGAATACTTCAGGTGACTCTTGTCAGCATAGATGGACAAACCTATAACAGAGCCTGCAGTGCAGCACAGGCCTTTTAAGGGGAGGTTGGCAGGACTAATGAAACTAATACTCGTATGATCATGATGGCAATGGTCTATTTCTAACCCACACTTTTTCTAAAGCTCCTGTGCCTCTTCTATATCACTGACCACTTTGTAAGTTGTACAAGCATGCCTTTGAAACAGGAATATCCAAATTGAACTTGGCCTTTCCTTCACCATCCACCTTTCAAAGAAGGAAACTTCCACTCTGTGTCCATTTTCAGGCAGAAGCACAGCCATCTTTCCAGTTTTCTAGCAGAGATGGGAGGAATATCTTCCATTCCTTCTCCATCTCTTCCCAACTGGTCTCCTGCTTTCAGTCTTGCTCATCTCTCAACTTAATACCAGACCGATCTTTCTAAAACACAAAGCTAGCTATTTGAAAATCTTTGGTGCCCCCTTACAAATCTTCAGGATAAAATTCAAATTTCTCATGGAAGCATTTGAGGCCCTTTATGATCTGACCCTAGCTTCTCTCTATATAGGCTCACCTTCTACAATATTCCTTCTTTACCCTCTCTCCAGATAAACCACAGTACTTGCTACTTCCCACAGGTGTTAAGGCCTAAAACCTACTTGACTTTGCAGTTTTCTGAAATTACCTCTAGGGTCAGCTGCCACATTTCACCTAATTCTAGTAAACTCCTCCATCCTTTGTCTCCCAGATAGCTACAAAGTAGCCTTCAAGACAGATCAAGCATTACATGCTCCTGAAAGCTTTCTGAGCCCCCTTTGCTCACATCTGCTAAACCCTTCTCTTATGACCTTCCTCTTGCTTCCATAGCCCTGATAATGCTATATCTTAAGCATCAGTTTTCTAATTTCTCTTCTGCTAGAGTGGGCTTACTTTGAGGAGAATAATTATATTTTAGTCATCTTTATTTACTTGAAAAACTTCTGATATATGAAAGGTACTCACTAAGTATTTGTTGAATGAGTGAATGAGGAGCCAAATAACTATTTTTTTTAATCTACTAACAATTCACATTTATTCACCAACAATTCACACTTAACAATTAGGCATAGTAACATTTACCAGTTATTATGATCTCACCCTAATTACAATTATGTAGATTTATCCTTATCTCAGACACATTCTGCAACTAGATAGTGTAGGATGTTTCCCGGAGAATGTGACTAGAGGTAAAGAATGTCTCTTAAAGATCTTATGCAATGTAGGTTCTTATCATTTTTCATCCACATAAACTTTGGAGATGAGAAGTAGGAATGTTGCAGATGCTATTCCTTAATTCTATTCCAGCGGATGTGGGGAAGGATAGCCTGGATTTCATCTGCCCCACTTAGCATGCCTTACTTCATGGATCATCCAATCACTAGTGACAACTTACAGTTAATTACTTCTTCCTGTCACTAATGTGAGTAGACAGACTCTGTCAGTAGAAACTGGCTCAGGGGAAATGATTCAGAAAGAAAAAGATCACAGCGTTTTACAGAAATGTCCAGGCAATGTGCTTTTATTGATTTTTACTGATGAACAAAATGGCTGATTTGTATAGTCCCTGTCCTTTGTGTGTAATGGGAATAATATGTAGGCCCTGATAATTTGCATGTTAATTCCTGAGGAAAATATCTCAGAAGAATACTGAAGTCGTGGTGAATTTACAATGTTTTGCTTGAGGTCATTTTCAGGAAAGCCTTTTTCTCCAATGTGAATGTAATTTATCTTCTGGCAGCAAACAGGAGTTTGATTGTAACAGTAGTCATTCTAGCATGGGCTTCAGCGTAGTGATGGTAATCTGTTGATCTATTCAAGGAGGCTTAGAGTACACAGAACATCATAGTAATACACCATTTTACTTAATGCGTGAATCCATTCTATAGAAAAGTCTTTTAGGGGAGGGCTTTCCATAAAGTCTTCCCTATATGGGAGTGGAGGCAGAGACAGTATCTGCCTTGCGTACACCCATCTGAATTGGAGAATAAATAAATGAAAGTTGTAATGGCTAATGTCAAGGATAAGGAAGAATAATTAGGAAATTTATTGTGTCCTCTCTATAATTTTCCAACTAAAAGTATTAGTTTAAGTATTAATGAAACACATTATGAACTACTAATGGACTAGCAGGGAACATCAGTAACTTACCTGTGTTTGCACTGCACAGAAATGTGTACATTTCAGTTTTACACCAGGTACTAAGATCAGACAACACTTCCTCCAGGAACCTCTTATTAAGACAAAAAGCTTGATTTAGACAGACTCAGTTTTGCTTTTTGATGAAAAGAAGGATTAATTTATTTGTTCCTCCCTGCTGCAGTCAGTCAACACAGCCTGCAGCTTAAAAGATGAAAAGTACACTTACATAATACAGTTATCAAATGATAAGAACATTACTAATTCAAAAAGACATTTTTAATGAAGAGAATGAATATCCTAAGACCTTTTCTCTCCCACACGTGTAGATCAGCTTTAACATTCTACAAGAGACTGGGATTTCCAATTTTTCCAAGCTCATTAGACTTTAATGGTCCTTTATTACTGTCGGCCTTGTCAGGGATTGGACAGAAGTCCGGCAAAACTGCGCATTAATTAGGCAAAGGCGTGAATGTCTTCCTCGCAGCGTCTGCATACATGCTGTGTGCCAGCTCCCAAAAGAAAGCAGAAGAGCAGAAGTTAGACGTTTTATAAGCTTTACATTTTAAATAAAGACATGGGAAATGTTAACACTTTCAGCAGCTTTTAAGATTGCAGAAGGAGAGTAGTCATTCATTCCCCCCCACTTTTATTCCCTCCATAATCGTTCTCATCAGCAGTAGGCAGAGGGGTGGCTGGCATATTCTGAATTCATGAAGTCAAGGACATTCTTTGTTGTTTCTGAATTAACACTTTTGTATTCATATATTCTGAGTGGAAAAACAAAATTTAAAATTTTGCTATTATGGCCAAACACTGAATAGCGCTTTAGTCAGTACTCTCTCAACTGCAAGGAATAGAAACCAAACTCAAAACAGATTCAGTGAAAAGGGGAAATATTGGTTCATATGATAAAATTTTAAAGAGGCCAAGAATGAAGTAGCCATAGGGATTTGCATATTTCAGAATTTGTGCTCTTACCATGTTTCTCTCTCTCTTTCCTCCCCCACACCCCCTCCTGGCTCCTGCTCTCTCTTTCGTTTTCAGTTTTAAATCAGTGTATGCCATAAAGTAAAGGGTTTGCTCTCCAGGAGCTCCAGGCTCACCTAGTATAGCTTTGCAACTAGAGAGGAAAGATGCTTCTCTCCAGACTCCAGTTGGGGAGTATTCAAAGGAAAAAGTCAACAAGAACAAGAGACCAGGAATGGTCTCTGACAAGTCACTTAAAAACACCTTAGGCCAGGGGCTGGCCGGGGGCATAGCAGTTAAGTTGGCATCCTCCCCTTTGGCGTCCCGGGGTTGGCCGGTTTGGATGCCGGTCCTGGACCTGTGAATGCTCATCAGGCCATGCTGTGGCTGGGTACCACATCCAAAACAACAGAGGAAGATTGGCACAGATGTTAGCTCAGGACCAATCTTCCTCACAAAAAACAACAACAAAAAAACAATCTTAGGCCAGAGAAAATATTGACAAACACAAAAATAACTGTTCAGATTATGCTTCTATTCTGAGGGATAATCTTTGTTAGTTTATAGTCTTATGTGATGCTTACAAGTCACCCTAAAGAAAACTATGATTGCAAAATATACAGAAAGACACACTTTCTTTAATTCAAGGAAAGCTAATGACTTCATGAAGAAACAATATTTCACTTTAAAAGCAAGCAAACAGATGAATAACAAGATGATAAAGTGTAAAAGAATTCCTCTAATTGAATTTGCTCGGAGTGGGAAAAACTGCTAGTGGTATTAGTCATTTGTTCTCGACATGCCCTCCTTCTTACCCCCTGCCCTGCCACACCGATTCATTAATCATTCTTCAGTCTATTGAGAAGCATTAACAAGTTATGGGGCTCTGGAGGCCTAATGATGTAGAGGCCTAATATTAATCATGTGAAAGCTGATTACACAAATAAAATCAGAAAGAACTCAGAGTGGCAGAAAAATTGTGGGGAATTCTGAATATTTCTCATCCCAGATTCTCTACTGAGTACCTCACATTACCTTCTCAGGAAACAAATGTGACTGGTTAGATAATTGCCTAATGGTTCTCCTAGTTTTAATTTTATTGCCATTAAAAGACATCTCCTTTGATTTGGGAATATTCTTATTTAGTCAGTTTTAACTTTCTCATCTTCCCCGTCCCAAAGATATTACAGATTATGAAAGGTAATAATGGAAAAATTAATGTAGGTTTTCCCTGTAATTGACATATAGCCTGGATCATGGAGGAGTCTATACATAGTCTATTTTCAATATCAAAGGAGAACCCTAGATTCCTGAAATATAAACACCTGGAACTTCTCTTAATTTCTCTTCTGAGTATTCTGCCATGGAACGGGGAAGGGTTTAAATTTGAGAATAGACTGACAGATATTGGAATAGTGGACCTCTTAAAACTTAAAGAAAGAAAGATATTCTGTTTTGGTTTTGCTTTTTTCCATAAAATTTTAGGCCAGGACAATGTTTAAGTGTCAAGGTGTGGGGACATCTTATATCTAACAAAATTTCCTATGAGCTGTCAGGTAAGATTGATCCTCTCTACTCTAAACCAGGATTTAAAGAGACATTGTTATTAGAGAGATGAGTCCTGGTACTGTCACCAATAACATTTAGTGAAGGCTTATTATATAGCAGGCACTAAGGTACTGAAAGCAGAAATCAGAAAGAGATGATGCAATCTTATGTTTCAAAAAACTTAATTTCTAAATGAGTGAAGTAGAGAAGAGAAAACTGCATGATAAATTAATAAAAATATGTACAGGTTGCAGCAGGGGAGGAAATCGATTCTATATATGGTAAAAAGAGAGATCAGAAATAATTTACAGCAGAAGTTACAGTTGAGCTGAGTCCAAAGATGAGAAGGCATTTGCCAGGGAGACCAGGAGAAAACATTCTAGGCTGAGCCAGCAGAATCAGCCAAAGTGTGAACTATTAAGTTCCACTGGGGCGACTGTTAGCATTTCCTAAAGGCTGGTGTGTAGGGTAAAGTTGACGATCCATAAGGCCTTATACCATATGAAGAATCCTGGATTTCTTTTCCTACAGAAAAAGTAAGCTGATCAAGATTTTGGTTTTCTTAAAGATGAATTGAGAGCAGTTTGGAGGTTTGATTGGGAATGACAAGAATTAAAGCAGGGAGATGGGTTAAGAGGAGATTGTACTAGTCTAGGTATGACAGTGAAGTAGCGTGGACCGGGCTGCGGCATAGGGATGCATGGTTAGGCTTGTTTACTGGCAAATATAATATTGTCTTAGCATTTTTATAGTTGTCAATCTGATAGAATTTTCTGGTGTCTTATTATAATGTCCACTTATTTGACTATCATTGAATATATTAATTCTTTGTGATTTTTCTCACATTCTGTGTATTTTTTTCCAGTTGGGACAGTGTATGGCCGAGACTTCCAGCTACCCCCAGTATCTTCTTTCCTTCTTTAGTTAGGAATAAATCCACACATTTTATCTGGGTACATGGTCATTGAGATAAAGGCAACAAGTTCCAGCCTGCTTGGCACATAGAGTGGTCCTGCTTTCTGGCTAGTGGATGTGAATAGTATTGATATGTGTGGTGTCTGGGTTGTGCCCATAAAAAGAAAGAGGGAGGGATGACCTCTACTCTCCTTTCCCCTCTTCTTTCCAGCTGGAATAAGGACATGATGGCAGAAACTGGAGCAACCATTGTAGCCCATGAAATGGAAGATGCATGTTAAGAATAATAGAACGGCAAGCTAGGAGGAGCCTGGTGTTCACCACTGCCCCATGGAGCTGCCATGTCAGCCCTGATACCCTTGTGCTCAGATTACACGAGGGAGAAATTAATTCCTATGTTGTTTAAGTCACTGTTATTTGATCAACTGATATTGCAATCACACCTTTATCCTTACAAATATGAGACATTAGAATTGTTATTTTTAATTTACAAGAATTCTATATGTATGTATGCATATTTAATTTTCTATGTATATATATATAAAATATGTGAATCATTTTTTTGTTATAAATGTGTAACACTTTTCCCCATTGGTCCTTTTCCTTTTACATTTTTAACTTTTTTGGGCAGCTAAGACTCAAAAACTATTTCTTCCGGAAACTATTGTAGTTTGCCTTCGTAGATGACTATTTCTTCTCTTTTGTCTCTTCTTCTCTCGTCCTTAAATATGTACCTTTCTTAACATGCTGTCCTTGAATACCATGTCATTTAAAAATAAATTCTCTCCCCGAGTCTTCATCTACTTGTACAATTTCAAATATTATTATTCAAGCATATATGGGTCTGAAATATACTTCTGTAGTCTTAATCATTCTTCTGAGCTTTAGACCACTAATTGTCCATTTGCCGTCTCTGCTACAATGTACTGCTGGCACTTGGTGTTTGACATGTCCAATATCATATTCATTGTCCTCCCTCCAGATCACATCCTTCTCCTTACATGTCAGTTTTCATTAATGGTACCAACATTCTCTAAGATACCCGGACTTAAAACTCTAGAGTCATCTCATTCTCTTCCTTTATTCCTTATACCCAGGCAGTTGTCAAATCCTATAGATTCCATACCTGGATGATAGTTTACTACAAATACTCTAATTCAGGCTCTAAAGTGTGTTACATCCTTGTCTAGGTAACTGATAAATTTTTTTGTAAGAGATTCAATTGCCTCAGCTTCCTATAAATCTAGTACTGGGGTTGGCAAACATTTTCTGTAAATGGCCATATGGTAAATATTTCTGGCTTGAGGGCCATATAGTCTCTGTTGCAATTACTTGACTCTATCCTTGCAGCATGAAAGCAGTCATAGACGATTCTTAAACGAATGGGTGTGGCTATGTTCCAATAAAACTTGTTTACAAAAAAGGCAATGGACTGAGTTGGCCCAGGAGCAACAGTTTGCCAATCTGTTCTAGCCCAGGTAACAAGAGGACAATTCCTGGCCCTCAGATAACTTCTAATTTAGACAAGTAGGGAAGCAAAACATAAAGAAGCAGGTAAATAAATGACCAAGACTATGACCCATTTCGTTGCTGTAGTAAATGTTACAAAGTGAATGATGTGGATGATATGACAGCGAAGGACTAAGAATCTCTTCTCTTTAATATCGGATGGTCAGGGAAAGATTCCCTGAGGAGATGATATTTGAACTGAAACCTAAATAATGTGCAAACTCTGGGGAAATACATCCGAACAGAGACAGAAGTCACCCTGTACTGTGAAGGAGATTGATTTCTTTAAGGAACTTGTTAGTAGAAGAGGTAGGAAAGGTTTCAGAGGTGGGGGGACACTTCATGGAGGCCTTCTACACAAGCCATGATAAGGATTTGGGGTGGTATTCTACATCCAAAGGAAAACTGCTAGAGGTTTTAAGGAGGGAAGTGAGAAGTTTTGATTACCTTTGGAATGGATTATAGAGGGGCGAAACAGGAAGGCAGGAGACCGATTAGGGGGATATTGTAGTCGTAGCAGTTCAGTCAAAGAATGACTATGTTTTAAGTGACCCTGTCATTAATCTGGTTGCAGTGGAGATAAGGGGAAATACTCAGAATATATTTCATAGGAAGAACAAATAGAACTTGATTTATTAGTTTGAATTCAGTAAGTGAAGGAAGGAAAAAATAGGGATCTCTTCTAAGTTTTTGACTTGAACTATGGGGCAGTGATTTCTTGCTGAGCTGGAGAAGATTTGGGGAAATGTTTGGAGAAGGGTAAGTAATGGGCACAGGGGAAATCAAGAGACACTTTTGACTGTGTTATGGCAGATGCTGCTGAGATGAGAAGAAAGATGTAAGGGTTAGATTTTGTGAGGGGGAAGTGATTGACCTTGGCAAGAGTGACTTTAGCAGAGTGGTTGGAACAAGGCCCAATTATAGAAGGTAAAGAAAAGAGGGGTCATAAGGGAGTGAAGGCAGCAAGCATAGATACAATTTTTGAGAACTGTTGCTTTAATTATTTGTTATGGTACCTAACAAGGTGCTCTACACAAATGAGATTCTAAATAGTATTTATTAGTTGCTACTTACAATAGAAGTGCTTGAATAACAGAAAAGAAAATGATAGCTCTCAGTGTTTTAAAGAAAAAAGAGGACAATCATAGATATTCGATTCCTGTTAAGAAGCTGTTACAAGTCTATGAAAAATTAATGGGTAATCATATAAAAAAATCACAGTGTATTGGATGGAAAACATTATGGCCTTCAGAACAATATTTATATTGACTATGTTTCTTTCTTTAAGATAGTGGCACACTATAGACTAATGAGAAAAAATGCTATATCCTGCACTTCATGGAGGCCTTTAACTCATTCCTTTATTCAAAAAATAACATCTGAACATCTACTGTCTGTCACATTAGGCTGAGCAAAAGATTTTACTGTCTGTGATACCCAAATGTACAGGTGGGAAAGGCATGGGTTTAGTCTGGATTAGGTAGGTCCCAAATGAAGAAGGCATCCGCATCATCCTGGAAGTGATATCAGAATGTTACCTTTGGGATTGTCTTATTTTTATAGTTAGCTATTTGATATTAGGGTTACAAAGACAAATAAATGAAGACCTCTGACTTTGAGGAATTTATAATCTAGTTTAGTTTGACTGAAACATAAGATTTATAGAGGAAAAGAGTAAAGGATATTGTCTGAAGGATTGGTAGGGCCAGATTTGTGGAGGATCTTGAAAAGAAGATAAGAAGCTTGGAATTTGTTCAGTGGGCAGTGGGAAAGCTGTGAAGATTTTTGAGCAAGAGAATAAAAAGATGATAATTGTCAGAAGGACAAACAAGTGGGTCCTGGAGCAAATTACGCCTGAACTATTGCGGGAGGCAGAAATGATAAAACGGAGGCTGTCCTACTGTGGGCGCATCATGAGAAGGCAGGATTCTTTGGAAAAGACAATAATGCCAGGAAAAGTAGAAGACAGCAGGGAAAGAGGAAGACCAAATTTGAGATGGATTGACTCCATAAAGGAAGCCATAGGCATGAGTCTACAAGAGCTGAGTAGGACATTGTGGACATCACTCATTCACAGAATCTCCAGGAGTCAAAGCCGACTTGATGGCACATAACAACAAGAATTGTTCTTTAAGAAGATTAATCTGGCGGAACTATCAATCAAAGAGAGAGAAAACCCAGAAGCTGGGAAATAAATTAGGATGTTAATTCCATTTAATATTCCTATGTGTCCAGATAAATAATCTGGTACATTATACTGTCTTTAATAAACGAAAATATTTTTCAAAGATCTTTCAGCCAGCTGTGAAATATGTGTTAAAAAGAAAATAAAATATTCTTGGACTGTACCACTTCTATTGTGAGCTTATTTATTGATTAGTAACAACTAGGTGGACACTTAATCTAATGGATCACTGCTGTTTTTCAGCTCTTGCTGTGTGCCAGGCACTGTCCTATGTGCTTGACAACATTGTTGCTGATTTTTACCACAACCCTATGAGGCAAGAATTTTCACCCTTTTTCTACTCAGGAGGAAATTTAGTTCTATAAAAAATTATGTAACCCATCTGAATTCACCAAGCTAAGGGCTCAAACTCAGTTCTGTTTCACTCCAGAATTTGTACCTTAACTCTTAAACACCTTACCATTAGAGTTCATTGAAACGGTAATTTTTTCCTCTAGCAATTCACATAAAAATTAGCTTTTTAGTATCACAGCTCTGACAACACCAAGTCAAACATTTTGTTTATTGTTATTTCGTTTGTTGTTTTCTTCAAGTTTAAGTTTGAAATTAAGTTGATTTTCTTTTTCCTCGTGAGATTGTGAGGTAACAGCACACAAGTGAGGTATGATGTGGGCTTTTAGAAATGTATCTGAAACCATATCAGTATCTGCCAGTTTGTATAAATAGAACCTGCAAGTCCCTGTGACATTAAACAGTGGTCAGATTACATGGCTGGGTTCTTGAGGAGATTATGACGGCCTTTTTCTGCAGAACATGAAGGTTATATTTAGAACCAGTGTTTATTTCACCATTAGGAGTCTTTTTTTTTTTTTTAAATAAAATTTTGCACTGTGAAAACGTTTTCTAGGTGGAGTTTAAGGAGAATAGAGTACAGTGGAAAACCAAAATATTCAGTGAATATCTTCTGTGAATACAAATGGATTATCCTCTTTTTATAATACTTTATGTTAAATGTGTGAAACAATTACTAGAATTGTTCTGAAAGAAGGAATATAATGCCAGAGGTTACAGGTGACTTAAAGCTTTCATTCAGCAGTTCTCTCTTTATGGGTGTGCTTTGAAGCATGCCGTACACAAGAAACAACAGCCAAATGCATTTCTTAGTTCCTAGGTAAGCTAGAACTCTCCCAGAGCACGGCTTCTCTGATAAGCTAGACCCAGAAGCTTACTACTCCAGGTCTTCCTACCTCCTACTTCTGCTCTCTGGATCTAGAACACCTGGGTCTTTCAAACAGACTCTAAATTTCCTTCCCCCATCAGTCTCATGGAGTTGGGGATACCCACCCGTCCACAGGCGGAGACACTAGCACAGGGAGGACCTGTTTGGTAGCCTTGCCTCTATGGGAAACACTTTCATGTCTGCTTCCTATAAGGACGATAAAAAAGCACAATAAATGGTGGCACAAAGGAAGGTCTAAATCTCCTTAGCTAATAATGGGTAAAGGGGAAGAGAGGCTCCTATCTGGCTGCCTATTAAGGCACAGTAGCACTCTCTACTTGGGAAGCACAATGACTATCACAGGCTCTAACCAATTGCATTAGCAGCCTTCCTTTGGTGAGGAGATAGCAAGGGAATGGATAGAGAGTTGAAAGAAGTCTCTCTAATACTCCCCTGAGTGGGAAGAGGTGTGAAAAGTCCATTCTCACTATGGGCAGAGGTACTATATGTTCACAAAGTCAAAACA
This sequence comes from Equus quagga, assembly GCF_021613505.1. Classification (NCBI taxonomy): domain Eukaryota; kingdom Metazoa; phylum Chordata; class Mammalia; order Perissodactyla; family Equidae; genus Equus; species Equus quagga. Next base: position 95,878,857 of record NC_060274.1, read on the forward strand.
CAAGCAAAGGGAAGAATAGTCTTTGCAAAACAACTATACCCGATGAAGCGGTGGTGAGAGCGGTCTTGAAAATCAGCCTCAGCATAATAAACACATTCAAAATATCCAATTCCCATATAATTATATTTTACCCCTAAGAGATAAAGTGTAATTAACAAAAATAGAAAAATGTGAGTAAAAAGGGTAATTATGGCATTTAAACATTGAAAACATGACAAACTTTCTACAGAAGTAAATAATTAATTTACAGCCAAACATGTTAGACACAAAGAAGAAACTAAAGAGAAGAGGTACCCATCAGTATAGCTAGTGATGGTAGTTACCATGTGTTGGACACACAGAGTGCTAAGCCCCTGGTTAAGGCCTTTACTTGCTTTTTCTCAGTTAATCCTGGAGAACCATATGCCTAGCAATTATTAGTATTCTTAATTTACAATGGACAAAACAGAGGCTTTGCAAGGTTAAAAAACTTGGCCAAAGGCACACAGCCAGTAAATGTAGGAGCAAGGGCTGATGGGCGTCAATTTCCGCACTAATATCAGCTAGTTTGAATGATTTAACACATTCATCAGACTTAAAAAAAGTTCCGGCAAAATGTGTAAAGGTGAAAAGTGTCTGTGAAAGTTAATTCTGAGGAGTCTTTAATAAAAGAGAAGATAAGCACCCCTTGGTTAAGTTAAAATTATTTCCTAAGAAAGCTTTCTGAGAGAAAGACTCTTCTGATTTCTCTTTTTGTGCATAAATTTGAGGAAAGTTGATGTTTGAAAAGTCTAATCTAAAGTTTCAACCACTGCAGGTACAATTTTAAGTAATTTCTGCAGATATTCACAATGATACAAAACAGGAAGAAAAAGTTAACATCAAGGCAGCTATTTCTAGGCTTTCAAAGATAAGCTTCCGGATGAATCCAATATGCTTGAGCCAATAGTGCTCCCGGCAAAACAAATTAAATTTCATTAGGTCTTTTCCGGCCTCAGGATAAGTGATAATTCTGAGTGATACTGGTCTCATGCAATATCATGCTTTATGGCTCAGCACCATAGAAACGCAAAGGATATCTGGATTATCTGTTTTATCAGAGCTTTGGGCATAAAATTTAGATGTGCATGGTTACAGACAAAGTGCACACTCCAGAGAAGTTACTGACTTGTGTATATGAGCTATACATTTCTTCTGAGTGAATGTAGGTTATCTCAACTTTCTGAATGACTGAATCTTCAAGGCAGTCTTCATCGCTAGCTCCTAAAATGCTCCTGCACGGTCCTAAGCAATAGGAGAAGATATGACCAATCCTCCAGTAATTCTTATGAGGTCTGTCCACCAGAAACACGAGGCTCTTGTTTCCAAAATCTGTTGGGAGAGATCAATTATTTTATTACAGAATGTTTAAAAGGCAATACAAGTAGTAGTGCTAACAATAGTGATAGTGTCAGTGATAGCAACAGTAGTTTAAAATGACTAGAGCCAGATTATGCCAACTGTGCAAGGCATTGTATAATTTGACAAAAAGTTTTTAAGCATAACTGAGAGTATGTCAAAGTGCAGCGAACAGTGATTCATTCATCCATTCCGGTCAGTTAATACTAAGTGACAAAGATGCAGTGGTAACAGCACAAAGTCCCTGCCTTATGGAGCTTACAACAAAGGGGAGGGGAGACAATAAAAAAGTAAAATAAACACATTAATTAATTAATGATATAATTAAAAATTGTGATAAATGATGCAATGCAAAAAAAGGTGATATGGTAAAGCAGGGAACTGAATTTCGGCCACTTTTGACAATGTGATCAGAAGCCTCTCTGAGGAAGTGACATTTTAGCTTGCTAAGAGCCTAGGCACACAGAACAGTGAATTGCAAAGGTTCGAAGGCCACATGAGAGCTTGTCTTGCTCAGGGAAAAGAAATCATTGTGGTTGGGAGTGAGATTAATAACATCAGAGATGTAGCAGAAACTGGATCACACTTGGCCTCTGGGACAAGCTAAACTTAGTTTTGATGCTATTAGACAAGATTTCATTCCACATGCAATGGGAGCCATCAATGGTTTTGAAGGAGACTGAGGATTTGATTGATATTTTCAAAATCAGTCTGGCTGCTAAGAGAACAAAGTCGAAATGACACAAAAAGTTTCTTCAAGAGTCTAGACAAGAGATAATGAGGCTTGGAGCAGAATAATGGCAAGGATGATGGAGAGAAGAGGATAGATCCAAGGTACACTTTTAGCAGCGTTGTTAGGCTCTACTGAAGGTTAGATGTGGGCGTTGAGGGAAAGGGAGTGACTTCTTTCCCTTTCTGGGGTTTTAGCTTGAGAAACCGGGGGATGATGGGACCATTTATATGAATGAGGAAGGTTGAGAGAATAAAATTTGAGCTCTGTTTTGGACATTTTGGTTTGTGATACCTATTAAAAAGTGATATAAAATGTCAAGTAAGCACCTAGATATACTAATCTTGAAGTCAGAGAGCATGTCTGAGCATCACACAAAACATCAGAGAATACCATGCAAAAAGACCCTAAGTAATTTACTCTTCAGAGATCTCACACCCCACGCATTCCCCTATGCATGCTCTCAGACGCCTCCTTAGGGGGAGGGGTAAGGGAAGAAGTCCACCTGAGCAACTGAGCTAATCTTAGGCAGTCTAACATTACCTTAGCTTCATTACTATTTAAATTATTAGGAATGTAAATGATATTGGATGTTTGGTTAATCTTTTACCTGCTAAAGAGAAGATGGAGACTTGTATGGAAGTCAGATAATCTATAAAAAAGATAAAGGAATTTGTTTTTTTCTCTAAATATCCAGGTTGCACTGTGAGTTAAATTTACAACCTCATTCTACATTATAGAAAAGTTATTCTGGTTGTGGAAACTTCTTTTTTCGAACAGCTCACTTCTCTTGATGAAATGTAGGGACAAGGCAGGCACTCACGCTGCAGGGAAAGGCATAGGGCAGGATGGAATGATGAACCTAGATGGAGCTGCGTTTGTTTATAACACTGCCTTGCTTTTGGCGCTTACCGCATGCAAGTTAGAACCACACGATAAATTAATTCTTCACAAGCTGCACTACTAATCTTCAGCAAATGCAGAGTCTATTAATGCAGTTTCTCTAGGTTGGCAGAAACATTGTGGAGCTTCAGATGTTTCAAATAAGAGTCTAAATGTCCCTGTGAAACAGCAAACTCCTTAGGCTGTGGCATCACATGTTAAAAATCTCTGGACCTTCCACCTCAGGGAAAAGATTCTCAAACCCATTTCTATTTATCTGGATTCTAAAACACTATGTCAAAGCAGGTGCTCTTGTGCTGGGAATATACAGCAGTGCATTTTGTAGAGTGTTTACTCTTACCGCTGTTCACTGAGTCCTTACTATGTAAGTGCTAGTGTACTTTACCTCATTTGTTTCTTACAATAGTCACGTGAAGTGGATAGTACTATACTCATGTGGTAGTGCAGATGGTAATACTGAGGCTGATAGAGATTAAACCCGAAGTCAAGCGATTTAGGGTGTTAGTATTAGGACATAAACCCAGGTGTGTCTGACTCCAAAGCCCATGTCCAAGACACACTTCATTGAGGGAATGTTAGGGGATCAAATTGGGAATTTATTGAAGGGAATATCAGATAAAGAGTTTCCAGAATGTCCTCTGCACTGAGGTTTATTTATTTATTTATTTTAAGGATTGGCACCTGAGCTAACAACTGTTGCCAATATATTTTTTTTTCTTGCTTTATTTCCCAAACCCCTCCCGGTACATAGTTGTATATCTTAGTTGCAGGTCCTTCTAGTTGTGGGATGTGGGACGCCGCCTCAACATGGCCTGACGAGCGGTGCCATGTCTGTGCCCAGGATCCAAACCCTGGGCCGCTTCAGCAGAGCGCGCGAACTTAACTACTCGGCCACGGAGCTGGCCACTGCGCTGAGGTTTAATTGCCTATCTATTTAATCATTCAGACACGTTGTATCTCATATTGTTTTGTCAGTGAAGCTTTGACCAAGTGGTCTGGGCAGATGTCTCAACTGCTTTATTGCAAGTTCAGCCCAACTTATTCACTGGCTTATCCGTAAGCAATATAGAAAAATTACTCTAAGATCAGTCAAATTTCATCAGAAAGAGAAAGTGCTCACTCATTTCCTGGCTTTGCGTGTTCTTTATCCTCCACCACTCCTTCTTTGCCTCCCTAATCCCAACATTACTTCCTTGTACATAAGTTACTGAGCTCGCCCCAGTCCACAGATAGGTGCACCTGGCTGTGTTTTCCTAATACCGAGTGCATGAATTCTATCATAGCATTTATCACATCATATTTTCTATTTAGTTTCTAACTTCACACTGGATAGCAGATTTCTTGGCCACAAGACGTTTCTGGATCTTATTTGACTTTAAATCCTCAACGTCTAGTCTAGTGCTTGACATATATTAAATAATAGGATTGTAGGCATAGATGAGTGAATGAAGGAATCCACCAAATCAATTGAGCTTCAGTCTAATTATCTCAGATGTCTTATAAAAAGAAAAGGCAGGCAACTTAATTACTCATTGGGCCAGTGATCTGTTTGCAACTGATGTAGGTCCAGCTTAAGAATTTCAAATTCTCTCAATGCTTCTGATTAAGTGATAAACCAAGAGAAAGAAAATTTCTACATCAAGAAATATTCATCATCATGAAAGACACCAAATCTGCAAAGATTTGTTTTTCTGAAGAATCAGAAAGAATATTGATGTAGGCTTCTCTTGGAGAAATACACATTAAAGTTACTTTATCAGTGAAAAAGAACCTATTTTAAATATGTGCATTGGATCAGAGTGCTTACATATAAGGCTTTATTGAAATTTTTTCTAGACATACATCTATATTTTAAGATGCTGTGCCTGCTGCCATGATTTCCAAATTTTCTGCCATCTGTTGCTATTGCATTTTACCTACAGGGAATTTTGGAAGCTTACAGACTAATTAAAACTCCATAATTGTCGTCTGAAACGTTGTTTGCGATATTACCTTTAAACACATTTTTCTTAGGTAACTTGTTGAACCATATTACTGTTTTTCTTTTGCATAACTTTCTGAAGACTGTGTTAGGGGAAAGGACATTTTTCTGCAACTGTTTAACTTTTCAGGATATCTATGACAGCTCTCATTCCAAAAGGGATAGATTTTTATCTCATTAGAGTTAAGGCATTTTTAAGGTATTGGTTTTCTTAACAGAGGAAATAGAGAACTTATGCCAAATGTTTCACAAGCCAGGTCTCTGAGATAAAAGAAGATCCAAGTGTATTGATTCTTTCTTAACAATCTAATTGAGATATGATTACAAGCAATAATTGAACATATTTGAAGTGTACAATCTAATGAATTTTGACATACATATATATGCCTGTTAGATTATCACCACAATCAAGGTATTAAACATATCCATCCCCTCAAAACTTTCTTGGTGTGTTTTTTTCCACTCTTTGCTTTTACACACCACTAATTTTCCCAATTTTGTTTGAATTCTTTCTATCTCTCTTGTGCTCTTTCCTTGAGCCATTTTCAGGGCATTTGTTCGTGAAGTTTTTCTTTATTGACGTTCTCTCTGTGTGAGCTTTGATCAAACCTAGCTGTAGTTCTCACCTCACTGTTTCAGATTGTCTCGACACGCACACCGTTTAGCTAAGGACGTTGGCTTGTTGTTGCTGCATCCCTACTGGGGTGTGATTGTTTTTTGATTTTAAGATTTCTCATTTTATTTCTAGTCTTTTGTTCTTTCAGACTATGTCCATAGGAGTCCAGAAACATCCTGCCATTTCAGTCAGGAATTCAGTAACATCAATCAAAACTTTAGTCAGACCTCTATGAGTTATAAAGATACAGATAATGTGTTTTACTGAAATGACAGAAAAAAACAGATGGTTTGGCATCTGAGGCCTTGACAAATCTATGGTGATCATGACTCTGTTCTTTTTACGGTGTCTTCTATTGTCCTTGCTGTTTATAGTGTAGATTAAATTCGATTTTCTGTCCTAGCCATTCATTCTTTTGCTTTCTGTCTTTGCCATATACCTGTACTTCCTGGTACCATCCGAACCTCCTTCCCTAATGATCAGAATTTGAGAACTTCCATGAGCCACTTCAGAGACATGTCTCAACTATATGACAGGTTGCCCTTTATTGTGGCACTCAGCTCTGGAAGTATTGTTCTAAAGGATCACTAGATAGCATATGACTATGAATAACAACAATATGAATTTGGGTTGCCACTGTAAAAGAAAGTTCGGCAAATCACAAGGGTATGAAGTGAAATGAGACACAGACTGAGGAGAGTTGACTAACAAGAAAGTCTGAACCCTATAGAAGGGAACAAGCCTAGAAACATTCCCCAAAATTCCCAAACGCCAAGAGCTTTGACACCTGTTCACCCAGTTCTTGCAGCTGTAATTTAAGTATCTCATCGAAGAAGACCGGTCATTCAACTTCAGCTTCTTATATAGCTGCTATATGCCTAATGGTTTGTCCTGCATTTTCTCTATATTGATAGACCAGCACATTTGGGAAACAATTCAATATACCAGCCTGGGATTTTTTCAATAATTATTGTTGGTAATCCTATGTTTCCATTTCTTCTAATTATTATTAATTATTAATTATTATTATTCGTTTATTATTATTAACTATTATTATTCATATTATTGTTATTATTAACTATTAATTATTAGTTCAAAAAGTACTTACTGAGGGTTTACTATGTGCCATTCATTCTACCAAGTACCAGGAATCATTCCTGAGTAAAGTAAACAGACTCTTCTCTGGTGAAGGTTATGGTCTTATGCATAAATAAATTTTATCATTAAAAAATATTGAGAAAACCAATATGGTGTGTAAGTCCAGGTACATAAAAACCTGGATGTAATTCTGCTCCCAATAAATTCTCTGATACTAACTGGGTGTTCTACAATTCAACTCAATTCTGACACTACCTACCTGAAGATAGCATCAGATCCCACAGGTTAAGGGCTTAGTCCTACAAGATCATGATCCCCGCTCACCCCCCTCCGCCACTTTAGACACCAGTCACAAGCCCAGGTTGTTACCTATGCTTCTGACCACCTCGCTAGAGATTGGCGATTCCAACAATCTCGTCTTTGGGTTTGATTAACTTGCTAGAGTGGCTCACAGAACTCAGAGAAACATTTTACTTACTAGATTACCAGTTTATTATAAAAGGATATAACTCAGGAAGAGCCAAATGGAAGAGATGCATACACAGGGCAAGGAATGGGCAAAGGGCACAGAGTTTCCATGCTCTCTTCAAGTACACCACTTTCCCACTACCTTCAGGTACATGTTCACCAACCCAGAAGCCTTCAAATCCCATCCTTTTGAGATTTATGGAAGCTTCATTACATAGTCACGATTGAGTAAATTATTGGCCATTGGTGATTGCTTCAACCTCCAGCCCCTCTCCCTTCCCTAGAGGTTGGGGGGTGGGACTAAAAGTTTCAACGCTCCAATCACATGGTTGCTTCCCCTGGCATCCATCCTTAGGTGCTCTCCAAACGTCACCTCATTAACATAAACTCAAGTGTGGTTGAAAGGGGTTTTTGTTATGAATAGCAAGACAACTTTATCACTCTTATCATTTAGGAACTTCCAAGGATTTTAGGAGATCTGTGTCAGAAATGGGAATGCAGACTAAATATATATTTCTTATTATAAATCCCAATATCACAAATGCCAAACAAATGGTTGAAGTCAATATTAAAACTAGTATTTGACAGTTTTTTAAAAATTACTTAATCATTCAAGCAAAACTGCAACCAAAACTGGCAATAATTGCGTGAGAATAAATCCATTTCATCTCTGCCCATTACACCTTCAATTTAATCTCAAGCGTAGCGCAGTATGGTTGTGCCCATAGCCTGTCAGTTGATTTGTGTACTCTTGATTTGACTAGTAGAATCTTCAGTATTCACTTAAGCTCTAGTAAGGGTGAGGAGAAAATAGAGAGAGGACATTTCTCTTTAAAAAATATCCTGAAAACTAAAATCAATCACTTAATCAGGCCACACTCTAGAAGATTTTTTGTTTTATGCTAGAAAGTTAACTTCTAAATTAATAGAAAATGCACAGAGAAGCTGCATTTTAATGTTCATGAGATATATATTTATAGTCTAATTCAGTAAATTGGATGCTCATACCCTGGTCATTAATCCATTAACAAGAAAGGATCATAAATCAAAGGACATTTTAGCTAAGTATTAAAGATAAAGTGTGTTTTTAATTAGCTTAATAAATAGGGTTTTTGTAGCCAAAATTTTTGAATTTTACATGAAGTCCTGGACTGTGAAAATTTGGAACTGACTTTGTTGCCACTATTTTATAGACACATTTTTAGGAGGTGGGAAGGGGAATTGATTTTATCTTCTAACTTTTACATTAGCTGCTTTTATGTGGGCTTAGTTTAACAGCCTGTTTCTCTGATAAAACTTACTTGTAAAAGACTAGGTTGGACAGACTTCTTACATGCTCACATAACACCCAAAATGTAGTCCTACTACAGGCTGTACCAATCTGTGTGTTTATTGCCTTTTTGCTTGCATTGCAAGCTTGTCATTAGTCATAAACTGTGACATCAACTTGATCTTGCAATATGATCTTACAATATAACTTGATTAAGTGAGTTATTCTACTGTATCTCTAAACTTCAGGCAAGTACTCTTTTATTCCCCCTTTAGAGATCGTCTCCTTGACTCTACTGAAATTTCTAATCGCTTAATCCTTTCATTTCATGCAGGCCTTTTTTTTTTTGGCCTGGATATTCTGGACTCCTACCATATTCAGCACCTATTGGTCATCTATTTCAATATTTCTCTTCCCAGAACTCTAAACCTCCATACTTTATGCCAAAGCTAGTGCCAATTGCAACCCTGGGTTACTTACATTATTTACTTTCTCCTCTTTTTAAAGATTAGCATAGGAAAATTTATACAAATGAATCTGTAGCTCTACTCTGCTTTATATCCAACAAAGGGCCATTTTAATTACCGATTGAATAGCTCCACTTGGAACTCTTTTATAGGCCCTTTGAAATTACTATATCTAATGCTGAACTAATTTCCATCCCTTAAAATTTACCTCCTTTTCCACCTACATCTAGTTAATGACAGAATCTAGTTGCTCAACCTATGTTCAGTGAAGCCATTTGACTCTTCTCACCCTCAAATTCAGCTGATAACTAAATCATGATTGTTGCATATCTGAAACATCTCTAATATGTGTCCCTCTTTTTTACAGTCATTGACCCTGTCCAGATTATTATTACCTCATGCTGGATTACTATACTTATCTCCTAACTGGTCTCTCTATTTATCTATCCACAATAACCCAACTCAACTGAACACTACCAGGCTTCCCTTTCTAAAATACAAAGTAATTTCCTTCAATATTTTGTTCTACTTAAAAGCCACTGATAATAATTTATTGATGAAAGAATAAAATTAAAATTTATTAGCATAGTATAAACTTCCCTTTATAACCTGCCTCTACCTAACTTTCAAGCTACACTTACTCTAGTCTGATACCTCTCCCAGTGTACATTTTAATTATATCAAACTCTGGTTCTGAGTCCTGAAGCAGGGCAGTAAGTTGCGAAGGGAAGATGAATGAGAAATGGGCCGCCGGGAGGTGGGATGATCAAGAACAAACAGGAATCTGCAAGTATTAGCAGTAACCCATGAATGAATTGGAATCCAAGCCTCCAACTTCAACGCTGAGGGTGACCTACGGGAGAATCTGCTGCCTTTCAGCAAAAAGCCAAACTGGCCCAAGAGTCAGATAAGGATGCGATCTATTGGACAACATCAGCTGGAGGTGTTATTGACTTGGTGGCTACACCAAACCACCAGGTTGAGCCAGCAGATAAATGGCATCATGTGTGAGCTGCTGTCTAGCATCAACCTTCTGAGTGTAAAAGGAATACGGTTGCTGTCTTATTTCTGTTTTCCAAATCTTGTAGAGAAAGTTTCTGGTGTTGCACGTTAACCTGGAACTGTGCAGAAAAGTGATCAACATTCTTTTGGGATCAAACCTAAAGGATTCCAGCTGTGCATGTATTTATATGCACCTCATTTTATAGGAGAGGGACTCCTGAAACTATTTTTTAGAAATAAAGCACACATAAATATTTAAAGTTAACTCACTACTTAAAATAATTCTATAGTGAATGCTTACTGAAAAGTGTATATTATTCTAGATCCTTCCTTGCCAACCTTTTTAGTGTTATCAGTCTTCATAATTTTAGCCTTTCTAATTCGTGTGATTGCATTTCTTTGATGACTAATGATGTTTAACACCCTTTCATAAGCTTATTGGCCATTCACATACCTTTTCTGGGGAAGTGTATGTCTATTTGTCCAATTTATAAATTGGGTTGTTCGTCTTTTTATTATTTCTTTGTGATTATTTATATATTGGTTAGATATATATATTGAGATACTTTCTCTCATGCTATAATTTACCTTTTTTATTTCATTAATGGAGTGTTTTAATAAGCAGAAATCTTCATGTGATAAGCTCCATTTTTAAACTTTATCTTCAGTGCATTTTACATCTTATTTAAGAAATCTTTTCCTGTCTTAACATCATGAAGAAACTCTGCTATGTTTTCTTCTAGAAGCTTTATAGAGTTAGCTCTAATATTAGGACTGTAATCCATCTTGAATTAATTTTTGTGCAATAAGATAAGATGTGAGATAAGATTTGAGCCTGAACTTTTTTCCCATTTCTTAATTCAGTTGTTCTGGTATTATTTCTTGAAAATACTTTTCTTTCCTTATTGAATTGCCTAGGTGACTCTGTCAAAAATCAGTTGACTATTTTGGTTATTATTTCTAGATTCCGTATTTTGTTTTATTGATCTATTTGTCTATATTTACACCGAAATCACACTGTCTTGATTACTGAAGATTTATAATAAGTCTTGAAGTCAGGTAGAGCCCTGATCGTTCTTTTCCAAGATTTTTCAAAGTCCTTCGCTTAGTATATTAGTTTTCTATTGCTGTGTGACCAATTACCACACACTTAGCAACTTAAAACAACACCATTTATTAACTCACAGTTTCTGTGAGGTGGGAGTCCCGGCGTGGCTTATCTGAGTGCTCTCTCAGGCTCTCACAAGGCTGCAAGCAAGGCATCAGTTTGGGCTCATTCTAATCCTAGGCTTGGAGTCCTCCTCTAATCTCAGAGTTATCAGGATGCATTTTCTTGCAGCTGTAGAATTTATGCTGACTTGCTTCTTCAAGGCCAGTAGAAGAATCTCTCTGAACTCAGGGAAGGCCTAAGCCCTCTTTAGTTCAGCTAGCTGAATAACATTTTCTTTTCTTTTTCTGGCCTCAGCACCTTGGCACATTCTCTTCTCTTTGCCTGTAATAGTCTCCATATAGGTCATATCTATTCTTCTGTTCATCAGGTGTAAGCTTACATTGTTTTTAATTTTATTTGGAAAATTTTGAAATAGAAAAGTTGTAAGAATAGTACAAAGAATACGTATTCGACTTCCACCTAGATTCACTGTTTCTAAATATTTCATAATTTGTGTATGTTGTCATTCTCTGTTTCTCTTTCTGTCTTTCTGTCTCTTCCCCTGTCCTTATCTGTCTATCCATCCCTCTATATATCTATTTCGGTTAAACTATTTCAAGATAAGCTACAGTCACTGTGATCCGTCACCGCTAAATAACTCAGCCTGTATCACTTAAGAATAAGGTCATTCTCTTAGATAACTACAGTACATTATCAAATTAAGGAAAATTAATATCAACAAAATACTATCATTTAATATATACCCCATGGGTAAAACTTACCAGTTGGCCCCATGTTCTTTATAGCAACTTTATTTTGTCATCCAGGATCCAATCCAGAATTTTGCATTACACTTAATTGCCATATTTCTCTAGTCTCCTTTAATCTGGCACAGTCCCTCAACCTTTCTTTGTCAACAATACTTCGATGTTTTGGGGAAGTCCAAGATAACTCTTTGGTTTTCTCAATGATTGCCTGATGGTTGGATTTAGGTTATTCCTTTTCGACAGGAATACCGTGGAAGTGATGTTGTGTATTCTCAGTGCATCACATCAATTGTCCCACATTTATTGGTGATAACTTTGTTCATTCTTAAGTGGTACCTACCAGATTTCTCCACTGTAAAGGTACATTTTTGTTTCCATTTGTGAATAACAAGTGATTTTTGGAGATATAAGCTTAAATTTTACTTTCTTGATTTCACAATCTAAACCATGTCTCCACAATATTGTAATCTTTGGGAGGACCTGGTATTTGTCAGTGTATTAATTATGATTTCTATTTATTTGTTTATTGTGTCTGTTTGTTGTAGCCATTTCTCTGAATGAATTGTGTCTATGTTGTTCATTGTTATATTCACAGTGCCTAGAACAATGTGTGGCACAGAGTGGATGCTAATAAAATAATTACAAACAAGTGAATGAACGAATAGATAATTACATTTAGGAAAATTATTTAGTAAGATAATTATAGGATTTCTTCATATGGATGATAGAAATAAAGTTTGTAAGACTTCATTTTAAACCCTGTCTATGTTTTACTGATAACTTTGCTATCCTATTCCTAGAGAGTTAGACAGAAGATGATGCTATTTTTCTAAACTGGACATTTCTCTCTAATGCACATCTTGTATTCTGAGCAACACAAACCTGTAAGCAGAAAGAGAGTAATCAAAATGGAAATCTTACCTCTTGAATAATAGGTTCAGATTTTTTTTAGGAACAACAAATCCAGTTGATTGATAGTCACAGCTCATCCGTAATGATCTATCCAATGTTAGAAAATCTTTCTGCAGATTGGTATAGAACATGGGACATGTTTTTAGACTTGTAGTTTGTCATTCAATTCAAAGAGAAGTCGACTGTAGAGAGCTGTCAAAAATTATTCTTGGTAACATTTTTTTAAGTCACATATTATAAGGTTTTGAAATAATGAAATTACTTTTATTTTAGTCTTGAATTGTTTTTTGCAGAAACTGATTTGTATGCCTACAAATCAATTTTTCCATAGAATAATGAGTTCCTCATTGCCTTTCCACTGCCCTCCAGGTTCACCTATTTCCTTCCAATACCTCCACTAAACATGTAGTTATACTTCAGAGTACAGTAAAGAAAAGGTGTGAATTTGATAACAGAAGTTTTTTTAACCTCCTTCTGCAGGTCTGCTATCTTCCATAAAAGAGCAACCTTTGATTTAGCAACTCAGAATTCTCTTGGAAAATTCCATAGCAGATCTTCACCATTTTCTGCTAATACCTTAAATGTCATTGCAAAACCCTATGGGATCTGATGAGTTCTGAGACATAAATGCTATATTTTATAACCTTTGAGTTTTTATATTCCTAGCAAGGCTGTCCCCCTACCCTCAACAGTCCCTGTCTACAGAATTGGAGGGGCATAGAGTACTCCATGTTCTTGGTGGGATCAACTTTCATCACCATTGTTTAACTCACTGATTTACCACTACAAACTGCCTGAAAACTGTCTCAAGATGAAAACTAAAATAGGAACTTCTCCCTAAGAGAATAACTCCATCTTGTCCTCCATTTCTCTTTACATCAGTTAACAGACTTAAGAAGTCCAAGGCTCATGGGCATCTCTCATTACCCAGAATCTCTTTTCCACATGGCTCTGCATATTCCATAAATGGACCCTTATTTTGCTGTAATTGGAAGCCAGCCTTCTCTGCAGGCTTTTCAGGTGGTGGAATCTCACAAATTACTAGAAGTGTGGTAAGTCCACCTTTTGTCATTGCTCTTTCCAGATACTGTCCCTTCACCCTCCATAATAAGCCCAGCTTTCATTCTCATGTTCCTGTTGTCTTCATTCCTAATGGTCACCTCCTCCCATTTATTAATGATAATTACATCTGGTTCAAGATCTCTTTCTTCACCATTATTTTCATTCTCAACCTTGGTAATTTCAATTCCATGTGTATCATCTATATAATAAAATCCAATACTCTGACTTGTTAATTTCTCGACCTGCTCACATCTAGGGATTTTTTCCCTCCACTTACCTCAGATATATGTTCTAATGTATTTCAGGTCTTGTTGTATGCACTAACTACAACCCATCTAAAATCTTAATTTCAAGTACTCATGTCTTTGACAATCAATTCCATCTTTCCATCTTACTTGTTGTAGCACTCCAATTCCAACTACTCTTTGACTCGATTCAGAACTAAAATATATTCATCCTATTAGCTTTTTACTGTCTTCCACATTATGTAATCTTTTCTTTTCTTACACAGAATTATATTCCATGATTCACTATTATAACTACTCTTTAGTGTATATTCATAATTCTTTTTTTTTTCTTTCTCCCTTCCTCTTGGCAAAACTCCAAAGCTGGTTAAATCAAACTCTCTGCCTACTCCAGGTGTACATCAGAGCCACATAACTGGAGAAAATACAACGAAGCTGGCTAGTCTTACTTCAGATTCTAAATCACAAAATTCAAGTGAACCCTCAAAGCTGCCAATATTTTCATGACATTTTCATAATCAGTTTGCATCCCCATTCTCCAGGGATACCATTTCGTATCTTGTCTACTCTGTTTAAATCTTTTATCCCTCCTGCATCGTCACTCTCAGATCATGACCTGGCTTATAACAAAGTAATTGAAATAATCATAAAAGAACCTCTACATCTTTTATGCAGGTGGCCTATATGTATACCTGTACATCCTGCCTTTTCTTATATTACAACAAAGGTACTCTCCTCACCCAGCCCCCATCCAAAGCCACCTTATTTGTGCACTGGATTCTATCCCTCATCATCTGCTTAAGACTTTTATCCTTCAATTGTCTTCCTATTCATTAAATCATCAGTTTTTCTCACTGTACTGGATCATTTCCATCACAATGCAAACATATTATAATCTCTCATTTTAAAACAACTGTATGAAGTGCATACCCTGAACCTTTATCTTCTCCCCACAGGCTTCTCTTTTCTCTGCTCCCCTTTGTAGTAGCACTTCTAGACAGGGTCTCAGACCCAAAATGTGAATTCATCCTGGATTCCATACTTTCTTCTACATACCACATACATTCTATTAGGCAATTCAGTGACCTCTATCTTTAAACTCCATAGCTTGATAAATGCCAGGGTCTTTGGAAAGAAAACAAATAAAACACTAGCATGAAATTTAAACTCCAGGCCTGTACCACATGTAAGTGTAATTTCCAAATTTTCATTGTCTCTTAAGAGTGAAATTAAGCCAAGCAAGTGAAATTGATTCAATTTAAACCATAGAGTTATGGCAAATAAAACTAAACACAGGAAATAGTAAAATGAAATTTGTTCTCATTGTGAGTATTTTTCCAATATCTATCAGCCTGTAGTCCAATTGTTATTTCTAGTCAGTTGGTAAAGCAGAAACAAAATTCAGAAGTGAAAATATTGTTGGAAGTTCTATTTACTTCCTACAATCTTCAAAGACTTATTGGAACTTCTTAGTAACCTAGATTCTGTCATCATAGTTTACATTAAGTGTATCGCTGAAGTCTTACCTGCTAAGGAAAATTATGGGAAAGCAATATTATAGGAAACGGTGCATAACAGATTTCTGAGTTCATGAAAACAATTCTGTCACAGAAAAACTGCATAATTGCAGTGTTCTACTGGGATGAATCTTAATGCCTCAGATAAATCATCTTTCTGTTTATTTATGGCAAAGTCTATTGTCAAGATAACAACTATACAGAACCATCGTGTCAATATGGTGTGACCAAATCTTCCACTCATGGTAGAGTCTTTTCTATCCAGCCTGATAGTAAATAATCACTCGTCTCATACACAAAGTTTCTGTTTCAGTTGATTGCTCAGCAATTGACTTTTACTAAGTGTGACTTTGTTTCCTAGAGCACTGGATTCAGTTCATTTCAAAGACTCAGCTTGAATAAATGATAACTTATACTGAGAAAAGTCTAGATATTATTGTTGTACAGAGACCTTGGAAATGAATCCCTGAATAATGGACTCTTAAATGTGTATTCAATAAAAATGATCATAAAAACTCCATCTATACCCCAAAATTGATTTCACTGCACTCAGTTCTTTGAGAAAATGTTTCTTTTGTCTACAAGCCAAATATTTGTTTTAACTGTAATTTTCTATTTTCACCATTTACTGCTCTATCCTCTTTTCAAAAGGTTAATAGGTGTAAAGGGATGTATTCTCCCTTCTCAAAGTTGAAATCTTTACAGTAGCTACACACTGCACACTTCATGGAATTCTCTGCACTGTACTAACACAGGACTACAAAGTTTTACTCCATTGTAGACAAACTGACCAATTAGAAGACAGAAAGATAAATTAGAAAAATAAAAAATAAAATTAGAAATAAAGTTAGAAATAAAGCTTGTAAGACTTCGTTTTAAACCCTGTCTATGTTTTACTGATAATTTTTACGTCATATTCCAGAGAGTTAGGCAGAAGATGATGCTATTTCTCTAAAGTGGGCATTTCTATAAAATAAAATAAAATTTATTTGTTAATCAGTGATCCTGCATGATCACCAACATGAGAGATCTGAACTTGCTTTCACATCCATTATTTTTTGTCTCTTCTGGCATATATTCAATGAAAGCTTTGTGCCATACAAAGGATTAAGAAAATGTATAAAGATTTTTATGATGTACCAAAATATATACTTATTTATAATGCATTAACAAACAAGTTAAAAGTTAAATTTAGGGGGCCGCCTCCGTGGCTGAGTGGTTACATTCGTGCGCTCCTCTGCAGCGGCCCAGGGTTCGGATCCTGGGCGCGGACATGGCACTGCTCGTCAGGCCACGTTGAGGTGGCATCCCACATCCCACAGCTAGGAGGAGCTGCAACTAGGATATACAACTGTGTACAGGGTGGGGGTTGGGGAGATAAAGCAGAAAAAAAAAAAAGGAAGATTGGCAACAGTTGTTAGCCCAGGTGCCAATCTTTAAAAAAAAAAAAAAGAGTTAAACTTAATTTTTTTAAAACATCACTGTACAGACTAATGTTGCTTAACTTAGGTAAGAACATTAAACTCTAAGGTGATCTTTGACCAACTTCATTCCACATGTTAATCAATAAACAACTGTAGACGTAGAATACTGGGAAGTTATGTAGATATATTAATAACTGATGTAAACACATGCAACTTTATTGTTGGGTGCTTGAATGATCACCAGGCACAGAGTTGCCCATGAGTCGGCAGTTAGGTTACACTAACATCTGTAAATGGGCAACTCTAACCTGTGTGATTTAGTGACTGGTCCAATCGCTGATGTCATATCAAATAGTTATGAGTATAAAGGAAACTTAAAGGTCAGAGACTACTGTAATATGATTTAAAATCACCTCTGATTTCTATTGATTACAAAGTCATAGATATCATAAATACTGCTATGTGTTGTTACCTACCTTCACAATGGAAGGAAATGATAAATTTCAGTAGAGGTTTATGAAATAAAAATGTTAGTCTTTTTCCCATACTAGAACACATACTTCCCTGAATTTTATGCATGAACCTCAGGTTAAGAATCCCTGATTCATGGAGTTTGAAAAATCAACTGAAGGATATCTAGGCTGGGAAAGTGTTATGTTTCGGGAGGAGTACAATCACCAGTGTTTTTAAAGAGGCTGCTGAATGAATAATCCTGTTGTAGATGCCACAGTGAACACAACAGAGGGTTAGGAAATAAAGTCTTTGCTCTGGAGGAATTTACAATTACATAGAGATGTAGCACGTGCTGACATCGCATAACAGTCTTAAGTGCTTTAGGTGTATTTTAGATTGGGGAGAGCAGATTTCCAACCAGTGTGCAATGTCTAAGCCTAAATAGGGGAAATGATGAGTTGCCACTGTTCTGTAAGTAGAAAAACTTATTAATACCATGGCATGAATGTAGACATTTTTCAGGTCTGCAAGTGATGTAGATACTCCTGAGAGCTATTCTGTTGCTTACTTAGGTCTACAACTGGGATGCAAAATATAAGAAGTATTCTTTGAAAAGTAAATTTTGATAACTCTGAGATAATTGATATTTCTTCTAAGAAGCAGTACATAAAAATGCCATTCATATTTGAAGATATAAATGGGTTTATTTTCTGTGTTTGATCATAACTAGAATAGATTTAATTCACATTTGTACATTTCTTCCAAGTAGGCTGCTTTTTGGTCAACGTACTTAGCTAGATCTAGGAAGGCCTTTGGCTATGTGCAGTGATGGCTCAGCCCTTACTACTCGCTGAGTATGGCATTTTGAGCTATCTAATTTGGATTTATATTAGCAAAGCTGTATTCATTTTCACACAATACCAGCCACCCACCAACTCTTACCCCTTTCTTCACCACTTCAAAGACTATTATCATGAAGAAGTTTACCACATTTTCCAGATATGTCTAATTTACAATCAGGTTGTAGCTCAGACAAAGCTTGCGGAATGTTGTTCAGTGATATAGTGTGACAGAAATGGATGAGAAACAGCTGCAGAACAGTGTGATTCTGTAATAAAATAAAGTAATTTTTTATTGATATTGAATTTAGAATCATCAGCAGATATTCATCAGGCACCTACTATGTGCCTGCTATTGTGCCTGCCAGTATAGGTTTGGTCACCAAACTTCCAGACACAACAATGCCAACCTGTCACCTCTAGGAGAGTTTAGGAGAAAGGGCCTTTAAGTCAATTCAGAGTCCAAGCATTGTCTGAGAAAATGTTAAACCAGAAAGAAGAAATTAAAGCAGTCAGTTCCACAAATAAGCATGGGACTACAACAAATAGGAGGTCAGAAAGACAAGCCCAGCTGATATAGAGAGAAGCTGGGGAGACAGAGCTGCAGACATCAGATTCTGGTTTCTTTATTCATTACTTGTTCAACTTATGTGTTCTTGCCAGGGACTAGACTTCTGAGCCCAAAATGAATTACTGTTTCTGGAGCTTGTGTACCCTTGCCAGTGTTGATTTACGTGTGGTGTTCTGCTTGGGTTCTTTTGTTTTTGTGGGATTAGAAAGAGATTTGTTGTGTTACACAAACACCAGACAATAAGACCAACAGAGAGAATGAACAGGCAGTTACAGCCACTGTCTCATTCTTGAGCTGGTTTTGGTGGCTTGGTAGGGAGAAGAGATACCACCATAAGCATGAGCTGTGTTTATATGAGCTGTGTTCGTAAATGACTCCATTCGACTATGGGAACAAGCATTAGTATTTCCAGGTTTCAAAGCATAAGTACTTGAGAGAGTCATCCACTGCTCTCCCTTCCCACATTACATATCACGCTGCAGGGAAGCTCTGCTGCTATGAGTGTAGTATCCAGGGGAGAAGGAAGAATAGTGTGTCCATTGGTTGTGCAGGAAACTGCTACAGAAGCCAGACATGAGTCTGAAAGTGGCCAGCCAACACAGACTACTGTCAAGGTGACTGAAGCAGAAAAACATTAACAATAAAGTTCCTGTTCACATTAACATGTGCTTAGGTCTTAAGAATATAGAAACTGGTAAGTAAAACTGAAAAAGCTATATATGATATTTGTTGTGATTCAAGTAATACTGCTTTGAAATTCCTCTAATATAATGTCAGACATAAAAGGGAGCTCATTTTCTCTAGCACTATTGTAGACTACCCATCAGGTTTAGCATCCTTATGTGGAACAGGAGAAGGGGTAAGATAGAGGACCTGATGGCACAAGCCACAAACAAAGAAATACTGTTCTTGGTGGAACAAACAGAGAGACTATGACATCCTTAAGGCCAGTTCTGATAAATTGATAGCTCCTGGTGCAGCAGCATGCTACTGGTGGAGTAGAACGTAGGTAGGTCACCTCCTCTGGACTCTGAGATATACCTGGTGGTAAGGGGTAGAATGGGGACATGATACCTGCAGGGGGCTGGAGAGCCTGTTGCTGTGCTGGTCAAGCCTACAAAGCTAGTCAGGAAAATGCGAAATTTATGTTAATTTATGAAATCTTTTGTAGGAACTGGTGACACTTGGATTATACGTAAGATATATCTCAATGGATGTTAAAACACCATCAACTAAAATTCAAATAAAAAATCCTACAAACCATCAAAATTGCATAGCTCAGGATCGTAGTTTGTTGATGGCAAAATTTGATTCAAGGATAAAAGTTAAAATGCCTAGAACTAATGGACTGCTTGTCCTTTAGGCAATTTTCCATGAAAAATAATTGCAGATCATCTAAACTGACAATTCAGGTCACATGCATTTGCTTTGGTAAAAATTTGACTTACTGAAAATAAGATGTCTTAATTAGGATACACGCCTGAGTAGAGGGCCATCTCACATATGGTACAGGATAATATAAGGCTGTGTCTATAAGCAGGGCCAATATTTCCTCAAAATGAAACTCTGAAGCACTGAAACATTGGACTTTGTGGCAGTCAAAACCTCAAAATTTGAGCTATATAGTACTCCATGAATATTGGAGCCTGGAAATGTCAAAATCATTTCAAACACCGAATGATATCATTAAAAATTCTTAATATTTTGCAACCCATAGATTGCAAAATTTCAAATAAGGAAACAATCCAAGAAAAACAGTTTTCAAAATCTATCTCCAAGCATCTAAATGATTTTCCCTACTCTCTAGGATTCATAAATATATGCCAATTAGACGTTAGAGGAGAGCTGCCAAAAATGATCATTTGAGTTTTAAAATTATTCTTTCTGACAATGATTATCTAGCAGAGCAGTTTTAATGAAACTACTTCTAAATTTGACAATGAAATCATGTCATCAGCATGTTTTCTTTCCTGCTCCTTCAAAAGAGATGATAGATAATGACAGTTTTCCACTAGTCAAGAATATCCAACACAAGCATAAGTCTAGGCCAAGCCACCTTATGTGCACTAGAAATAGTGACTGTCTACTCCACTTTTGCCATCATTTGAAAGTGTGTTAAGAAGCTTAGTAATAGCACTTGGTTTCTTGGAGAAGTCATCTAAGAGTGTTAGGTAGAGGGTCTCTCACCTGGCGGAAATGTCTGTTCATATTCCCTTCTTGAGTTGTAGCATTATATAAGGTTGATCCAATATCCCACTATTATGCATGTTATAGTTTACAGGTTTTAGAACATATAAAACTGTTCTTGTGAGCATTAAATGTTGAGAAATATTGAGCCATTCCTCATGGCCTAGTGGTTAAAGTTTGATGCTCACAGCTTCAGAAGCCCGGGTTCGCTTCCCAGTCATGGAACCACACCACCCATCTGTCAGTTGTCATTCTGTGGCAGCAGTTCACATAAAAGAACTAGAAGGACTTACAGCTAGGATATACAACTATGCACTGGGGCTTTTGGGAGGAAAAAACAAAAAGAGGAAGATTGGCAACAGATATTAGCTCAGAGTTATTCTTTCTCTGATCCCATCTCAAGAAACCACTTTCTTTGCTCATCCATAAGAAGTAACTCCTCATCCATTAAAGTTTTAGTATTTGATTGCAGCAATTCAGTCACGTCTTCAGACTCTACTTCTAATTCTACTTCTTTTGCTATTTCCACCACATCTTCAGTTACTTCCTCCACTGAAATCTTGTGGCCTTCAAAGTCAACCCTTAGAGTTGGAATCAGCTTCTTCCAAACTCCTGTTAATGTTGATATTTTGACTTGTCCCCATGAATCACGAATGTTCTTAATGGCGTCTAGAATGGTGAATCCTTTCCGTAAGGTTTTCAATTTACTTAGCTCAGCTCCATCAGAGGAATCATTATCTAAGGCAGCAAAAGTCTTACAAAATATATTTCTTAAATAAGGAGTCTTGAAAGTCAAAAATACTCCTTGATCCATGGGCTGCAGAATGGATGTTATGTTAGCAGGTGTGAAAACAACATCAATCTTGCTGTGCATCTCCATCAGCGTTCTTGAGTGACAAGGTACATTGTCAAAGAGCGGTAATATTTGAAAGGAATCTTTTTTTTTTTTTTTGAGCAATATCTCTCAATAGTGGGCATAAAATATTAAGTAAACCATGTTGTAAACAGACATGCTGTCATCCAGGCTTTGTTGTTCCATTTATAGAGGGAGCACAGGAAGAGTAGATTTAGCATAATTCTAAAGGGCCCTAGGATTTTCAGAATGGTTAATGAGTATTGGCTTCAACTTAAGGTCATCAGCTACCCTACCCCGAACAAAAGAGTCAGCCTGTCCTTTGAAGCTTTGAAGCCAGGCATTAAATTCTCCTCTCTAGCTATGAAAGTCCAAGACGACATCTTCTTCCAATGTAAGGCTGTTTCATCTACATTGAAAATCTGCTGTTTAGTGTAGCTGCCTTCATTAATTGTCTTAGCTAGATCTTCTAGATAACTTATGGCAGCTTCTACATCAGCACTTGCTGCTTCCTCTTGTATTATGTATTATGGAGACAGCTTCTTTCCTTAAACCACATGAACCAACCTCTGCTGGCTTAGCACTTTTCTTCTGCAGCCTCCTCATCTCTCTCAGCCTTCATAGAATTCAAGGGAGTTAGGGCCTTGCTCTGGATTAACCTTTGATTTAAGGGAATATTGTGGCTGGTTTGATCTTCTATCCAGACCACTGAAACTTTCTCCACATCAGCAATAAGGCTGTTTCGCTTTCTTATCATTCATGAGTTCACTGGAGAAGCACTTTTAATTTCCTTCAAGAACTTCTCTTTTGTAGTCACAACTTGGCTGATTGTTTGGTGCAAGAGACCTAACTTTCAGTCTATCTCAGCTTTCAACGTGCCTTCCTCAGGAAGCTTGATCATTTCTAGCTTTTGATATAAAGTGAGAGACATGCGACTCTTCCTTTCATTTGAACACTTAGAGGTCACTGTAGGGTTACTAATTGACTTAATTTCAATATTGTTGTGCCTAAGTGTATAGGGAGGCCCCAGGAGAGGGAGAGGGACAGGGGAAGGTCAGTCAGTGGAGCAGTCAAAACACACACAACATTTATCGATTAAGTTTGCTGTCTTATATGGGCTCAGTTCGTGAGGCCCCAAAACAACTACAATAGTAACATCAAAGATCACTGATCACAGATCACCAGAACAAATATAATAATAATGAAAATTTTGAAATATTGTGAGATTACCAAAATGTGACACAGAGACACGAAGTGAGCAAGTGCTGTTAGAAAAATGGTGCCAGAGACTCATTCATCTCAGGGTTGCCACAAACCTTCAATTTGTAAAAAGCATGATGTCTGCAAAGCACAATAAAGTGAAGCATATATAAAAATGAGGCATGCCTGTATATCTTTTTCTTGAATGGAGAGATTCAATATTTTAAAGAAGATATTCCCTCAAAATCATCCCCAATTTAATGTTTTTTGACCAAACAAGTCTTTTGACCAATGTGGTAGCGAGTCCCTTGGTTTTGCTTTTTCTCTCATACATCCCATGATCAGAACTGAAAAAGCTGGCGATTTGGAAATGCCAATAGACATAGCCAAAAAAAAAAACACAACAAAGCCTGCTCTCTATAATCAAAAGACCAGGAAAGAGAGAAACTAGAAAGAAAAAAAAAAAAACCTGTAGATAATAATCACTCTATTCAAGCAAAACACCACAGGAAAGGCTGTGGCCCTACCGCCATCCATGGCAGCAAGGACAAGTGGGGACCCAACTTTTCTGCTGGGGTGGTATCAAAGAAAGTGAGTTCAGGACCAGGACTTCCAACCTCACCAAGTGATATAAAACCCCCATCCCGGGGCAATGGAGACCATGTCAGGAGTCTGGACTTCTACCTTCACCTATGAGTAAGGAGGCACCCTTTCCACGGCTCACTAGAGCTGTGTCAGAGAAAGCCTAGTGGAGAGTCAGGACTTTTACCACCACTCAGCACTACAGAGGACACTCCTCACACCTATGGGTTTCAGTAGAGGCCATGTGTTTATGAATCACCAAATGTATAATTAGAAAGTCAATCAAGTCAGAATGAATGAATACGTAGCTAAAAGATTAGCCTATTGACTGTACAGGCCAGATATATTGGTATTAGGTGCCTGTGTTATTTAAAAAATAAATACTCAAACTTAATTTTTAGGAATGAGAGAGAAGTCTGAAAGAAACATCAGAATTAAGTCAATTCTTTTACAAAAAAAGGAAAAGAAAAGCACACAATTTTTATGCATTATCTAATACAATTTATTTCAATCCATCAAAAAATGTGTGACTGTATTATAACTTCCCTTTAGTGAGTACAATAATCTCAGCATTGCCATAAAATACGTCATTACATCTTGCAAAACATTGAAACTTGTGGTAATTTTTTCTTATGTCATACTCATTCTTCTTAGTGTGCTGTGAAGTCCAGGAAAACTTTCCAAAGTTAAAAAGCACTAGAGAATATTGTATAGTTATAAGGACTTCTGATATTGCTAGCATGCTGGATGGAGGATCTCTTTACAAAAATTAAACATACGCTTAGCAGCTTCAACTGGATCATTGGCTGAGGTAACCCACTATGGTCAGTGAAATATCTTGATGTATGAGAAATGTTGAGATAGAAAAGAATTAATTAGTTGGATGGCGGTGGATCGGGACTGTCCAGTGTGTAAAGCTTGTGTACACGTTACAGTCCACGCAGTGCTGATGAGAATAACGAGCAGCGTGGGGGAAAGGGAGCTGTGACCAACCCTGCCATTGGTTATCAGCTGTTTAGAATATGAATTTAATAACTGGGGACCATAACTATAGACCTTGGAGGCCATTTCTATGAAGTCTGTTGATTATCAGTTCTATCTTTGCACGGGGAAGTAAAGTTGTTAACACATACAAGCATGTTTGTGATTTTTGCTTTTCCAAAGATGAGAAAAGGAGTTACACAGCATAATTTAATAATAAATAATTTCAAAGTTCAGGTGTTCTTTATGAATTTTTCTATTTACTTACTTATTATGGGAAAATTATATTTTATGATAAAAAATAATAATCCTGTATAGAGTAAGGGCAAATAAAAATTAAAAATAAGAAGCCTAATTCTCTCTGTTGAAAATAAGGGAAGAACCCCCCCTCCATCTTTTTTCTTACAGCATTTACTTGAGAAAACTGATATTTGTAAGTGCTTTCTCCTTTCCTTGAAATGTATATAAATCCTTTTTTAAACTAGATAGGCCTTTTGTCAGCTTTATGACTTAGCTGTGTTTTTCACAAGAACCTGAGAACATTGTCTTTCAAATGTAAACAAACTAGGAGGTTGCACCTCTGTCTGCTAGTTTCTGTGAAAGGGCAGGAGCCTAACTTCAGTGGGTGCCTTGCTCCAATCTGCCAAACTACCTCATATCATAAAGGCATGAAAAGTTTGTCTTCCTCCAGCTAAATACTCCAACTTCCAGATGGAGTTAGGATGGACTGTGTGTGACAAACGGTGCTGTCAAGCCCTCTGACTTGAGGACTAGTTATTATTTATCTTGGAAACGTGTGTGTGATGGTTGTATCTGTTTGGATGTATAAGGATGAGATTCCTTTCTGATTTTGCAACCTCTTAGCAGATTGCCTGAGATGAAATCACATCTGGTTGAATGTTTATTCTATAATATACATGGTTTTTTTGTGTGTGTGTTACCTATGTGGAGAGGATTTCTGGGGTGGGATAGATTTTACTGTTAATTATATTTCCCCAGAATTTTGGAGACAGGGGCAAAATGAGTCTGGCAGTTTCAGAACTGATGGAACAATAGAAGGTCTGTGTCCACACGACAGTGAGATAAGGGACCTTAGATTATAAAGTCTTCCTTCTAGTTCTCCTCTCTTTAGAAACACTCGGCAGATGAACGACACTCTCCAAATTCAAGATTTTACTTTTGAATAAGCATAGGTCATATGGGCTCTAAAATCCCATCAGGATCCCCGTTAGTCTGGACAATATGGGAAGACAGGAATGTCGTCTGCAGGTGTCCCTACTAAATGGTTAATCCCTCTCTGTCACATTTGGAATGGGTGTACGTATGAGATTCAATCCCGAGGTGGTCTGAGGACCATTCTTTTAATTTGAATAAGTTAACACATTTGCAGAGGTTCTTGGAAGGGCCTCATCCCAAGCAAATGAGTTATTGGTATTTATAGGATGAATATCATTCTACGAGCAAAGTGAAAATGATTGGCATAGGCAGAAGGAAAGATTGGGGAAAAAATAAAAGAGGAAATGCGAGGATTAAAGGTACTTTCTCTTTCACAGAAACCTTCTCCCCCTTTCTCTGCTGTCCGTGCTCCCTCTGCTCCCTCTACCTTAAAATGACTCTTGGGAAGGGAAAGGGGATGATCTTTTAGATGGGTGCTTCCTGTCATTAGTGGATTTCCCTGTAAAGACAGATGAAAACACTTTTTTAGCTGGTAAAGAATTACCTGCTCTGCTTGAGGACACAGGATTGTGTACCTTGGGGCCTAGGTCTGGGTTCACTTCACATTCTAAACCAGATTCCACCTCCAGGAGTCCCTTAGCATCCACACACCAGGTGGCAAGAAGGTATAGTAGCAAATCACAGACATGATAAAGAGACAGAATCATGGAATGATTATGAACTTGGTCACAAGACTGTGTCCCCTTATGAAGGCAACAGGATGGAGAGTAGCTACACTAGTCACCTGGGAAAAGGCAAACAAACAAGGTGTTAAGCTGGTGAATGTCAACACAGGAAAGGAGACCAAAGTGCCATGTAATTTACATTTTTCTTGTCCCAATGAGAGGAAACCTAGCCTTTTCTATTTGGATAGCTAGCAAAACTAATGCCATTTAGAAACTACCCAAGACTTCTGGGTAATTCACATGCCTTTCTCACCAGTTCATAAAACTCATTTAGAGGCTTCTTTTCACTGTGCCCCAGAAGTTTGCAGAAGTACTCAGCAGCATGTTTTCAGTTTACAGCCCCACTCATGGAAGATGTGTACTCGCTACTACCCGAAATTCTGCAATCAGTAGACTTTTCTCCTTTGATAGAGCAAATGTCAGGGTCTGGACAATCACCAGGGCATGATGGTGACCAAGGGAAGTCAACAATCTGCCAAGGTCTGCCCCCTACCTCCAACTATGAGAGAGCCGATTATTCTAGAGATCTGTCAAGAGGGGTTGCTAACAGCCATACTTGAAACTTTCTGTTGAAGGTGATCTGGGAGAAGTTCCGTTGGTGTACTCAGAAGAGGGATGAGGTCCCCACTGATTTCCATTGTTGGTTTGTTGAGACTTTCTCAGAATTTATTAGCATAGATCCAAGACAGATCAAAATTGCCCTCTGGCCCTAACCACCTTTGTCTTGGCCTTCTTGCCAATTATCCAGATCCAAGTTAAGGAAAATGTGGGATGGCAAGGACAGAGTATTACTCATATTTTAGCAGTAGCTATTCAATGTGAGGATAATCTAGAGAAAGACAAAGAAGTGATTAGATGACTGTGTTGACTGCCCTGTTAGAACTCTACTAAAGAGAATAGTCTCTACTCTGGCCAAGCTACAAAGGGAAGAAAGCAAGAAAAGAGATAGTAAATCATTATTGCAAGAAGCAAGGACATTGGAAGAGGGATTGCTGAAAAAGACTCCGAAGGATGCAGGAATTGTAAGGATAAGAGAATCGAAAGAGCCTAGAAGGACAACACTCAGCTAGGAAGTACTTGGCAAATGGCTCAAAGTGGACACATTGAGGGAATCTCAGAGTTGAGAACTGATGAAACTTATGTGTCAATAACTTTTCCTCAGGCTAATCTATCCTTGCCTTTTCTAGTAGCTACTGGTGCGACTTACTCTGCAATTACCTTGGAAATTTCTAGCGTTCTTTCTGGTGATAGATCAGGTTGTTGCTATTTTGGGTCATCCTTTACTTATTCCTTTCCCTCCACGATTCCCATACAGATAGGTGCTCTGGCTGAGTAATAGGCATTCTTTCTTTCTGCTGAATCTCCTGTAAACCTATTGAAGAGAGACTTGCTGTGCAAATTAAAGGCTATTTATGATACTCTCTACTCCAGATGGAGTGTTTGTGGAGCTCTTTTGGGAAAAAGGCACCTGAAGTAGTTACTCTGTGCCTTCTGGAAGAAAAAGGGTATGGCATAGAGTGGCAGGCTCACACCATGCTGGAAAAGCACCCCACACTGAAACAAATTTATGAATCACTTTGGGCCCTAGGTGAATGATGATACTGGTTTAATTTGTGATATAGAAAGAATAAAGATAGTTTGCTGAAAACATACGCCATGACCATATGTAAACAAATCCTTTGTCAAGAACTCAATTAGAAAGAATAAAACTTTAGAAAAACAACATATAATTTTAAAAAGCGGTGTTCACCCTGTAGTATTCCCATATTTCCAATAAAAAAGAAGGTAATTTTGACACATATGGTTGACCACTATATAGATTTGCACAAGATCTTAGAGAAATAAATTTGTTGTCTCATTAAGCCGTGCAGTTCCTACCTTTGTGACTATTCTGACTTTAGTACTATTGTTTGCAAAGTCTTTCCCTGTGATCCATCTATGTTCTACTATTTTTCTGTCCCTATAGTGGACCAGTCTGAATTTTGGGTTGATTTTACTCCTGAAGGAGCCTAATATTTACAGTAAAGAATTTCCCAAGGGTTGCAAGACTCCCCTACTATTTTCTCTAGTCAATTGTTAGGAAAACTTAGAGAAATTTGTACCATCTGAGGGATAAATAATTATTCAAAAGGGGGATAATTTGCTAGTAGCCTTTGAAACTAAAGAACAACACAAAACTAATACTTTGGCTTTGTTAAAATTTTTTGTTTCACAGATGCGTAAGTCCTCAATAGACAAATTGTAATGTTGTTTATTTGAGGTCAAATATTTAGGGCATCCATTGTCAACTGTAGGCCACAGAGTGTTACAGTCTGGGAATCTACCCATTTTGCAAATGAAATACCTACTATGAAATTAATTAGATAATTTTTTAGTCTAATACAACATTGTAGACAGAGGATTCTGGCTTTTGCAGAGCGAACCAAATCTCTGATGGATCAACCGCATGATAATCCTCCTGATCTTCTGGCTTAGTCAGTAGGCTCTGAAGAGGCTTTTGAACAACTGAAATTAGCTATAGTCTCTCTCTCTTTCTCCCCACCACTCCCATGTCTAGATTATTGCCTTTACTTGATCATCACCCAGATTCCAGCTTATTTCTCTTTCTAGTTTCAGAACCACTTTTATCTTAGAATACTGACCTTAGGCTGAGTTGTTTCTTAGAGTGATTGAAGTTGGCTTCTTACTGTCCCACTCTGAGAAGTTGTGGTGCATCAGTTAGTGTCTTAAAAAGCTACATTCCCTGTATTAGTAATTGTAGTCTATGGCACACCCTTGGGGTGTCCTCCCTAGAGACTATCTGGCTCATGAAACACAGCATAAGATGGACTCTGGACAATCAGGTGAACTCTGGTGAAGTTATCCCAGTATTCACATCAGCTTGCTTCATAACATAACAGTATATAAGATAAACCCTAAGTTTTTCAGATTGTAACCTACCTAACACAATCACAATTGTCATGGATATTATAATGGATAGTCTAGCATTCACCAAAGACAGAGAAAGATTGTGTTAAAATCAGTTCTAGTGCTTTCTTTTTCTAAATTTAGTGAACTACAACCAATTTTTTATTTTAACAAATTTGTGTGTGAGTAAATTTTCATTATAATTTCATAAAGTAGAAGGTGATTTAATGTAAAAGCAAGAACAGCGCAGAATAAAAAGATGAAAAATTTAATTTTATGAAACAATTACCACCTTGTTCTAATTTTTCTCATTTTCTCCATGGCTCCAACAAAGTTTATCATGGAGAGGTCATTGAAGACAGCATTCGGAATTACAAGCTAAAGGACTTTTAAGTCCTCATTTTCCCATCCCTGTGATGTCAAGATCTTGGAACTATCAGTACTGCAACAAGATTGAAGAGAAGACAAGATCTGGCTAGTATGATTAGGCTTGAAAGCTGCCATGAGCAGTTGTGCTGATAGCATCCCTATCTCTTGGCAGTGTTGACCTGAGTTTTCAGGCCCTCGTTTAAAGAGACATTTCCCCTAGCAGTATTGGGAACAGAGACAGTTTTGGCAAAAAAATCATGCCAAGTAAAACACACCATAGGTAGTTCTTTCATAAGCTTTCCCTAAGAAATAATAAGCACTGGGTGTTAATTTTTTGTTTGTTTTGCTTTTCATATGGTTTGAGAATTAGATATTAACCAAGAGGAGTACTGAGATTGGAAGGTGATTTATATGAAAAAGCTACATTTCAGGGCCAGCCCAGTGGTGCAGCAGTTAGGTTCGCACGTTCCGCTTCTTAGTGGCCCGGGGTTCACCGGTTCGGATCCCAGATGCAGACATGGCACTGTTTGGCACACCATGCTGTGGTAGGCGCCCCACATAGAAAGTAGAGGAAGATGGGCACAGATGTTAGCTCAGGCCCAGACTTCCTCAGCAAAAAAGAGGAGGACTGGAGGTAGTTAGCTCAGGGCTGATCTTCCTCAAAAAAAAAAAAAAAAAAAAAAAAGCTACGTTTCTTAGCTACTTTTCTGTTTTATTTATTGGATTAGATTCTTAAGAAATTCCAGAGAATGAATTCTTGATATGCCAGTTCAATATTAATTGTATCAAAAATTATTTTATAAAAACTATTTTATAAAGACTTTTCAAACACATTGTCTCTAAATTTGCACTGAAATTTTGAAGTAATCATGACGGAAAGTATTCCACCTATGGAAATTATATTGAGGAACCATAAGTTACAAAAGGCTGTTAATGAAATTTAGAAATTCTATGTTACCTTCAAATTTTCCAACCAACCTGTATCCCTATCAGTGTATAAATTTGACGAGCTTAGAGAAGACTTGGCCTCAGGACTCCTTGGAGAAAATTTTTTCTTAACTTTACATCCAAGTTGAATTTGTCCTTATTTTGCTTTTTCTCATGGCTCTTCTTGTTAGAAAAAGAAAGTTAGTGTGAAGTACAGCAAGATCTCTTTTTTCAAATATAAATTAATCAGATGATTCTAAATTCCTATGGAAGTGATGGACATGGAATAGCCAAATAATCTTGAAAAAGAAGAACAAAACTGAAGGAATTAACTAAGCTGCCTTTAACTTTTATAATAAAAATAAAGTAGTCAAGGGGCCGGCCCTGTGGCCAAGTGGTTAAGTTCACATGCTCCGCTGCAGCAGCCCAGGGTTTTGCTGGTTTGGATCCTGGGTGTGGACGTGGCACTCCTCGTCAGGCCACGTTGAGGCAGCATCCCACATGCCACAACTAGAGGGACCTGCGACTAAGATATACAACTATGCACCAGGGGGATTTGGGAAGATAAAGCAGAAAAAAAAAAAAAGATTGGCAACAGTTGTTAGCTCAGGTGCCAATCTTTAAAACAATAAAATAAAATAAAGTAGTCAAGACAGAATAGTCTTTGCACAAGGAAGGACAGAGTTCAGAAAAAGATCCATATAGATATACATATATATATATGCAATTGATTTTAAACAAAGATCCATAGCAATTCAATGGAGAAAAGAAAGTCTTTTCAATAAATGGTATGGGAATTTGACATATATGAAAAAACATAAAAACTGAAAAAAAGGTAAATATCTGTTTAAACAAGGTATAGGAAAGGGAGGCAAAAATTTCTTGAACGGGACACAAAAAACAATAACTTTCAAGATTAAGACAAAAGATGATAAATTAACTTCATCAAAATTTTTTTAAAAAACTTCTACTCATCAAAAGACACTGCTAACAACTTGAGAGAGTCAGCCAAACACGGTAAGAAAATATTCATAGTGTGTCTGATAAAGAGCTCTATACAGAATATAGAATATATAATGGACTCATATCACACAATGATAAAAAGACAAACAACTGTGTAAAATGGAGAAAAATATGAATAGATGTTTCATAAAGGAAGATACATAAACAGCCAACAAGGATATGAAAAGGTCTCAACATTATTAGTCATTGAGAAATACCAATTAAGCTACATAAGATACCACAATTTAACCACTGGAATGGCTAAAATAAAAAAAGAATGACAACATCAAATATTGGCAAGAATGTAGAGCAACTGGAACATTCTGATGGGAATGTAAAATGGTAAAACCACTGAGTTACACATAAGAAAATGTGGAGGAATAGATCATATGCTATGGTGCTGGATTGGAAATACAGGTATCAGTAGAAACATATGCCGAGAGAGAGAGATTATATATGTGTGAGTGCCTGTTTGAGTATATGTAACAATGTATTTGTGTGTCTTCCCTACTTAAGAGGGCCTAGAATTAGTTATGAGCACACTTAAAGAGCAAATCAAAAGGACCACACTAAGTGCCCAGACCTTGAATTCTAAATATTATTCTTCACTAAAAGGAATCTGGACTCCTTGGAGAAATAGTCCATTCCAAGGTTAGGAACAAAGAACTTTCAAAATGAACCTAGAAATTCTTAATTATGCTGGAAAGATGAGGAAACACTCAAAGAATGATGGGATATGTCAAAAGAACACTGGACACAGTTTGAAAGGGATTTGGCTTCTCAAATCTAGGAAATTTGTGTATTTAAATTATGGGACATTTAAGTATTTACATAAATAATGAGACTAATCGACTGTAATTTAGTGAATGAAATAGAAACCCATAAATGTATACTGATACAAGTAAACAAGAAGAAGAAAAATCTCCTACTTAGAGAGCGTAGTACTGAATGACAAAGGAATGACAGAGACAGAAAATCATCAATATGTATCAATAGTGGAAGAACGTACGACGAAGAACAGGGTAATTATATCCTGAGATGATATAATTATGTCAAGATATTTCCGACAGGGGCTGGCCTGGTGGCGCAGTGATTAAGTTTGCACGTTCTGCTTCGGGGGCCCAGGGTTCGCCAGGTCAGATCCCGGGTGAGGCCCTAAGCACCGCTTGTTAAGCATGTTCTGCTAGGCATCCCACATATGAAGTGGAGGAAGATGGGCACGGATGTTAGCTCAGGGCCAGTCTTCCTCAGCAAAAAAAGGAGGATTGGTGGCAGATGTTAGTTCAGGGCTAATCTTCCTAAAAAGAGGGAAAAAAAAAGGAAAGAAAAAGAAAAAAAAGATATTTCCCACAGACAAATTATTAACTACAAAGCAAAATATAGTAACTTTACAGTACGTATACTTAGTGGACTGCATCTGATTAAAGCTAAATCCACAATAGTGAGATAAATCAGTATCATGTGCCTCCTGGTAAGTTGCACTGGGAAGAACACAAAACCAGATAGCAGATATTCCTGCCCAAAACTCAATCTATGTAAAATAGTGAGGAAATCCTCTCAGCTTTGTTGTAAACCTAAAGCTGCTCTAAAAAAAAAAAAAAAAAAAAAAAATTAAAATAAAAACTGCTTTAACAGCTGGGAAAAAAAAAAAAAAACCTCAAGGCAATGGTGGATATTCAGCAGTGGCAAGGGAAGTTGTAGGTGCTTCTCTAGCTTTCCTCTGCTGTTCTGTGGCGGAAAAAGTACAGATTGACTCCTGAACTGCGTCAGCAGCCACAGCTCTGCGTTATCTATGCATCAGACCACATCCTTCTGGAAAGATATTTCTGAGATATTTCCAGCAGTTGCCTGGGAGCCCACTCTGCTGCCTCAGATCTGAAGTGACAGCTGATGGGTGGATGATTTCTATTCTTCTAATATGTGAGGAAGTGTATTTCCTACAGTCAAAAACAACGTGTTATTCTCTGGTCTAAAACAGTTTGCCTTCAGAAATTACATCAGAATAGCAGCATGTGCACTATTATTTGGTTGGCAGTTTTTGTTTCACTAAAAGATACTGCTTTCTATATTGTTACTTCTAGATTTTCATGAAATACATTTTTATACTAACATTTAATATCCTTGACCTCAGCTCAAAAGATATGAAGAATGTATTTTCATATATTATTTTAATTTCATATTTGGGAAAAATGTATCATCTTTATTAAAGCATATTTATGGGTAGTTCTGTTTCTAATAACTGGGAAATATAATACTTTAAATAGGATTAATCAAATGTAGTCACCATCCGTTAGAAAGTTATTAAGTATTTTAAATTTTAAGTAGTTAAATTTCAGTTAATTTTAGGATTTTTAAGTTATAGCATAGCAGCAATAAAAAGACAATTTCTTTAATAAACTTTAGATTAAGACAAAAAAATTTTTAAGGTTAACTATGTCACTGTAACACAGCAGTTTCTTTTTGGTTTAATTCAAAATCAATGTGTGTATGATTTCTGTATACACACCTACACATATATACACAGTTTTTTATATATACATAACTAATTCTGGGAAATCTGTTACGTTATTTGTTGTTATGCTTCTAAAATCAACAGATGCTTGTTGAAAGTTAAGTGCAGAGGGTACAATTGTGAAAAGACAACCCTACCACTCAAATGGGTTACAATTTAATAAGAGGAGACTGCCAGTGGCAAGAGTGTAATATGTGCTACAGTAAGAGTTAGTAATGTGGGAACATATGTAAGAAGCTCTAATACAGTCTTGAGGGTGAACCTGGAGTGTCAGAGAAATCTTTGCAGAAGAGATGTCCAAGCTTGCCCGTTAGCCTTGGTGGATCGAGATATCAAATAATGTCTCTCCCTCTTCAGAGACAAACTGTTTAAAAGAATTGCCTATACAATCTGCCTATATATCTTCAATTTTTACTCCTGATCTTACCTAAGTCTGGCTTCAGCTTCCATCACTGCATTTAGCAAGTGTCCCTTAGGCCACCAGTGATTTCTGTTGTTATGCATCGAATGCACTTTTTGCTCTGTTCTCATCCACTGTTGACCACTCTGCCCTTCTCAACGCATTCTTTCCCTAGTCTTCTCTGAAAACAAACTTTTCCTTTCTAGCCTAACATGTCCCCTTCCTGCTTCCCTTTGCAGGGCATCTCATTCTACCTAGCTTAGAAACACTGCAGCTCCTCAAGGCTTGCCTTAAATTTCTGTTTCTAGGTAATCTCATCCACATCCTTGGCTCCTATCCACATTTGATCACAAATTTCTATCTTTACCGTGAATTTATTACCTGAGCTCCAACCACAACCGAGAATTTTATATCTTTTCTTGGATATTTCAAAGACAGCTCAAACCCAACATGTCCAAAATTAAACTTATAGTCTTCCTCCTAAATCTGGCACACTTCCAGTAAGTGACACTGCCATCCATCTACCAGTACAAGACATAAACATAAAATTTATCCTTAAAACTTCCCTCTTCATGCACAATATCCAATAAATCATTAATTTCTGCCCGGTTTACTTCGTAAATCTCTCAAATCCATCAATAGCTCTGCATCTCCGACATCAGCCCCACTTAATTCAAGCCACCTTGTCTGGCCTGTGCTACTAACAACCACATTCTTTAAACTGATCTTTCCATAGCCACTCTTGCCCCTTCAAGGTCATCCTCTACCCAGAAGCCACAGTAATATTTTAGAAGGGTCGGCAAAGTCTTTCTGTAAAGGGGCAGATGGTGAATATTTTTAGCTTTGTGGAACTTGTAGTCTTGGTTGCCACGTCAGCTCTGTCATTATAGCTCAAAAGCATCCATAGAGAATATGTAAACAAATGGATATGGCTGAGTTACCATAAAACCTTGTTTACAAAACAGGCAGTAGTCAGATTGGCCCAGAGGGACATGTTTACCAACTCTTGTTTTAGGATACCAAACTGACCCAAAGAACCCCTTGCTTAAAACACTTTAATGATTGCGCAATACTCTTAGGTTAAATACCAAAACATAACCCATAGGCTTCTCAAGATCTGGCCCCTGTCTATCTCTCTTATCATCTACCTCCATCTCTTCCATTACCTCCCTCCTCTCTTTATTCCTGTATCCCCTTGCAATTCTTCAAATGCATTGTGTTCCTTCCTGCTACACGGCTCTGTCTTTGCTTTTTCTTCTGCCTGAAAACTCTAAACTATGTTAAACGCTCCATGTTAAATGCACCATGTATCTCTCTTTCAAAGAACTGACTACAAATGTCCTTTCACATTTCTTTGTGTCACTATTTGATTAATGTTTATCACTCTCAGTAGATTAAAAACTAAGAAAATAGGTTGTGTATCTGTTCACCTTTGCGGCCCGAGCTCTTAGCACATTACATGGTACATCGTAAGCGTCACAGACACTTATACTTACAAGATGAGAAATCATGGCTCATTAGAGGAACTAAACATTCTGGTGGTGCTGGAGAGCCACTGATGGGTTTTAAGCAGTGGGGTGTCAAGATAAGACTGGCTTCAGAGTATGGCATACAGCAGATTTCCAAATACTATTTATTTATTTATTGTTTCTCTTCCCTTTTACGCTGAAAGCCTGTGTACAAACTCTCTTTGTCTAATAATTTATTTGAATTGTTTTACATATTTAAGTTTGTTTATATTTTCTCAACAAAATCATAATGTTGTTCTATTTTTAAAAAATTATGCGTGTGTGTGTGTCTATGTGTATTCTTGGGAGAAGTGTGCTGAAGCTTTAGGAATCAGGGTTTGGAGCCTAACGCCTTTCATATTTCACAGCCACATAGGAGCCAAGTCTGCTGAAAGAATCCAATATAAAATTTTAGTTGATACATTACATATTATAGATTGGGCCACTTATTACCACTCTATCAAGATTTCCAGCACAGCCATAATTATTCAGCATGGGAGCTAGGTATTAAATTTAAATCTGGCAATTTATTTCACCTTTTATTCTGCTAGAGAGGTTTGAGAACCTAACATTCAGATAGCAAAATAAGGATTGATGACCACCCTGTGTATGAGTCCATGGCTTGTTACAGTGTCTCCTGGCTGAATGCCATAAAAACACCTTTAAGTCATAGACCTAAACAGGAAAATATATGCTGGTC
Source organism: Equus quagga (assembly GCF_021613505.1). Taxonomy (NCBI): domain Eukaryota; kingdom Metazoa; phylum Chordata; class Mammalia; order Perissodactyla; family Equidae; genus Equus; species Equus quagga. The sequence continues at coordinate 95,915,738 of NC_060274.1, forward strand.
GTTTTAAAGAGAGAGAACACCACTGACTCACTATTGAATTGCTTTCTATTTCATCTAAAGCAGAGGGATCAGTCTCCTTTCTGACTGTGCTAGCATTGACCAACTGAGCTGTTTATCACAGTCTCCGCCTAGGAGCTAGGTGAGTTTGACCCAGCAATGACCAGCCTTTGTTTGACGACTCTCTTATACCCAGGGTTTCAAGTTTCCAATTTTTAAAAGTGAAACAGTCTGCTTTTATATACTTATGTACATATACACGTGGCCACTTTGGATGGACGGGGTGGGGAGGTTTGACTGTCCAAGATTGATATTTTAAAATCAGGAAAATGATACAAATGATTCACCTATAAAAACCTTGGTAATTATGGGATTCAAAGCACAAAACCACAGCCCTTCTGAGGAAAAGGCAAATCTCAGGGCGCTGAGAAATGAGGTTCTTGGTCTTGTCAGCATCCCTGACAAGTCCCTGTTGGACTTAAATTTTAGTATGTTCTCATTTATTAAATATCTGAAAACCATCAGCATCACCAAACTATCTCAGTCATCATGTCTAAGGAGTTACAGGCAGATCATCCGGTCAAAGTCCCTCGGTTTACCTTTAGAAAATGAGAAAAGTTCAGTGACTTCCCAACGTCAGCCAGAAAATAATAATGTCAATAACAACTCTTTTTTTTGCAGTACTGAACATACGCAAGCACACACTTCAAAATTCAGCAGGACTCTCTGGGGGGCTGCGATGGATCTTGAATTAAAATCCTGGTCACCCTAATTTCAGGGCCCAGAATACAACCCAACCAAATGCTCTTTCCACAACAGCATTCATACTTAATTATTTTTATTTTATTGATTACTTCTGCTTTTTCAAGGGCATAACATTCTCTGCCTTGAAATCACTTGAGTTTCAAAGACCATATGAACATGTCCACCAGGACTCGACTAATACTTTGGTTTTATTCCAAGCAAATTTTTCGGGCTCTTCCTTTCCACATCCATTTTCTTAAGGACCAGTCCACATGCTCTCTCTCCTGCTCCAGGTGGCTCAGTGCATTTTCACTCCTGCTGCAAGAGGCCCAGGAGAATGTCTAAATCAGGTTTTCACAGAGGAACATATTTAAAGGCTGAGCCAAAACCTAGGAGTATTTGTTTTAGAATTCTTCCTAAATTTAGTGACTCTTAATCATTTCTTTTCATTATCAAGAAACTTTTTGTTACTTAGTCAGCATGCGCTTTGTGATACTTGAAAAACTTTTGTCTACCTCAAACTAATTAAGCAATTCTTTTAAGAAATATTTAATTAATTACTCATATATAAATGCCAATAAGAAATTCTAAAGAGCATAAGTTAAGTAGCATTAGAAAAGGAAAAAACATAGTGCTTTACTTAGCTCATATTGCCTGTATGTAGGCAAATGTATATTTCTGTGTAGCTTTTGGAAATATTAAAAATATTTACCAGCCATCCCACTGCTGTTCTCTTATAACACTTAGGAAGCCAAGGCTTTGTTGTGCACCTCATGATCTCATCCTGACCCCAAAGAATGCCTTCTAACATTGTGCAGGATTTAATAGTACCCCAATACACTCTCATAATATTATGGCTATCCTTGGATGGCAAAGCTCCTTTCTCTGGAAAAACAAGAAAATTATATGTGACTATTTTCTAGTGTGAGAGATGTAAGTCAGTAAGTGTTACACTCCAAACTTGGAGATGTTTTTATAATATCACAACAGTAAAATTTCAAAGCATTATGATCTGAATTATAATACATGAATATAATGAAACGCCAGACAGCCACTAAAAATTATTGGAAAAAATTACAAAACATAAAACATTACATGCATGACTTTTTTAAAAAAATTATAAACATGTTACTTTTACACTAAGGGGAAAATAACTTGGAGAGAAAATAAAGACACCATTGGTGCCGGTGGAGAATAGAATGAATTGCTGAACCGCTGACCCCTGTACTCATTCAAATGAAAGTTTCAAGATGGTCAAATACACAGACTGATGCAAAGGAGGATGAAAGGCCTTTCCAGATCAGAAGAAAATAAATAGAAGGAAGATGAGGAGATGAAGGAAGAGTAGGAAGAGAAAGAGATCCAGATGGAAGGTTCTGGAGAATGAGGGACATCAGGTCCTAGTGGTTCCCAGATGAAACAAATGCAGAGCAGTAACTCCTGAAGGTGAACTTCATGGGCACGATGTTTCCTTGATGGAAACTGTTCCTCCACCAAACCAAATTCTACATCCAGCTCAATTATTATAAAGTTCTTTTCAAAACTGACCTCTTTTTTCACACCCACTCTGAATGAATCCTTTCATCTCATCTTAATTTGTGTTGCACAATCCCGCATTTGCTTTCTTGACTCCCCTATTCTTGATTCCTTGTGTAAAGGGCAAACATGTCATGTAAGTGGGTGAGTGTGGGAAGAGTGTCAATAGCTGTAATAGAGGGATGTGTGTGTGTGTGTGTGTGTGTGTGTGTGTATTTGAAAATATTTATCAATATACCAAGCTCAGCTACAGAAATTGCAGCAAACCAGATGCCTCTGGGTAACGTTTCTCTATCTCACCAATCAGGCTTGTTCTTTATCTGATCTTTGTAAGGTAAAGGAATTAAGTACTATTAAGAAGGGGCTCCTTTAAAACCTTCTAGGAATTATTAGTGAAGACAGCCTTTATTCTCTCCATAGGATATTCTCCTAGAATCTTTATCTGGTAGTGATTTCTCCTGACTTTCACCCATTGGGCAGCTCCCGTCTCTCTGTGTCTCTTTTATATCATTCCTCCATTCCATACATTCTGTCTCCAAAGGACACTTGAGGCTAGCCAAATTACTTGATCAAGGAATTGTATGTTTACAGGATTTAGTTAAAACTCCTTCAGTGATCTCTATATCTGCACTGTGTTTTGGTAAACACTTGAAGTAGTGCCAGCTTGTTTAATCTGTATGTGCTTGTGAATTTTTAAACAGCATTTTGGTCTAATATTTTACGTGATAAATTATTTGCATGGTTAAAATGCTTATCAATTTTTAATGAACACATTTGCCTGCTTAACAATTGAATTTATTCTATTTAAAGTATTCATAATGTCTATACAGAAAAATGAAGGGTAATTTTCTCAATTTTCTGCAGGTTGCTTCGAAGCCTGGGTGCTTGATTGGACAAATTTGAGGGAATAGGGCAAAGGAGCTTGGGGCATGACAAACCCTGTGTCCTAGTTTCTGGCTTTCAAATCCATATAGTAAAACAAATTTTCAATGGCATTTTTATTAGTGTGCTTGTGGGTGATAACTTATTAAAATAGCTCTTGAATGTTCTCAGTTAGCCAGATCCATTCAGCTCTTCCAAAGCCAGGCAATAACATTTCTTCCACGTTAAAACCTCATTTCAGAACCACCCTTGTCCTAATTCAATTTTGTGTGCCCTCTCTTTACAGACTTTTTCTTTGAAACAAAACCCTGTGCTAGTCCCTATGTCTCTGTCCCACCTGGCTGCTTTGCTATGCCATAACATTTGACCCTTACAATTATTTTCATTTTGGTCCAACCCTAAAAAAGCATCTTTATCAAGGTGCATTATTTTTTATAAGATCCTCTAAGAATGCTTATGTCTGTGAATCTAGAATAACCAGATCAAAAAAACCACTGTCATTGTTGCTATTGTTGTTTTGCCACTTAAGAAGAGAGGGTAATTCAGTTACTGCATTGATCATAAGGCAAAAGGATAAATTGGATGTTTATCTGAGTATATTACATGGAGATTTCCGTTAAGATGAAATCTAAAAACTAACATAAATCAGGAGTTCAGGCAAGCATGTATCAGTATTGGAAATAGATTAATGAGCACAAAAAGCAAATTTATTATTTTTTGCTGCAAGATTTACCACAAAATAAAATATTGAATTATTGGAAGCAAGGTGGGAGGGAATCTGACCTTGGGAAGATCTAGTCTTCATTTCGCCTCATGTTTCCACCTGAATCCATGGGGAGGGCAGAGGATCAGCACGAGTCCACCCCACCCCCTGACACAGTGTTGAGGGGACATTGGGGAGAGCCTGGCATTCAGAAGATCACTTGCCACTTGAGGGCAGGGTCATCTAATTAAAGAAAAACAGTTATTTGCATTAGCCCCCTGCTCCATATTTTCCACCTCCAAATGGGTTGATAATCAACCCGGGGACGAAGTGTGGGAGGAATAACATGATCCACTCTGTCCTCATTTTATCCAACACAGTTCAGTGGAGGCCTGCATTTTCTGGGTCGTTAGGATAAATGCTCAGACTAATAAAGTATGCTTCAGTTCTCATTTGGCTATAAATCCTTGTCTATACATTCCACAGGTCATTACCTCAGAAGGATGGAGGGTGAGAGGCATCAAGAACCCTTCTTCCTACCTAAATCCCTTCAAATTTCTCTAACTTTGCTCATCCTACATCCTCTAACTGAAACGCCTGTCAGTCCTATCCATCCATCACAAACTCTTCTCAACACTTCCTCCCATAAAGTGACTAAGCCCTTATAGAATTTCGCTGGTGGCATTTACATATCATTTTATTACATGTGGGTTTTTTAATTGACTTTATTTTTAGAGCTGTTTTAGGTTCACAGAAAAATTGTGCAGAAAGTGCAGAGTTCCCGTATAGCCCTTGCCCCTACACATTAACAGCCTCTTCTACTATCAACATCCCCCACAGGGGTCGTACATTTGAAACAGTTGATAAACCCTCACTGACACTTTATCATCCACAGTCCATGGTTTACATTAGGGTTTACTCTTGGTGTGGTGTGCTCTAATGGTTTTGACAAATGTAAAATGGCATGTATCCACCATTGTAGTACCATACAGAATAGTTTCACTGGCCTAAAAATATATATTTATTTATTGTCACTCACCTTACTAGAATATAAGATTCTTAAGGTGAGGAGCAGAATTTTATTGGTCACTATCTTCACTGTAGTAAGTTCAAACTTCCCTGTTTGAAGTTAAGGATAAAAAAACATTAATTGAATTGGTATCTTTCAGGGACCATAATATAGAAAGAAAAGCATCCATCTTGTGTGCAGCTTAGTTCTATTGAAATGCAATCCTGTTCTGTACAAGAACTGTCCAGTGATTCCTGTCAAACAGGGAATAAAATGCTCCCATGCTCAAATAAACATGGACAGTACTCTCATAGCCTGGAACAAGTCAAAGAATCAATATTATCAGTTTTAAAATTAAACATTTTATGTAACATTATCCATATTTTAAGATTGTTAAGGCAAGGCTATAGAAGGGGATAAAATCCTTGAAATTACATCATCTGTTACGTTTTACTTTTCTGCCCTCACATCACCATAGACCCGACTCCGACATTTTGTATTTCTCGAAATAGGAAACACTACATGTTATACATCTTCCAGAGTGGCTCAGGTATGTCAAGTTCATGCTCAAAAGATGATGCCATTATGGAGTTTGCTTGAGACATAGCACAGGAATCTGTCCTAGTTCCATGCAGTTTAACATTTTTACCAATTATTTGTATAAAAATCCAGGTATTCTCCACCTATGTTAGAAATTACAGACTGCTTTCTCAAAGCTGTGAGAAATTTAAAGTGAATATAGATAATCGGTTACCTATTCTCAAGTTAATGAAAATGTCTTTAGTTTTTGGATATAGTAAACCATAATTTAGGAAACAAAATCCTATAGTTATAAGCAAATTAAACAAACTAAGCTAAAAAGGGTAATTGTAAGGTCCTGAATAGAGGGCCAAAACTTAATGCAGGAAATATTGCTTAACATTTAAAATATCATTTAACTTTTAAACCCTAGATATTATGGTTAATAATACACCCAAATTAAGTTAACATTAAGTATCTTACAGCAGCACTAATATCTTTAAAGACCACATTCATAGAAACGTAGTAACTATGACAAGGGAGGAGATAATCTTACTAACTGAATTCATGTCACCAGATATACTGGAATTGTGTGTTCCATTTAGGAAGCTTGTGATAAAAAGGATATTAGAGTGAAACTAGAAGAAATCATTTGTGATCATTTGCTTGCTCTAAAGAATATATGTTTCTTAATGGGTCCTTAGCAACACATTAATTATATCAAATTTACTTCTTTACTAAATATTATTGTACACTTAGAATACAAATTACTGTTTTCAGCAATGCAGTTGTGGTAGGCAGATACGTAGGCAATTCAGGTTGGTAGGAATGCAGCCCTGCCAACAACTTGATCTTGCCCAGTGAAACCCCTGCTGGACTTCTGACATAAAGAACTATAAGATAATAAATTTGCATTTCTTTAAGCCACCACATTTGTGGTAATTGTTACAGCAGCAATAGAAAACTAATACAACAGCCTATTCTTCAGTAGAGGAAGTCTACACAAAGAATTACCAAATCACAAAGGTGAAAAGTACTTTGAAGGAAAAATGACCAAAACTGTGTGGATCTGTCCATATCCAGTCTAGTCATTGAGTTGATGACAGGAAGGATTAGACATTCCTGAGTGATGATCTAGACAGTAACAAAGGTGTGGTCAGAGACTACCGAGATAGAATGTTTATATGGGAGCTGTAGCAGTCAGGGTTCAATCAAGGAAGCAGAACCATCATGAATTAAAGATTAGAGGTTGATCGTAAGAATTTCACTGGGGAATTGAAGTATCAGAGGACTTATTACCAATCAAGCTAAGCCAAGCATGTTTAACCACCAAAGAGGGACCATGATAGAGGAGTCAATGGGAAGTTGGTGCATTTGTGTGTGTACAGCTAAAGATGTGGTGAGGAGCCTGGGGACACTGTTTTTGTTTTTCTTGTTTTTATATCACCTAGACTTTTTTTTTTTAAAGATTTTATTTTTCTTTTTCTCCCCAAAGCACCCCCAGTATATCGTTGTATATTTTTAGTTGTGGATCCTTCTAGTTGTGGCATGTGGGATGCCGCCTCAGCATGGCTTGATGAGCGGTGCCATGTCAGCGCCCAGGACCTGAACCAGCAAAACCCTGGGCCACTGAAGCAGAGCTCACAGACTTGACCACCCAGCCACGGGGCCAGTGGGGCCACTATTGAACAACAGGACCATTAGTCAGGAAGAAGATCTGGCCACAGAGTAGAGGAAATAAGAGAACAGCTTGAACCTCACTGGCACATTTGCATCTATCTGTCACCACATCTAACCATAACGACATTCAGAGAGTAGCGGCTGCTGCTTCACTTCTGCCTCCATACATCATGCAGATTTCTCTTTTGCCCAACCCAAAATCCATACCCATATAGGAAAGGAGATTCTGGAAAATGTAGTTACCAGCTTCACCAAGTTGATGATAGAATAATCCATCACTACAGGAGCCATATTTTAAGAGGAGCACGGTTGACTTTTTCTACTGGCAAGGGCCGGCATCTAAGATGGTTTGGTAACATTAAAGCAATGCTATCTAAGAAATTCGACCTTACCGTTTTTTTGTGCATCTTTCTATATCTATACACTCAGGTGTCAAGGTCAACCAAAAATTACTGTTATACATTTTTTTGCCTAAAATTTTTAGTAACTCATTGTCTTTCTTCACAGCAATTGATTTTACTCTTTTAGGGGCATTAACGGGGGAAATTTCAATTGTATACGCATTGTGAGTAGAAAAAACTCAGTCCTCCTCCTATGTGTTTTTCCTTTACTCTCACCCTACTACCACTACACTCACAACACTTCTGACACCAGATATGGGCAGAGTTTTCCCACACTAAGCAATTTCCTGCGACATCAGTGGGGTGTCCTACAATTTAACTCAATTCTGACACTATCTACCTGGAGATAGCCTCAGATCCCACAGGTTAAGGACTCAGTCCCACCAGACTGCCTCCCACATTTCAGATGCCAATTGCAAGTGGTAGATCCCTAGGTTATCCACAATTTCTGTCAGATGGCTACATATCAGAGGTTCTCATGACCTCCTCCCCATTGGATTTGATAATTTGCTAGAATAGCTCAGAGAACTCAGGGAACTATATTTACCAGTTTATTATATAATATAAGATATGATGAAGGATACAGATGAGCATTCAGATAAAGAGATACATAGGGAAGGTCTGGGAGGGTCCCAAGCACAGCAGCTTCTGTCCCTGTGGAGTTGGGGTACATCACCCTTTCCGTACATGGATGTGTTCACCAACCTGGAAGCTCTCTGAACCTCATACTTCTGGGATTTTTATGGAGGTTTCCTCACGTAGGCATGATTGATCGTTAACTTCATTTCTAGCCCCTCTCCCCTCTCTGGAGAATGGGGATTGGGGCTGAAAATTCCAAGATTCTAATTATAGCTTGATCTTTCTGGTGACCAACCCCCATCCGGGAACCCACCAAGAATCACCTCATTAGAACAAAAGACACTGCTCTCACCCAGGAAATTCCGAGGGATTTAGAAACTCTGTGTAAACGACTGGGGTCAAAGACCAAATATGAGAACAAAATATGCTCCTAGTGCTCTTATCACTTCGGGAATTATAAAGGTTTTAGAAACTCTCTGCCAGGAACTGGTGGCAGACAGCAATATATACATTTTCTATTATTTCACACCTTGACAGAAATACATTGACAATGAATGAATGGTTCTAAGAAAAGAGCAAGTTAATAGGATTTTGACATAATGGTTATTTCTTTGCATTTGCCTAAAGACAACCATATTAGAGTATTTGTTAGACTTTAAAAATAATGATTGCAGGGCCTGGCCCTGGGGCTGAGTGGTTAAGTTCTCGGGCTCCACTTCAGCAGCCCAGAGTTTTGCTGGTTTGGATCCTGGGCGCAGACATAGCACCACTCATCAAGCCATCCTGAGGCGGTGTCCCACATAGCACAACCAGAAGGATCTACAGCTAGAATATACAGCCACATACTGGGGGGCTTTGGGGATGTGGGGACCTGGAATTGGCCCCCCCAAGATATGTCTCTTTGGCATCAGGATTATTTGAGGCTGATTGCTTTTGATAAACTGGGACAGGGAAGGAGGCTCTGAGGAATGGAACTTGCCCTTTGTTAGGACACGTTTACATTCGTAAGGTAAATCTCTATCTGTAAAAGGTGCCTCCCTCTCTGTACCAGGAAGAAGAAAGGAGATGACCTTCTCTCTAGAAACTCTTCATCAATACCAAAGGCAAGGACTTAAATCTGCATTTTGTTGTGCTTCTCTGGTAACCTCCTGTAACTGACTTCCCTCCCCCTCCCAACGTTGGCATCTCCTTAAAGATTAAGCATCATTCTTTAGGCTGGGAACCGATTGCAGTGCTCATATGTGACCCCCCCCCAGCCCGAGGCAACACACCTGCCACCCCGCTGCGTTCACTGAGACAGCAGACCTATCTGCCGTTTCCATCAAGAGCTGTGCTGACAGAGCAGCCTCATGACTATTGTAAAAGGGACATTTCAATCATATGTGAAACACCCTGTTTGGGGGTATATAACCACTCTATGCACCCCACTTCTTCAGTGCCCTTTCTTCCTTCGGGAAGAGAGGCCCCGGGCCATGTTTCCTCATAAAGCTTGTTTAATTTTCTCTTGCTATTCTGTGTCACGTGAATTTAATTCGTTCTCCAGACAGGCGAACCCACATTTGGGAAGAGGAAATGTCTTCCTCCCTTACAGGGAGAAGAAGAAGAAAGAAAAAAAGAAAGCAAAAAAAGATTGGCAACTGATGTTAGCTCAGGTGCCAATCTTTAAAAAAAAAAAAAAAAAGAGAAGATTCACATTTAAAAAAACAATAATTGTTATTATTGTATTAGAAAATACTACCAATTTCTTCTTAGATGAATTATTTTGTTTTTAATATTTTTATATCGTTGTTCTTAAAATTTTGATGGTGTACTCAGCTTAGTGTCTAAAACAAGCTACTTGAAAATTTTAAAAAATATGTTACTGTTGGTGCATTGTTTTGATAAAATATTCAAGAAGCTTCAATTTTAATATTAAGCAAGTAATTAAAATGAAGAAAATATTTTCAATTTTATTTTGTTGTATTTCAGTTACGATGACAGCAAATGTTGTACGTATTTAAATGTGGGATAGCATTTTATATATCAATAAAACCCCTAAAATATCTTGAGTAGTGGAAACTGCAGATGTCAGTTACATTATAAATCTTGCCAACAGTTTGGACTGCTGTGCATTCATGTGTGGAACTTGTGAAGGATACCCCAAGAGTTTAATTTAAACACTTTAAGTAAAATCACTATCACCAATTATCCCACTCTTTATTTACCAATCCATAAATAAGCCTTTAGTTTTTATCCTAGTAATGTTATAAATCATTCCCATAAAAATAACTATTCTGGTAAAAGAGAAAAATATCATGTCATGCTTGAGTTGAATTTATATTTTCTGTTCTATCATAAAAATATTTAATGATTCACATATAATGTGCCACTTTTTCTGAGTACCATAAATATGAACTCAAATGGGAGTTATTTATGCCGTAAAGCAGAATGCTTTTTATTGCATTTCACACACAGGTATGTGATACCTATATAACTATAAGAGTACAATCACCCACGCTCTTCCTGAAACATTGTGGCTTTGTATCTTAATATAGCAATTTTTAGTTATGTTTTGTTTGGCTGGTACAGTGTTTACAAAAATGTCTTTGAAGGGCTTTAAGTAGTGCATGGAGTCCCCAGTCCGTCCACAGGCTACATTCTCCCGTTACCTTTCTCCTGCTCAAGTCACACATTTATGTTTTCATTAGGCATCTGTAGGCATTTTAGTTTGCTGACCCCTCATCTACAGCATATCATATATCACTCTCTCCTGTAGCTTAGTTATTATGAATCCATCTCACCTGCTACCCTCTAAGCATCTTAAGGATATGAGCTATCTTCTGTTCATCTTTGCATTCTCCAGAGTGTTTTACACAAAGGAGACATTCAATGAAAATTTATCAAAATATTCAAGGAAGTAAGAAATAGCTTCAGCATATACAGAAGATGCTCCCTGAACATTTAAAGAATTAAAAGAAAATTTTATATTTTATAAAACTCATGTTTTTAGGAATGTAGCAATCTCTGGTAACAAAATAAGTGTCCCTTGTAGAATAAATAAAACCTTAAACAAAATAACAACTGGTATTCCTTAGTCTTATTTTTCCTGCAATCTGGATTTTTATCACCATAGTCTAAGACTGCTAGTTTTTCTTTAATTTGAATTTTATGTTGTGTTATCAAAGTATACTTTAAAAAGTCAAATATTTCAATGAGCATATAATGGAAAATAATAGCCACCCTGATATGTGTGTGTCTGTGTGTAAGGGGGGTATTTGTACCTTAAGTTAACAATAAAAATTTAGTAAGAATGTAAGACGGACTATGATTATTAGGATGTGAAAAGTATTTTAAGAACCAAGTAAAGCACATTTGAAATCTCAGCATCTGCTCCAATCATTCGCATTTCAGAATAATAAATCTTTAACCATTTGAAAATGTCATTAGTTGGGTGTTAGAATTATCATTTTTCTTACATACGTAAGCAAGCAAATAGTGAGCACTTGCATGTTGTTCATGTGAGGTCACTTATAACCCATGAAAAATGACTTGGGGCCCAAAGAGTTATTTTAGAAGAATATAGATCTTTGAATGATTTTCTTATCCCTAAAGATTTTTAGATTATAAGAACAGGACTGATGGTGGATATAATCCCCAAAGAAAGCCCTTGAACAAAGATTTATAACTTTCTAGAACCAGATATGTAAAAGAACATTTCTTAATTTAATGCAACCTATTTTGGTATTCACAGAAATTTGATATATTGTCTTACTGGCTTTTACATCATTCAAATGACTAAAACAGGATGAAGATAACAAAAGAGTGTAAATTACTGTAAGGGAGAAAAGTATATGTCTTGGTAATTTTGTAGTTTAGATACTTTTGAAGACAAGTTATACATTACAAATGTTATATTAACAATGCTTTAAAAAAATTTTCTTAAACCCTGGGACAGATAATTCTTTTCCATGACTTTACACTTTAACACCAAGCTCTATCTCTCACCCATAAAAAAATCATCTGGCATATTTGAGGAATAACCAGGATGTAGTTTGTATCTATGACATCAGTATAGCCAGATAAAATGTGAAAAAAAAGTCCATCAAATACTTTGCCTGGTACCATATATACATTTCATAAAAACAAATTTCTGTAACTCAAGTGGAAGCCTCTTGGTTACTTTATAATTAGCATTGTTGGGTTATAAAATGGGAAAAGTTCAAGTTATATAAGCAAAATTAAAACTGTTTTCTATTTTTATTGAGACAGATAGCTGAGAGTTCATGACATGGTAACATACTATGGTTTCATTCTGTCTTTTTTGTCTTTTTTTTTTTTAATGTTTGTGGCATAATTTTAGTCATCTCATATCTGAGTGGAATCTGAAGGAAAAAAATTTTGTCAAAGAAATGTGAGAACTCCCAGTGGATTTTGTTTGTCTACTATGTTTTTAATTTAAAAGTGGAGCATAGAAATAGCAAGCAAGGGATTTTAAAGTTACATTATTATTACATTCGATTATAAGAAAGGTGATAAAATCTCCATGGAAGGGCATGGAGTAGCCACATACGTATCATACTAATTTCTTTTCTTTATCATTATTAATCTGACATGAATTCTTAATGAAAAAATACTTCTAATGATATTTATTTGCAAGCCTTTGTAATTTATTAACTTCTTCAAATTGAAAATCTCCGGGGGGAAAACATATCTCATCTTTATGTGTGTTCTGTCAACTCAGAGCACTTTCCCAAGTCCCTCTACCAGGAGAATGCAGCCAACCTATATATGAAAGGTTTGATCTGTAGAGGTGACTGTAGCTGCATTTTATTATTTCCTATTAGAGATAGAAGTTGATTTGGTAATGGCTCCTTAGACAAGCACCTTGTAAGGGATGCTGTCAAGGCAGACTTCCATTCCATTTAGGAGCTATGTGACATTTCTGATTCCCTCTCCCGAGGAGGGCTGTACTGTGGCCCTGGGATGCTTTGCTTGGATTTGAATTTTGGCTTTGCTTCTTGCTATGGCTGCGATCTCTCCGTGCCTTGGTTTGATCTTCACTAGAAGTAGAATAAAAAATATTTTGCTGCATAACATTGTTTTGAGAATTAAATCCAACCATCTACGTAAACTGCGTGGCGTAAAGTGCCGTTCAGAAAGGTTAGCTCTAGCCCGAATAAATGACCTTGAGGCTGTTTCTGAACTCTAAATAATTTATAGTGTATCTTGATGATTTCTCCCTGGCTCTTCTCCATACATAGAGAAAAGTAAAGGGTCTTGGGGAAATACATAGTCATTGGTTCTATTCTTTAGGGCAAGTTTTGGCAAATGTTATCCATAAAGGGCCATGAAACAAGAATGGACTGTAGGCTGGGTTTGGCCTGCCAGTTTTCATTTGCCAACCCCTGCCTTAGACTAAAGTATGCCACTTTTAGTGAATGATAGATTCATCTTCAAACAGTTTCTATTTTTTTCTAGTTAAAATTTAATTCATTCTCACTGTGGAAGGAAACAAAATAATTTGAAAAATACAGAAATGTTTAAAGAAATATACAATTACTTGTAATCACATAATGCATGAGTAACTACTTTCAACAGTTGATGATTTTCTCTATGGAATTTCTATTTGTCTATCTATCTAAACAAATTAGAAATACACTATGAACATAATTTTAATTCCTGTTCTTTTTATTTAACATTATGCATTGAACATTTCAAAAACATTTCATAATGTTATTTACAAATTTTTCATTAAACTGTACTAATTATACCTCATAGATTAATATCTTTTAATAATCTACCTCGTAGATTAATATATTTTAATAATCTACCCTAATCCGCTAGATTGTCTTCAATTTGAGAGTAGAAACTGTCTTATCATCTATGTAAGTTTCATACTTAGTACCATGATTGGTACATGGTACGTGCTCATAATTGAATAAATTTCAAAATTTACAAACCTAATTACCCTTTACTCAATGTTATAGCTTACAGTTCTGGTCCTAGTTCAAAGAGAACATCCTCAAACTCATTACTGGCTAATAACTCACCACAGTTATGCAGAAAGCAGGAATAGCGTGATTTTTGATGACCAGTTCATTTTGGATAGCTCATTACATGAGAAAAATAATATATTTAGTCCATTCCCAAAGTTTTTCCAATATTTCTTTTATTGTCCGAAAAGGAATTTCACTTAAAATAATTTTCTCCAAATTGTTTCAAGTCAAATACTTCTGAGTAGCATTTTAGTTTGTACCTAAAATTCAATATTTGGTACTACAGAGGATGATATGTAATTTACAAAGTAAACATCTGAAGACATTCTTTTAGAATACAATGAACCCTTGTCCTATGAGAAGCTAGGTTTTCATAGCCAACCTATTCGAGAAGTAAACACCAAAAGCTGAGAGAAGTGTAACTTCTTTTGGTGAGGATAGGTGTGCCTGAACTTATGCTGTATCTGGAAACACAAACTAGTTTGCATATTTTTGCTGAAAAAAAAAAGTCACTCACTTGTCCCAAAATAGTCAAAAGAGTGCTCTAATTCATCAGCTCGGTGAAAATGTTTGATTCATTGCTAGTTTTCGGACTAATCTCAATGGACTTTTTCAAAATAAACTCTATCTGGGAAATCTAGATAAAATGTCATCCTGAGCACAGGCATCAAACTCTATTTTTCTCAGTACCTTATTAGAGTGTCAAAAGTAGGTAAGAAAATGGGAGCAGGACAAGGTGGGAATTGACTTCATCCCTTGAAACTTGAAAAGTTAACATCTGTGCAGGTTAACTGATGATTTGCTTTCATATCCATCCACTCTCGCATACACCCTTTATAACACAGGGAGCTATATTTCCCACGCTCCCCTGAACGTTGGCGTCCATGTTGAATATGTGAAACATTGGAGGGTGAAAGATGAATAGAAGCCGGGGCAGGTCTCCTCAGTACGGCATGTTTGTAGTGGCTGGGGATCACCCACGACTCCTGCTCCTGCTTGGGCCCTCCTTCGCTACTATTTATGTCCCAGCTCTCAACAGGTTGTCCTCACTGTAGTTCTAGCTCGCATGGGACATTCTGGAATTCTAGGCTCTGGTAACACCACCTCGTCTCTCCTCCCATTGTCTTGTGTTCTTTTCTATATGTTCCATTTTTTTGTCTCTCTGTATTTCAACGTGAATATTTATTTCATTCTGATCACTAATCCAGTTCACTATCTTTACTTTGGATCATCTTCTGTCAAACACATTTATTGAGACTTAATTTTAGTTACCTTATTTTTTATTTCTAGATTTTCCATTTGAGTCTATTTCAGAGATTCTAGCTTTCAGCTGAAATTCTTCATCTTGTTCTTCAGTGTATCAAACAGATTATTTCAATATGCCATTTATTTTAGAGTTGATGTGTAATTAAATCCAGTGTATAGATCACATGGATCCATCTCTATGCTGTGCTTTACTTTTTGTTTTGGTGAGTCGGTCTTGTCTTCTAGCATGCCAAAATCTTTTGCTTGAATGAAAAAGAACATGATCATGAATTCTTGTAAAGATAATTTGAGGTTCTGATGATGTTATAATTCTCCATGTAGGATTTCCTTTGTGCTGGCAGAAAGTTAATAAAGGAGTCGATAATCTTAAATCAATAAGTTATTGACCAAATTCAAACACGTATTTCAATATTTGTGAAGGGTGTTTTATTTCTGGTTTGCCCTTCTCCCTCCAAGATGTTAATCTTCAATGGTCCCAGTGGGATCCTGGGCTGTTTACCAATGTCCCTCCTCCTTGTCATTTCTAATCTCTAATTTTTGTTCTTCCAGCCTCATAAGACTTCTGAAAGCTCTGTTCAGCTTTTCAGCCTCCTGAAAGGAGAGCTTCTCAGTCTCTCAGTTGTGCTTTATGGGTTGGAAAATGCCTCAAGGAGCAGAATATTGGATTCACTTATCTACATGTTCGTCTTCTCTGGAACATTGACTTCTCTGGTCCTCGCTGATTTCTTAATTTATCTAATGCCTTCAAACAGATTTTTTAAACATTTCAAACAGATTTAACAGTCATTCTTGTGGGAAGGTTGGCTTAATAATAACCTAGTCCAGAAAAATGACCAAAATAAAAAAGTGAAAAATTGAATAAGAAATTTATAGAAAAAGTAGAAAAAAGGAATTATGTTTTTAAAAATCTAAAAGCAAATCACAAACTGAGAGATGCAAATATAAAAATAATTAAGATAAAAATAATTATAAAATAAAAATAAAAAAACAGCAGATTTCTTGGAATTTCTAAAAAGCCCAGAGAGCCAGCCTTGTCTCCCAGGTTTGCAGGGAAACCTGTTTTCTTTCCCGACATCTGTCTTCCCTTCTCCCCCTTGCTCTCCCATGGGAGCCCTCAGAAGGGTAAAGGTCACAGAGCATCTTTGCAAAACATCCCCAGTTCTTTCACAGGTGCTCTAGAATTTCTCTGGAGTCCTGGCCTAAGTAGGTACATCTCTTTGATCACCAAAAGGCACTTTGGACGAAAATAATTGATTGCCAGTCTGCATCATGGAGGATACAAGATGAATCTGGAACATTTTGTTGTGTTAGTAAGTAATAAAATGTTCAAAGAATGATGAGGATATAATCAAAAGGCAAAGGAGCTAGCCTAAATGTCTCCCTTTGGACCAACATGGGATAATTTGAAGATAAATTGAAATAATGATAGGACTAGATTATCAAATAGAATCCATTTGTTCATGTATATAAATAAGAATACAAATAAGTAAATAGGAGATAAAGGAAAACTCCTCCTTCAGTAAGTGGCAACTAATCAATATAGAAGTAATGATGCAATTAGAAAATCATGAGTGGATACTAAAACTAGTGGGTGAAAGCTTCATGAGAAACAGGGTATTTATATATTACGAGGTATTTCTCCCAAAATAACATGAATTACATAGGAGAAAATTACCTTAAAGTGAACAAATGTAGTGGATACTTCCTTAAGTAAGTGATAGAAAGTAACACCACCAATATTAGGCCAAACCAGCCTCACGTTTCTCCTGATGCTGAAAAGGAGACATATTTTCTGTGGTATTCCTTCCCAAAATGCAGAAGTTGAATCTAACAAGGAAATGTCAGACACATTAAACAGAGGGATATTCGACAAAATAACTAGCCTGTACTCTTCAAAAAATGTTAAGATCAAGAAAAACAAAGAAAGAATGCAAAGCTGTACAAGATTAAATGAGTCTAAAGAGATATGACACCTAGCTGCAATGCATGATCCTGGATTGGATTCTGTATTGGGAAACAGAAGTAGATATTAGGACCATTGACAACATTTGAATATACACGATGGATTAAATAATAGCATTATATCAATGCTACATTTTCTGATTTTTGATAATTTTACTGTGGTTATACAAAAGAATGTTCTTGTTCTTAAGAAATATATACAGAAGTAGTATGTATGTGGGCTTGTGTATAATTATATGTGTGTGTGTGTGAGTATGTGTGTGTGTGTGCGTGTGTGTGCGTGTGTGTGTGGAGGGAGAGAAAGAGAGAAAGTAAACGGGGCAAAATATACCAACTGATGATCTAGATAAAAGTATATGGGTATATAGGTGTATGGGAATTCCTTGTGCCACTTTGGCAACTTTTCCATAAATTTGAAATTATACCAAAATAAAAAGTTTGCAAGCAAACAAGCTAGGTGACAAGAAATCTCCAAAACTGTAAAATATAAGTAGATGGAGTCCAATCACTGAGAGTAGCAAGAAGCCAGTGATATTTATAACTATGTAAGAGGAAGCAGAGGGCAAGAAAATAAAGACAGCATCTTCATAGAAAAATAGGCAACAGACAGCTCATAGGGAAAAATACGAATGGCCCTTGAACGTATTAAAATGTGTTCACTTGCACTCATAAGAGAACTTGAAACAGCATTAAGATATTTGATATACTTTACAAAATGATTCTTGCCAAGGATGTGGGAAAATAAGTATTCTCATATGTTTGATAGAAATGTGATATGCATATCTAGCAAAATTATACATAAGTTTACTTATTGACCTACTGACCCCATTTCTAGGACTCTATCTCAATGAAACACTGTAAAAATATTAAAAGACATATGAGCAAGGAGCATAAGTGCCAAATGTCTGTGAACCAAGAAATGATTGAGTAAATTAGAATACATCCACATAATGGTATTATCCTCCTTTAAAAAGAAAGAAAGATCTCTACACACTATGTACTACATAGTGGTATCCAGGAAAGTTTTTTAGGTGAAAAAATGCAATTTGGAGAAAAGTGTGTATAATATACTAGCATTCATCTAAGAAAAGAGGGAAGGAAAGAAGAGTATATTAACAAATTTGTTTATAATTATAAAGAGGGAGGGGGATGAGCCAAAAAGTGAAAAACAATGTTTGCCTATTGTGGGTTCGGGGGAAGAGGGAGGAGGAGACAGAAACCTGCTCTGAATATACCTTTTTTTGTATATTTGACAAAATCAACCATTAGTAAAAACCTATGTGTGCCTGTGTGTGAGAGAGAGACAGAGACAAAGACAGATATGGAGTCAGAGAGACAGAGAGAGATTATATAATCATAGTGAGGCTTGATTGCATTAGCATAGAGCGTTACATAAGAATACTCAGGAGCTGTTCACACTGGATTGTGGTGGGAGATGGGGTGAGCCTTTCAGGAGGAGATGATGAGGAAGAGAGTAGGAAAAGGGAAAGTAAGAAAAGAAAGAAATTGCTTTAAATGAAAGTTGCCATTGGAAATACATGAATAAAATAAAGCAAAGCAAAAACACAGCATGTGTGCTATGGTCCTATTAGTAAAATTATATTTATGTTA
Organism: Equus quagga; assembly: GCF_021613505.1. Taxonomy (NCBI): domain Eukaryota; kingdom Metazoa; phylum Chordata; class Mammalia; order Perissodactyla; family Equidae; genus Equus; species Equus quagga. The sequence goes on from NC_060274.1 coordinate 95,934,602, forward strand.
ATCAAGAGATATAAAAAAGGATAATCACTGAAATGTTAATGGTGTTTTTCTCACAGGGGTAAGAAATTAGGTCATATTTACTTTGCTCTATATTTATGTATTATTTATTTTTTTTTAACAATGATACAGTACTATTTATAAACCCAGAAAAAATAAAGCAATTTACATTCTGGACAAAAAGAACTACATAGCAATGAAGAAAAACTAAAACAGCAAAAGGAAAATGAATCAAAGATGTGAACAACCATTTAATAGATAAAATAAAAAGACTAAATATACATTTGGAAACATATTCAACTCTTTAGTAATCAAATAAATGCAAAATAAAGCAGCAACTTGGATGTGGGGCAGGAGAGAAAGGGGAGTGAGGGATACTCTGAGGTTATTGACCTAAGCAACGTGAAGCACAATTGGTCCTTGATGACATGGGGACATCCAAGCAATACCTATAAGACATCCAAGCAGAGAAGCCAACCTGCTGGTTGGATGTATGAGCCTAGAGCTAGGAAAAAGATCTAGGCTGGAGCTATAAATTATAGGCAACTGTTGCCTGCAACGAGATAATATGCAAAGCCTGGAAACTAGATGAAATCATCATGGCAAGTGATTGTATACATAAAATAGTTCTAAGGACTGATCCTAATGTTCAATCAGGATTCAATTAGTCCAATCCTAATGTGTCCTAATGTTCAGAGTGTGGGGAAAAGTCAAGGAATCAGTAAAGGAATTTGTGAGACAGAATAAAAACCAGGAGATTGTGGTTTCCTAAAAGAATAAAATGTTTCAGGAAAGAGAGAAATAATATAAGTGAGTAAGATATTAACCAAGAACTGATCATTGGATTTATCAATATGGAGGTCACTGACAAGAAAGACCCATTTCAGGGAAACTATAGGGTGAAATTCCTACAGGTGGGTTCAAGAGAGTAGAAGAGACTAGAAGGAGAGGACTTGCAGACAGTGAGGTTAGAGAACTTTTTTTGAGGAAGTTTTTGATAAGGGAGAGCAGTGAAATAGGGAAACAGCTGGAGGGGTGTTTGTGTCAAGAGAGGGCTTTTCTTTTATGATAGGAGATGCTGTAGTCTACAGGTCAGTGAAACTTAATTATTTACTTACAGAGGAAAATTGATGATTAAAAAAACGGGGAAATTGCTGGAGAATTGATGACAGAAGATGGAATCTAATGTATAAATGAACACGTGGGTTTAGTTTGATTTTCAAGAGCAAGCCTTTTCTACTGCAGATACTGATGCTCCAGACCAAACATGGAGGGACTCACATCCTCATGCTGTCTAAATCAAAAGCTTGTAAGTCTTCATTTCTATATGCAAGCTTGGGCATACAAAACCATCTTTGTCCTGACACGTATTTTCTCCCGCAGAAGTGCTTCATTTTGGTTATGGTTTTGATTTGGCTTAGAATTCTTCCTTCAGTGTTTCTCTTTAGGAAGGTTACTGGGAAATGCTAATGTATTTACCTCATGTAAATATGACTTCAGCATGTAATACACTTCAACATGACTCAGTCCTTAATGTCTGCACTATCCATCATGGTGACCAACAAGTGGCTATTGAACACTTGTAATGTGCTTGGTGTCACTGAGGAACTGAATTTTCCATTTTATTTAATTGTAATTAATTAAAATTTTAAAACGGAATTATTTAAAAATACTTGTCCATTAAACACAACTTTGTTGCTTTCTTCAGGCTACAGTTCACTTTAACCATTGAAAATGGTTAGCATTCAACTGAGATGAACCATAAGCGTAAAACATACACTGGATTTGAAGATGTCATATGCAAAAAGAAAGCAAGATATCAAGTTGATAAATTTTTATATTAACTATCTGTTGAAATGATAATGGTTTGGATAAAGTGGCTTAAATAAAACACATAACAATAAATTGTTAAAATATTTAATTTAGTTATAAAATATTTATTTTATGTAAAATAAAATTTTAAATATTAATAATAAATATATTTTACTTTTTAACGTGGCTACAAGAAAATTCTACATCACAGATGTGGTTCACGTTATGTTTATACTATACAGCACTGCTCGAAGGATGTTAAACATAAACTTTGTGCCAGATGAATAGGAAGGTCCATAGGTTGCCACTGCTGTGAACCTTCTTTCTGTCTGGGGAGGCAAAGAGCATTAGCTCAAGCTTTCCATTTACAACTCCCTGTGGCTTCAGAATTAACAACAAGAAGCTATGGGATTAGGAATACCTTTATAAGAGAATCATCTAACAACATAAAGGGTGCCCAAGAAGACGGTGGATCTCCATTCTGGGATGAGTTCAAGAAGAGCCTGAATTGGGAGAGCCTGAGTCGTTGATAAGGAAAATACAGGAAGGTGATGGAGAAATAAGTACTTATCTCCTGAAAGCTTTCCAATAAATTTCTCAGTTTCAAAGTCAGGGACAAAACCTATCTACACAGGTATCTTACAAGAGAGACTGGTAGCATGTGCATTCCAAGTCAAGCAGTTAAAATACATGCTGGTCCTGGATGTTTCGAGTTTTCTTTTGCTTTCTTGTTTGTTTGCTTGGGTTTTGTATTTTGTTTTGTTTTTCGATCATTGCCTTTTCTTTTTTCTTTTCTCTTTCTTTGCTTTTCTTATTTTATTTTCCAAAAAAATAGTAGCGCAGCATGACCAGCCCTGGGAAAATTTATCAGAATGGAGAAGTTTTATTTGGCATCTTCTTTCTCTCGGTGATATCCTTTCACCTTTTAGCAGTACCTCCAATGCCTAGGGTTCCCCAAGGTCTCCATTTGGAGCCCCAACCTAAGACTTCCTTCTTGCAAGAGAGTAAGTCAATCTGTGCTAATATATTTCATGGACCATTTATTACTATTTGTTGGGCATGATGTCTTAGCTATGGAATAGAAATTTGAGGTTCTATGACAGGCGATTGGAAGATATATTCTGGGAACGTGAGATTTGAATTTTACTACCTGACAGCTCTCTATTTCTCCTACTGGGCCTATTAAGGGTCTGTTGGTGGGTCCTATGAAAAGCAATTTGACTTATTGAGTCTTTTTTCCTGTTTGGCAAAGGAAAGTGTATAATTTTCCACAGCTCTGGTAGAATGCAATACTCTTTATACAGAGGTAATCATTCATTTTCAAAATTCTCATATGTCCAGAGTTCCTTTAAAAAAAACCTCATAGTGGGGGCCGGCCCGGTGGCACAGCGGTTAAGTTCGCACATTCTGCTTAGGCGGCCAGGGGTTCGCTGGTTCAGATCCTGGGTGCAGACATGGCACCGCTTGGCAAGCCATGCCTGTGGTAGGCGTCCCACATATAAAGTAGAGGAAGATGGGCACGGATGTTAGCTCAGGGCCAGGTCTCCCCAGCAAAAAGAGGAGGATTGGTGGCAGTTAGCTCAGGGCTAATCTTCCTCAAGGAAAAAAAAAACAAAAACAAAAACAAAAACCTCATAGTGTGTTGATACAGCAATGCTGCATACTCTTCACCTCACCAATGTAAAAGTTTCCTGCAAATATTTTATGGGAGGGATCCTTGAGTTAGCATAACTTTATTTATTCCCTGGTGCGTGGGATTTCACTGCTTTGGTCTATGTGGGATAGTCCTCAGAGTGATGGATGACTCACTGTGAAACAGCTGTGACCTGACGGAGCTCTTGCTGGCAATGCATTTTCTGTGTAAATTTGATTTTTTAAAAACAATCACCATTATGTCATTGCAATCTTCTGCTTCAGTGTTGGTGGCTGCACTCCCTGGGGATGGAGTAACACCCTCTTACAGGGGGTTGATGGAACAGATGGGCTGGTGTGGACAGCATGAAGATGAGAGAAGAAAGATGACAGTATATATGAGCATTTGCAGAACTAAACAGTGTACAAGCTGTCCTATTTACTGTTAAAGCTAGGACAGGCCCATTATGTAATGTTTTGAAATTCCTAGAAATGGCCCGCTGGGACTAGTAATCATCAGCGGATGCTGTGAAAGGCAGATCCTAGGCAAGACTGCACAGTGCCTCGTCAGTGTCATCCCCTCCCTCCTATACAGCTCTTCTTCCTCATGGACACTCCCCTGCCATCTTTTTCCATCCCTTTCTAGGAGTAGGATCCTGGGCACATGCTTAGCTTATCTGGTTTTCAGTTCCTTCATCAGTGAAAAGAGATAAAATAGTATCTATCTCTCAGGGTTGTTTTAAGTAAGTAGGTGTAACACTTTAGACCAGAGACTGGTCATATATGTATTGAGAATGTGTGATTTTTATTACTTGAGAAAAACCAAACAATTATTTGATATATAGCTCAAGATCTTGGATCTGCTCTCCTTAAACAAAATTAGATGATTCAAATCTCTTTCTTTCTCATGCCCTCATCAAAACTTATTGGTTTTGTGTACCATTTCATCAGAGGCTTCCCCCCCCGATTCTGGATATTAAAAAGCCTCAAACTAGCAGCCAACTGCTGGTTCTGGGGTGTAAATGACTTCTTTCGTGCCTATACAGTTTTTTAAAAAATTGATTAAATGCCAGTATTTACAAATTAAAATATTCCTTATAAAATTATGATTTCTGATTTCCCTTGGGAAAAAATCAAAAGATCTTTCAATCATGGGACAGCAACTCTCATAGGAACACTCACTTGAAACTACATAGCAGCAACCTTTGATACTCTATGTAACTCCCAACTTTCCACTCTCCACCATCCCTTATTTTTCCTTACAACCTAGCCCAATTCACTTTTCATTGCCATTCTGGGCTCTGTGAATATATGAGTTTGTGAGCTAGGTGTCACAGTTGTCTTTCATAGCCAGGTTATTTTTGTTTTCAGTAGAACCCTCTAGAAAAGAAAGACATGGAAAAATGCTATGCTATATTTATATAGGAAGACATTTAATTCACATTCCCTGAGTTCTGTATATGTGCCAAGCACTGCTCTTAGTGCTTAACATCTGCTAACTCAGTTGACCTTTACCCCAGTCAAAGTATGGTGTTAGAATTTATTCTAAGCACTGTAAGGAGTCCCTGAGGGATTCTAAGTAGAGGAGGGGCTCAATCCGATCTACATAATTAGTATCACTGCAGTTGCTGTCCAGAGTTTGGAAAGGATAAAAGAGAAGAAACAGGGAGCCAGTCAGGTGGTTATTAAGGTGGTCAGCAAAGAGAGGATGATGGAGATTTAGACTAGATGATAGGAACAATAAGAAAAGAAGATAGAGATTAGGGGTATAACCCAATGCACTTAGAAGAAAATAGTTTCCTGTGGAAAATAAGGGCACAATTTGACCCCTTATTAGTAGTTGGCCACTCTCCTACACTTGCTTGTTCTATTCTAGTCCCACCAATATTTCCCTTTCTCTAAAAAGCAAGATTATTTCAACCTCAGGATCTTTGCACTTACTGTGACACTCTCATCCTAACTCATCACACAGTTGTCATTCTTATCCTATCATAGTTCAATGCCACATCCTATCCCATACTGTCTTTTCACATCAGTATGTTTTAAATGCTATAACTTTTTGCCATTTGATATTTTCTTGTTTGTTTTTGTTCTTGATTACTGTACTTGATTTGTTTCTGTTTCCTTTGTTTATATAAGTATAACTGACAGGAACAGCTTGTCTTATTTCCAGCTGTATCCCTCATGCCTAGAATAGTGTCTAGTACATTCAGCTGCTTAATAAACATTCATTGTGTGAATGAGAAGACCTGAAAGATCTTAGTTAAAATATGAATATAGGAAATGAGAGAAAGCAACATCAAAAGTGGTCCTCACTGTATTTGGTAAGGATAATTGAGTGGATGGTGGTAACACACACTGGAGAGCAACTGGCTTGCTTGGAATGGGAGATAGAATTAAAGAATTCTGTTTTGGACGTTGCATGAGTTTTCTGGAGCTGCCATAATAAAGTACAACAAACCGGGTGGCTTAAGGCAACAGAAGTTTTTTCTCTTACAGTTCTAGAGGCTAGAAGTCTGAAATCAAGTTGTTGGTGGGGTTGTTTAAGTGGCCAAAGCTGGAAGAGAAGAGATATGTCATGTAGAGACAGGATTATGGGATAGAGGAGCTGTCTTCTTAGTACTTCAAACCATCAATGGCAACTAACATCAGTCCCAAAGAATCAAAGGTAAGAGGTATAGAAGATGGAAATGGGCCAAACAGGTAAAGTGAGTTAACCTGAAAAAATATAAAAAGGAAAGATGGAAATAGATGTTTGATGTAAGAACGGGAAGAAAAAGAAATACATTAATTTCACTGTGACTTTCGAGTCTGATTGTCTTGGTATTTCACAACAAAGCAAAGTGAATCCAATATGACCCAGTTTCCTTGGAATTAGTACATTGACTTTCCAATGTACCAATATAGCGGTTGCCAACATTTCTATAGTTGCTGGTCATCTTGGAGAGATCTTGCTGGTGCAGTAAACAATGGGCTCCATATTCCCACATCACACGTAAGAAAGGAACATAGATGTTAAAAATATGTTTATAACAGTAAAGGGGAATTTCATGATAGTACCTCACTTCAGCTTCTCTCAGCAGGAAGGCCTTGTGCTCAACTCAGGACAATTACGCTGTTTCAGAATGTTCACCATTGCCTTATAGACCAGGGAGGCAAGCTACAAACACAGCAGAGTGCTGAAAGTCACAAAACCGAATGTTAATGCTAATGTTTAAAAAGTTTTTCCTAGCTGACTCCAGGGGGAGAATGAATAAACTGCTTCTTTTCATAAGTGAATTATATATTCTTTTTAAAAATCATTGTGGAAAATTGTAAAATGAAATACGTTTAATTGCTCCTTTTTTTTACTTCTTTTCTTAGAAATTAGCTTTAAAAAACAAAAAATTTGTCTCGTGTTTACATGATAGCAGGGAAAAGATATTTCCATTTTAACTACAAGTACCCTATTTTTCTTCCAAGTGTGGAAATGTGATGAAAACAAATGGGAAAATCTTGTTTGAAACCTTGCACATATACCATACATGTGTAAAGCATGTGTTCTTAATAGATACAGAGATCACAATATTGTCGCCAATAATTTGAGATTTTGTGTGTGTTGGTAATTAATGAGCTAGTTGATTTACACATTCTCATAGGATTTCCTATCTATTTCAGTGATTCTCAAAATTTAGCACACACCAGTATCACTTGATGAAGTTTGTTCAATACAGATTGCTGGGTCTCCCTCCCCCTGAGCTGAGGCCTGAGAATTTCATTCCTAATAAATTACCAGGTGATGTTTATGTTGCTAGCCCAGACACCACACTTTGACAACCACTCCCCCAGATAATTGATTCTTAAAGTTTCCGACAAGAATATATCAACTATTTATTTTCATAATAAGAAAAAAACTGCAGACAATTTGGTCACTGTGAATCAGTGGTTTTCTACACTTAGGCTTATTTTACATATCAATGATTAGTCTTGATATAGCAATCTGTTTTTTTTCTACATATAAGCATTTTCCCTTATTATCATAATCCTTGTGATTATTTTTTAAAAAAGACAAAGAATTAAACATTAGAACGGTAGGTTTGGAGAATTTGGTGAAATAGGCATTCACATATGATGCTGGAGGTGTCCGGCAAAATCAACAGCCACACTGTCCATTCTGAGCTCAGCCCACAAAGACTGTCCACGGTCTGGTATTGGGAGAAAGACAACTGAAAATCAGCTTATGGCATTCTCACTTGATTTATCATCAACCCGGTAAACAGGTCTTCAAAAACATAGATCAGGATTCAAAATACACCTGAATAAGTCTCCTTGGTATCTCCACCGGCTTTTTTCCCTTGAAGTCGGCCTGAAGTAGCCTGGGGGAGCTAGGATCCACCAGGTCAGAGGCCACCCAGACAGTCAGTCTCTTGGTTAGTTTATTTGCTTGTTTTTGTGTTTATTTTTCAAATTGAGGTTAGAGGAGAAGTCACTTCAGTACTCAAGCATCAATTCTGTTAGTCTATTATCATATAAGGAAAGTGTTGTTGCATCATATTTGCCTGCTTCTACCTTCCATTTCTTACTGCATTATCAGGATACAGGTTTCAATATAGCAGATGTAGACATGGCCAATTACACTTCAATTCACAGAATGTATTTTAAGAATCTACCCTCTTATCCCATCATTACCCCAAAATGTTTTTTTTATATCAAATTTGGACTAATAACAAGAAATTACACTGTCCTCTGGTAGTATTTATCTCTAAAGAGTACAACAAATAAAAGAAGAGAATTCTTAGAGAACGATGTTGGACAAATTACTTAACCCTCAGGTTAGGTTCAACGACTGGAACACAAGGAAAATCATAGTACCTCATAATAGGATTGTAATGGTAACTAAATCAAGTAGTATATTAAAGAGCAATTAGACTGTGCCTGGCACATCAAAAGTACTAAAAATGGTGCCCTCAGCTACCTAGGTGTGTGCCTTATTGCAAAAAAAAATTCACGATTTGAATTACTTAAGGAATTTGTGCTATTTACTGTAATACTTTATTATATTTTGTTTTCTATTTTCTAAAATTGAATGTTAATACAGAAAAATCAGAGTCCTGCTAGATTTCAGCCTGAATAACATATTTACTTGTAGAGAAACAAGACAATTACAGAAAGTATATCAAACACTGAAAATATTTTCAAAGATTTTGACTAAAAGGCAAGATGTAATTAAGGAGTGAAAGTCAGTATCAAAATAGTTAAATGATACAACTCCAATTGCAATGAGTATCCATAGTATCCAGATCGTGTTCATCCAATATATTTTTCTCATAAAAGGAACCAGAGCTCTAGATTGAGGGCAAGAAATGTGCAAACTGAACCTGAAACAACTTAATATGCTAAAAAGCAAAAAAGCTATCAGATTACTAAATTTGTGTCAACGGACTCAGGAACCAACTTCAAGAGGCTCCATTGGCCAATGAAAGTTTTCTTTGAACATCAGTAAGAATATTGATTGTAATTTATTGAAACCTCTAATGTAATTAAATCTATAAGTTTAAAATGATACCAAAAGACAAAATAAAAACTAAAAGTTCATTGATCACCTTTGGAACATGATAGAGGATCGAGTAATTACGCAGAATTAATGCTTAATTGCCCTATATGAACTGTATGTTAGTTTATTCAAATAACTGATGAAAGTTTCTCTTTATGGAAATCTTCTAGAGAAGATATGAAAGTAGAAATTATAGAATTAGACTATCATAATTTTTTAACCTCTAGTGAATTAAATGATTCAGGTAATTATCACCAATGGCGGCTGACATCACACTTGCACGTACACACACACTCATGCTCACTCACACACACACACAAATCAGACATTGTATGTCTCCTGATAGAAGTATGGCGTCCCCTAAAATGTTAAACTTGAGTCTGAACAATCCTCTAGATCTAACTGCCATTCTACAGTATAATCAAGGAGCAAAGTAACATGTTGAATGATATCACAGGGATGCAATCAGCAAAATCCAAGCTGTACAGAAAAAAAATCTACAGAAAAATAAATTAGATTTTTCAACAAATAAATTTTAAGGAAACAAAAAGTGAGGGGAGAATCTACAGATAAAAAGTGACTTAAAAGACATACCAACCTAAAATATATAGGCTTTATATGGATTCCAACGTGAACAAATTGCAAAAAGTTAACAGACAACTAGGAAAATGTATGTGATATCAAGAGATTATTCTTAATGTAATGGGATGTGAAAATAGTAATATGTAAAATGACAATATGATTACATTTTTAAATGTACTTTTCTTTTAGCGATATTTTGGACATATATGCTGAAATATTTATGCGTGAATAAACTGGTGTTGGGGTGGCTAATAGGTGAGGTGTAGTTGATAATTGCTGAAGCTGAGTACATGAGAGTCCACTAAGTTGTTGTCTCTACTCTGGAATAAGATTGACTTTTCCATAATTAAATGGTAAAAATTAATAACACTCGGTGATCTAAATGTAGATGAAAGTGCATAGTTTCTTAGAACTTTTATGTAAATACTGGTTATGACAGGACTTTTAGCAAGAGAAGACCAAAAATTTCATTAAATCTTTACTTGAAAAGTTTTAGGAAAATTGATAAGAAAGCATTAGACCCAGCATTCTAATCTCCTATTTATCCTTTGCAAAAATTACCATCGGCCTGCCCTTCATGTGTGCATTTAAAAAACATTCTCTGTTAAGGGTCACTTCAGGCAAGCTAAAACAGCTAGAATGTAAAGGAAGAAATTATTTCAGAAAATGAATCTGTTTAGATTTAACACTTAATCTACTCAATGTTTTTAGAACTATGTATGTATATCCTAATTCTTACAAATAAAACAGGAAGGACTTACAAAAATAGGAATATCATCTTTTTCTAATTATCTCAGAACAGAATTCCCATTATAACATGTAAATCTACGGCTTGATTTTTATGTGTTTCACTTCTGTATATATTTTCAGGAACATATTGTAGTAAATGAGACTATTATACATATATAAAGAGCTAAATAAAGTTTAATCTTTGACTCAATTTGTTTCTAAGAAGCTGTTTGAAGAAACTAGAAATTCAGACGAATATTAAGGTTACACTACATCACAATGTTATTAATAGTGAAATTTTGAAAGTAATCCAGATTACAAATAAAACAAAACCATTTTCTTTTTTTGTGTTGTCTTTGTCTGGTTTTGGCTTCTGGATGATGTTGGCTTCATAGAATGAGTTAGGAAGCCTCCCCTCCTCTTCAATTTTTTGGAAGAGTTTGAGAAGGATAGGTATTAAATCTTCTTTGAATGTTTGTTGAATTCAACAGGGAAGCCATCTGGTCCTGGACTTTTGTTTTTTGGGAGGTTTCTGATTACTTTTTCAATCTCCTTACTGGTGATCGGTCTATTCAAATTCTTGATTTCTTCTTGATTCAGTTTTGGAAGGTTGTAAACCAATGTTACCGCAATAAAAATAAATAAATGAACAAAACAACAAAAAATCATTATGTTATAGCTCTTTGTGAGGGAATATTTTGTAGTGTTGGAGAAACCTAATTAAAACCAAATCTTCTTCCAACTCAGAAAACCACTCCCCAAAGATAGCAGAGAAAGAAAACACTTTTATTATTGAATAAGCATTAAACCAGAATGTGACGCACATCACAGGCAATGTGCTGAGATTGCAAAGACAGGAAGAATTCTCATCTTTTTACGTAACCAAGCAGATACAACTCATTGCTTACATGTTTTCAAGATAAACAATAACTAGTTCTCAAGTGAGAGGCCTTGACAGCTCCATTTCTCACGCATGGTTCATCTTCGATTTACCTGGTAATTGAGGCTAGCTAATTGGCTTTATCCAGAGGATAAACAAACTTCTCATGTCTTTATGACAGGAGGTAGTTTTGTAACTTGGAACAAGTGCCCACATAAGTTAGACACCAGCATTCCTACAGAAATCAGGAGATAGGAGTACTGTCTCCCTTGATGCCTCCATTTCTTAGAATGGCGCGTAGGTACTTGAGAAAGACATTCCTAGTCATAAAACTGACAAAAGTCCTAACTGGTTTTCAAAAGGATTTACATACATTTCAAAGAGAAGAGAAAGTACTTACAATTACAAGTTTTCTAAAGTAAATGTTCTAAAAGAAGGTAGGGGAGGGAAATCTATTCCCTTATTTAAAAATAAAATCATTAAAGACTTCGGATTTTTTTAGAGCAGTTTTAAGTTTACAACAAAATTGAGAGGAAGGTACAGACATTTCCCATATAGTCCCTGCTGCCACCATGCATAGCCTCCCTCATTATCAACATCACTCACCAGAATGGTACATTTTTTACCAGAGCGAACCTACATTGACACATCATAATCGCCCAAAATCTATAGTTTACATTAGGTTTCACTCTTTGTGTTGTACATTCTACGGGCTTAGACAAATGTATGATGGCATATATCCATCACTATAACATTATGTAGAGCATGTTTAATGTCCTAAAAATCCTCTGTGATCTGCCTTTTTACCCCACCCCACCTCCACCCCCATCAACCACTGGTCTTTCTATTATGTCCATAATTTTGCCTTTTCCAGAATGTTATGTAGTTGTAAAAATAGAGTATGTAGCTTTTCCTGATTGGTTTCTTTTACTTAGTAATATACATTTAAGTTTCCACTATGTCTTTTCACGGCTTGATAGCTCATTTCTCTTTAGCACTGAGTAATATTCCATTGTCTGGATGTGCCACAGCTTATTTATCCATTCACTTGATTGTTTCCAAGTTTTCACAGTTATGAATGAATCTACTATAAATAACTGTATGCAAGTTTCTGCATGGACTTAAGTTTTCAACTGGTTTGGGTAAATACCAAGGACAGAGATCACAGGATCATATGGTGAAAGTATGTTTGGTATTGTAAGAAACTGCCAGTCTGTCTTCCGAAGGGGCCACACCATATTGCATACCCACTAGCAATGAATGAGAGATCCTGTTTCTCCACGTGCTCGCCAACATTTGGTGTTGACAGTGTTCCATATAACGGCTGTTCTAGTAGGTGTGTAGTGGTATCTCATTGTTTTAATTTTCATTTTCCTGATGACATATAAGGTAGAACATGTTTTTGTATGTTTATTTGCCATCTGTATATCTCCTTTGGTGAGGTGTCTGTTGATATTTTTGTCCCATTTTTCAGTCGTGTTGTTTTCTTATTGTTGAGTTTTAGGAGTTCTTTGCAAGGGTTCCAATTTGTCCACAACCTGGCCAACACTTGTTATCTGTTGAGTTCTTCGCTGCTTTTTTTAATAACAGCCATTCTAACAGGTGTGAGGTGATACCCCATTGTGGTTTTTATTTGCATTTCCCTGATGATTAGTGATGTTGAGGACTTTTTAAAATGACCTGTGGCCATTTGTACATCTTCTTTGGAAAAATGTCTGCTCAAGTCCTTTGCCCATTTTTAAATTGTCTCATTTGTTTTTTTGCTATGGAGTTGTAGGAGTTTCTTACATTGGAAATCAACTCATTATCAGGGATATGATTTGCGAATATTTTCTTCTGTTTCATTGGCTGCTTTTTGACTCTGTTCACTATTTCCTTTTCTGTGCAGAAGGTTTTTAATTTGATGTTGTTCTGTTTATTTTTGCTCTCGTTGCATATGTTTTTGGTGTCATATCCATGAAATCATTGCCAAAATTAATGTGTTGTGAAGCTTTTCTCCTATGTGTTTTTCTAGGAGTTTTACAGTTTCAAGTCTTAATGTTTAAGTCTTTAATCCATTTTGAATTGATTTTCATGTATGGTGTAATATAGGGGTCTAATTTTGTTCTTTTGCATGTAGATATCTAATTTTCCCAGTGCTATTTGTTGAAGAGACTATTCTTTTTTCCATTGTGTAGTTTTGGCACCCTTATCAAAGTTCAGTTGATTTGCATATATGTGGATTTATTTCTAGGCTCTCTATTTTTTTTCCATTGCCCTATATTACTGTCTTTATGCCAGTACCAAACAGTTTTAATTACTATAGCTTTGCAATATATTTTGAAATAAGGAAGTGTAGTATGTCCGGCTTTTTCTGTTTTCTCAAGATCACTTTGCTTCTTCTGGGTCTTTTTATATAATCATAGAGAGATCAAATTTTACACATATGTAATATGCAAAAAAATGTGCACAAAAAGCAAGCAAAACTTCCATCCAGTCCTGGTTTAAAAGTGTCTCTAGTAAGTACTCAATGTATTCAAAATTTAAAATCCCTATCAGTCCCTTTTGAGATGTTTTCCCTCCCTCCATCCCAAGGTGGCTTTTGAGGTCGGGAGTGAACTTAGGCAAGCTACATCAGGTGGGTTTATCACTGGGAGACAAAAAGGCTACACAATTACATGCCTTGCTGTCTGTGCAGGAACTAACAGCTGCACAGTGACTAATCACCAACGAACTTTGAAAGAAGTGATGTGGCTGGTCACTGGTCATGATGTACATCTGTTCCTTACATAGTGATCTGTGGACTGGAGAACTAGTGGTGAAGTTTGTATTTCACGCACTTACAGTTAATATACTATGATCATTGAAACTTAAGCCATGTTGGTGGGGGGCTGGTATTATTTAACTAAACTGTGGTAACTGGAGTTCCTGTTCCATATTACAACTTGCCTGTGCTTACATTTCCTTGGAAGGCATTTGTTACCCCATTTCCTGAGGCTATAAGCATGGAAGGGCTGCAGGGAAAGAAGCTGGACTACTGAGAAAGGAAAATTATTAGGAGGTTGTTCAAAAGTATTGACCGCATCATATTGAAATATTGTATGATACATACTTATTCACTTAACATGATGTTTGTAATTTCCATATTATTAATATTTAACAAAATGGTTTTATGGTTTCATAATATTTCATCAAACTACAATAGATAAATTTTACTCAGTGTTTCTACATGCTAGACACTGTTCCAAATGCTTATAGTATTATCTCACTAATCCTCTTAATATTTTGAAATAGGTACTATTATTACCCACATTTCACAGAGGAGAAAACCAAGGTAAAGACAGATTAAATTAATGCTCAAAGTTGCACATTCATAAGTGAGAAGCTGTGATTTGATCAAGCATTCTGATTCTAGTACCCTTTTCTCTTTCCCACTAGTCTATATTACAATATTATTTATTCATCTGCACTCTTTTGTTGGGTATTTAGACTTTAATATTTTTCTACTTTCTTTGTACAGAAGTCTTTGTATGCATTCATGGTTTTCTTTAGCAAAAATATCCATGAATTGAATTATTTCATCAAGTTTTATGCATCTTTTCAAGGTTTTTTGTTGCAATTTGCAAATCACCTTTGAAAATATTTGTCTGAATTTACATTTCCATAAGCAATGTATTAGATGACCCATTTAAAAAACACTCACCAAGAGTTCACAGTTGAATGTATCTTTAGTGGCTTTGTATTTTCCTGTTGTTAATTACTGTTATTATTCTTTGTCTATTTTCAATTGGGCTTTTTTCAAATTATTAGTGTGCTTTTTATACACTCATGATAATAAGCTCTTATTTTATATAATGGAAATATTCTAACCCTTTTCGTCAATATTTTAATTAGCTATTGGGGTGCTTTTAGGAAAGCTGTGGATTTTGCACATTTATTTCACAACTGTCCTCTTTCCTAGATGAGACAGAGATATTGTGAAAATAGCATAAAATGAGAGTCAGTATAAAAGGGCAGCTATGATAATGATTGGAATTTACAGCAGCATTGTATGGGCTTTTAAAAAATTCAATATATAAAGTAACATTGGATATACAATGTAAAATTAGAATTATGCAAAGTAGTTTAAGAATTCAAAGTCCCGAGTAGACCTACAAGGACTAAGATAGAGAATCTATTATTGCAACTGAGGAAGAAAGTCAGAACAAAACTGGTAGCAGAGTTATGATTTAATGCTGAGTTATAAAACCAGAGATCTCTAAATCTTCCCTACTTAGAGGTCAGAGACTGAGGCAGATGTGGACTGGCAGGTCACCAGGGCCAGGGAACTGATGATTAAGCTGAATCCTCCTTAAATTAATCATATCACATCCAATCAGATAGGTAAAGAATAGTGATAATAGCATTTATATAGATTCTGCCCATTAGAAAACCAAATGAAGAGGTGGCACAATCATGTGACTTGTTTATATAAGCAAAGTAAGCATTTAGATTGAGAATCTTGGAGTTGACTATTTTTTGACAACTTTGTCATATCAACCTTCATGGCAGAGTCTCACTTATATAACTAACCTTAGAAGCATTGTTGGGTTGGTCTAGCGATTAAATTCGTTGCTCTCACCGCTGCAGCCCTGGTTCCTTTCCAGGTCAGGGAACCACACCACCCATCTGTGGGTTGTCATACTGTGGTGGCTATGTGTTGGTGTGATGCTGAAAGCTATGCCACTGGTGTTTCAAATACCAGCAGGGTCACCATGGTGCACAGGTTTCAGCGGAGCTGACATACTAAGACAGACTAGGAAAAAGCACTCGGCCACTCACTTCCAAAAAAGTGGCCATGAAAACTCTATGAATAGCAGCAGAACATAAGTCTGATACAGCACTGGAAGGTGAGAGGATGGTGCAAAAAGACCAGGCAGGTTTCTGCTCTGCTATACACAGGGTGGCTAGGAATCAGAATTGACTCCATGGCACTAATAACAGGAAGCATTATCAATACTTGCCATTTGATTACATAAATGTGATAGCATGACCCTAACACTGCTTCTATTTTTTTCAATTGCTTACTCTCTCTGCTAATCAATCATTTCAGACCTCAAACTTTGTTTTGTACTAATGAGAACATGATTTAAAAAATAATATTTACCTATATGGGTAATATTTTAATTATGTGAATGTCAGAAAAGTTCAATTAATACCACAGAGAAATGAACAGAGAAGATGATTTCAACTTGGGAAGCAACTGAAAATAGACTTGGTGGCCTTTATGTTTCCAAGAACTGATTATGATTTTTCAAATGATATGTCACCACTGTGATGGGTATAGGACAAAGTTAATAACTACACCCAAATTGGTCACTTCCAAGCCAAATTATCTCAAAGTACATTTAGCTATTTTTCTCATCATAAAAGAAATGTAATCGTAAAACTTAGATTAATTTTGGGTTATTTTATGTGTCAACTTTTTCTTCTCTCTCTGTCATTCTAAATGGAATTCTTATTCTTAAAAGCCTTCATTAGTTCTCTGCACATTTAAGATGATCAACATGACTAAAAAAAGAATTTCCAAGCTACTTGAAGTTTCCTCATTGCACTGAGCTATAAAGTTCCTTACCCAGTTTCTTAAAAAATCTATAATAGTGCCATGTTAAGTGGTCCTTTTGGTCAAACGTTAAATGAAAATGATGTTCCATCTTCTGCTTCTTGCATATAGAATACCCTAAAGAGTGGTAACAAAAATTATTTTCTTTTTACAGTATCCAGTGTAGTGAGTAATCTATAATTTAGCCTATGAAAGTGGTACCAATTTACATAGTTTATTCATGCATAGATTACTAAATTACCAAAAGCTGAAGACTCTTTTTAAAGCAAGTATGTTGTTTTCAGACATTTCAATTACTGGTTTTCTATTTTATAAGAACAACTCCCAGTTAAATCAGAAATTATAAACCAAAGCAGCATAATCTAGGGATTTTATAGTCTCTCAAAAAATGTGTTCTTTACTATCAACTCCATTGAGTTGTCCCCAAGTTCTAACTTTATGAAGAAGGAAACATCTGGTCACTATTTCAGAGCTGAAAGATAATTAGCCCCCAATTTTCACAAGTTACATTTTCACCTATGCCCCTTGCAAAACCCAGGGACTTCAGATTTGTCCAATTACTCTGACCCATCTCTCCAGGTGAATGAAAATGGGAAGCAGTTCTTTCCTGTGAGGAATTAACCTATCACCTGCTAACCTCTAAGGTTGTATCTTAGTAGCTATTATGCTGTCACTTAAAAATTATTTTCTTATAATAAACCCATAAATGCCCAGTTGGTCACTAGAACATCAAGAAATCCTGATTCCTGGTACAGAGTATATTTGCATTGTTGAAGAATGTGAGAGCAAATTCCTTCTGAAATGATACTTTAAACTACTCTCAGCCAAAACATGGGCTACTGCATAGCTCTATTTCTGCTGTAATTTATAGTTCCATTCCTAGTTTTATTCATAGGAACAGGAAAAGATCTTAACAAGTATAACTGAAGAAGAATTGAATTGTTACTTTCGCTTTTAAGCATCTCAAGCACTTCTGCTTTAGCTGCATAAATATATTCTCTAGTACCTTCCACTCTCCCCTCGTCCTTACACTCACCAACTGTGAAAAATACACTTGCTTACATTAGATTTAGTTTTGAAAAGCTTTGTCATATTATAAAAGAAAGAAACATTCCTGAACATAATAGAAACTTACAGCTAGCTCAGTGATAAAAAGAGAGTGCTCCTCTATTTTTTGGAGAAAATGTAAATTAGAGAATGAGAGGATATGGCAACTGAACAATCAAAGATGAAGAAATAATTGGCCAGGGAGCCTTTTCTAGAAGAAAACTAATATATATTTGTGAGCATAACCCACACTACACGAATCAGCACCTCGAGCAGTCTGAGAGCAGCAGTGATAATTCAGAACTGAGAATAAATTGTTGGAAAACCTGAAAATGGTCTAAAAATGACAAGTCATCTTAATTAGTACAGGGCATTATTTGGGACCATAAATGTTTTGTTACTTCTAGAAACTTGCTCTATGTGACTATTTCTTACTAAACACCAATTTCTGTGGAGCAATGCTAGAATAACTGTTATACACACCGTTTGGATTCTGTCAAACAAACTGCTTACCATTTTCCCCACATTGTCTCTCAACTATTCTCTTTGCCTCATATGTTGCCCTGCCACATAGGTACATAGTATCTATCAAATTGAATGATGGAAGAAATATATAGATCCTGTTTTTCAGAGCCAGCAACACTATGACTTCATTCTACCTCTTTCATCTTATTTCCCACTGTGCCTACAACTGAAACTGGAATCCCCTAAATATGGTTAGACTGGTTTCTTCATCTGTCCACAAGCACATCTTGTATCTGTTTGATTCCTTGCTTGACAAACCATTGTTGCTCTGCTTGCATTAATTCTATCCATTCTTCAAAATCAATTTTATATTAGCCTTACTTTCTTAATGGAGAATCCTTTCATTTCTCTTGCCCTCATTTATCACTCTTTTTTCCACGCCTACATGTATAATGCACAATTTTTAACCTGAATACTGATATATAGGTATAATATCTGGCATTGTACACAGCTGTCCTTATGTAATAGTTTATTTTCCAAATAGAATATTAAACAACTGAAGGATCATTGCCATGTCTTCGTTTTCTTGTGCACATACATATTACCTAGTGAATGATTGAGAATATAATAAGCTTACAATAAAATTTACAGATAGGAATTATGTGATCAAACATAAAAGATATCTAGCAGTTACAATACCATCTTTTCAAAATTCTACATATTTTTCTGTTATTGGTAGGTGTCCATGAACATTTCTAATAATCAATTTAAGCGTTGCAAAAGGCAGTGGAAAGAGACTGGAGAAGCAGAGTGTAAATACCACAAGGGTGCTCCTCAATCAACTAGCAGCATATAATGTCATATTTGGGTGTTTTAAGATTTTACACAATGCAGTCGGGGGATGCTAGAATTTTGAATCATGAGTCATGAATCGCAGATCATTTCAGTGTACCTCATGATGAAGTTCAAAATGACTCCTTCTTGAAGTAAGTAATGTGATGCCCCAAAGAATAGAATATGTACAGTGTGAAGGACAGAGTTCAGACTTTAAAAGCATTCCTATTTGAAGATATATAGCTGTAATGTAACTATGATGACTCAAGATTTTATTGACTGAGGTGCTGATTAGAAAAGTCATAAACCAAGACCTCTAAGATAATTTACTTCTGGTGTATTAATATCTTACTTCATGCTCATTTGTTGTTGTTATTGTTTGCTTGTTCATGCATGTTTTTGCCTAGTCATTGTGTTTTTCAGGATGTGCAAAATGCACCTAAAAATCACTCCAGAACCTGTTTACTTTTAGTTGGCAAAGACATAAGATGAATAGGAGCTTCAACATGAGCTGCTTCCTTGTAAATAGAAAATTCTAAATTCAATCTCAAGCTCCTATAATTATCTTTGCAAAATAGAAAGATTTTGATTCCCTCTTTTATGTAACTTAAAATTCACAGTAGAAAAATGTATCTATGTTTGTGTAAATTTATACTTTTAAAATACCATTTGCCAGCCTGGTGGTTTAGTGGTTAAGTTCACCTGCTCTGCTTTGGTTGCCCAGAGTTTGCAGGTTTGGATCCTGGGCGTAGACTTAGCGCTGCTCATCAAGCCATGCTGTGGTGGCATCCCATATAAAATAGAGAAAGATTGGCACAGATGTTAGCTCAGCAACAATCTTCCTCAGGCAGAAATAGGAAGATAGGCAACAGATGTTAGCTCAGGGCCAATCTTCTTCACACACACACAAATTATATATATATATAATTGAAAAGCAGGGAGAAAAATACTTAAGTCCATTGCTCTCATTCATTGAAAATGAGCTGTAAACATGTTTTGACTCTTTCTTTTATTGGCCCTGAAAATCAAAAGAACAAATTAAAAACACAAAGCCAATTAACAATTTGATTAAAAAGTAAAAGCATTTTCTTATCCCAGGACCAATGTCAACCCTGTGTTAGTACTCTCAAGCACCCGTAGAAACCTCTGCAACTAATGCATGCAATTTCATTAAATGAACCTTACCGTCTCTCCACAAACTAAGAAAATAACATAACCATCTTCAACCTGGACTTAGCCCTTGGACCTAAAGTGCGCTAAAGCATCTGAAGCTGAGGTGACAGAGCCAGATTCTGCTTTCCACCAGTGAGAGCACTGGGCTTCCAGGGACCCTGAACTAGCCACCCCCCATCTTTGCTTAATTCATGGAGTCGCTAAAGAGATATTAATAAAATAGCTATTTGTATTAGAGTTAAAACTTTTATAAAACTCATCCTAGTGCTAGTGTTTTGGTCAGAGTACAAACTCCTTTATGGATGCCTTCTACCATCTTCCATCCTCCCATATCACAGGCTTTCAGAGCATCACAGCCCACTGCTGGTAGATGTCAACGTCTTGGACTACTGAGACCTCTACTCCGAGGTCTCCTCTGGCTACATGACCATACCACACCTATTGTGTAGAGCCCTGCCTGCCTCCTTTCCCAGAGCCATCTTATGGTGTTGAAGAAATTCTAGTCAAGAAATTAATGCAAACTTGGCCATAATGCGACTCCAAGACCAAGCTACTGGTTTCAGCTTGATATACTTTCAGCAGGTGATCTAAAGGACTAACAGAGAATCGCAGGGAAAATCACGCTCCCCAAACAACACTTCCCTCTCAATTATACCGCTTTCCCGACAACACCCTCTCTCTCAGAGACCTTCCCTGTCCCTCCTTCTTAATCCTCCTAACAGAAGAGGGGTACTATTCTGTCGTGCCAAATTCCAAGGCACCATATGGCCGTATTTGCAAGTGGAAGAAGTCACTACCTAACAAATTTATGTATGGCCTCCTCCTTATGACTTTCTTTGACTAAATGCCATGGGATTAATAAGGTGTATCAGGGCCCCCTTAGTGCCCTGCTGCCAAGCATTCTCTTACTTCTTCCATATACATCTTGCCACTTAAGCTCTGGCTATTCCACTTCCAGTTATACGTCCAGTTGGTTATGTCCCTACTGTTACTACCTTAGATCAGGTTCTCTTAATTTCTCAGCCAAATTATTGCTACAACCTCTTAAGTGCTCATTCTACCTCTGATATTTTCTCCAATTCAATTTTCTCACTGCAATCAGAGCAACTCCCATGCTTGAAATCTTTCTTTGTTTTTTTAAAGATTGGCTCTGAGCTAACATCTGTTGCCAATCTTTTTTTGTTTTTCTTCTCCTTGATGCCCCCCAGGACATAATTGTATATTCTAGTTGTGGGTCCTTTTGGTTGTGCTACATGGGACGCCACCTCAGCATGGCCTGATGAGCGGTGCCACATCCGCACCCAGGATCCAAACTGGCGAAAACCTGGGCCGCCAAAGCGGAGCAGGAAAACTTAACCCCTGGTCCAGGGGGCCAGCGCCCCAGGCTTGAAATCTTTTAATGGCTCCTCTTGCCCTTAAGATAGAATCTACATTCTTTAAATATGGGTTACAATGCCCTTCAACATCTGTTTGCTCTTCACTTCTCAGCCATGTTTTGGTAACTCCTTGCTCATATTCTATTTCCCACACTAGGAAGATGGAGGTAAAGAAGCAGGTGGCCTATGATGCTGGTACTCTTTTGACTGTAGGAACTCAGTCAGGGTAACAAAGGTGAGCAGTCTAATCTATTCTTGTTAACTGGACCTTTGGGTGCCTCTTGTGCTCCTACACTTCTTGCTGAATATGCCAAAGTCAGAAAGTTTTGACCATCCTTTCACCTGGGCCACTTCTCAGGATTGTTTATGCATCTGGAAATTCTTGGAAGTGAGATAATGCATTGAAGAAGGCATTTCTTAGCCCTGCATTGCTGGTTGCCCCCTAAAAAAAGAAGAGTCTTGCTCACTACCTACTATAAAAGTGGTCGATTTCTACAGTCAAGGTTCCTTCTATTGCATTTTCAATTAAATTGCAAAATTACTTTTCACAGGAAACCTTCGTGGGCTTTGAAGTCTAGGTCAGTACGCTTCCTGTATAGCTGATTGTATATAACTGACAGAGCTGACTTCACCTCAGTAGCAGTTGTTGATCTTATTGTAATTGCCTATTTAACCAGTTAATTGCACAGAGCAAACATGTTAAAGTACAATTATAAAATACCTTTATTTCTCCCTATTTACTGCCTTCAGATGCCCTCTGCTAGATCTCTGTCACTGCCCCTTGGCTATAGCTCAGGCAGATCCTGTAACATTGCCTTCATTCCCAGCTGTAGGAATCACCTCAACTTCAGGTAATAAAAATTCTAGCCCAAACTAAATTAAAGTTTCAAGCTTTTATCTAATTCAAAGCTATATTCCTCCCTCGGTTCAGGCCACTTTCAGATTAAGGGGCCTGCAGTGAGGAATGGGGGCATGGTCTGCTTTTCATTTCTCCTCCTATTGCTCTTCCAGGCTTAGAGAGAGAAGGGTTGAAAGAGAAAAGATAGAGACTTATGATGCTGTCACAACTTGGCTGATGGTACCCTCTGTTGTGCCCAGCATCCACATGGCAACTCTCTCTCAAGTAGTGTTTTTTTTTTTTTTTTGCTTAAGGAAGGTTTGCCCTGAGCAAACATCTGTGCCAATCTTCCTCTTTTTGCTTGAGGAAGATTTGCCCTGAGCTAACATCTGTGCCAATCTTCCCCTATTTTGTATGTGGGTCACCATCACAGCATGGCTGCTGACGAGTGGTATAGGTCTGTGCCTGAGCACTGAACCCAGGCCACTGAAGCATAGTGTGCCAAACTTAACCAATAGGCCACAGTGTTGGCCTCAGGGGATGTTTTTGCAGGTTCTTCTGAGATTCCCTTTGCAGAATTTCGCACTGTACTACTTCATTCTCTGAAACACCTGAGTTACTCTCCTACTGACTTCATACAATTCCCACTTCATCCCAGCTTTGCTCCTACCTCCAGTGGTTTGCCTCCAGTCATTTCTTGTTAGGATCCCTTCAGCTCTGCAGGCGACCCTCAAGACAGCTCTGGGCCTTCTCCATTGTCTATGTGGCTCATAGGAAACATCAAACACTGTCCTAGCCAGTATTAGAAGTGCCAGTTGCTCCCTGTGTGTTTCTTTCCTCATCCTGCCTCAATAGGCAGCTCTAGCTAGGTTTTCTCCCCTACACTTCGAGGGAGATGGAACCACTACACTCAAAGGGCACATGTTAAGCTCCTCCAACTTCCCTACCACCACAATTCATAAAGACCGGGACTGTGTAAATCATGTACACCAGTATGACTCAGTACCTGACATATGAATAAATGAATGAATTAGCTTGACCTTGTGGAGAGGAAACAAAAAGCCCATGCTCAGCTGATGCAGAATCTCTGGAGAGTATTTTGATCATTTTTGTCAGAAACCTTCTTTAAAAATTCCTTTTCTTCAACCTACCAATCTCAATTCTAGGAATTTATCTTAAGGAAATAACTGGGCAAGTGCTCACTGATATATGTACAAGGATAAGCAATATCTAATATTAACAAAATGAAAATCATTTACATGCCCAACAATTGTGGGGTGGATAAATAAGTTATGGTTCATTCAAACATTTGGAATATTATTTTGTCATTAAAATTTTTTTGTGGATGTATATTCATTGATATGGAAATGCCACTTGAAGCAGAAAATGACAACCTAAAAGAAAAATATCTGTGATTTGCAAATAGATAAATGATATCAAACTATAACCTGCAACACAAACAGTCTAAGTGCAAATAAAACATTGTAACACATTTTTAGGACTTATGTGTCAAGCTAAGATAACAGCAGCAGTAACACAACACAGATCCACACGTTCCAAAGACCACGGAATATTCCAGCAAGTCATCTAGTTTATAAATCTGACAAGTCACCGTCCAGATCATGCTTACTAACTTCTGCCATAAAACCACCCACGACTAACTCCAGTTCCTGAAATCCTGTAAGTATCCTAAACTCTGTCAAAATGATGTCTCTTGATCGGCATGTTTGATAAACCTAGTTTTTGTGTTCGACACTTTAGCTCCATGAATCAACAAAAGAACTAAATTTACTCAATTCTTTCTTTCTTTCCTTTTTTTTTTTTTTTTTTTGCTACAACACAGAAAAATTTTAGCCTGATATTTTCTTGGATGCTATCTTTTTAACCTCCATTTGGAGTATGTTGTGTGCCAAACTTTTTCAAATTATGAGCTAAGTTGTTTCAACTTATGAATATTATGAAATTTTCAGCAAAATTAAGATGTCACAAAACTGTAGATCTCATCAATTTTATTCCATTCCCAGAGGATATAAATACACCTAATTTTTAAAAGGAGCTTCATCAAAATATTCTTCCCATAAATCAAAATAGTTAAAGATAGTTCAAAAGTAATCTTGTATGTCATCTGAAGTCTCATTTATTCTGATCCTCCATAGATTTTATAAAGATGAACTTGTTTTCAAGCTCTACTTTTACTAATTTCAATTTGCCAAAATCCTCAAAACCTAAAGTTGCTTAGCATTCCCTCTGTGGACTACTTTGATTAAAGAATTCCAAAGGATTTTGAATAAAATATAACCAAACTTTAAAAGACAAATTTATATTAAAGTTGAATATCTTTTTAGAACATCTAGCTTGATTGAAAAGTAGATATTCAAATGCTTTAATGCTTCTAAGATCCATTTGATGATGGTTAACAAAGAGAATAATCATGTATTCACAGTCTGAAGTATTGTTTTGTTCAATATCACCATCATCACATTTTGTGCTTCAGTTGCTTTTGCACTACAACTAATTGTAAATGTATTTGTCATATATTTCTTATGTTTCTTTTTTTATTATGGCAAGAGCACTTAATATGGTATCTATCCCTTTAACAAACTTTTTAGTGTAAAATACAGTATTGTTAACTATAGGCACTGTGTTGCACAGCAGATCTCTAGAACTTACCCATCTTGTATAACTGAAACTTTACACCAGTTGAAGGCAACTCCCCATTCCTCTCTCCCTTCAATTCCTGGCCACCACCATCCTACTGTTGCTGTGAGTCTGACTATTTTAGATACTTCATGTAAGTGGAATCATGCAGTATTTGTCCTTCTGTGACTGTCTTATTTCACTTAGCAAAATGTGCTCCAGGTTCACCCATGTTGTTGCATATGGCAAGATTTCCTTCCTTTTCAAGGCTGGATAATATTCATTGTATGTATATGCTACACTTTCTTCATCCATTCGTCTGTCAATGGACATTTTGGTTGTTTCCATATCTTGGCTATTGTGAATGATGCTGCAGTGAAGATAGGGGTGCAGACATCTTTTCAAGTTAGTGTTTTCACTTCCTTCAGATAAATACTCAGACATGGAATTGCTGGATTGTATGGTAGTTCTACTGCTAATTTTTTGAGGAAACTCCATAATGTTTTCCATAGAGGGTACACCATTTTATAATCCCACCAACAGTGTGCCTAATTTAGTAAGAACATTATTTTACATTGTTCTGTGTCCCACAAAACTTTGTATTCACATTATTATCACAAAAATGAGAAATATATATTCACTTCTGATTTGTGTGTGTGTGTGAGGAAGAGTGGCCCTGAGCTAACGTCTGTGCCAATCTTGCTCTATTTTATATGTGGGACACCACCACAGCATGGCTCAATGAGTGGTGTGTAGGTCTGCCCCAGGGATCTGAACCTGCAACCCTGGGCCACCAGAGCAGACCATGCAAATTTTACCACTATGCCAGTGGCCCAACCCCCACTGTTGATTATTTTGACTGAATTTATAGTGGCAACATAAATAAGATCTGATGCTTTGCCTCAGACAGAACGAGTCTCCAAAAACTTCACTTTGATTTCATTAACAAGAAGAAAAATTAAGATGTGATTCAAATTAAATTAACTGATTTTCTACTTGAAGCATTTGATAACACTGGAAAGAAAAATTTCCCATAATTTAACTCTGCAAAATTTTACTTCTGCCAATAAAAGCAACACATTAACAGCTGTTGATGCACTTTTCACACATAGATGAAAAGACTTGGCTTGAAAATGAGTGAAATTAATTTAGAAGAATAGTCATTTGATCTAAATGAAAAGTCAGTATTCAAAGTAACACATAATCCACCTTCTGCATTACACATCTTAAATTATCATTTTTAGTCTTCTCTGATTAACCACTCAGTTTTGAATTTGATATTGATACTTCTTCAGCAGATTTATATCTTCTGATTTTCTATGGTCAGTGTTATTACTAGGGCCTCTATAATGGATGGCAAATGTTAACACACAAGCTGCAAATTACATGTTTCTTCCTCAACTTTATTGAGAAATAGAAATGTAACACTTAATTTTTTATTAAATATGAACTCATTTTCTTGAGCTCACTGATGCAAGGAGGGCTTATTGCAAAATTAAAAAGCATGGCCAAACAGTAAACAAATAGTTACAGATTTACACCATGTGATAAATTACAAAGCCACTCAAGCAAAACAGTTTAGACTACTCTCTATACACACTAGAGCAGGATTGCCCAGCCTCTATCTCCCACACATATATTTATAAACTCACATCATATAATCTCCACTGAAGACACTGATTGACAGCCTGAAGACACTGCATCTCACAGGCCATGGCAGAACTGGCTGGTGCACCAATTGACTGGCAAGGACAATAGAGTATGATACTTTCAGAAATGCAAAACGCCAGAAGGAGTGAATTATTCCTGTTCCTCATGTCAGAGAGAACTTCATTGTCATGCTGTCCTTGAAAAGGAGAAGTTGGTAACATTGTACCTGGAGAGAGTTGGGAGAAGAAAGAAGGGCTATCATTGGCCATCTCTCAGATTTAATCATGACTTAAATTTTGAACTCTGTCACTTCACCAGAAGGGACTTATCAGGCAAGACATTGGCAGAAGCTGGAAATCTAAAGGAGAGGTTGCCAAAGAAATAATGGGTTACTTTAATGCAAGTATTAGTCATAAGACTTCATTATGCATTGAAATATCTGGGATAAATTCTAAAACTCTTTGGACCTTGTTTGGTAGAATGAGACACATAGTCTCCCTAATTAAAGACCCAAATGCAAAGTGCAAATTAAAAATTCTAGAAGAAAATGTAGAAAAATATCTATGACTTTGGAGTACAGACAAATTTATCAAACAAGACAAGAGAGCACAAATTATAAAGAGAATTACTGAAAAAAATAAAACAGATACAAGAAGTATGGTGAAAATATAACACAGACAGCAAAAAGATATTTTCAAAATATGTAACAGATAAATTTAGGGTATCTAGGTCATATAAAAACTCCTGCAACCTATATTTCAAAAATACAACAACCAAACATACCAATTTAAATTGGGAAATGATATACATATATAAATTACAGAAGAATAAACAGGAATATGTCAATGAGATACAAGAAAAGATGATTAACTTCACTAACAGTAAAGGAAATGCATATTTTTAGAAGTCTGACAATATAGAGTGTTTTGACAGTATGAGTAAAGTCATATATAGGATTTCTCAGATACAAGTGGTGTAAACCAGTACAATACCTTTGGAGCATGATTTGAAAATAACCTATAAAAGTTGAAAATGTACATAATTAATGTTCCAACATTTCTTCTACTAGGTATTTACTCTAAAGAATCTTTCATGTAATCACACAAAGAGACATGTACAAAGATGTCCGTTATCTACCTGGAATAGCTGTTACCAGCAAATAGCTGGAAACAAGCTAAATATTCTTTAATCAAAAGATGGATAAATAAATTGTGGTGTATTTGTATGGCAGAAAACCACACAGCTTGCAAGAGTTACTAAATTTGATTTATATGTATCAACACTAGATTATTACAAAAACCAGCTTCTATACAGTATAATATGTTTTTAAGATTCATTTATGTTAGTGCATATAAATCAAGTTCATTCATTTTAACTGCTGTAGGATTTCCATAATTCTGAAGTTTGCATTTTTCACTCAATATTGTTTTAAAATGATACGTAAATCATGATGCATTTTGTAGAATTTTAAAACACATAAATCAGTTTTATACTTTGGCAAAGGACGAAAACATGTTTGGTAACCATGGAAACAAAACAGGCACAATACACTTCAGGATTGTAGTGGAAACTGGAAAGGGAGGTGAGGGAATAGATGGGAGAGAGATACAAAATGCTATAAGCTGCTTCTATAATGTTTTATTTAAAGAAAATAAAATGAGGGGGAAGAAGAAGAGATCTGAAGCAAATATAACAAAATCTGTTTAATCTGGGTGGTAGGTACATGGGTGTTTTATTACTCTCTATGCTTTTCTGAATGTTTGAGGTATTTCATTGTTTTAAAAATGTTTCAATATGAAAATTTCAATTATCCAAATCAAAAATAAAACTGTCTTCTAACATCTCCCTATACAATCAGATGACATTAGTGGCCTTTTTTTTCTTTTTTTTCCAGTATCTATCCTCCTTCATTTTCAACTTTAGTCTTTGTTTTAAGTCCTGAATTTTAGATTGCAGTTATTCTCGTTGAATGATGTTTTACAGCTTGAGGTTTCCTTTCAAAACTATTTTTTAATATTTGCAATCAGTTCCATAACTGTTTAAATAGTTTTGGTGAAAGGCACTAACAATTTTGCACCACAAGTCAATTCTTAATTTTGATGTAATTCATGAATGGCTAGTGAGTTTTTGATGATTTTATTTTTTGAAAGAATTCATGGTTGGTATATTTTCTAAGCCCTTGCGTTTATGAGGGTATCTTTCTGTCTCTGTCTTACATGAATAGCAACTTAGCTAGATATATCATTCACGAGTTAAGATGCTTTCTTTTCGAAATGTGTACATGTTGACCATTGTTTACTAACATTTAGCGTTACAGAGAAGTATTAAGCCAGTATGAATTTTGTTTCTTAGTCAAAATCTCTTGTTTGTTTTCTGTCTGAAAACTTACAGTTTTCTCTTATTTTGTAATTCAAAAATTTTTTCCAGGATTGTCATTAGTTTCTTTCATAATTAAATTTGCCTACACCATAATGAAACTTTTTGATATGTGCAATTTAGTGTGTTTCATCTCTAGGATGTTTTTTCAATTACGTTTTAAATATTTATTCTATTTCAGTGTTTTGGCTTCTTCCTTAAGAACAGAAATAATTGATTTTAGGTTAGATTTCCATTCTGTTGCCTTCTTTTTTTTAACAGTAGAGAATCAAACAAATTTAATAAAATGTATACATGGGAGAAACACAGGAAAACTGAGTAACTCACCAAAATGACTGAAGCCACTAATTTAAATACCATCTTCAGCTCAAGACAAAAGAGGATATTGTGGGTAGTGCTTTGGGACTTCAAAGGGGAGGAAGGCAATCCACATGGAGATGGAAAAGCAAATGTTTAGTAAACAAATGTTTACCATGCCATGCAGAGACAATGAGACATAGAGAGGATTTTGATCAAATGGGCCTTGCTAGGTTTCTCCCTGTCTACTACACTTAGTTCATATTATACTATGGTTATCTATTGTACTAGCTCCTTCCTGAAATAGGCCTTCTACCTTATTTATTTATTTATTTTTATTGAGGTAACATTGGTTTATAACATTATATAAATTTCAGGTGTTAATCATTATATTTCGATTTCTGTGTAGATTATGTCCTGTTCACCACTCAAAGACTA
Source organism: Equus quagga (assembly GCF_021613505.1). Taxonomy (NCBI): domain Eukaryota; kingdom Metazoa; phylum Chordata; class Mammalia; order Perissodactyla; family Equidae; genus Equus; species Equus quagga. Next base: position 95,964,479 of record NC_060274.1, read on the forward strand.
ATTACCATCCATCACCATACACATGTGCCTAATCACCCCTTGAGCCCTCCCTATTCCACCCTTCCTCTCTGGTAACCACTAATCCAATCTCTGTTGCTATGTGTGTTTGTTGTTGTCTTTATCTTCTATTTATGAGTGAGATCATACAGTATTTGACTTTCTCCCTCTGAATTATTTCATTCAGCATAATACCCTCAAGTTCTATCCATGTTGTCGCAAATGGCAAGATTTAATTGTTTTTATGGCTAAGTAGTATTCCATTGTGTTGGTATTTTACATCTTCTTTATCCATTCGTGCCTTGATGGGCACCTAGGTTGCTTCTAAGTCTTGGCTATTGTGAATAATGCTGCAATGAAAATAGGGGTGCTACAGCTTTATACATTTGTGTTTTCATGTTCTTTGGCTAAATACCCAGAAGTGGAATAGCTGCATGGTATAGTAGTTCTGTTCTTAATTTTCTGAGGAATCTCCATATTGTTCTCCGCAGTAGTTACACCAGTTTGCACTCCCACAAGCAGTGTATGAGAGTTCCCTCTTCTCCACATCCTCTCCAATGCTTTTTATTTCTTGTTAGTAATAGCCTTTCTGACAGGAGAGGAGGTGATATCTCATCGTAGTTTTGATTTGCATTTCCCTGATAATGATGTTGAACGTCTTTTCATGTGCTTGTTGACCATCTGTATATCTTCTTTGGAAAAATGTCTGTTCAGCTCTTTTGCCAATTTTTTAATTGGGTTGTTAGGGTTTTTCTGTTGTTGAGATGTATGAGTTCTTTATGTATTTTGGATATTAACCGCTTATCAGATATATGATTTGTAAATATATTCTCCCAATTCTTAGGTTGTCTTTTCGTTTTGTTGATAATTTCCTTTGCTCTGCAGAAACTTTTTAGATTGCTGTAGCTCCATTTGTTTATTTTTTCTATTGTTTCCTGTGTAGCCGCCCTGATGCAGGAAGGGTTAATAATCACTGGAAAAGGCTTGCCAACAAACTGTGACCCAGAGGTGAGAAGGCCAGTTAGCCAATGATGGGTAAGATCTCCAGGGCGGGGCAACCTAAGCCAGGCATGGTCGCCTGGGGGCACAGATGGAGACACGATATGGGGAGCAGGAGGTGCCATTGCCTAGGAGGACTTGCATGCTCCGAGATAAAAATATAGGAGCACAGCAATAACATGATAATATTGAAACAGAGGCCGAGGGAGGGCTCCTTGAGAAATCACTAAGAATTCTTGGCATTCGCTAATTACATTGTCCAGAACACCTGTGTATGTTTAACAGATGTAAGCTATGTATATATTGAAAAGCTGGTTATGATAAACTCAGAGTGGCCATCAGCCCTCTCCGCATTTATCCTGATGTGTACATTGGATTGTGACACAGACATCCTGGACTTTTATCTTTGGGGATGTTTTTGATTATTGTTTCAATCTCCTTACTGGTGATTTGTCTAGTCAAATTCTTTATTTCCTCTTGATTCAGTTTTGGAAGGTTGTATGAGTCTAAGAATTTTTCCATTTCTTCTAGATTATCCAATTTGTTGGCATACAGCTTTTTGTAGTATTAGTTTGTGTTTTTTACTTTTATTTTTTATTTATTCTTTTAAATTTTATTTATTTATTTTTTATTTCAATAACATTGGGTTATAACATTATATAGCTTTTGATGTACATCATAATATATTTTGAATTCTGTGTAGATTACATCATGTTCACCACCCAAAAACTAATTATAGTCCATCCCCTCACATGTGAGCGTGATCACCCCTTTTACCCTCTCCCTTCCCCCCTGGTAACCACCAATCCATTCTCTGTTGCTATGTGTTTGTTTGTCGTTGTTTTTATCTTCTACTTACCAGTGAGATCATACAGTATTTGACTTTCTCCCTCTGATTTATTTCACTCAGCATAATACCCTCAAGCTCCATCCATGTTGTCACAAATGGCCAGATTTCATCATTTCTTATGGCTGAGTAGTAGTCCATTGTGTATAAATACCACATCTTCTTTATCCATTTGTCCCTTGATGGGCACTTAGGTTGCTTCCAAGTCTTGGCTATTGTGTATAATGCTGCAATGAACATAGGGGTGCAAGTATCTTTATGCTTTTGCATTTTCAAGTTCTTTGGATAAATACCCAGCAGTGGGATAGCTGGATCATATGGTAGATCTCTCCTTAATTTTCTGAGGATATTCCATACTGCTTTCCATAGTGGCTGCACCAGTTTGCACTCCCACCAGCAGTGTACAAGTGTTCCCATCTCTCCACATCCTCTCCACCATTTGTTGTTTCCTGTCATTTAGTTATAGCCATTCTGACTGGAGTGAGGAGATACCACATTGTAGTTTTGATTTGCATTTCCCTGATAGCTAATGATGTGGAGCATCTTTTCATATGCCTGTTGGCGATCTGTATATCTTCTTTGGAGAAATCTCTGTTCAGATCTTTTGCCCATTTTTTAATTGGGTTGCTGGTTTTTTTGTTGTTGAGCTGTATGAGTTCTTTGTATAATTTGGATATTAACCCCTTATCTGATATATAGTTTGCAAATATCTTCTCCCAATTGTTAGGTTGTCTTTTCATTTTGTTGGTAGTTTCCTTTGTTGTGCAGAAGGTTTTAGTGTGATGTAGTCCCATTTGTTCATTTATACTTTTGTTTCCCTTGCCCTGTCAGATGTGGTACTTGAAAATAAGACTGATGTCAAAGAGCATCTACTCCCTATGTTTTGTTCTAGAAGTCTCACGGTTTCTGGTCTTACATTCAAGTCTTTAATCCATTTTGAGTGGATTTTTTGGCCATGGTGTAAGGGAATGGTCTACTTTCATTCTTTTGCATGTGGCTGTTCAGTTTTCCCAACACCATTTATTGAAGAGACTCTCCTTTCTCCATCGTATGCTCTTGGCTCCCTTATCGACTATTAGCTGTCCATAAATGTGTGGGTTTATTTCTGGGCTCTTCATTCTGTTCCATTGATCTGTGTATCTGTTTTTGTGCCAGTACCATGCTCTTTTGGTTACTATGGCTTTGTAGTATATTTTGAAATCAGGGGGTGTGATACCTCCAGCTTTGTTCTTTTTTCTCAGGAATCCTTTGGCTATTTGGGGTCTTTTGTTGTTCCATATAAATTTTAGGATTCTGTGTTCTATTTCTGTGAAAAATGTTGTTGGAACTTTGATAGGGATTGCGTTGAATCTATAGATTCCTTTAGGAAGTATGGACATTTTAACGTTGTTAATTCTTCCAATCCAAGAGCATGGAATATATTTCCATTTCTTTGTGTCTTCTTCGATTTCTTTCAACATTGTTTTATATTTTTCAGTGTGCAGAACTTTCACCTCTTTGGTTAAGTTTATTCCTAGGTATTTTATTCTTTTTGTTGCAATTATAAATGGTATTGTATTCTTAATTTCTCTTTCTGCCACTTCGTTGTTAGTGTATAGAAATGCAACCGATTTTTGTACATTGATTTTGTATCCTGCCACTTGACTGTATTCCTTTATTGTTCCTAAAAGTTTTTTAGTGGATTCTTTAGGGTTTTCTAGATATAAAATTATGTCATCTGCAAAGAGTGACAGTTTCACTTCTTTTCCAATGTGGATCCCTTTTATTTCTTTTTCTTGCCTGATTGCTCTGGCTAGGACTTCCAATACTATGTTAAATAAGAGTGGGCATTCTTGTCTGGTTCCTGTTCTTAAAGGGATAGCTTTCAGTTTTTCTCCATTGAGAATGATATTTGCTGTGAGATTGTCATATATGGCCTTTATTATGTTGAGGTATTCTCCTTCTATACCCATTTTATTTAGAGTTTTTATCATAAATGGATGCTGTATCTTGTCAAATGCTTTCTCTGCATCTATTGAGATGATCATATGATTTTTCTTCTTCGTTTTGTTAATGTGGTGTATCACGTTGATAGATTTGCGGATGTTCAACCATCCCTGCATCCCTGGAATGAAACCCATTTGATCATGATGTATGATCTTTTTAATGTATTGCTGTATTCGATTTGCTAGTATTTTGTTGAGGATTTTTGCATTGATGTTCATCAGTGATATTGGCCTGTAATTTTCCTTTTTTGTGTCGCCTTGTCTGGTTTTTGTATCAGGATAATGTTTGCTTCATAGAATGAGTTAAGAAGCCTCCTCTCCTCTTCAACTTTTTGGAAGAGTTTGAGAAGGATAGGTATTAAGTCTTTTTTGAATGTTTGGTAGAATTCACCAGTGAAGCCATCTGGTCCTGGACTTTTATTTTTTGGGAGGTTTTTGATTGCTGTTTCAATCTCCTTACTCGTGATAGGTTTATTCAAAGTTTCTACTTCTTCTTGGTCCAGTTTTGGAAAGTTGTATGTTTCTAAGGATTTATCCATTTCTTCTAGATTATGCAATTTGTTGGCATATAGCTTTTCATAGTATTCTCTTACTATTTTTTATATTTCTGAGGTGTCCACTGTAATTTCTCCTCTTTCATTTCTGATTTTATTTATTTGAGCCTTCTCTCTTTTTTTCTTGGTGAACCTAGCTAAGGTTCCATCAATTTTGTTTATCTTTTCAAAGAACCAGCTCTTGGTTACATTAATTTTTTCTATTGTTTTTTAGTCTCTATATTGTTTATTTCTGCTCTGATTTTTATTATTTCCTCCCTTCTGGGCTTTGTTTGTTGTTATTCTTCCAGTACCTTTAGATGCGCTTTTAGATTGTCTATTTGGGATTTTTCTTCTTTGTTGAGGTAGGCCTGAATTGCTATGAACTTCCCTCTTAGATATGCTTTTGCTGTATCCCACAGATTTTGGCATGTCGTATTTTCATTTTCCTTTGTCTCCAGGAATTTTTTGATTCCTCCTTTGATTTCTTTATTGACCCAATCATTGTTCAGTAGCCTTTTGTTTAATCTCCACAATTTTGTGGCTTTTCTGGTTTTCTTCCTGTAGTTCATTTCTAGTTTCATTCCTTTGTGGTCAGAAAAGATGCATGGTATTATTTCAATCTTCTTAAATTTATTGAGACTTGTTTTGTGGCCTAATATGTGATCAATCCTGGAGAATGTTCCATGTGCATTTGAAAAGAATGTGTATTCTGTGGTTTTGGGATGGAATGTTCTGTGTATATCTACTAAGTCCATCTGGTCTAATGTGTCCTTTAAGGCTAGTGTTTCCTTATTGGTCTTCTGTTTGGATGACCTATCCATTGTTGTAAGTGGAATGTTAAAGACCCCTACTATTATTGTATTACTGTCTATTTCTCCTTTATGTCTGTTCATAATTGCTTTCTATATTTAGGTGCTTCTATGTTGGGTGCATAGATATTTACAAGTTATATTTTCTTGTTGGATTGTTCCCTTTATCATATGTAGTGCCCGTCTTTGTCTCTTGTTACAGTTTTTGTTTTAAAGTCTATTTTGTCTGATATAAGTATTGCTACCCCAACTTTCTTTTCATTGCCATTTGCATGGAGTATATTTTTCCATCCCTTCACTTTCAGTTTGTGAGTGAGTTTAGATCTGAAGTGTGTCTCTTGTATGCAGCATTTATATGGTCTTTTTTGATATACAATTGGTCACCCTATGCCTTTTGATTGGAAGATTTTGTCCCTTGACATTTAAAGTAGCTATTGATAAGAATTTGTGATAATATCATTTTGCTACTTTTTTCTGGTTGTTTTAGTAGTTATTCTCTATTCCTTTCTTCTCTTGTTCTCTTCCCTTGTGGTTTGATGTCTTTCTTTAGTATTATATTTGGGTTCCTTTCTCTTCATTTATTGCATATTTATTATAGGTTTCTGGTTTCTGATTACCAAAAGGTTCATATATAATAGCCTATGTACATAGCAATCTATGTTAAGTTGATGGTCTCTTAACTTTGACTTCTTGCTAAAATCTCCTCTCTTACTCTCCTAGCATGATTTATGTTTTTGATATCATATGTAAACTCTTTTTTCTGTGTGTGTATCCATTACTCTCTTATCACGGAAATAGATAATTTTGCTACCTTTGTCTTTTGGCCTTCATATTAGCTTCATAGGTGGTTGATCTGCTACCTTTACTAAATATTTGCCTTTATCAGAGATTTTATTGGATTATTTTGGTAATTTTCTTATTCCTATTTGTGGTCTTTTCTTTTCCATTTAAATAAGTCCATTTAGAATTTCTTATAAGGCTAGTTTCTTGGTGATAAATTCCTTTAGTTTTTGCTTGTCTGGAAAAATCTTATATCTCCTTCTATTCTGAAGGATAAACTTGCTGGGTAGAGTATTCTTGGCTGTAGGTTTTTTTCCTTTCATCACTTTAAATATATCATGAAATTCCCTTCTAGACTGTAAGGTTCCTGCTGAGAAGTCAGCTGATAGCCTGATGGGGTTTCCTTTGTCTGTAACTTGTTGCCTTTCTCTTGTGGCTTTTTAGGGTTCTTTCTTTATCTTTAATTCTTGACATTTTAATTATAATGTGTCTTGGTGTGGGCCTTTTTGGGTTTATCTTGTTTGCTGCTCTCTGTGTTTCCTGTAACTGGATGTCTGTTTCCTTCCTTAAGTTATGAAAGTTTTCAGCTATTATTTCTTCAAATAGATTCTCTGCCTCTTTGTCTCTCTCTTCTCCTTCTGGTACACACATAATACAGATGCTAGCATGCTTGATATTGTCCCAGAGGTCTCTTAGACTGTCATTCTTTTTAATTTTTTTTCTTTTATCTGTTCAGCTTGGTTGATTTCCTCTAGTGTTCCATCCAGCTCACTGAGCTGTTCTTCTCTATCATCTACTCTGCTATTCAGTCCCTCTAGTAAATTTTTCATTTCCATTATTGTATTCTCCATTTCTGATTTGTTCTTTTTTATATTTTCCAATTCTTTGTTGTAGTTCTCACTGAGTTCATTCATTCTTCTCCCAAGATCAGTAAGCATCCTTATGACTATTAGTTTGTACTCTTTATCAAGTAGATTGTTTATCTCTGTTTCATTTAGTTCTTTTTCTGATGACTTGTCCTTTTCTCTTATTTGGAACATATTCCTTTGTCTGCTCAGTTTGCCTCATTCTCTTTGCTTACATCTGTGTTTTAGGTAGAGGGGCTACGTCTCCCAATCTTAGAGAAGTTGTCTTATGTAAGAGATGCCTTATGAGGCCCAGCACTGTGCTTCCCTTTTGTCATAAGTTCCAAATCTTCCAGGAGTGTCCCCTGTGTGGGCTATGTGTGTCTTTTTGTTGTTGCAGGGTTACTTTTGCTGCATATACCTGAGGAGGTGAGGCTGTCTCCCTAGCTGGCTGGTTGTAATGCTCTGCTGCCTGTGGCTGCTATGGCCCCTTCAGTCACTTTACTGGGTATGGGGAGCCACAGCACAGTTGGCTGCAAGGTCTAATAGCACACTCCTGCTGCAATTTTTCTGTTATGTGAGTAGGTCCCCAGCATGGCTGGTTCCTAGGCTCAGGGGCTTACAATTGCTGTGGACCTCTGGCTTGCAACACTGTTTTCAGCCCTCTCAGGAGTGCAGCTGGGTGGGGCCTGCCTCAGGCGTAGCAGCACATAATTGTTTCAGGCATTGGAAGGTGGGGCCAATTCCCTATGTGGCCGTTTGAGAAGTGCAAGTCTGCTGCAGCTGACAAGCCCCACCCTGTCAACACAGTCCTGCCCCATGCACATACCCCAACCCACTGAAGCAGCCCCACTCACCTCACTGCAGAGTCCCCACACATTCTACCAATTCAGGCCCACTTCTTGCACACACTCTGCCCACTGCACACACTCTACCCTGCAGAGGTGGGCCCACTCACCCTGCTGCAGATGTCTCACATGCCCTGCCTATGTTGGCCAAACAAGTTGACTGAGGGCTTGCTGTTGGGTGGGGTCATCCCTAGGGAGGGCTGCCTTCCCTGGATGAATTGGATTAAATTGGTGCTCTTGTTGGTGGGGCAGACCCCTGTGCTAACAGGCCAGGGGAAGAACTCCAATGACATCTGCCAGTGTCTATGTCAGCATGCCTATTCTAGGTCACAATAATGGCTGCTGCCTATGTCTCAGTCCCTGGGGAGGTGGTCCCAGCCTGAGGAGGTCTCACCTCTTGCTGAGATGCACCTAGAGCCTATCAAGTGAGTCTCTTTCCACCAAAGGACCATGCAGCTTTCTTTCTGGTGATTTTATGTTGCTTTCTGAAATGGGTGAATTTGTGTGTTGGCCTTTTAAGAGCATGCTTTTCTTTCTCTTATGTCCAATAGCTTTTCTGGGGGCATTGTCCATTGTTGTTAATAGCCAGCAAAGCCAGATATTATGACACTTGTATTGGTTGTGCTGAGTCCAAAAGTTGCTTATCGTGGCAAAGCTCTCCTGTTCAGATCCCTCACTCTTCCAGGGAAAGCTTTGTACCTTAGATTACTTCTAGCCATGAAGCTCTGTCACTAAGATATGACTTTTTCCTCTCCAGAAAGGAATTTCTGCCTATTCCACCTCAGTCAGCACTGTCCCTTATTGTGGAGGGTTTTCAGTTTTCTCTCAGGGGTAATTGTTCCAAGATTGGCTGTAAATTTGTTGTGTCCATAGGAGGAGGTGAGTTTGGAGTCCTCCTACACTGCTATCTTGATGCCGGATCTGTTGCTTTCTTATGGACAAAATTCTTTATTACTGTTTTAACTCATTGTCTTCTTCTCTTCATCTTCTGGTTGAGATTCTCATATTCATATTCCACATCACTTGAGTTTTTTCTCCTGTTATTATTTCCATTTATTACCTCCAAAGTAGGTTTTAATTTGAGATTATGTTCTTGTATTCTTGAAACTTTGTCTTATTTCAACAAATTTCTTATTCATCTTGGCTTTTGCATCTCAGCTCTGTTGTTTCCCAACAAACCTAGTAACAGTATTATGTCAATAATAGTCCTACTCCTGTTGAGTTTCCATTTGGTTGCTATTAGCATCATTCTCCCAGATCCCCACTCCTGGGATGGAATGGGAAATGGTTGTTATTGTTAGATAGTATCCAAATTTCCCAGTGTCTAGTGGCATTCACTGCTATACCCTGACTCACCAGGTGGAATCCTGTGCTGTGCACATGACAGGGTACATGGGTACTTCAAACCAGTACAGTAGGTGAAAATCTACCATTCTCATCATGCCTTGCTGCTGCTGAGTTTGTCTCTTCTTTCACCTAAGGAGGCTACTCATCAGAAGTTCAGTGTGCCATTTCTAGCAAACTCCCTTACCATTTATTGGCAAACACAGTAGCTGAATAGATATAAAAAGATAAGTAGTAATGAGGGGTAGCTGAGTACAAGGGTAAACCAATCACCTCCAGAAGCAGCAGTCATGCATGTTGAAGTACATGAGCCAATCATCTCTTTGGTATAAATCTGCCAAATATATCTATTCTGAGGTGAAATCTAGAGAAAAAGAAGAGCTATAATTTCCTTCTACCTACTTCTTAGGGCTAGCAGGCTGCTATGTTTCAGGGAATGTGCAAGCCAAATTTGTGCTTTTCAATTAACTCCTTGGTATTTTTTGCTAAATAGAAGTTCCTTCTGGATTTTAGCACCAAGTTGTCTGCCAAGTCTTAGTTTTTGGTGCCAGTCTAGTTTTGTTGTTTTCTACAAGTTCACAGGAAGTGTTGGAAAAGCCACTGTCAGAGAATGCCAATTTGACGCTTTCTTAGACAATAAAGGGAAATTATTAATTATTCAAGTAATTTTGCATGGGTTTTTAAAAAAATAATTGACATATTAAAAATAAACTGATCTGAAAAGATATTTTAAAGTAATTCCTACAAATCAAATTCTCCTCTCTGCTTGTATATTTGAATCATGATCAAACTATGTTTTTACTATAACTACAGATATTCAAAGTTGTAGGAAAAATTACTGGTGAAAAACTGTGAAAGGTCAAATTCCCAACTTCACTAACATCATGTAAGTGTTTAAGAATGTTAGTAATAGGTATTGTTGCATCAGTAGGTATGGTCATATCATCCATAGATATATGATATAGATATGGAGGAATATACATTGTAGACATTCCTATATTATATATATACTCATACTGTCTATGAATTTCACATCCATGAGCATTTTACAACTCAGCTCAATTTGTTAAGTGTATTAAACAATCATCTAATATACTCTAGGTGCTCTGAGAGATAAAAAGATGAATGAGATATTTTTCCTCTTTTTATTGTTAAAGGAACTGATAAATAGGAGAAATTTAGCTTTCATACTCTGAATAATTCATTCACAAATATTTGATGCCTACCATGTACCAAGTAATGTGCTAGGACTGGGATTTACAATAGAAAAAAAAAAATAGTCATTGCCGTCATAGGTGAGGAAGGGGCTGGGAAGGGGAAAAGGCAAATATTGAGAAGAGTCACTAAGAAGATGGTATTTGAATGATGTAAGGAACCCAAGGAAGAGAAAGACTCTGACTTGAAGAAAAGCTTACCGCAGCTGCAGGGTCAACTACAGCTTAAAGAGTAGGGGGTGGAGAGTGTCATAATAGATGGAGTTGAAGAGTCAAGCAGGAGTCAGACGACACATGGCCATCTAAGCCAGGGGAAGGATGCTGGGATTTTTTTAAGTGTAATAGGAAAAGAATGAAGGGGTTTAAGCAAGTAAGTTTGCAGAGAGATATTCTTTAAAATAACCATAGTTAATGTATCCATTCACAGTATTAAACGGCAAAGTGGAAGTTTTCACAGGAAACTGGAAACTATAAAAACCAACCAAAAGGAGATTCTAGAACTCAAAAGTATAGGAATTAAAATAAGGACCAATAGATATGCTCACCAGCAGATTTGACAAGCTGAAAAAGGAATTAGTGAACAAAGATTAGGTCAGGAAAAATATCCAGGCGGAAGCAAAGAGACGAAAGGATGAAAATAGAGAAAGGGGCATGTGATACATGTGAGACGTGTGTAGTCTAAAGGAAGAGGGAGGAAAAGTCCTACAGAAGAAGCCATATTTGAAAAGATGATGGAAAAGAATTTTCCAAAACCAATCAAGGACATCAAATCACAGACACAAAAGCATCAAAGCCCTGTGAATATAAAGAATATCACACCTAGGCACACCATCATGAATCCGCTGAAAATAAAAGAGAAAGAAAAAATCTATAAAGCTACCAAATCTCGCAATAATGGATCACGTACCTGTAAAGATGCAACAATAAGACTGACAACTGACCTCTCAACAGAAGAACCCAAATGAGGCCAATAACAGTAGAAAGTTATCTTTAGAGGTTCAAAGAAAATAACTGCAAACCTAAAATTCAATAATCAGTGAAAATAGCTGTCCAAATGAGGGAGAAATTAAGATACTTTCAAAAATGAAAACTTAGAGTATTTGTTACCAGCAGACCCACACGAAAGGCTCTAACAAATGACAAGAAGGAAAAGGACACCAGAAAGCAGCTCAGAGATGTAGGAAGGAGTGAAGTAGGTACACACGCAATTAAGAAAGGGCGAATATCTAGGTAGTTGAAAAAATATTAATTATATCACTTCAATATATCAGGCATACATAGGATAATCTCTAGAGAGCCTACTAAGATTTTTTTTCTGTTCTTTTTTGTTGTTGTTGTTTGGAAGATTAGCCCTGAGCTAACATCTGCTGCCAAACCTCCTCTTTTTGCTCAGGAAGACTGGCCCTGAGCTAACATCCGTGCCCATCTTCCTCTACTTTGTATGTAGGACGCCTGCCACAGCATGGCTTGCTAAGCGGTGCCGTGTCTGCACCCGGGATCTGAACTGGTGAACTCGGGCTGCCGAAGCAGAATGTGTGCACTTAACCACTGTGCCACCTGGCTGACCCCAAGTGCCTACTATTAAGATTTTTTAAATGTAAAAGTAGCAAACCAATAGAAGGGAAACATGGAGTAATAAAAAGTGCTTAATCTATCCAAAAGTGACCAAAAAGAGAGAGAGAGAGAAAGAAAACAACGTGTGTTAGTTAGAAAACAAATAGTAAAATGGTAAATTTAAAAAAAAAAAAAGCAATGGTAATAATAACAATATTGTAATATTGGGTTAAAAGAAACCAAACTATGTATTGTTTATGTGACAATCTTAAATATAAGAACATAAAAAGATTGAAGGAATAAACTGTGATACACTCATACAATGGAATATTATTCAGCCAAAAAAGAAACTATTGATACATACAACAATATGGATGAATCTCAAAATAATTATTCTGCATGAAAGAAGCCAGGTTAAAAAAAAAAAGTATATACCTTATTACCAATTTATATAAAATTCTAGAAAATGCAGATGAATCTATATTGACAGATATTAGATCACCGGTTACATGTAATGGGGCTGGAGGAAGGGATGGATTACAAAGGACCTCGAGGAAATTTGTGGACCTGAAGGAAATGTTGGTTATCCTGAATGCGGCGATTGTTTCTCAGGCGTATATACATACCAAAACTGATCAAATTATGCATCTTAAATATGTGCAGTTTAGTGTACTTTAATTGTATCCCATCACAGTTGTAATAAAAAATAAAATAGAAAACAAATAAGTAATAGAAAAATTAACGAAGCCAAAATTTCGTTCCTTGGAAAGACTGATAAGATTTATAAATGCCTGGCAGAGATGGTGAAGAAAAAAATACAAGAAGAAACTGGCACAAATTCTCAATATTCTGAATAAAAAAGAGGGCGTCATTGTCATAAAACTAAATTTGAAGTTTTAAATGAAATGTATAAAAATCATACTAAAGCTGACATGAGAAGAAATAAAATATGTGTGTGTGTGTATATATATATATATATATACAAGAAGAAATGGAATATATTATATGCACGCGCACACACATGACTTTAGCAGTGAAATTTCTAAACATTTATGGACAAAATAATGCCAACCTTAACCAAATATTTTCAGATAATGGTGAAAATATTCCCCAATTCATTTCTGAGGTTATCATAATCCTATGCCAAAACTTTAAAATATGACAAAGAAAATATGAAAGGTAATATATCATGAGCACGTTGTGTTTATTCCAGAAATGAAATGTTGGTTTAACATTAGGAGATTAATGTAATTCCCCAATAAAGGAGAAAATTCATCATCCACCCATGGTATAAACTCTTAGCAAACTAAAGAATATCTACAGGAAATAATTCAGAAGGCATAATACCTAAGGATGAAAAGATGAATGTTTTCTCCCCTGAAAGCAAAAATAAGACATGCATTTCTACTATCATCCCATCTGTTTAACCTTACCCTGGAGGTTCAGGCCAGTGCAATAAAGCAATAGAAAGATGTAAGGTATACCAGGTTTATATAGGGACAGATAAATTATCATTATTTGCAGTCAGCATTGCGTTCATAGGAAATCCAAATATGCTACAGATTAATTATTTGAACTAATGAGTAAATGTCCTAAGATTTCTGGATACAAGATCAATATGCCTTCATCAATTGTATTTTTCTATATCAACAAAGAAAAGAAATTTAAAATTTGGTTCTCTTTACCACATCAAAAGGCAACAAATACGTAGGAATAAGCCTAATACTGTGTATAAGATTTCTACCAGGAAAATTAAACAAAATGCATTGCTGAAAAAGAAAATGTAAATAAACACATAGATGCACCATATTTATGGCTTGGAAGTCTAAACATTGTAAAAATCTCAATTCCATCTAAAGACATCTTTAGATTTTATGCAATCACAATAAAATGCCCACTATATTACGTGTTTATGTGTAAATTGCTAGGCTTATTGTATAATCTCTAAGGCAATACAATGGAACAAGAACAACCAGGTTAACCTGAAGAGGGCATACTCTATTAGATATCAACACCTATTAAAAAGCTACAAAATAAAAACTATTGATGTACTGTTGGTGCAAGGATAGAAACATTATTACTGAAATTGAATAGCGACCTCAGAAATATACTACCCATATAAGGACATTTGACTAAAACAAATGTTGGCACTCGAGGGAAGGGCAGAGTCTTTGCAATTAATAGTACTGCATTAATCGACTATTGGAATGAGGGGAAAATACTTGACCCCCTACCTCACATCATTCACAGAAGTCAATTCTTAGTTAATTGTGGATCGGAAAATGAAAGGCAAAACAACAAATCTTCAAGAAAATAACATAGGAGAATGTCTTTCTTTTTTTTAAAGATTGGCACCTGAGCTAACATCTGTTGCCAATCTTCTTTCTTCTTCTTCTTCTTCTCCCCTAAACCCCCCAGTACATAGTTGAATATTCTAGCTGTGAGTGCCTCTGGTTGTGCTATGTGGGACACCGCTTCAGCATGGCCTGATGAGCTGTGCCATGTCCGTGTTCAGGATCTGAACTGGCGAAACCCTGGGCCACCAAAGTAGAGTGCACAAACTTAACCACTTGGCCACGGGGCCAGCCCCTAGGAGAATATCTTAATCACTGTAGTACAGGCAAATTTTTCTTAAATTGGACTCAAAAAGCATCATTCATAAAGGAAATGATAGATTGACAAACTGAACATTAAAATTAAAGAATGACACGTCCCCAAAGGACATCTAATTGAAATTAAAGAATTAAATGACATTAAAGAATTAAGATTAAAGAATGAAAGGTCCTGAAAGGATATCAATAAGGGAAGGAAAAGGCACACCACTGAATGCAACAAGATAGTTGTAGAACAAGATATTCACAAAGGGCTCAAATCCAGAATATATAAAGAATGCCACATAAAAATAAAAAAAAGTTACAATCTCCTCTCCACCCCCCAAAAATAGGTAAGTGACTTGAACAGGTACTTCATAATTGATATATGACATATATAAATGGCAGATAAGCATATTAAATGTTGCTCAGTATCATTAGTAATTTGGTAAAAAATGGTCCTACATACTTACAGAAAGGCTAAAATTCAAAACGTCTACAACGCCGAGTGTTGGCAAGGAAGAAGAGCAACTAGAATTCTCAGACACCGTGGATGGAAGTGTAAATTGATGCTACCACTTTGGAAAACTGGCAGCAAAGTGAACACATCCCTTCCACCTGATCCAATTCCTAGGTGTACATACACACCAGAGAAGTGTATATGCACAAAAGACTTGTACAGAATTTCTAAAGCAGCATTATTCATTATACTTCTAAACTGAGGACAGTCCAAATGACTGCCAAAAGTAGCATGGAGAAAATATTTTTGAAGGGTCTTCTAAGAAGCTAATAACGTTCTAATTCTTGACTTGAGTTGTGATTATTCCTCTTGTGTATTCATTTTGTTACAATTTTTCTAACATTTTTGGGAATGAATTAACATTACACTTAAAAATATATATTTATTGTAATTGGAGAAGCAATTGCAATAATCTCTCTGCAGGATACCAGAGGCTTGGGCTAATTTGCTGTTGGTGGAGATGGAAAGACATGGGTGGATTTGAGATTATATTTTAGAAATAAAGGAATAGAAGCTATAAGAGGTACAGATGGATTGCATGTGGGAGAGGGCTAATAAAGAGGATTTCTTTGAAGTTAGCTTTAATGGTATTGATCATAACATGGTTCACTAGTTACTATTTTCAGACAAGGCCAGACAAAAGAAAACAATTTTATCCTTGTGTCAGTGGTTATTTTTCAGTTCTAAATTGAGTTAAGCTTTGGGGGAACTTCTAAATATTCTTTTTTCATTCCAGTGCCTTTGTCATTTTATTTTAATATATCATTCTCCTTGGTGTAGGCTAAGATTGGAGAGGAGACAGCAATCGTAATTAGAGAAGCTCCTCTCTCAGCAGTTCACACTAGACCTCAGAATGAATGTGCCAGATACTGAACATCAAGGAAAATTTCAAATCAGTCTTCAAATTCAAAACTACTAGGGAGTTTAGATAAGCTTCGAGATGACCTTAAATTTCAATTTGTATAACTCCAGCTGCAAAAAAAAAAAGAAAGGTTACACTTGTTCATCTTACCTCTTAATGGAAGCGATTCAGATGAAAGTGACCAGGCGAAATTTTTGAGACTTGAAGCTGTCAGATCTTAGATTTGCATGTCACAGCAGAGGAAAGAGCTGTTTCTCAACCGCTTTAACATACTGCACTCAAATTTGTTGTGAGATCCTTAGTTGGTCATATCAAAATAGGAGTGTTCTCTCACTTTCCAGGGTACTTATGAACGACTCAAGGTACGCTCTGACATAGGGGCAGCAGATTTCTACTCCCAAGGTGGTGGCAGAAATGATGGAAGTCCCAGAGGTGGAGCTTCTGAGCAGTGCCTTTGATGAACTCCGGGATATGATCCAGATTGGTGTCCCAGGAAATGAGCAACAGCCAGGACTGATTCTTAGACTTGTGTAAGCATGGCCTGGCGATGGTTAGGAAGGGATGACACTTTGTATAGGACTGACCAAGCAACTGGAAGCACTGAACATGTGAGCTAGTAATATTTGTACCCTTGTTTGGAGAAGTCAGGGACAACCCAATTTTACCAATACCACATGGAGAATCTACAAGGTATGCTGAGAAAATGTTTTATTGCCTGAAGTTCTAGATTGTTTCATTTTCTGAAGTTCTAAAATCTTTAGAAATGAAAGAAAATGTATCAGAGACATAGCACTTCTGCATAAAAATATTATAGTATCTCAATTTTTATCCTAAGGCAAACTGGGACCCTCATAAATAAGATGCTACTACCTCTTATAATTTTGAAAATGCCATTTAGTGATACATGGTTGAGTATTTTTAATAAACTAACCTTCATTCACCCGAATAAATATTGACATTTGTTCATCAAATGGTTTTAAGAGATTCATAAAACACTTTCTCCTTAATTTTATGATTTCAATTGTTATGATGAAAATAAATTAAGATGATATTCAAGGTGAAGTTATGATAGCTGATTTTTCTTTCAGCTTTATGGAGTGAATATTTTCATTCATTTTTGTTTAATTTACATGAACAGGAAAATTTAGTAGCTTTATCATTAGGTTTTATTATTAAGGTTAAGTTAATTTCTCTGTGGATAGTTGAAAACGACTTATATTCTTGTTTTAAATTATAGTATGGTGTAAAACAGGAATGATTACTTCATTTTGATTTTAAATATACCTGTGCCCTACAGATTTTGAATGGCATATGGGAGAAACAAGAATGAATAGCTTGGAGTCAGAGTATTTGTTCTATTTAGGTGACACAGATATCGAATGTTCCTGAAGGACTTGGATTTAAGGATATAAAGTATATTCATCAGCAGATTGCTTCTTAGTTATTCTTAGAAGCAGCATATGGGCCACCAAGGCCTGCCAGGAAATAATTTATATAGTCCTCCATAGCACTGGGAGCCGCTGATTCTCAATTGAAAATCAATACAGTAAAAGAGAAAAATTTGATTAAAATGAACATAAACATTTCGAAAAACAAGTTTTCTTTTGAAAATATGTTTGTTAATATTTTCAACTTGTGGTTGATGGTTAGAAATGCAGTTGAAATTTAAAAATAGATGAAACTTTTTCAATCATTTTTTAAATAGGTTGTTAACCAAAGAAGTAAAGTGTGCCTTATTTTTATTTTAAAAAATTACTGTAAAATATATGCATTTTTAATATAGAAAGTTATAGCAACTAGAGAAAGTGGAATATTTTAATATTAACTTCTTAGTTTAAATTAATTGAAGATATTATTAAAAACTCTCCAATTTTCAGGATTTATATGTAGAATTCACCTCTATTATGACATTGTTACAAGGTTTAGTAGTGTTTTGATTGGGATTCACCTTCCAATCCAAATTAGGTTAATACTAATGAGTGCCTACCATGTAAGAAATCACACTACAAAGAACTTTCCCACGATAGAACAATTAAACTTCAAGAAAACTGTAAGGAACTAACATAATGTCCAATTTTAGCAATGAAAAATCTGAGGTTCTGCCTAGCTAAATGACTCAACGAGAGTATCATGGCTATTAAGCGTCAGAGCAAGAATTAGAGCCAGTTTTTTTTTTTTTTTTTGAGGAAGATTAGCCCTGAGCTAACATCTGCTGCCAATCCTCCTCTTTTTTCTGAGGAAGACTGGCACTGAGCTAACATCCGTGCCCATCTTCCTCTACTTTATATGTGGGACACCTGCCACAGCCTGGCTTGAAAGGAGTGCATAGGTCTGCACCCAGGATGCGAATCTGTGAACCCTGGGCCACCAAAGCAGAACATGCAAACTTAACTGCTGCGCCACTGGGGTGGCCCCTAGAACCACTTTTTTTTAAATGTCCAGATTTCGACAATCTACAGAGATGGAAAGTAAATTAGTGGTTGCTTGTGGCTGGGGAGTGGGTGAGAATAAGGAATAACTGGTAATGAATATGGGGTTGCTTGTTAGGGTGATGAATGGTTGCACAACTCTATTAATATACTAAAAACCCCTATACACTTTAAATGGGTGAATTTCATGGTATGTGAACTATACTTGAATAAAGCCATTTAAAAAGTAAAAACAAACTCATGGATTATGGATCTGCCAGACTAGCAAAGACTGAAGGATCCGGCAGACTATAACATACCAAGACATAATCTCCAAGATAAAAAACAATCGATTGCACACTGTATCCCAAATAAAGCACAAGTACCTCCATCTTTCACCTTTTGCCTGAAAGAAAGTAACACAGGGCTTGGTAGGCCCCGTCATTTTTTGAGAAAACACATACCCCACTTTGAAATACCACTCAGGCCTATTAGGTGACTTGGAAATATACCAGCTTTGAATGGAGTCCAGTGACAGAGGGGATTTTGTAGCAAGTTCAGCCTGCTATTTGGGCCAGATAACTTGGCAGATCCTATGTTGCCAGAGGTATCCGTGGTAAGCAATGCGGTGTCTTTCACCAGCTACAATAAGATAGACACAGGATAGACTCCTAGGGCTCAGAAGTAAGACCCTGCTAACTGCAACAAAGTATTTACATTTGGCAAGCAGCTCCTGCCATGCTATTGGACCTCAGTATAGACAGAAAGCCTGATCATGGGACTGAGAGTGAGGGAGTTGGAAGAAGTGTTAGTGAAACAGAGAGAGAACGTGGGAGATAGGGCCTCCTAGTTATATGACTTATGCCTTTGGGACCTGCTCAGGCTCAATCATAATTGTTCCCTTTCCACTGAATGTTCCCAATTGACCTTGTGACTTGGTGGGCCGGACAATACATAGCTTATAAGGCAAAGTGAATAGTCACAGTACTTGATGTCCCTCACTCTCAGGCCTGTGTTCTCATTAGCTCCCAGAGTGCAGTGGAGCGGAATTAACTTCAGTTGACTATAGTGGTACTTAGTTTGATAACACACCATTTATTAGTGGCTCTTACTTCCTGAATAAATTCCCATTTCTCTGCACCTCCCAAGTAAATCAATTGCCCTCAAATCTTTGCCCAGAGTTTCCTTCTAGAGAAATCCAAAATAAGACAGAATTCTATAATAACATGTGGAATATGGAAACAACCTAAATATCTCACATACGTAATAAATTATGATCCAGTCATGTAACTAAAATAATGATACAAATTTATCTTCCCTGATGTGAAAAGATAGTCCACATGTAAAATCAGGTTATTAAATATATACAATGTTATCACATTTTAAAGAAACAAAATATTAATGCTTATATGTTTTAGATATATAAATCAAAATGTGAAGAGCCACTCTGAAGATTTTAGTTGATTTTTTCTTTATCCAGAATTTTTTATTTTCCACAACAAATATGTGTTACTTGTGTTATGAGAAATATTTAAAGAAAATTTAGCAAATGGTGCACGTTAATCTGTTCAGTTTTGTGTGTTTCTCCTTGTTTTGATTGGGGTGTTAAGGAAATGAAGTTTGATAAATAGAGTACTACCTTGTGGGGGAAACTCTGAAATGAACCTTACATCCTCTTAACGACCTATATAACCAGAGCACTCTTTGTATCAGTGTACATGTATCCATTACATGTCAGTCTACCTCAAGAGTCCAGAGACTCACAGCAATAACTCTGGGCACTTTGAAGAGACCTACCGAAGAGACCTACCAGCAGTCTGAACTATCAGACTTGACTAGTCAGAGAGGAAGTCTTTTTAGGCACACACACTTGTGCACACACACACACCACACACACCACCCCACACACAAACACATCCCCCCCCCACACATCACACTTCACAGAAACACTCCCCCACCCCAAACCATGCCCGCACACCCACACACACGCATACCCCTCTTCCTCTCATTCTTTCCTCTTTTCTGAAGTTCATCTCCAAGTAATTATTAGGTTTGGAGTGTCAGAAGCATTGATTACCCAGAACCCAGAATCCACACAGGCAGCGGATCCCTCTCCCTAATGATCCTATTTCATTAAATTTGCTCTTCTGATGGAAAACCAAGTTCCTGACTTGGCTTTTGGATTATCTGAAATTTTACTTAAATAATACCTGTTTCTGACATAGCCTGAAAATATCTGAGTCTTATGGTCTTGCTTTAGGGCTCTGTTTATTGCATTAAACACACACCCGCACACACACACACAGGCTGGCCATGTGGCATAGCAGTTAAGTTTGTCCGCTCTGCTTTGGTGGCCCAGAGTTTGCTGGTTCGGATCCCGGGCATGGACCTATGCACCTATGCACGGCTTATTGAGCCATGCTGTGGCAGGCATCCCACATGTTAGCTCATGGCCCATCTTTCTCAGCAAAAAGAGGAGGATTGGTGGTGGATGTTAGTTCAGGGCTAATCTTTCCCCCTCAAAAAAAAATTTTTTTTAAACCCACACACATACACAAACCAAATTACAAAATCTTGGAAACAATTTCTGTTTTGAATAATAAGTCTTCACTGAAATTTCTTAACAAGAAACAAGAGGGAGTATAATACAAAAATACAGCCAAAAACTTCATAAAATATGCTTCACCCATTTCTCTCCACCCAAATCCCATTCCTGTGGGCAGCTCAAAAGTTCCTTGTTTTTTGCTCTCTCCCTCTCACGCTTGGAGTCAAATGTACTCTCTACTCCACCCACTCTTTGATGGTGGTCCTCTGCCTCTCTCACTCCCTTGTCTTCCTCCGCCATATCTCCGTGCCTTTTCCAAAGTAAAGCACTTCCAGCTCGAGTGTTCTTTCAACGTTCTCTCTACTATGTCCATCAAATCAGCAACATCAAGGTTTACGACTGAGCAGTGGGGGTTGAGGGGCTGGAGGTGGGGATGAAAAAGATCCCTCTTTAGAAACGACATGAGTTCCTGCGCTTTTTTTTTTTTTTTTGGTAGCCTTGTTAGAGTTAGTAATTTACATGAGCGCCAACATGCTATATATATATATGGAACTTTATATTTCTAGGTGCATGAATAATGATGAGCTGAATTCTCTTATGCATATTCTTGGTGCTCCTCCTTCTCTGCTTTTCAGGCAGTGGGAGGGCAGTGCTTGGCTATAGTGTAATTATATTGTGCGCCCATCAGCAAGTCTCCGCTTACAACCTTGGAACAATCCCAAGGAGTTTGGAAGCAGTGGAGCAGTGAAGAATTGGACCTAAATATAAAGAGGGGAAGTCTTTTGTTTATTTATTTGTGTTGTAAGGATAGAGTTATTTACATTCCACTGCACCATAAGAGTTGTAAATTTCTTTAATAATTGTGAATCGTTAGGTTGGAAGAAATTTAAGAGATCATGCAGCCCACCTTTGCTTTAATTCTGATTCAAAGCAAGAATATTATTAAAATAAAACTTTGGGGAAAAGATAAAATGTTAATTGCCAAGAGCATTATACTTCCATTTAGTACAAGTGCTGATTATATAATTTGCTGGTGTCCGAGACCACAGTCTTCAAGTCATACCTTAAGAAAAATTTATTAAAATTCGGAGTAGTGAAATTTAATGAGGATAATATAAATACATGAAGTGGAGTAGATAAAGGTAAATTTATACTTATTCCAGAATATATTCTGGAAGATTTTTTAACTGGTAAAACCCTTACCTTGTGTTATGACTCTGTTAAATTAACACTGTTAAGTGGAGGACCGGATGCCGGATGGGGGCGTCAATGTTCAACAACAGACCATAAGAGAAACTGAAGTAGAGAAGTTTATTACTCACAAGTCCTGAAGGAAGTATACACCATGGCCTTGAAGGGCCACATGGGGAGGTCAAGGTAGAGTGCAGAGAGTAGCACCTGGGGCACATGCCTTTGTTAGGGTCCATAGGTGAAGTGCTTTGGGGTCCCAGCCTAAGGGCGAATTGGTCAATTCGAATCAAAAGAGCAGGGTTTGGGTAAGCTCCATGGTGGGGGTGGGGGTAGGGGCTTACCTAGGGGGCGCACAAGTGGAAGGCCCTGGGATGCAGGGGAGGCTGTCGTATCAGAAACTTACATTTGCTCATGACTCTGGGTTATTTAGAGTATGCGTTTGCATGAGGGAGCTTGTGGTGTCCCTTTAAGGCCCCTGCAGACTGCTTGGCCAAACAGAATGCATGCGAAGACAGCCATTCCATGGAGTAGCTTTGTGACCAGAAACCAGGCAAGGAAAGGGTTAATGAAAATCTGATCCATAACTAAACATTGTCTGTCAAATGTTTTCCAGACAAGGAGGAAACTAAATGTGCTGTTTGTGTTTCAGAACACACATTGTGCTGTAGTAGTTTCAGAAACTACTAAATGTAGTTTCTGAAAAACTAAATGTGTTTTTCAGAAGACGATGTCCTTGTTTCTGCAGATGTTGCCATCTTACAGTGAAACTTACACAGTTGCAGCACGACCCCTGCAAATTGCTCCAGCTCTAAATGGCATGTTGCATTGAACCTGTTATGTAATGGTTTGCACATGCGCCCTGATCAGGCCCAGTTGTTCCACAGTTGCAACATATCCTTTGCACTCTGGTGTATAAAGTCTACACCTGCACTAAGTGGGGTGGGAGGGGGAGTGCTGGCAAGAGCAGGACACTGCTTTGGGAGCTTTCCCCGGTGTTCTCTATTGCTCGTGCAAGCACTAAACCTTTTTTCTTCATCCATTTCAGCCTTGATTGTGCTTTTCAGCTCTACACTTGCCAAGAGACGGACCTATTAAGTTGGGTTACAGCTTAGCTAAACTCTTGACATCTTGTTTAATGCAATTTGTCCTAATCTCCAGTCATTCCTGCTCCTTAAACTTCACTGCTAAATCCAATCACCTCCCAATTATTACATTTAATCCCCTTGCCATCTTCTCCTCACCATCAGTTCTCTTGCTGGTTTCCCTATTTCTGTCAATTGCACTGTTATTATCACAAGAAACCAATCAGGCATTTTTATACTAAACTCTTACTTGCTTTTGGACTCATGCAGGAATCAGGGCCTGTTAAACAGCCCAGATATAAACATCCATTGATATAAGGCCATCTCCCATATTCCTAATGAAAAGATTAAAAAGGGTCCATTTTGGGGGGCGTGAATATATAAACATTTGATACTGTAGATAAAAGTCAAAGTTTACCTAAAATATTTAATTAATTTAGCTACACATACGTTTTAAAAATTATGTTAAAATGTATTATTGTAGTTTTAATCTGAAAATAAAATTTAGCAGATGTAGAGTTGAACAGTCTTTTTTTAATTTCCATTTTTTTATCTGGTTAAATCAAGAATTCAAAAACTGTAACATCAATGTTACTTGCTGCAAGAAAGTCAGCTTGAAAGTTCTCATCTTGAGAATCCTTGAAGGAAAAAAAAAATCTCAAAAATCACATTGCTTAAGCTTTTTTAACCTTGAAGATAGCGTTACTCAAGATCAAGAGCCTCTTTTCTTTTGTTGGCCTCAGTTTGCTTTCCTGTAAACTTTTGCTTTTACCCCAGCAATAACCATAGAGCCGAGAGCTGCTGTCAGGGGTTAACAAGCTTAGACTTCTTGGAAAACTTTGGGTGTCTTCTATAACAGAGATCAAATATCACCCCTAGGAGGTAGATAGGGCTGTTTCTTCAGGTCTTCCAAAGCACCTGAGAGTTATTTATTTAGAAACTGATCTTTAACTGATTTGTTGTTTCCAGGACAAAATACTTTTCTATTAAGTAATTTAAGCATTTACTTAACCAGTACTTTTGTTTAAAAAATGATATTGTTGCAGTCCCAGAAAATGTAAAGGATTTGGCTAAGAAGCAGGCCAAATTAAATTTTTTAAAAATATAAAACAACTAAAACAGCAAAAGGAGAAAGAGAGAGAAAGAATTAGATTCATTCTTCAATACTGTAAACATACAAATATGGAGTAAATATTTACAACACACACAGAATGTTAGAGGTTGCAGGAGGCCAAAAATAGTTGGCAAAAATGTCTTAGTATCCCACACTTTTAGATTTTGATGATAAATTTTTAAAATTAAAGCATATTTCTTTGTTAACAACTGAGAAAGAAGAGAACCATCATGAGCAAGGTTTTCGAGATCTCTAACTTTTGAATTCTTCTACTACTTTTAAACCTAACGTGCTTCAAAAAAAATGCTGCAGGAATACAGATCTACAAAGCACTGTTACATTTGGGAAACAACAAATACCCGGGTTGTTCTTAATAGGACACTAATGTGGGAGCTGAAATGATTATATACGGCAGTTGCCAAAAGTTTTCTCCCAAAACATTGGTATTGACTTAGTTATCTTTCAGTTCTCTATCTCAGGAAATGAGGAAGAAGCTGTCATTTAGAGTCCACCTGATTTCCCCTGCAATGTAAAGGTGATCTATTATCAAACAAAACTAGCACTCATTTATTTCGACATTACTTTGTGCATTTCAATCGGGGCATACTATATCCGTCAGTCAGAAACCGAGTAATTTATTTGACTCCATATTATAAAATGCAAATTGGTTAGAAGTTTAATACAATGCCTCAGTATAGAGAAATTCACTCCCCAGATTTGGTTAATGCTAATCTATACCAGTGAACCCAGGGCCAATGAATTTATTTTGATGCTGTGTCATTTTTCACCATGACACAATTCAATGCACATGTTAAGACTTCCCTTTTAAAGACTGTATTTCAGAAGTCTGTTTATGTCTCAACTCATTAATTCACTTCATGCTGACCCTCTTGAAATCTGAGAATAATTTTCCAGGGCACTGAACATGTTTCTTCCAGAGATGACTGCAGTCATGATATCCTGGCATTTAACTTCAAAACCCTGAATATCCTATGGCTACTAAATAATAATCAACACTGCGCACCTACTATGAGCTACAAGCATTATCTCATTTATCCTCATACCAACCTTGTGAGGTAGGTAGTATTTTTCCAATCTTACATATAAAGGAATGGGGAGTCTGAGAGGTAAATTGACGCCTAATTCCAAATTCATGTTCTAAAAATTATACTTCTTGTTTGTGAGGAAATAAGGAAAAGAAACTATAGCAGCCAAGCATAATATTTGTTCTCCTTACTGAAATTCTTTTTTCTACTATATTATAAGCAAGGACATTTTATCTGTTGTAGATTCTAACGTAATGTCCTGCACATAGAAAGAGCACAACTGGTGCCTGATGAGTACATATGGAAACCTGATCTTGAGGTTGAACTGAGAAAATCAATTTTTCAACATAATTTTGAATAAAATGTATTTACTCTTATTGTTGACAGAGTTAAATAATTATGGACTTTATTTATTGTATTAGTGAATAAAATGTTATACAAAATCCTTTACACCTTTTTATAACAGTACACACCTTTTTGTAACCGAGACTGTGATGTCCTGTCTATACATATTTTAAATCCATGACATTTTTCTAAGTAATGTAATTACATTATCTTACTAAGATTTTTCTCTCTGAAGATCATTAAATACTAAGGAATAATTTGCACAATCATTTAGGCACTTTTAGATACCTAAAAGTATTTTAAATTATTTTTGCCATAAATCCGCTAATTGTTGGACTATGTATCCAGATATCCAGGCAAATAGGCAAACCATTTGTTTGTGGCATTATGGTAACATGTTATTGGATTTTTTTTTTCTTACTTGAGATACAGTCTTTATAGCATTTTCTAAAAAAGGAATGTCCTCAGCCTTTTTTAGCAAGGCAAGCTGTTTTTTGCAATAGATAGAAGCAAGACCAAGGAGAGATCTAGAAAGGACTTCTCTGTGGAGGAGCAGAGCAGAGGACACTAAACAAAATGCTATACAATGTTCCAGGTTAAAATTTCCCTTATGGCACAGATCTTGAGAAGTGGCCCTATGATGTACATGAAGCCTAGCATCATCAGACAGATGACGAGCAACAGTCAGTACTAATCGGTAAAGCATGTAATGACTCCCTGGAAATTCCTAGAAATATAATATTTCTTTGAATCTAAGATGCCATTATTTTAAGGTACACCACTGTTCTATGTGCCACAAAGAGAGAAAAACTATTGCCAATTAAACTATCATACAATGATTTTTTTAACAGTTTTTTTTTAAAGATTTTATTTTTTTTCCTTTTTCTCCCCAAAGCCCCCCGGTACATAGTTGTATATTCTTCGTTGTGGGTCCCTCTAGTTGTGGCATGTGGGACGCTGCCTCAGCGTGGTTTGATGAGCAGTGCCATGTCCGCGCCCAGGATTCGAACCAATGAAACACTGGGCCGCCTGCAGCGGAGTGCGCGAACTTAGCCACTCAGCCACGGGGCCAACCCATCATACAATGTTTTTTTATAACTTAGATTTTTATGTCATACTTAAGTAAAAAGCCCTTTTAGATTTACTTGTACATAGATTTTTATTACATATCACTCTTGCACATACATAAAAATGTAAGAAAATAAATTGGGTAAGACAGTTCTAAAGCTTCTTATATCTGACTCCTCTTTATAAGTCTGGCTCTCTGAGTCACTTTTTGACTCAGGGTCGTTGATATCTTGGTTTTCCCATGCTATCTTGGTGATGCAGCATGTCTTCAAAGAGTGCTCTGACGGTGATTCTGGGATTTTCTTCCAAGCCAGTGATACTAGTTTTGAAGCTGGTGCTTTCCTAATCTTGCTGTGGGACTTGTGAAAAGGATTTTGTATAACAAATAGAGCTCATATTCCTTCCTCAAATTGTCTTTACATCTGAATGTTCATAACTGGCCAGTTTTGCCATCAGGAATATCTACCGGTCACACGTGTGATGACAATGATCACTGTTTCACAACTGCTGCCTGGCTGACAGTGATTGCAAGATTCCATCAACTGTAGGACACGTCCTACTTCAATGATGTTAAAATGTGAACAAATACTTGGTAAAATACAGCGTTTAGAGAGAGCATTGGACTTCTGGCAATCACACAGGATGGAGACTTGGGGGTTTTAGTTGACTACTAGAGGAAGAGCGTCCCTCCCCCAAAGCTGAAGAATTTGGGGATAGATAAGTTATAACTGTATTCATTTGCTATTTTTACAATCACACTTACTAATACACGTATTTCTAAAATGTGAGTTGTCCTTCCTCCCCAAAATGGTTTCATCATAATAAATGAAACGTCAACTTGTCACATTAAATTATAAATTATAAATTATATGCTATCTCCTTAGTCCTCTAAATGTCCTTCACCTTCATTATGGCACTGTCCTTCAGAGATAAGGAGCAGGAAGACTCTAATGAGAACTTCAGCTAATTAGAGAAGGATGAGCTAATTAAAAAATATGCAAAGACTGATTAAAATTACTCTATGCTTAAACTGTATGGGTTAAATGGAGGCAGAAAACTCAAAAGAAACTTAAGTTATTTTACTGTTTAATTTTTAAATCATGTTAAATACTGAAGCATATGCAAAAACCATATTGTGATACGTTATTTTCTTCCATTTAAAATCAGAAATTGGAATGTACTTCCTAAATGGAGAGACCATGATGATGTGCTTTACGGTCCAACTCTAACACTGAGCTCACACACTTCTCTAACAAGTACCTTACATGATTTGTTGTCCAAAACATTAAGATTATTACATTTGTCCAGTTTTGCCACCTGGAATGCTACTAACATCGCACACGTGGTGACAATGACAGCTACATCAAAACTGTTGCCTGGTTGACTTGCTATAGTCTAACATAAACAATCTGGATAAATTTTCTTAAGGTAATTGGGAACCAAAAAAATGTAACTTCAGGAATTCTGACTTTCAAGGCACTGACTCAACTCTTACATTCTTACTTACTGTGATCAAGATAGCTGAATGAGATGTCGAGGTGGTATGGTTCTTGTTCTTTCATCTCCTACAAGAAGGTTGATTCAGTTTTCTTCATTTTTGGTCGCACGTTGTCTTTATATTCTCCTTCCTCTTTCTCCTCCTTCAACGTCTCCACAAAGCTCAAACTATTAAACAATACGTACACAAAACTAGTTCAATATAAAGCAGCCACCAGGATTGGGTTGTATTTGTGTAGAGGAGAAAAAAATACGCCATTTATCCTTTCTTTTTTTATTTTACGTCTTATACGCAAGTGACCTCATCAGAACAAATTGACAGAACTAGAAATAAATGATCATGAAAATTTCTGCCCAGAATCATCTCATTTAGATTAAATGGGATATTTATTCTCATACAAACTTTCATAAGCAATTTGCATCAAAGTCTGTCTTGAAATTATCGTTACTATTATTACCTTAAAATTAATTGTGAGAGGTTCAACGTTAGCAGTTAAGCACATCCAGGGGAATACAATGAGGATGATGAAGGATATATGGACACTACTGTATGAATAACTTTTAATAGATCAGGAGAGATGAAATCTGAGCAGAGAAAAACATGGTCCCAGTTTGAGAATATCGGAAGGGCTATTGAGCAGTCTTACTCTAGGAGACATTGAGAAGAGCGGT